>NW_026849007.1:0-626997 GCF_030867785.1 Colletotrichum acutatum
TTAAAATAAATAAATTAGAAATATATAAAATTAAAATAATAAATTAATATTTAGAATAGCTTTTATAAGCTTCTTTAAATAACGATGATATTAATATAAAAAGAGAGATTATATTAGACTTAGCTATTTATATAAGCTAATATTAAAAGGTTTAATATATATTAAAATTAATAAAGCTTATGTTTTAAATAATTAAAAATAAAAAAAGGTTAAGAACTATTAATAAAAGGGAGAAAATAGTCGAGTTAATTAATTACTATTTTAATTAATAATTAGGTTTAGAGCGCAAAATACTTAGTTTTTTTTAATACGTAATATATAGTACTGCCCTAGCGGATTACTTTGTCGGGAAGATAATAATACTTATATAAAATAAAAAATAATATCAAACCTAGCCGTTTATATAAGCTAGTATTAAAAGGTTTTATATATATTAAAATAAATAAAGTTTACTTTTTAAATAAATAAAAAAAGGCCGGGAGTTATTAATAAAAAAAGAAAATAGTTAAGTTAATTAACTATTATTTTAATTAATAGTTAGGTTTAGAGCGTAATATACCTAGCTTTCTTTAATACGTAATATATAGTACGGCCCCGGCGGATTGCTCTGTCGGGGCGAGGGTAGTGATCTTATATTAGAAATATCTAAATGCGTCTATTAGACTTCGTATTATAAACCGGGCCGCTAAATCAACGTAGCTAGACTGGACAAAGCAGGTATCAAGAGACCGTTTCGCACCCCGTTAACATAGTTAACTCGCTCAAGTCAACATTTCGCCCTCCTGAAGTATACTTGCCTTCAGTAGACTCGTCATCGAAAACTCCGCTAGCAATGACTAGCCGAAAACTCCACAAGCATCTCATCTTCTTTATGTCCCCGAATCACTACGCCATAGAATCTTTGTGCATGCCAACTGCTTACGGAATCTAGCACTTCAGCGTATCCGACCTTGTAGACGAAACAAAGGTAAGAGTAACAAATACGACAGAAACATTAAAGATAAAAGGCGAGTAGGGTAGAATGTCTTCGAACAAGCGTGGGTTAAAAGGTTGCCTGAATCTCTATATGCCCCTATCCCATCCCATATGTAGCTATTTTAATTATTATACAGTTGAAATCCCGCCCTGTCCACTACAAAGGAGGCGCATCGGGGTCCTCCATACATTGATCTACCCGCATAAGCTGCTTTCCCGTGGCCTTGGCCATCTTGATGAAGTCCCTCAGATAGCTGACAGTACTGGGATACAAGTAGTGCATGACAACCAGACTGCCGCCCTTGTCCAGGTCACGCTTGAAAGACACCTTCTGCTGCTCAGGGGTATCAGACTGGGCATAGAGCCAGTCCTCGACATCGATGTTCCAGTTCACAATGTAGGGGTTGTTACTTTGCGTCGCCGCAACCAGCTGCTGTCGCATACGAGCGCCCTCGTTACCGAAAGGAGGACGGAAGTACTTGGTCGTGATACCAAATTGCTCCTTGACGGCGGCAATGTCTTGGCTATACTCCCACATGATAGCGTCATTGTTGGGGAGCCCCTCCATTCTAGGGTGGGTGTAGCTATGGAGGGCCATTTGGTGGCCTTCCTTCATCATGTCCTGATAGATGGTGCTCAAATTCGTAGAAGGGTCTCTCAAGGGAGCACCAACGGTGAAGAAGGTGACCTTGATGTTCTCCGACCTGATGACCTCCATGACCTCCTGAGCGTACTTTGGGTCACCGTCGTCGATGGCAAAGGCAATCGAATTGGGTCGCTTGCAAGCAAAGACTAGGTTACCGCTGGGCAGCTTGTTTGGGATGAGCGTATTGGCGGGAACAGAAGAGACGATTTCGACTTTGGTCAAAGTGACGGCCTCGTTGGTGTAGAAACCCTTGAAAGCCAGGCCGACGGCACGCTTGCGTACGATGTTGAAGTGAGAAATGGGAATGTAGATGTCGTTGCCAGTGGCATAGCGAGCCGCCTCCAACGAATCCCAGGTTTCGGGGAAAGGGGCTACAGTATCGCTGCATTGCGTGTTATGCTGCTGCATGGCAATGGTGAACTTGTTGCTTCCCGAGTAGGCGACGTGCAAGTAAGAACCATCATACATGGTCATGTCGGTGCAACCATCTCCGAATTGCGTGTAGTAGGAGTAGTCGGCGTCCGGTGCCTTGATGACGACCTTTCCCTTCGTCCACTTCGCTGCAGTGTCGACATCGCCTCCATGCCAGAATCCGAGGGCGTTTTGGCTCTGGCTTGCAAAGTTGTCAATGACCTTGGCCGGAACTGTGGCGCTGGGAGCAGGAACAGTCGAAGCTGTGGCAGAAACGGACGGCTGATTCTTGACGATATACTCAGAGGGTGTGCTTCCACAGTAGAAGGCCATGGGACCAAAGGTCACAACCCCTGAGAGTGAGCCGAACAAAATTGAGGATATCTTGGACTGGTCGATGGTAGGGAACTTGGAGAAGGGAAAGCTATATAGCTTTTCGGTGCCGTCGAATGTCCATCCGAGATCAGCTGTGGACTGAAAGCCAAAGACTGTATCGTCACCACCACATGTCGCCGGTGATGCCATCTGGACTTGGAAAGTCGTACCCTTGGTGGCCTTGATTCGCAGAGAGATACCACCATAAGTCTGCGTCTTGGCATTTGTGCAGGCAGTCTTGCTGTAGAAATAAGAGTCCTTATTGTTCGGTGACAAGGTGACTCTGTTACCGCTCACAGCGATGCTCTTCATAGTACCGTCATCGCTGCTTGGCTGAAGCATGGCGTTGTAGAAGAGGAACGTCAGCCGTGACTGGGACTCCCAATCGTCGATGAGAAGATTGCTGCAGCCCGACGAAGCAGGCGACAGCTGAGAAGTGGCGGAGCTGGAGGCAGTTGACGCCCTGACAGAAGAGGTGGACGAGGATGATGAGCGGAGACTTGAAGCTATCGAAGATGTACTGCTGGCCTGGGAGTTTGCCGCGGATGAGGTTGCACTCTGAGAGGCACCTGATGGCCTGGCTGACGTCGAGAAAGAAGAGGGCCCGGTACTCGACGCCGTGCTTGCAGCTCGTACAGTTCCGGATGTAGATGGTACCGAAGTGCGAGTGGTAGCGCCCGAAAGAATCGGGCTGGACCGAGAGCTGCTTGAACCCGGTGTTGCTGGAGCAGATGGACTGGTAGCATCGCTACACAGGAACTGCAAGTTATCGAATGAATACGAGGAGAATTGAGAGTATGTGGACCAGACGAATCCGGTGATGGCGTCCAGGTTTGCCTCCGTGAATGAAGACAGAGAGATGGTAACAGTTTGCTGCGAACCAGTGAGGCCCGAGATGGTGACCCATTGGCTCTTGTATGTGTTGTCGCTACATGATGCTCTTGACTGGATTTCCAGCAACATGGAAGCATCTTTGGGCCCAGTTATCGACAGTGATAAGGCCTTGTAGCCCTTAGTAGCTGCTTTAACACACCCCAGGGTCTCGTAGAAGTATGAAGTGGTATCGACTTTGGGAGTGAAGGTAAGTGCTCCGTTGCTGATGGCGATTTTTGACATGGAATCGTCGTCACTGGTCCACGAATTGAGCTTGTTGACTCCGCCAACGGATGATCTTGAAAAGTCGTCTATCATGAAGTCAGAGCACGCTGCCTGGGCAGTTGCTGCAAGACTGAAGAGCCCAAGGAATTTGCTGGCAGGAGACATGATGGCGATGCTCAGCCCGTTCGCTATGTTGTCTATTGAACAATGTCTCTCAAGCAAGAAGAGATGTAGAGACTTGGGTACAAGTGGAGGTGATGAAGATGGAGACAAGGGGGAATCAGGATTGAAGGAAGAGACTCGTGAGAGACATATATACAACTTGACCACGCCATTATAGCAACTTCCTCGAAATCCACCTAGATGGTGGCGTCGAGGAGTGTTGTTCGACCACACGCTTGTGGATGTCAAGAAACTAGCCGGGAGTGTTTACCTGAGAAGCTACCGTATCACCCAACAACACATCCTGGGTTCACAGAGTAAGCGGCTGGTCAGTGGCTCGGACGGCGATCCATCCTATGTGGAGCCAGTACCAGACGAGCAACCCAAGGACCTTGTGCGATGGACAAAGCATGGAAGCTCAACCTGCCACTCGGAGGGCCAAGAACACACTAAGTCAGCCTCGTTGGCAAAGGCATGGTAGAGCCTTCAATTCTCAGGTGGAATGGGTTTGTGGAGATGAACCGAGGCCAAGGAAAGACGACATTCGACCGAGAATCGTCGGGACGAAGCATTGTGCCTGCCAGCGCCCGAACGCTTGGGAGTGGCGTTCATCGTCGAGACAAAATTTAAAAACTGCCCTGTGTAACCGTTATAGTTGAAAGACATGGGCGGATGATGCGGTTGAAGATACAGCCGTTCCTTTGTTTGTTTCGAGCTTGACATCGGTCAGCTAATTGACGTTCAGATGAGATAAAAGAATCGCCGGCCCAGGTATAGCTGGTACAGGTGTGAACAAGGGTGGAAGAAGCCACTAAACCAGCAGACGGTGGGCCAAGAAGATTCGAAACAAGACAGTTCGAAACACAGGAAGAAAGAATGGGGCTCAATTTACCATCTTGGTAGCTTCCTTCTAACCGTAACCGGCGTCTGGGTAGTACTCGCATGGTGTATAAAGTTGAGGCGCTCCTTGAGTCCTTCCTTCGGTGGATGAGCCCATGGGCGCGTTGATGGGTCGAGCGGATAGGCGAGTGGCTGTAGATCAGTTGACAATGCAACCTACTAGGTAATGGACATCTGCAAAGTTACCGTTGTAGCCTTCTGTCGTGCTCTTCTTTGTCCTCGTATTCGCGAGAAGGAAGATCTCCAGCAGCAGAATTATCCGACGGCTCCCACGCTCCTTCATTTGCCATGCATCGCGCAGGTATTGCTTAGCGTGGATCTTTGCCACACTAGGTCAGATTTGCCCCGGAACGAAGACAGAAAATAGACAGGACGCGGGAAGGACAGAGCACTAGTTCGAAGGCGTACTTGGCAGTACCTAGAGCAATTTAGGGGCCAGAACCCTTTTACTTGGGGGTATCAATACGCTGGCCGAATCAACACAGTCAGTGTCACGAGAACAGGGCTCGGTTCATACTTGGTCAAGTTCGATGAGCTGGGATGTAACAGTCTCGAGTCCTCGACCATGGGAGGGAGCAGTCGGCCAGTAGCGCCCGTGCAATAACTGCACGTCTTTACAGAAAGACGGATACGACGGAGCCCTGTGATTTTAGAGTGACGGGTAGGATCGTGGGGATTGACTGTGCTCTGCATGTTGCTCAATGTTGTATCCGTAGACGATTTAAGGATGGCCTTGAGATGCGCGCACTGAGGTCCGAAGGGCCACAACCGATGGTTCCCTGGCCATCCCAGTAACACGATCCATCGTGGCGGTTAACTTCAAGTCAAATAGATGGAAGATGGCAGTGAACTGACTGCTCAGACACCGCGCATCTCCATCGCCCTCTGGTATCGTGGTGTTCTCGACTCGGTGTCCATATGCTGAAGTCAGGTAAGGCGGGGAATAAGGTTATGTCAAGCCGTCCCGACCTGAATCATGCAGCTAGAACGGGGAGAATCTGACCCAACCATGGCCCGTCGGCGACGGAGAGGAAGAGTACCGGAGCCTAGGACACGAGAGAAAGTTCCAGCTAGGTATTGAGGGAGTTGGGGAGTTACGTTATGCTACTGACCACTGCAAATGGAGAGGTCACACATCTTGGCAGGCACGGTCTAGATGCTGGCAATGGCGGAGGCTCTCTTCCTTTGCACTCTGCTTCTTGGTGTGTTCTTTTCTTTCTAATTGTTCAGACGCTACGTTACCGAACATTGCCTTAGTAATGGTTGCCAAGCCGAAGGACGATCAGTGCGAGAGAGCTTGCAAGTGTCGAGGTTTCATGGGATGGGCCTGTGAGCACCTGGGAGGCCGCAGCAGCGTCCACGGGTAATATGCAAGTGGAGGTCGGGCCCGTCCCGGGCATTGCGGTGAAATGTCGACTGGCTCGTGCGCTGAGCGCCAAGTCTTCTGACTAAGCTCGAGCACGAGCCGGGCGGAGGAGCAGGTGCCGTGGGGTCCGAGACGTTCACGAGGTCCCGTTTAGTCTACGGGTCTACGGGGCTCCGGGTCTGTGGATGTTTGCTATAAACAAACGGACAGACTCGGGATGAATGAGCTATGGGTAGAAAACAACATCGACTTGAGAGGGCGAGGTAATAATCTATGCACGCATCTTGCACTTTCAAATCTCTGGACTGCATTTTCCGATCATGAGCATGTACATCATCTAGATTTCTCGCAGGCATTTGCAGTTGGACAACTTGGAACGGGCTGATAGCAACTCCAGCCCGCATTAAATCGACCATGACGTCCTCCTGACCCGGTGATATCATTTCTCGGCAAAGCAAACAAAGGCGATAGTCACGCCCAAGGCGCTTGAAGTAGGGATACGTTGTTGGCCCTTCCATGGCAGGAAACCTGCGTAATCAACCCAAGTAAGGTACCAAAGTGAACTGAGGTGGAGGGAAAAAGTGATTACTGTCGAAATAACACCTGCCTCCTTACTTACCTTAGTCAAAGGAGAAGGAGGGTGCGAGTGAGGGGGGCCATATGACCCGAGCAACCACAACCGAGCTGAGTTGGCAGCCCGCCAGCGGCAAGATGGCCGACCTCACCTAATGGCAAGTCACCAATGCCAGGCGCATAGCCCTTCGAAAGGCCGGCTACGTTAGTTGGAGGAGCTTATCGTACCTCGGGTGTCACAGTGTGCATGTTGCAAGTTGAATACGGCATTTGTCGTCATTTTGCGAGCACGCCGCATGCATTGTATGACATCAACCAGTAAAAGTAGGTAGGCCCGGACAGGTCAGAACAAGGCCTCTCTGTACCTATCGAGGGACCCCGAGACAGCTGGCGGTGGCAGCCGGCGACACTGGGGGGGATGGCGAGACCGGGTGACTCTTTCTAGTCCACCACTCTGCAACGCCGGATGACTGTCGCAGTGTGCTCCCCACGCCACGCCCCTTCCAAAATCCCTCTGATTGGAAGGAACCATGAGTTTCGGCCCAAAGCAGGAGAAAGTGCAGCAGGGACGGGGGGGAGTATTATCTGCATTTGACTCCGTACATTCTGCACTCTGCAGCAGCACCCGCCGACTCGCAGTCCCCAACAATGGAATTCGCGATTCGTCATACCTTTTCCGTTCCTTTCCGTAGGCTTACCTCAACGCCATTCATCAACAGGCTCCACGTTACCACAAGGTACACCCCCCCTCCATCTAGGTACCTTATCACATCCACACGCCCCGAGCTTTATCATGGACCGTATCTACCTACGTATCAAATGCACTATCATCCAGCTTTATCGCCCGTCTGTTTGCTAAGCCGAGACGATGAGCCCCCTTCCCGGTCAAGAGGCCACCACCAGCCCGTCTGACACTCATCTCGCATACCTACATCATCTTGCTCGCGCCTGGCCCTTCCTTTACAGCCCCAGGCGAGCGGCGTGCGGCGTGCCTGCGTCGCGACCAACCCACTCCGTCACGCCCTTTCCGTCTCATCTGAAGTTGGAACTCGGCCTGGCAAGCTTGGCTCCAGTCTCCAGATCCCAAAGTTGGGACACGCGCGCCTCCCCCATCCTCTTGGAACCAGGCGCACTGTGGCCCGCCCTACCTCCCATCGCCTTATCTGCCTACCTTACCTTGCCTTACCTCAAAGGTGCCTTACCAACCGTTGCCAGCTAAGGTATATCACATCCTCCATCCCGCGACCTTTGTCCAGGTGAATTCCGTCTTTCTCTACCTCTTCATCTGTTTCCTGACAACTTCATCACGAACCTGGTTTTACCCTACTACGAACATCTGCATCTGTATACCAACCCCCACCCTGTGCCTTGCTCGACATTACTTCCTTTCGTCTAGAACTCGATCTTGACGCGACCTTGCCTCTCGAATCCTTGTTGTCATCCTCGGCAACTCAGCCCTTCAGCTTTGTCCGGTGACTCACCCGGCCACTTCCGTCCGCCTTGGAGTGATTACCTCATCCAACCTGCCTCATATTGCCCGGACCCTCCTCCTTCCTTTGGCCTCAGTCTCCTAGTACTAGGTAGCCACCCCCCCCCCCCAAAGCTGGTGACAGAAGCGCACACTGCTCTTTCGCTTGTCCTTGCATCGACTATATCTACCTTACTTGTCTTCCAACCCCTCCTCCAACGCTTCCGACACCTACTCTATACTCGAGGCTCTTCCCAGCCAGGCAATCGTCGTTACCTTTACCCAAAGCGCAAAGCGGCCTGACAGCTGCTTACCTATCACGAGTATCGACACTTCATCACATCATACCCTCCCTTCTCAACGTACCGTGCTCCGTCAACCCAGACACCATGGCCGCCTCAATCGAATCTCCGGCCCAGTTCGAACGCGACCTGCGAAGCGCCAACCAAGATTTCAAAAGATCAAAGGATTCACGGTCCAAGTGGTCCAACGGGGCCCGTCCTCTGGCCGGCTGCCATCTTGACTGGTACACTCTTGAAGCTGTTGGCGGAACCGAGCAACAGCGAGCCATGACACGGCCCCGGGCCAGGAACAGTGAGACGTATGTTTGCCCTTGAACGCTTGTCACTGTACATTCTAGCAGCACACCTAATGCTCGCAATAGTTCTCACTACAAGAAGCATATGCAGAACTTCAGCAAGTTCCGGTCACACTCGGAATTCCCGCAAGGACGGCTGCGCTCGGCAGCTCGCGCCAAGGAACAAATCAAGGATCCTCTCAGCCGCTCTGTCATGAATATGGCGCCATCGCAAGACTTGCATGGGGACACATCTGCCACCGAGGACTGGAAGTACAGTTTTGATCGGGTTGAAAGCCCCGGCCGACCAATGACTCTGGACATATTTGTCAAGACGGCGACGGGTCGCGAGACAGAGCGTATGGTGGAGAAGGAGTACGAAATTCTTAATGAGAATGGTCAGGTTCTTAAGGGCCGCAAAGCTCGCCAAAATCTACGCCAGGAAGGCGTCCGCGTCTCAGAAGAAGATGGCTTCCAGCTCGTCTGAAGTCGGCAGATGGACGAATCTTGCCCTGAATGACTGTACGAGACGAGGACTGACTAGTATTATTTCTAAGAATTCGGTTACCTGGGCGTTGGTGGATTGAGCATGGCATGCATACTACCTCCCTCGATCATCAAGTGGATCAAGCAGTGCCTCAACACACTTTGGGCATATGAGGGCGTTTCTACTCGGCGTTAGGTTGAGGGGACAGTGATATTAGCATCACCTCGGTTAATAGGCATATGCATTGCAATGGTGACAATGATGAATATTTACGCCTTCGAATTGTGCTTCTGTACACAGCTGCCGCGCTTCTGTGATTGTTGTTTTGGGGCTTTGTGTTGCGGTTCTATATACTATGGATCAAACCCCCCCGGCCGAGGATCGGGGTGGGAATTCCCGACTGTGCAGCCAGCTCCAAGGTGTATTCTCATTGGTGGTTTGCCTCAAAGGAGGTAGGATGAGGGTGGTGAAGGCCATTCGCAGGTTCGGAGCCGGCTTTCCATTGTTTGTGATGGAATGGGGCTGTTGCTGATGATCCTTCGAGACACACTGAGGCCAAAAGCGGCTTGGTGCTGATGACCCCGAGGCCCAATGGAAAGGTTGGTATCCGTACGGATACATTACGGTACCTTAGCGTACGGTTACGCGGATACATGTGCAGCAATCCACTATCCAGGGCCGGCCGAGGACCGTGAGCCGTGGCTGATGCATGCGGCGGGCAGGGGCAGGCTCCAATGCTCCATTCGCACTCCGCTGCGGCATGGGGGCTGGAGAAGAATGGTGGTGCCTAATTCAAGCCCCAGTCTGACATTTCTGAGGTGATTGCTTTTTCAGGGACTTTGGTCTTCACCACCGGCCAGGTTCTGACACGAAGGTCATACTTAATAGTGAGGCCCGGTGCGGGCTACTTTTGTATTCAGAGGGGGAAACTGATGACCATGCAGGTCTCTTTGTCACAATCCCCCCCTCTCTTTACTACCTTATCGTTCTACTCCCAAATCTCTCTTCACCGTGTTTCTTCCCTTTATGAAACAATTCCGAATAGTCTCAAATTACCCTATGTAGACTTCGGCTTGATCAACCGCTGCCACACAACCGACCGCATTTTGCAGTTCGTCCGATTTCGCTGAGTGACTAGGTTACGCCTTGAAGCAACCCACGCCCACGCCCACGAGCCATTTCAACACTACGCAAGACTTGACGATGGCTGCAACCCTGAGTGATGGGCGATCAGTGGTGTTGCACTCTCGGTCGCTACCAGCGCTCCCAACAGATTTCTCGGGCCCCTCGGAGTTGCCAGCAGAGCTCCCACCATTGCCGCTGCCCCCAATGACAATGAGAGCATCGCCGCCGCCGCCGCCGCCTCCAGCACCAGTGCCAACATCCAGCATGAACGTAGCATCGTCCTCTTTTGTAACAGAAAAGGCATTGCTGGCAAGTCGTTCCAATGATGATGACCTGACAACCGACAGCGCCAGTACCTCGGAACCCCCACCATACTCAAGCCCCTCCAATAGCTCGGAGACGTCCATCTCACACGATCCCCAAGGGATACACGGAATTCACATTTATACGGGTCTACCCAGGCTGGACTACAAGCTTTACTCACCACCCAACTTCACTCTATCGCCCGACTGCACCACCCTGTCGTCCAAGGCAGAGTATCTGACAGCGAGCGCTAGCGCGCTGATAGGGCTCATCAGGTCCCAGGCGAGCATCCCACCCAAGCCGCTGATACATATCAAAGGAAACCGCGGTCGCACTATTGATTTTGACTTCAAAATGAACCTTATGGGCTTGCTGGTGGCAGACGATATGGGCAAGCGTTTGGACTACATTCGGTGTGTTGCGCCGGGCGAGGTCGCGTTCCGTGGCGGCGCCAAGGCCGATGTCCTCCCCGAGGTGGGTGACAGAGAGCTGGAAGAGTGGTGTCGCCGATTCATCGAGGATCCAGCACCCGTCAAGAGTTTTGGTGAGTTCGCCTTGCATTACAAGGTATGCGTTTGGTTTAACTACGGCTAACAAGCAACTCTTACCTTGAAGCACTCGAACGAGTTGTTGCCAATTTAGACACGCTTTATATTGAGGGTCAGATTCGTAGCTTGATCGCCTCAACTCAGTACAAGGGGCAGATCAACATCTCGTTTCCCGTGACGCATGCCAAGGTCAAGGTCAAGAGTGCCGAGAAGCCGAGTAAGCTCTACATGGGCATGAAGAACCTTTTCACAAGCAAGCACAAGTACGAAGTGGTGCAGTCGGTGTGGCCCTTTGCGACAGCCAGGAACGGCGAGGAGGGCCGGAGGTGCATGATGCAGAGTGAAGAAGTATGGTGGCGGGTAAGTGAAGCTTCCCAAATGACGTGCAGTGCCCTTCTAGAAGCTGTGGTCGCAATGATTGCCAAGCTTGAGTTATTGACGATGTTTCTTGCAGGAGTGGAGAGACTCGATCAAGTATGCCATGGCGCAGAAGAGGCAGAACGGAGCGTACGTAACCAACGAGGACAAGCTGGAGGCACTCATGGAGGGCAAGGGTAAGGGCGTGGCGTCCATCGACTGGGGAGGGATAGGACCCGAGCTTGAGGAACACGCCGTTTGAGGCTCTCGCAGGAGACGTGGAGCATGATATCTCGCTTGGCCGGGGAACGGAGTGCGATTTTGTGTGATTGATGATACCCGAGCTTGGCGTTTGAGCCACATGGAGAAGGTGCACTGACTGACTGCTTTGCCCAAGAATGGCTGATCTGTGATTAGTTCTCGCAGTCTACCTCGATTCTGTAATGGCTCTCTTCAAACATTGAAGTCAAACCGAGTAGCTCAAAATCCAAACTTAGTAACAGGCTCCGATATCGGTTTCGATTGACATTTTCGATATCCTTCTATTTGGCGATTTCTGAAGATATCCCTGTGAATATCAACTGGGCAGGAGGCAAAAAGTGAGAGGAAGAAAGGGAAGTTTGACTGGCACAAGATACACACACACGGTGACATGAGATCGGTCTTAACTGGGTTACTTGTTACCCGTGAAGATGATGGCGGTATAAACGTCACTTGGTAAGTCTTACTATGGTATCTAGCTGATATGAGCCTCATTCAATGCCAAGTACGAAGCTGACGATAAAACCATTATTACTCCGGAGCAGGTGTTGTAAGGCAGAGAGAGCTTGCAAGGAAGGCAATGAGCAGGGTTCCATGCAGCTTGCTTCTTTCGGATGGACCAACCGACCACAGTGAGTCACCGCCCCGCATCGCCCCAGACCTGCGCCTCTCAGAAGTTTGGCCCTTTGCCCTTTCGAATACCTAGTATAGTTTAGACGGCCCACGACATGGGCAAATACGCGATTGTAGTTTTTTGCTACATTACTTGGATCAAGCCATATGCTTACCTCCTAGTCAGCGCATCGAGATCAAAAGTCTCGGCGAACGGATACATGGTAGATGTGAGTGGAGAGCGGGACGACTCTGACGCAGTGACACACTCGGCCAGTGACTCCCACTCCCCGCAATTACCTTAGCTTCAGCCCTCAGCCCCGGTTGCTCAATGAGGACATTCCCACAGTAATACTCCGTAAATTGGGGAGCTGTCGTAGAACTGCAGGGGTGGTCAGTCTCGTTCGATACCAAAACACACCAATGGGATGCGGCCGAGAAACGGTTCTATTCAATTCCCATGTTGGACTCAGCCTGCAACTACGGATACACACTTACACTTACACGGACCTAGCCCCTGGCTGGAAGAGTCGAGTTTCTCGCTTTGGCCACTCAATACAAAAGCCATCGCAAGTCTTGTTCCTTTCTGTTCCATATAGGCAATCTCAATCGTCAAGTAAACGGAACATCCTCGTATAATTCCGCTGGGCCCATTATCAAACGACACAAGAACTCGAATCCTTTCTTCTCAGGTATCTACGCCTTGGGCTCGCCGCATACCACACTACGCACTATCAATACATTTACCCTTTTACGAAAACTACCGGCAGTCAAAGTCATTACGGGAACCAAGAGACCAACACCCATGGAATTCAGCGTCAAACCCACACACGACACGGCTCTTTGCCTCATTCCACCAAAGGAACAGTGGCCGTCTATTGACCGTCTTCGTTCCCAAAATGACAAGGCCTATGCCAAATGGCCACCTCATGTCAACCTCGTTTACCCTTTCACAAGTTCTGCAGATTCCAAGTCTCTGCATCAAGCCTGCGATGCCATTGTAAATTGCCTCAGGGCTTGTCAGGAGACCGGTGACCTCGCTAGCATACCCCTTTCCCTCGACTCACCGGATTTTTTTGAGCACAAGAACGGCAGCACCCTGTTTCTGTGTGATAAGGATGAAGAGAGGACTCATCGCCTTACTTCTTTACGCACCACAGTTCTCACGGCTATCGGCCAGACGCGCCCTGCTCCTTACCACATGCACATGACGATTGCTCAGTGCGAGGATACGGCAGGACCATCTAAACTCAACTTTCTCCTCGAGAAGCTACGACGACTACCACCCGTCAGTTGGGAAGCCACCCAACTAGCCGTTCTAGTGCGTCTTCCGTCCGGTCAAATGAGCCACTGGGGTCTTATCGACCTTGCTTTGCCTTCACTGAGTCAATGCGATAATTCGTTTGGGTTGTTTCCTAAAATGGCCTCAGCCGTTATCCCGCAGCGATCATGGAGATTCTCCAGCCCGGAGTTGGGTTGGCGGCCCGTCTCTTCAAATACAGACTCACATCACCCGGAGATCAAGGCAGTAGAGAACCTCATCGTCGCCAGCTGGAACGTTTTGGCAGAGTTCGAATGGCCCCCATCTCGTAGCAGATACCCCGTCATCGTTGAGAACCTACTTTCACGAAATGCCGTGGCAGATATCTTGGTACTCCAAGAAGTGACGGACGACTTCTTACCTTTTTTACTCAAAGACGACAGAATTCGCACATTGTATCCCAATGCCTCCCACGGGTCTCCTGACGACCCTACTGCCGGTCCATTACCCAGCATACTCAATCATGTGGTCCTTAGTAAGTACCCATTTTCGTGGGAGTATCTTCCCTTCGTACGCCCGCACAAGGGATCAGGCGTAGTCAGCTTCGGTGATCTGGCACATGGCGAAGGAGAGGAACCTACCTCTCCTTTAGTCCTGGCAACTTGTCACCTGAGCCATGGCCTGACAGACGGGGCCGTGGTTGCAAAGGAAAGGTGAGCTACAGGATTCCGCCGAACGTGATCTTCTATCTGTGCTGAAATGTCATCTTTAGAGAACTCCAGGCACTACTAGGTCACCTCGGGTCCAACTACGCTTCACATCAATGGATCATCGCGGGTGATTTCAATATCACGACATCTTCCTTCACCATCGACGCCGCTGTTAAAAAGGGGGCCATCACCGTCCAAACAGAGAATGTCCTCCGAGGCATCGAAACAACTCTAGCAAAGGCCGAACTTCTCGACGTATGGATGGTCTCGCGCATCGAGGCTGGCGTGAGTGATAACTTCAAAGGGGATCTCAGCCAAATGTTCGAGGGCGAGCAAGGAGCAACTTTTGACCCTACTGCGAACCCCCACGCCAGTAAGATGGTTGGTGCCGGGTTGGGGAACCGACCGCAACGTTATGATCGCATCTTGGTCAAGGGCACTGGTCCTTTCCAGATATCTCGCTTCAACATGTTCGGCTTCGTCACTGGCGACGGCGAGACCGGACAAGAGCCTCTGTATCCGAGTGATCACTGGGGTGTTAGATGTCTCTTGCAGCGCTCTCACGCGAAGGATGCCGCCAGTGATGCGAGGGCGATCCCTGTCGATCTCAAGAGAGCGCCAGACGGTTTGTCAGATACCACAGGACTAACCAAGTGCCTGGGGAATCTTGAGGTGTTCCCCTCAGCGGAAGACGAGGCAGCTCGGAGTGGGGCAATTCGATTGCTTCGTCAGATCTTAATCGAGTCCGACCAAACACTCGTGGACAACAAAAGAGGCCGCCCGACGATTGTGCTCGTCCCCGTGGGATCCTATGGTCTCGGTACGTGGTCCAGGAACTCCGATATCGACTGCTTCTTCATCGGGTCTATCAGTCCCCGTGTCTTCTTCACTCTGGCAAGGCAAAGACTGAGAAAATCGTGCATTCCTGGTATTCGGCTTTTGAGGAAAGTCAAAGCCAAGACCGGCACGATGCTCGAGGTGGAAGTTCTCGGTGTGAGATGCGATCTCCAGTATTGCCAGGCACCCAACATCGCGGACGAATGGCCTGATATTCTGAAGCGTCCTGCGTCAGATCCGGCATTCAGCTTGTCTGCCCAGACACTGTTGAAGCTGAAGCCCGCGAGAGATCTATTCTATCTCCAGCGATCCATTCCAGACTTGGCTCAGTTCCGACTGAGCCACCAAGCCATCAAGACTTGGGCCAAGGCGCGCGGAATCTACGCTGCCAAGTTTGGGTATCTCGGAGGCATCCACTTGACTGTCATGTTGGCCAATGTCTGCAAGGCGCTTGTACACAACGGTGGTGCCATTTCTGCTGCTGATATCATTGCGACCTTCTTCGAGCATTATGCGCGGTTTGACTGGCAAAGGGACATGGTATTCGACCCATTCTTCCACAAGAACCTCAGATATCACCGAACAAGCAGAGAAGCACTGGTTTTGCTCGGGTGGCACTCGCCAACGCTCAATACGGCACTCAACGCCTCCGTCCCGACCGTCAAGATTATCTCGACAGAACTCCGCCAAGCCAACAAGTTGCTATCGGCTGACGGAGCAACCTGGGAATCGTTGCTACCGGTGCCAGAGCCCGGCCGAGGTAACGTCATGACGCCTAGCGCCGTGGGATTCCTCACGTCGTTCCGGTCCTTTGTAGACTTGCGTGTACATTACTGGGGAACATCTCTGGAGCGAGGAAGTAGGCTCATTGGCTGGCTGGAGTCTCGATGTGCATCTCTCCTTGTCGGTAAGTAGCCTGTGAACCCCGACCTCATTCCTGCGTGCTGCTCGTTTGCTGACAATACCCGCAGATATTAATAGGAGAGTCCCTCAGCTTTCGGCGAGAATTTGGCCCGCGAGATTTGTCGACGCATCTACTTGCGACCCCCAAAACAACCAAAGCGATTACCAGGGCTCCTACCTCGTCGGCCTGGAATGGATGGAATCGGACGAGAAGCCTGATCGTGGCGACCTGGAAGTTGCACAAAGCAACCTCAGAGCTGTTTTGCAGCAATTCGAGAAGATGATTCTGAGTGACGAGAACTACTTCGACTCCAACACATCATGGTTCAGCGCGAGCATTGTCAGGACGAATGACTTAGGAAATTTGCGACTGGATGATCGCGAATGGGGTGTGTACGTCGACGGCGATGACGGATCGGATACAGAAGACGAGGATGACACTGAGGACGAGAATGAGGAAGAATTGGCCGCCCAGGAGAGGCTCGCCGCTGAGAAGCTGAGCAAGAAGGCAAAAGCAGCGAAACAACGTTCAGGAACGACTAACCCGAAGCCCGAGGGGATGGGCAAGTTCCGCACCGCGCTTGATGTGCTGAACCGACTGCGATGGGATCCCGACATTGATAGCAATGACTATATCATCGGTTACGAGGACAGGTTCCTGGGACCACAGGAGAAAGCGCTGTCGGCCTGGAAGAGCGAGCAGACGCACGAGGAATTCATCCCTCAGCATCGAATCCTGTGGTTCAAGCGTGGCAGCGACGGGGTGATTGTATGGCACAGGTCGGAGCGCATCGATTTGCTCTTCAAAAAGACTTGACTTTGGCGCATGGGCTTGTGCTGAAGCAGGTGGCCAGGTTCGGCAATGTATGGGAAGAGTGTCTGCTAAGCAATGTGATCTCTTAGTGTGGATAGCTACACCGTCAGTCAAGGCCGCCATCAGAAGCAAATGGACATGCTTGTCAAGACCTTTCGTGTTCCTCATGAAGCTTAGTGCCTTCACATCGTGTATCGATATAGTTCAGCATGCAAACACCAAGACCGCTCCGATTCATCTTCGGAATGAGAGATGAGATGCAATATATGATTTGAATGTACGAGAAGCATCGCCAATCCATGACTTGGTATTCGCCACCGAAACGCCCTGCCAAACTTCCAGAACAATGCTAAATAAGCAAATGGCTGAGAAACCAGCCAGAAGCCCCAACTCTGAATAAATCAGTTGGCTGAGACGTATGGGTACACTAGGAAGGTCCTTCTCAATAGAGCGTCATGAAGACAGCGGCAATCGCAGACTTGTCGTATTTGACATATTTGCCCTTGCCCTTATCAACCTCGTGGTAACGGTCCCAGAACCGGTTGTAAAGGGGTTCGAGCATCTGCTGAATATCTCGTGCAAGCATTTGGCGCACCTCCCTTTCCATGTTGTACGTCTTGTGCCGGCTCACCATCTCATCAAAGGAGCCGTTGAATGCCTGGAACTTGCTCTTGATGTTGTCCTTGTCCTTGCTGCTAAGGCCCTTGAGAATTGAGGCGGAATCGGCCTGTCCGGACTGGGGCCTTGCTTTGCTTGTGTGGATGACATCAAACAAGTGTGTTGAGACCTCTTTGCAATCCATCGTGTACATACCTGTTGCTTTCTTCCGCCATTGGTCTAGCATGCTCATCCGACCCTCAAGGAGTGGCGCAAGGTCAGAATCGCGAATCATTCGTTCAATAATGACAACACTGTTAGCCAGGAAGACACCGATGACAGCTCGGCCGCCCTTGAGAACCATCTTGGCCTTTGAGTCCAGCCCTGCCATGAGCATTTCGACAGTGTCTGAGCAGTAATGTGAGAAGATTTCTTTTCCGTCTGCGCCAATATCAAAGGAAGCCAAACTAGGGATTGCGTCTGTCGATCGCCCATCGGCTGCAGAATTTGATCTCCATCCCCCGTCGCCTAGAGAGAACATAATACTGGAGACGGGCCGCAGGAATTCAACCATAGTCTGCAGTCGTTGCATTGTCGCCGATACAATGGGTATCGGTGCGCCGTCTTGTGGAAGTGTCTGCATGCCAGCAATCTTTCGTTTCGTGTCATCCAACAGCTCTCCCAATGAAAGCTTAGCAGTCTCTCGCACAGGCCTGAGGGCTGAGGCAAGGGAAGACTTTAGCTCCCCTGTACGCGTCTCCAGGTTGCTCGAGAGACCAGACATGATTTCGGTGATCTCGTAGGCAAGGTAGCAGTCTGTGTCCAGATGTCCCTTGATATGGTTGTTCAGTTCGCGAAGAGTCCGTGCAAGTTCGGCCATAGCGCTCTGGCACGTGGCTTGGAAAAGGGGACCCCAATCTTCACGGGTGAAGATGCTGCAAATGTTGTCGTACTCGGCCAAAAACGCACCTTCCATGGCCTGCGCGTATGTACCGATGCCATTGGTGCCCGCGCGGTAGATGGCATCGGGGTTCTTCTTCTTCGTCGTGTTGACGCTGGCAGCAGCCAGGTTGGCCAAGGTAGAAGACAGATAGGGCCCGCGTACTTCAGCATAGATCTTGGCAATGGTCGAGTCTTGTGGGGCAGCAGCAGCACCGGCGTTCTGACGATGGGTACTTGAGATGTACGAGTTGACTAGGCCGAGGCGTGTCACCTTGTCCTGGGATAGTACCGGGAATGGCATGTCTTTGGTAATGTAATGTAGCGGCTCGATCGATCGTGGGGTTTCTCCTCGCAACAGTCTGTCGAAATGGCCCTCAAGCTGAGAGTTGCCTGACTTGATCAAGCGAACTAGCTCAGCCATTGTCTGTTGATTCGCCCGGAGGTTGGAGGCCTGCATGTTTTCAAGTGACTTGGAAAGGCGCTTGATTGAGGCGAGGTAATTGGAAAGGCCAGCCTTGTCCGGTCCGGCACGTATGATCTGTTCTTCGTCATTCTTACTATCGGCGGGCTGACGGAGGCGTTCGATGGCTGCGAGGACAGAATCGATGTCTGCGGGTGAGGGAGTCAATGTCAGCTGAAGCCCTGTTAGGCATGCGCGAGAATAGACGTACTGTTGCCCAAGACCTGAAGCTTCTTCGTTTCTCCACTAAGAGGACCTGCTACTTCTTTGACGCTCTTGCCGGTGGACTCCAACCTTCCCATGCATGCTTGGATCTTCTTGGTCAATTGAGCCGTCTTCTCGAGTCGCGAGTTGAGCACATCGACCTCTGCACGAGCTTCTTCGTCGGCATGGCGACTGGTCGCCGGCCCGACAGACATTATGGGCGTCCTATCAGCCGATACTGCTATAGCGCTTGCAAGTTGCGGCCCCGGTGTGGTGAAGCAAGGAGTGTCGAAATTGGAGAATTGGAATTGTAAGACCGGACCGTCGCTGTGGAGTTCGTGTGAGGTTAAGAACGGGGCGAAGTAATGATTGCCGAAGTTGCAATATCGCGTCGACGGTGTTCAATTCCGCGTGCCTACGGAAAGACTACCCACGAAATTGTGAGATGGCTGGCTCAGAAATGGTCGAGTGGTCTTTGAGGATACATTGGCAGACGGCTGGACGTGCGGAGCGAGCCTGGTACGGACGGGAGTGGGACGGTAAAGGGAAGGCGCGTTGTACTCTTGCGGGCTCTTGCTGTGTCAGGCACACCCGAATGCGCTCAAGCTGATCAGATGAGGTACGTGTGGTTCTGCTGTGCTGTAGCCTGCGTGTCGAGAGCAAGTAAGTTCAGGAACCTGAGGGTTGGATGAACAGTTGGGATGGATTATGTCATCCCATGTTTGGAGGGCCGCCCTTTCATGCCTCCGAGGCCCCAATACCTTAATGAGTGTCCGTATTTCACTTCACTTCTTCAACTCGAAAGAACGTCTCAGAGATCGCCATGTATCGCATCTTATCTCACATCAAGTTCTCTCATGGCCGGCGTTGTAATTTCAATCATTTCACCCAATTCCTCTGTATTATCATTCGTTACCCATATGGGGGGTATCATGCGTTGCCAAAGGAGTCTCTCCTTCCAAGTCTTGCAGAGTACACATGAGATGCAGAATCCGTGGCAGCTGTGACATTGAAATCAATCAAACAGCTGACCCAGATTGCTTTAGTCTCGCGAAGTATCCCTTGATCAGCTTCACCACCGTCTCGGCAATGAACTCGATGTCGCTTCGTGTCACAGTATACGGCGGCGCCACAATGATGTGATCACCTAGAACGCCGTCCATAGTTCCCGCACCAGGGTATACCACAATGCCGTACTCCTCGGTGCGCCCAAGATCGCTCATCTCCGTTGCCACCTGTGCTTCTCTGGGCCAAGGTTCCTTGCTCACCTTGTCCCGCACAAACTCGATGCCCCAAAAGAGTCCCTTGCCGCGGATGTCTCCCACATAAGGCTCATCCTTGAGGCGCTCCCTCAAGAGCCCTGAAAGTACTTGGCCCATGGCTCGTACGTTGGCCAGTAGACCATCCGACTCAATAATATGCTGGACTTCGAGTGCTGCTGCGCACGCAATAGGGTGGCCTTGATATGTGTGCCCATGAACGAAACAACTGTACCGTGTCAGTATGGGCCCTTTCACCATCGGGTCGCCCCCAGACACCACCTCATGGAACTCACCTGGAACCCCTCTCCAACACATCGGCTACTCCCTTGTTGACTAGGACGCCGGCAATCGGCTGGTAACCCCCGGCTAGGCCCTTGCCAATAGTCTGGATATCGGGTACTACCCCTTCACCCTCCCAAGCATGGAGAGTCCCAGAGCGGCCCATGCCGCTCATGACCTCATCCATGATAAGAAGGGCACCATGCCGATCGCAAACTGCTTTAACAGCCTGGAAATAGCCGCTCACGGATGGGGCACAACCCAGAGCCTGTGTAGAAATGTCAGTCAATCTCATCGGGACTGATGCTACTTTGCACTTCTCTGGCGGATCGTCTTACGGCTCCAACAACTGGTTCTGCCACAAAAGCGCACACATTCCCGGGCCCTACCCGGGTAAACTCATCGTCAAGCTCCTGGGCAAGACGAGCCACATATGAGTCATCTGATTCCCCAGGCGCTTTGCCCCTGTACTCGTAACATGGGGACACATGAGAAACGATATTGTCGAGGAGCATCGGCGTAAATTTGGCTCGGCGAGAAACGTGACCACCCATAGAGAGTGCCCCGAGAGTTGTTCCATGGTAAGATCTTTCTCGAGCAATGAACAGATGCCTCTGGGGTTCTGGGGTATCCTTCTCCAGGAAAAACTGCCTTGCAAGCTTCATCGCTGCCTCCATAGCCTCGGACCCTGACATCATTAGCTATCAATCGGCACCGAAGGAGTTCATCTAACATACCACTGCTGACTAGGTAGGCTCGTGACATCTGACCGCCGGTTGAATCGACGAGAAACTGGCACAGTTTCTCGCAGGTGGGGGTTGTGAAGAATGTCGAAGGGCTATATGCGATGCTGTTAATCTGCCTCACCATGGCGTCTGCCACTCTCTTGTCACCATGGCCGATACAAGCGACGGCAGCGCCTCCAGAAGCGTCAAAAAGTTTCCTGCCGCCCTCTACCACATAGTGGTGACCTTCACCGCCAACAATGCGTGCAAACTGACCCCGTAGATCTCGATGGAGCACTGGTGAGTGGCTCGCATCAGTGAACTCTACAGTATCAAGGGGTTTGAGAACCATTGTGAGTGAGGCACGATATACGTTGAAGCGCGGCGTATTAGTTGGAGTTCGTAAGCAAGATCTGGATGATAAAGGGAATAGAGCGGTGGTAAGCAGAAGACAACACAGTCAGGCCAACGTTCCTGTCGAGCCTTTAATACTGTTCACCCTCTATCTCACGAAGCTCCCCTTCACAGATGCTTCTATATCTGCAATTAATAAGGTGTAAGATATCGGCAAGCCGAACCTAGGATTGAGTCCGCATTTCTGCACTAGGGTCCGAGGTAGCGTACCAAGACCCGTCGTGGGAGGAGGGGGACGCATTGGCGCATCCACCGGGTGTGGAGAGGGGGCGTGGACATGGAGAATAGAGTTCGGAGTAGGTGAGCGATACAACTTGGAGAACCATGACGGAAGCCTCCCACCGAGGAGAATACCCCCGGCCAAGCGAGCCGTGATAGCTTGATCTGTCCCCGGTCGTGAGCATGCGCTCCGCCCCCGTCAAGACGGAGGCACACCATCGGCTTACCCTACGGTGCTCTCTCTCGATGCGCCCTGCCGCTCCAGTACGAAAACGGATAGCCGCAGACCGACGTGCATTGAATGACGCTTCTGGTACCAATCCAGCACTTCATATAGAATAGAAGACGCGGGAAGATCTCTTTATGAACCAGCTCAATGGCGTTCTGGAAATTCCCACCCTTTGATAAGCCTGTGGGTTTCTCAGTGTCTTCGCAAGCTGCGAGTATCCGCGGAGAGAGACTGGACCCGCGAAGGTGGAGCAGCTAGGAACAATGTCGGATCGTTCCGATGTCGTGTCACCCTTCATCGGGATGCCGACACACTGTCGGGCCGGTCATTTCGGTGTCACTATCCCGTTCCCAAGATTAGTTAGTATGGGACCGTGGTTCTCGTCGCGAGAAATATCCTCCCGCCGAGAGTGTGTACAGATAACTGGGAACCGCAAGGGCGTCGTTGCATTGTGAAGTTCACGTACGAGGTTACCGCACCGGCGATATCTCTACACCCTCGTCTCACCCGACGATGCCCGGCCACCTTGGATTTTCATTTTCGCATTCTACCCCTGTATGCATACAGGGCCGGCTGAGAGTGACAAGGGTTGGCGGATGTGACTCGTCATCAGTGAGATGAAGGCCGAACTTGAGGCTAGCAATGGAGGAAGAGATCCTTCACAGAGGCGACCGGCTGGGCTTGCAAATTGCAACCCATGTTGGCAAAGTATCGCGCGCTATCCGCCTGGTGCCGTCTTCGGCGATGAACAGCTCAGTAAGGCCCAAGACACATCCCTTGTCCCATCTTTGCCGATCGGCTATAAATGGACACGTGCTTACCGGGGGATGAGAGAACCTGAGAGTCTCAAGGAATTCCATTATTCGTACACTCAGTCGATAGAGTAGGATTCAGTTCATGAGCTCGACGTCCACCAAGCGAATAACCAACGTTTGACAGCAGACGTTGTATTAAACAACGTTGACATAAGTGGGCACCAGAGACTCTGCTTCGTATCTGCACGAAGCCTGTGGCAGCCTGACTTGCCAGGGCGGCCCAGACTGTCGGGTCCTGGGTACGTGGCTGAGATTATTTGGTAGGCAGAATTGTGATTATTCCACGATTCGGCAGGCGTCCCGTCAGCCGGCCGTCATTGGAAATGGTAAGTCCAATCCTGTGACAAGGACGGATACTTTTGCTCGGCGAAGCACATCGTCGAGGTAACGTGCCATGCGCAACGAAGGCACGGCATTGACACGGGTGTTGTCGGCCTACAATGGACAGGGTATGTAAGAAGCCGAGATGTTCTAGGCATCTCGAGTGGTCCGAAATGTGTATAGCGTAGAATGCGAAGGGTGAGCTGATACCGTCATGGCGGTAGCGGCAGCCCAGTTGCCGGGATGAACGCCCGCATGAGGTGTTAGTCGAGCAACGACGATGGAAGCATACTGGAGACAGGGTAGTTTGGCTGTGGCTGGGAAACAACTCCTCATGCCATGCCGTGAATGTGCCGCAACAGAGAGCTGCATTTCGGGGCCAACCGTTGTGAGAAGAACGGCAAATTCTCGAACTCTGAAGGGACGCGGGGGTAGGAAAATATGGAGCGACACTGCTGTGATTACCTCTGTCCAAACACGAGCTGAGCGTGCGATGGATCATTCTCGGCTTATCTTCAATAGCAGGATAGGCCAATCCATGACAGTCGATGCGTAGGTACCTATCCGCAGTACGCAGTAGAAGGTGTGTGATGCCAGGTCGATAATGCAGGGAACCCGGTAGGTAGCCAATGGAAGCGCCTTAGCATCAGCCACATACCTCCTGGGGCAAGCCACGGTTGCCTTGCCAAACCAAAACCACTTTACGCGTCCCACCTTGGGGCGCGTCGTCTCGCGTTTTTGGATGGGAATTGGTCCCCTCCTTTTTTTCCTTGTCGTTCACACTCTCTGCGACGGATCACATTTCCCCTCCCCCCCCTTGACACTCCAGCATTGACGCTTCTGCAGCCTCTCTTGTACCTCATGTTGTCAGCTGCTTTCGAAAATCTACGCCTTTGATACCCTTTTCTTCCCGTTCAACCAAGTCTCGACTCCGACGACAATTGCCGCCATGGATTCCTTCATGCTGCAAGACGCAGCCGCCTTGGACCGCGTGCGCGCAGCCCAGGAGTTCCTCGATCCCCGTACGTCTGCTTTCGCATTCCCGTACGGTCCTTTGCGCCTCTTAATGTTGCACACTGACCTGATTTAACCACAGAGAATGACTCCCAGGGACGCAGTTACAGATCAGCTATCATCTTGATGTTGCAAAAGCAGCAGAGAAGACTGGTCGTCAACCTCGACCAACTACGTGCCCATAATGCCGAACTTGCCTCCGGAATTCTCCAAGACCCATTCGACTATAGTCTTGCCTTCAATCATGCCCTGAAACAAATCGTCAAAACACTACCCCAGTCCGGCGATGCGGAAAAGTTGAACGAGATCTCCTACTACTGCGCATGGGCTGGTAGCTTTGGCATGAATGCCTGCAACCCTCGCACACTGTCCTCCCAGCACCTAAACAGCATGGTGTCCCTCGAAGGCATTGTGACGAGATGCTCGCTGATCCGGCCCAAGGTTGTCAAGAGTGTGCATTACAACGAGAACAAGGATGTCTTCCACTTCCGGGAGTACCAAGACCAGACCATGACGAACGGAGTCACCACATCGAGCGCCTACCCTCAAGAGGACGACGAAGGCAACCCGCTTACTACCGAATACGGATTCAGCACGTATAGAGATCACCAGACCGTTTCTATTCAGGAGATGCCCGAGCGTGCCCCGGCGGGTCAGCTGCCCCGCGGCGTGGATGTGATTCTTGACGACGACCTCGTCGACAAGGTCAAGCCTGGCGACCGCGTGCAGCTCGTCGGTATCTACAGAACCCTCGGAAACAGAAACACAAACCATAACAGCGCCTTGTTCAAGACGGTAATCATCGCAAACCACATCCTTCTCCTGTCATCGAAATCGGGCGGTGGTGTGGCCACTGCCACTATAACCGACACGGATATTCGAAACATCAACAAAGTGGCAAAGAAGAAGAATCTTCTCGACCTTCTTTCCCAGTCACTCGCGCCCAGTATTTATGGCCACGCATACATCAAGAAGGCAATTCTTCTGATGCTACTTGGTGGCATGGAGAAGAATTTGGAGAATGGCACCCATTTGAGAGGTGACATCAACATCCTCATGGTGGGAGATCCCTCCACGGCCAAGTCCCAGCTTCTTCGATTCGTGCTGAACACGGCGCCACTAGCAATTGCTACCACCGGTCGAGGTTCGTCAGGTGTCGGTCTGACAGCTGCTGTGACTTCGGACAAGGAGACGGGTGAACGGAGACTTGAGGCCGGAGCTATGGTCATGGCTGATCGTGGCGTGGTATGCATTGACGAGTTCGACAAAATGTCCGATATTGACCGTGTTGCAATTCACGAAGTCATGGAACAGCAAACTGTCACGATCGCCAAGGCTGGAATTCACACTTCGCTCAACGCCAGGTGCAGCGTTGTTGCAGCTGCTAACCCCATTTTTGGCCAATACGACACCCACAAGGATCCTCACAAGAACATCGCCCTACCAGACTCCCTCCTGTCTCGTTTCGATCTGTTGTTCGTCGTTACTGATGATATTGAGGATACCCGGGACCGGCAGGTTTCGGAGCACGTTTTGCGCATGCACCGTTACCGTCAACCCGGGACAGAGGAGGGTGCGCCGGTGCGTGAAAACGCCGGGCAAGCCCTCGGCGTTGCCATCAACAATCAAGCCGATACCCAACGCCCGACCGATGTGTACGAGAAGTTCGATGCGATGCTGCACGCTGGCGTCACTCTTACCACTGGACGCGGCGCGAACAAGAAGCCGGAGGTGCTAAGCATTCCTTTCATGAAGAAATATATCCAATATGCCAAGAACAGGATTCGGCCTGTCTTGACCCAGGCCGCATCGGACCGCATCTCTGACATTTATGTTGGCCTCAGAAACGATGAGATGGAGGGTAACCAGCGCAGAACCAGTCCTCTAACCGTCCGTACTTTGGAAACTCTGATTCGTTTAGCGACTGCCCACGCCAAGTCCCGACTATCTAATCGAGTAGACGAGCGCGATGCCCTTGCGGCCGAAGCAATTCTCCGTTTTGCTCTGTTCAAGGAGGTGGTTGAGGACGAGTCGAGAAAGAAACGCAGGAAAACTCAGACCACCGATTTTGCGTCATCAAGCGAGGAAAGCTCATCCGATGATGATGCCGATGATGGAAACTTTAAGAAGACAACAACACGAACGCCCGTCCCGAGATCTTCGCGGTCGACGCGAGGCGTGGCCCGGCCTCGGCGAACCGCTGCTGGTGCCAGCAGCGCCAACGAAGATGCTCCTGAAAGCGACGCGGATACCCCTGATGCAGTGGAAGAAGCAGAAGAGGATATCTACGAGGCGACGCCACGGAGATCTCGTCGTCGCGGTGATGGCGCGGCCTCTTCAAGTGCGGCACCGCACACGCAAACATCGTTTGCTTCATCCATGCCTGCTTCTCAGCTGCCTTCTCAGTCCCAAGACACTGGCGAGGATGATGACGAGCTGGCGTCGGGAGCAGCTGGCCTCGCCATTGCTGACGAACCCATCAGTCCCCAGCGATTGACTGTGTTCAGAAGCGCCCTTGGCCAGCTACTCAACTCAGCCTTGTTCGACGACGATTCTGCCAATGTCAATGCCGTTCTTGAAGCCGTGAACACTAAGTTGCAGTCGCGTAGCGGTAGTGCCTTCAGCAAGGAGGAGGCCGTCAAAGCTCTTAAGAAAATGGATGAAGCCAACCAGATTATGTATGTTTCCTCGCCTGATTTCTTACCTTCTGTTCTTACGTGACTAACCGAGAAACAGGTACACCGATGGAGAGCTTGTGTACAAGATCTAAGGTCCGGTGGCATGATGTGGGATTGTCTGTGACATGACATTTGGCGTTGGTATTATGACGGGAAGGCGTCGTCCCTGAGAGACCTTGCCATGTAACGAATAGAAAATCGACCATCGTGGTTCTTGCGTAGTGGTTTGTAAGGTGTCAGATGTAAGGTGTCGCACTTTACGTTAATTTTTGTCATTATTCGTCTACCGCTTTCTAGATTCATGACCACAAATGTAGCATTTTCCGTGGACTTTACTGCGTTGTTTGGAGATGGGCCCGGAACTCCGCAACCCGGTCATCTACCCTTTGGCCGTTCCATGTCTCCTCGCCATTCTGGGTTTTGGCCAAAGTTGGTACGCCAACTTGCTCAATAGCAAAGCTGGCGGCTACACTACCCCATACTGCAGCTTCCTCGACGCTCTTACCCCTTGCAAGAGCAACAGCGAGGCCGCCCAGAAAGGTATTACCGCCACCTGTTGGATCTACCACCCTCGCGCTGTCTTGGTGCACGGCCGGGATCCATTGTTCGGTGCCCGAGTCTACCTCGATCTCCTCGCGAACAACAGCACCTTCATCATCTTGAAGTAGACCGGCAAAGAGTGCTTCCATGTCGGTGTCCGGCTGAAGGCCACCCCTCGTATAATCCTTCTTGCGACGCTTTGGGCCTGCCCCGTCGCCAGTAGTGGGATGGCGTTTGCGGCCGCCGTTGCGAGCAACGTAGCAGCCCTTTTCCCCGGCGCGGATGACGAGTGTGAAGGACGACAATGGCATGCTTGCGAGAAGTTGCTCGCAGGATCTCTCTACCGCCGCTTTCGAAATCTCTCCCGTGGTTGGGTCCAAGCCGTCGTCACCCATGAAACCCGCCAGCTCCGAGTGGTTCGGACTGAGGATGTCAATCAGGGGAAGGCAATTTGTGCAGTTGAGAAGTTCATCCGGTGTACACAGGTCAGGTACGGGTTCCCAGATGAATATTGGTTTTATGTACGAATCGGGCGGGCATACACGTTTGCGGGCTGACGTGATTTCGGATACCAAGTCTCTGCACCTGGCCGGGGAGCAGATTAGGTGGAAGGTCTTGGACAGTAACAGATGAGGCGTCAGATCTCCTGCGGTGAGGCGCTTCTTGGGAGTGGTGTACTTGAAGGCGCGCTTCTCTGCATTCTCGTATCCGTTCCATCCGCGCGTAGTTAGCCGCTCGGAGTCCTCGCGGAACACGACTGATGTCTCCCAGCTGTTGATGAGGTCGGTCAAGGACTGTGGAAAGTCGGAACCCTTGTCGACGATCCAACCGACCGACGAGGCATCCGGGGCCGGCGAGAAGAGACGGGCTCCGAGAGCACCGTATGAGCCAGCACCGCCGAGAATGTCAAAGACGGACGGTGTAGGCGGCAAGAAATGTATCTCGTCTAGTCATTGTCAGCTGGGATTCATGCAGTGAAGGAGCCCAGCGGGCTGATGCTGAATTCGGAGAGACGGGACACCCGTGGAGAGGGGTTTCTGACTCACCTATGATGAACATCCCCAACGTCACAAAGTCAATGGCAGACAATGCCTTGAACTCTTCGTCAGTGAGACGCTGCTCATTTGGCGATTGTGACCCGTCTTCGGCCATGGTCAAAGCTTCACAATGGAAAGGATTCTTGGAATGACGGATCAATGCCCCAGACACGCAATGACTGGCGTGAAGATTCAAACTTGATCAAATGAGATATATCTCGTTGGCCAGAATGCTGTGCTACGCCGCTATGGCCACTATTGTGACAACGTAGCAATTAGACAATTGAGTGGTATCTTTAGAGCCAGCCGAAATGTCGTAGCAGAACAGGTGATTTTGAGTGTGAATCTGGGAAGTGAAGGGCTTTTGAAACTAGGTTACACCCACTTTGCTGTGTGCTATGGATTATTGGTCGCATCAGTATCGGCGAGAATGCACAATGCAAGCACGGACGAAGCGAGGTGGCTCTGACAGGCTAATGTGTGCTTTACGAGAGGTGAGGTGAGGTGAGGTGAGAGGGCACCTCCCTCATAAGAATTTGCAGGCGATCCAGGTTCGGTTGAGAAGCAGGCCTGGATTTATGGCTGACAGGCAAATTGGAGACGCAAAACGAATTGTAGAAATGTAGCTGAAGTGAGCCTCAAGATCAATAACAAACAGTTGAATAGCAGCGCTATCTATCTTCTCTTCTAATTTACCCCACCCACTCTAATCAGATGCCACTTCGATCCGTACACCAGAGAACGACGTCGCCCCTGTATGTTTGGTACCTGAATTAATCTCATGTGAAATTCTGCAGATAAGGCATACACATAACTACACGTTGGGCCGGCACGTGGCAGGGTGCCTTTGGTAGAAAGAGAGAGCTTCTAGAAGCTTATCTTACCTCACTCAATTCACTTGAGCCAAGACGGGCAGCCCATTATAGGCCCGGACTCCGTTCTCGGCATACATGGCGTGACTGACAGCCAGATAGCGTTGCAGGCTGTAACCAGGCAAATACTAGAGCTACAAGGTGACAGGGGAGTTCTTTATGAAGTTGGCTAGTCGGTGAAAGCCTATTGCAAGACGAATTTGGAGGTTGAGATGAGGCGAGCTAAGCAATCCAAGGGATCGCATGTTGCTCACGGCCTGGACCTCCATTACATGTGTAGTTGCCCACACCTGCTGCCTTGGCTTGACGAGGTACTGAGGTTGGAAAGCTGTTCGTGATTTCAAGTGACACTTTCTGTCGCCTGAAGGCTCTGCTCGACTGTCGTCATCACCAGTGGCTTCTTGGCTTCGTATTCACGGACAAAGTGCTGGCTTAGGCGACCGCCTACAGAGTATACGTACGCCGGAGTACACTTGCTGAGCAAGCTGCTCCTGAATCAAATGGCCTTTTGGAGTTGCCTAGCATGCTGACCACCGTCATCTCATCGTAAGGTATGCATGCACTGAATCAACGAGCCCAAGCAGATAAACGAGAGGAACCCCACGGGCAAGAGATGTGGCTTCAGCAGACACCTAAGCTTGGTTCACAGGGTGAGATGTCTTCCAAATTAGAGGTTACTCTGCGAGATATCTTACGCAAGCTTGACATAGGAATGGGTAGATGGGCTTTCGACCGGGTGCCTGAATAGCGGTGGGAAATGCCTCAGGCAAGAGACTCAAGGCATCTAAAAAGCGCAAGGCACCCATCAGCTCTGGCGGTACCTACCTAGGTAAACCAAAAGGTACCTACACAGCGTGAGAAGGTACCTGAGGTACTCTGTCCTGGGACCCCCAGCAAAAATAGTTAGGTGTAAGGTAGGTACCTGAGCTTCCTCAAGAGGTACAGTGTCTCTAAAACAAAGATACGTACTGCCGCGTCTGTCCCCCCCATTGTCTGGCATGACATTGGATGCTTGCGATAATACCCATTCAAAACACCTCGTCCGCCAACCTCGTAGCTCTCTGCTCATTTATAACATCTTCAGCGGCAGCCGACCCATTGCTCTTGGCCAGGTGCATTTCACCCATCCTAGCAGCTCCGCACTAGCTGAAACTTCACGCCCAATCTTTTGGCTCTCCCCCCAATCAACCTTGCAATAGTTGCTTTGCTGTGTTGAGCTGTTCCGACAGACATCCTGCACGAGGCTTCGGTTGCATTGAGCTCACTGCGTGTTGCAACAGCCCACCCTGCTATTGCCCTCGCTGTCATTGTCGGTATTGCTCTTGCCATTGCATATCCACCGCGTCTTCCGCTACCGATCTCCGTCCTCTGACGCCCTTCGTCACACCGTCTCTATCCGTCAGTGCTTACCCCCGGCCCATCGCCGCCGTCCTATAACCTCTCCTGTCGACCTTCTCCTTGCAACAAGCTTCGGCTTCTCTCCTCTGCCCAACATGGCAACGAACAACATGCATAACCTCACTACCCTCATCAAGCGGTACGTCAACCGAAGCCCTATCAGCCTGGACTGCTTTGCATTTAGCTCTATAGCAACACGAACGGGCTTCAGCTCACTGTTGCTCCTATTCTGGGCCCACTGTCAGCGCACTCGCAGCTAACCTCGAAACAAGGCTCGAAGCTGCTACGGCTAGACTCGAAGATATCGCCACCTCTACCATCGAGCTTCCCCAAGCCGTTCCCGCCCTCAATCAATCCGTCGCCTCGCCGCCTGCCGCTTCCAATGCCTCGGCCCCTCCCCCGCCGCCGAAAGCCCCCGCCACCCCCCAAGCTCCCCCAGAGCCGGTTCCAGAGTCCATTGAGGAGTTCGATCAGTTTATTGCCACATCGGTCGACAAATATGTCAAAACCAGTCAGCAGCTTGGAGGCCTTGTTGCTGACCAGGTCAGTCATTTAAATACATTTGCGAATCGTCAGTTCTTTGGATGCTGACCAGGGTCTCCGTAGGCTGCCAAAGTCCTGCAAGGTTTCCAAGCCCAGCGCAACTTCCTGCTCATCACCACGAAGGCCAAGAAGCCTGACCTGAATGGCGCCGAAATGGCTGTCTACCAGGATCTCCTCAAGCCCATTAACGAAGCTCTTGTAGCTGTCAACAATATCAAAGAGTCCAACCGAGGCTCGCCAGTTTTCACCCAGCTGAGCGCTGTTGCTGAGGGCATCATGGTTCTCGCCTGGGTCACTGTCGACAATCGTCCTTACAAGCATGTCGAAGATTCGTTGGGTTCTGCCCAATTCTTTGGTAACAGGGTGTTGAAGGAACAAAAAGATAAGTACGTCTGCGCAAATGACCCAAAGTGATATAGAAGGTCCCGTGACTAATGCGGTCTTCCATAGGGACGCGCAACAAACTGAATGGGTGAACGCCTTTTACCAAGTCTTCCGTGACCTTGCCGACTACGTTAAGCAAAACTTCGCTAGCGGCATCCCCTGGAACCCGAAGGGTCAGCCAGCCCAGGAGGTTGCTAAATCGTTGTCCGCATCTGCACCTTCGGCCGCAGCTCCTCCTCCGCCACCCCCGGCCGGCGGTCTTCCGCCTCCGCCCCCGCCTCCCGGACCTCCACCAGTACTAGATATCAAGGAAGAAACACCTGGTGCCAAGGGTGGATTGGGCGCTGTGTTCTCCGAACTCAACAAAGGCGAGGCTGTGACGAAGGGTCTTCGCAAGGTCGACAGATCGGAAATGACGCACAAGAACCCCTCCCTCCGTACAAGCTCGAAAGTTGATGGAGAGGCATCAGCACGCGGCAAGAGCCCAGCTCCTGGCAAGAAGCCTAAGCCAGAGAGCATGCGCGTCAAGAAACCGCCAAAGAAGGTGCTTGAGGGCAATAAGTGGACTATCGTATGAAAGCCCCCTATCATTGTGTTTTGTATGGTATGTCACAGGTGGCTAACTTTTGTATCATTTGCAGGAAAACTTTGAGAAGGAGCCTCAGCCTATTGAAATCGAGGCGTCCATTTCGCACTCCATTCTGATCAGCAAGTGCAGCAACACTACCATTATTGTGAAGGGCAAGGCAAACGCTGTTACCATCGAGAACTCGACTCGTCTGTCGTTGATCGTGGAGTCCCTTATATCTACTGTGGACGTCATCAAGTCTCAGAACTTCGCATTGCAGGTCATGGGAGCCGTGCCTGCTGTTTTGATGGACTCGATTGACGGCGCTCAAGTCTACTTCAGCAAGGAGAGCACGGACACCAAGATCTTCTCGAGCAAGTCTTCAGGCATCAACCTCAACGTTATCTCGGGAGAGGATGAGGACTATGTGGAAGTACCGCTTCCATCGCAGATTTGCTCCTACTATGATGAGAGCAAGGGCGAGCTCGTCAACGAGATTGTCTCTCACTCAGGTTAAGACGGACAGGTTCAGCTGCAGATAAGCAAGGGGACTAGACTGGGTAGAGCCAGAGTTGGGTCGATTTGTAGGAGTAAACATGGCGGCATATTTTGTTCTCCACCTCACATAGCCTGCTTCATTTTGGAACTGTTCAGTTTCGACTTGTTTATTCCAATCAAGTTACATTTGAGCATATTACCCTGCACGTTTCATGCACGCATGTTCGAAGAAGAGGCAATAGAAAGCTGTCGAAACGGTGTATTTGATCCTACCACGCGAACAATGGGCAGATGCTGTGTACATAAATAAAGCTCAGGATGAGAAGACTGCGAAGGGGAAATTTTTCAATATGATCGCGGTGGTGCCGACACCACCGGTCACGTCTATCAGGTTGCCAGAGACGCTTCTACTGTATCGGTGCAAAGAACGACCGGTCATCTACATGTAACCATATATGAACACACATACACACCCTCACCCAACTGATGGAGCGCCCTTGGGACGCTGGTCGACCTTTTCTTCTCTCCGCCCGTGTCGCCAAGGATAACTCCACTCTCATCCCCTCTCTTACAAAGGATTTATATCACCGTTTACAGTTTAGCCTTGGCGGGCTTGATGGTGGGAATGAGCAGGTCGCGCATCTCGCCGGCCGCCTCATTGAGGAAGAAGCTCATGCGCTGGCTGCCCAGGCCTTTGGAGACAACGTTGAAGTTAATGCTACACAGAGAAGGCGGATTAGCTTGTTTCTTAGATTATTGGGGGGGGGTTTTCCACTGCAGCAGACGGCAGCAGACAAATCACGTACCTGTTCTCGTTGATCATGTAGGCAATTCCGAACCCACCGTCAATGACCTGACTCCATCCATACCCGTTGAAGTACTCTGAGCTAAGCTGTGATGAGGACAGGTACCACGAGGAGGAGTAGGAGAAAGCCGGGTCCTGGTAGATGGCAGGCAACTCCTGGCCGGGCTCGAGCAGCCTCTTCAGACCGAACAGGTGTCTGTCAACACCCTTACCATCTGAGGCGGCAGTGATGTACTCGAGGTGGGAGTCAATGGCCTGACGGAAGAGGTCGACCTTGGCCTTGTCCTCGATATTGGGGTCGGCCATGGCGTTGCACCACGAGACGGAGGCGTCTGACACGGTTCTGCACGTCTCGGTACGGCCTTGCTGGAAGCGGCGGGTGGCGGCCGACTCGTATGTAGGGCGGTTCTTGCCGTACATCTTGTGGTATGCCAACTGGATGATCATCTGAACGTAGGCGTCGGGCGAGCACTTGAACTTCTTGATCAAACCCTTGCCGTAACCCTGGTACGCCTGAACGGCGAGCTCGTGTTGGCTAATGACATCGTGGAAGTCTTTTCTGGCGCGGTCGATCTCGGCTTGTACTTCCTTGGTAATCTCGAACTTGACGACCTGGGGCTCGGGCAGGTTGGAACGGATTGAGGGGTCAGAGAGGTCGAGCTTGTTGTTGAAGATGAGGTCGTTGATGAAGTCGTTGAGACGGTGAGTGGGGGTTCCGTCCATCATGGAGTGCTCTCCCATGAATCCTGACGTAGCATTGTCATTGACAATGAATTGAAGGGGCTTGTCGTACCAACGGTTGGCGCCGTCACCGTGCCAGTACTGATGGGCGCGCTCCTCGAGAGTAACGGGAGCAGCATCGTCGAGGCACACGACGAAGGAGGACGCTTCAACCGCCTCCAGAGAGGCGGCGTTCTTGGGGCTGGCCTTGAGAAGGATCTCGCGCGCATCTGACCAGACGTCACGGTTCTCACTGGTCAGAGCGCCCACGGGAGGGACTCTCTGGGCCAACTCGTACACCTTGTTGAACTGCTGCTCGAGCTCTGAGGCGTTGAGCTGCTTGCCGTCCACCTCGTGCAGAATCTTGAAGATTTGGTTTTTGCGAATGGCAATGATGTACTTGTGGTCCTTGTGGGAGAACTTGGCGGGGTAGTCGGCGGGTTTTGCGGCGACACGGCTGGTGTTGAACATCCACTTGTAGCTGTCCATGCAGATGGGCAGTCTCTTCATGTATTCGGGCTCGAGTGTGCCTTCGTCAACCTGCTTCTTGAACTCGAGGACAGCCGAGGTGATGGCCGCGGCCCTCTTGGCAGGGTTCCTCCTCCGACGGTCGTCACGGTGAGAGTAGAAGTAGCTCACGTAGGGAACGACGGGGTCTCTGTAGCTGAGGTATGCCGCATCGTTCCACCACTCGTACAGCCAGTTGCGGTGCGCGGGATCTTCTCTCCGGGCGAGCAGCTTCTCCTGGAGCTTGCTGCCGACACCACCGGGCTTGACGAATTCCTCGACGGCCTTTTTGCTGGTGGCGAACTCGGATTCGGAAAGAAGGGGGTGGAGGGTCTTGATGTAGCGAGCGGCTGTTTCTTCGAGAGTCGGCACAGGCAGACGGGGCAGAGAGTCCTGGAATCTCAGCATGGCGCCCTTGGATTTGTCCTCAACATATCCTGTGTGTAGTTCACCATGTCAGTCGGGTGAAGATCAATGCGCCGAGCGATGCGCATCCTCGGTTATTCAAGGCGCGAGCGCGGCTTGAGAATGTTTGGGGAGTCGCAAATTACCTGAAGGAAGGGAACTGTTGTTCCGCTTTGCTGCAGGAGCCATGGCTGCAAAGGTCTGGAGAGAAAGTAGACGTGGTTAGAGAGTGTAAGAAACAGAGCATGAGGCAGAGAAGATGTGTGTTTTGTATAAGAAGTGTGTGAGAAACGGAAGAGAGAAGCTCCTCAAAAGTGATGGATGGAGCCGAAGAAGCGGAGCGGGGTGGGATCAAGGATGATGGCGTTGAGCCGAGGCCAAAGAGCAGAGCAGAGCAGAGCAGAGAAAGGATAGCAGAAGGGAAGATGGAACCGCGTCAACGAACAAAACGTACCGGACGATTAAAGGTCAGATGTCTCAAAGAAGTCCTTGCCGTGGCAGACCTAGCCTCCAACGCTCGCAATGCGGCAGACATGACCAATTCTTGAAAAGGATTAAACGTGTGGTGGTGTGTGAGTGGTTGGGTGGTGTTAAAATAGTTGCAGTGCAGACGCAGTGGTGGCACGCACGAAAAAAGGTAGCCGCAGAAAGATCCGCGGCAGACGGCAGACGGGCAGGCGATTCAGTCGAGTGGTTTTTGGAGCCGGAGCGGAGGCTAGCCGGAGCGAGCGAGGGACGAGGACAGAGTGACAAGAGTGACAGACTGACAGATACCTCAGAGGCTCAGACACCTTCAGACAGACGGGGGACTTGGAGTGAGTGGCTGCTTGTCACAAGCCAAAACGGAGGTGCCACGCGGGAGTCCCTTTATTGCCAGCAGCAATGTCAACCACCACAGGGATGTGTGGATTTTGGCCTTGCCTGGGAGATGGTGAGTATGTACGGAGTACTCTGTCAAGCACCTCAATTAGGTACCCCAAGAGGAGGCGACTGCGGTTCGGTACGGGGTCCGGCTATGGGGAATAACTGGGGTATGGGGTTCCAGGTTCTCACGAAGGCGCTGTAAGCCAGATGCTTCCAGTCGCAACAACAGTGACGGGGCGGTGGGGGTGGGCTGGTTTATCGATACCTCGGGCTGCCAATGTGTAGAAGCGTCAGGGAGCAAAAGCGTCCCCGGATGACGGGAATGGATGCTGTGTGAGGTTGACGAAGACACTGAGGTAAGGTAAGGTAGGTAGCGAGCTTTTCCTGTTCTCCGACTACCTAAGGTACGGTCGCGAGAGATGGCGTGGGATCGCGTCTTGTCGATGAGGTGGCTGGCAGGAGGATGGGCCGGTGTAGGTAGTTCAGTGCCGTAGGGACCAAAGTAGTACAGACTACCAGAGAGGGCGGTGCATGTACCCTTTACTGCGATGCAGAAGAGAGCAAAAGCTATGAACACTGAAGAAGAGTACCTATGTCAGGGGACCGATCAAGGGGTATCCGTGAATGAAGCAATAAGTATTCAGAGGGAAAGGCAAGAGAGGGAGAAAGAAAGAGTCGTGCTATCTGGCGTCCTCCGGGTAGGTATGTCCTCGTGGTATTATGACAAGCCGGACGGGACCGTGGTCCGGAGTACGGTGTTGGGCACAATTCATTCTTGACCCTCTCGGACATTAGGTCTCTGACCTCTTCTCCCTTGGCTTCCGTTTTACTCAGTTCTCATCCTAGAGGTTTTGTAGCACGATGCCCGAACGTCCGGCGGAGCGGCGGAGATGGACCTCGAGTTGGGGAAAAAGGCACGCGCGGCGCGCCATGCGCTACAGACCGCATACCGGCGGCTGCAGGACCGCAGAACCCATCCATATAGGTACTGCGAGTCTGCAATTGAGTCTCGGCCCTCGATGCGTGCGCGCATAATACCCCAGATCCCATGCTGACACCATCTTGCACTCCTTCTCCAAATTCCCTCACTGGCTCATTGTCCCTCGGCGCATCGCGGTGCAGCCGGCAAGGTGTCTTCACTGCCTTGGTCACTTGGTGTAGGAGAAGTGGATTGGGACTTTGAGCCGAGGTAAAACAGGGGTGAGCAGGCGTTAGCTCCAGAAGCTAGCCAGCCCCATGCACGCAGCTTTTACCCCGTACTTTTCTTCTTTACGATGGTGCCGACCGCACCGGTGGATACGCACGATACGGTACCTAAGGAGCTGTAACTTGTACGGAGTATGCGCACATCCTTACCCCAGTATCTGTACGAATACTCCAGGCGGTCTCCGTCTCTTGTGAAAATCCCCTCAATCCGCTCTCCTCACAAATAATCTAGGAGGCCGGAAAATCGTCGGCTTTCTGGCTTTGCTAAGCCTAGGCTCTCGGCTTCATTTGCCTAGGATGTTCGGTCGAATCCAAACGACAACCGGTGCTCATTGCATCCCAACGCGGGGCTTCAAATCGTGAGCCGCCAACTCAGTGCCATTTTGCTCAATGGGTACATTACCATTCAATATCGCACCTCCACTTCGATTCTACACCACTGACTGAGAGCACACAGACTGATATTTACCATAACATGAGTAGCCACTACGTACACCGGACAGGAGGGGAGCCCCAAACAAGGCCGGACTATCGGAAGATCGAGCTGATCAAGGTCACCTTCCGTTTGCCCGGACACCTTGGCATCTCAACAGCTCCCTGAGCCAGGACAGTCAGATGTCCAGAATGCTCTCGGGAAAGGGTGCTTTCCAAAATTTGACAGAGAGGCGCTTTTCCTTTATCTTTACCCTGCTGTTTACTTCACCGGCCGGTTCGTGAAGCACGGCCCCACAGCCCGGCCGGACACCTGCCACACCAGCCTAGGTCACGGTCACGGTCACGGTCACAGTCACACGGGACTTTATCTCACAGATTGTGGTTGACCTCAGCATCCCAAGCACCACTACCGCGCCGTACGCGCATTAGCGAGGTGGCTAGCTCAACGGCCGCAAAAGTAGATCACCTTCACTTGAGCTTACCCATGCAGCTGGACCTGACAACCTTATGACCCATTATTCCCTCCAAACATGTGAGAGCAAGCTAACATAGCATATCCATCAAACTACCAGTACTGCTTCACCACGAGATTAATACCAGGTACAGAGCAATACATTAACATGTGTCAGCGCCCTTTGCCCAGGATGGAGCTCGTAACTCACTTGGCAACCAGGTAGCTCGAGTGATCACACTGTCGTCCTCAGAATTCCCTTAAGGGCTACACATCACAAGGTGTTGGCAAAGCGAGAAGCAGGCAGAAAACGGGTAGTGTAAGTATCTAATACAGTTGCGTAAACGACAATACGTCGCCCAGCCATAGGAATCCCTCCGACGCCCAAAATCATCCAGACTATTTCAATTCACCACAATTATTTGTGCCGTTCCCTGGTCATCACCAAACCAAACCCCTTGCAAAATACAGGGACCCCGTTCTCCGCCTACACGCAGAGCTATATTCGTCCCAATGGATCTCATAAATGTCTTCTTTGAGGGAGAGACACCGTGTCATGAGCCGCATCAAGCCTCGAAGCTCTTAATCTGTCCTCCACTGCTCAAAGGCTGCACAGCGCCTGCTCCAGGCGCCGCCTGAAAGGTGAGGTTGGCTCCGTCAGACATCGCATCCTGGGCTTGCTTAAGACCTTGATCACCGCCCGTCTCGACTGCCGCCTTGAGTCCATCCTGCACCTCGCGGACGCGACGCTTGAACGCAAGGCGATCCAGGAACAGCTGTTGCCGTCCTCTCTCGAGCTCTCTTCTCTCTGCCTGCAAGATGGCCTCCATCTCGTTGAAGTACTTCAACTTCAACTCCAACTTCTGCAAAGTCAGGTTGGCCGCAGCGGACACTAGTCTTGTCATCTCACGTTCCTCGTGGGACACGAGGCCAGCGGCCCGGGCGCCCATGGTGGCCATAGGAATGGTGGCTAGCGTCGTCGTCGTCGTGGTAGTTGTCGTAGTGACGTCTTGGCGGATATCAATCTCCATTGAGTCGCCGTCCTTGTCCTTGCCCTTGCCATTGGTCACAGCTTGCTCCTCCGAGTTGCCACCCTCAAGTCGCCTGCGAAGCTTACGCGTGAGCTCTTCGGCAGACTTGTTCGCCGCTGCCGCCGTGCTGGCAGGGTCTGCGAGGCCGGCAAGGAAGCCGACAACAGACATGACCGGGTTATCCGCCTGGCTAAAAGGCAGATGGCCGCCCTGCTGTCCGAGCATTGCAAGGCCGGTTGGCGCATTCACGGCAAGGTCCGCGTCCGCATACTTGCCCTCAATGTCCAAGGACAAGAATTGCAAGACACACTCTTCGCGTGTTCGCGTACCCACGTGATCCGCAATCTCGTTCCAGTCGTCGTCCATCCTCTCGATGCCTTCAAGCAAACGAAGGATCTCGGCATCGCTCCACGGTGCGTCTCTGTCGAGGACGGTCGTGTATGTGGGGTTTTCCATGCGGGTGAACTGAGCACTTGTCTGGTTGCCTGGAAGGTGGCCCTCGAGGAAGCAGCTTGGGCAAACATCGTACTTGGTCTTGGAATTCGGGTCGGCCTGAGAGCTGTGGTAGTATAGCCTGGTGCAGTCGATGCCGCAAGTGTGACAGTTGACCTTGACAATGGGTGTCTTGGTAGCATCTTCGATACCCGAAACACCATTCGTCACCGGCGTTTCGCCATTGGTCTTCGGTTCGCTCTTGTTGAGTTTTGTACCCTTGGCGCTTGCTTCGTAGATGTTGCGACTGACTTCCAAGTTAAGCTCGCTCTTAGCAACCGGTGTTGCCGCGGCCTTCTTTTCTGTATCGGCGCTGGGCTTGCCGGCAGAGACTACGGCATCGGCAGATGGCTGCCACGGCTGGAGACCACGTGGAGTGTCGCAAATGATCTTGAAGTGACCAGTGAACGGGGGGCCAACATGCGAGGGTCGTTGCTCTGCATCAACCTGCATCACTTCAGTCAGTTCACCGCACAAGACAGCGTATCAATGTTGATCCTACCTGGTAGTTAATCAAACCCCACTGCTCGAGGAATGAGTGGACGCGCATGATGGCGCAAACATCTCCAGCCAAGTTTCGTCTGCAGGCTGTGACAGTAAGGTATTCCACGGGATTCAACCTGTAAGTGTTGATCATGAAATCACGGTAGTCCTTATAGACAGCTGGCGTTTTACTGCGGTTGCGACTGTTGAAGAACTCGGACATGGCCTTGCGCTCGATGTCGTTGATCGTGTTCATGTCGAACCAGGTGCTGTAGCTCGGCAAGACGATGGCATGCGTTTGCGAGATGAGATGTTCTCGGGCCGCGTTTTCGAGTGTCTCCTTGGTCTTGGAGTCTTGCCCCTCCGCATCGTTTGCAGCTGCAGTATCATCGCCGCCCTTTGCTGCTTGGCCATCCTTCGTTTCGTCGCGAGCACCGCCCATTTCCTCGTCCTGCGTAGCCTCGGGCGCGGGGCCATCGGGGGCGTCGAGGGGATTGTCGGATGTGACGCCTGGTGCAGGTGTCGCGCTGTCCTGCTTGATGCTTGGCTCGGCGACCGGACCTTCCGTCATCTGGACATCTAGAAACATAGTCTTGTTAGATGCCATTAATTGTACCAACGAAAGCAGTGCTAATGGGGTCGCCAATGGCACGCACCTTCAGCTCCATCTCCCGGGGTAGGCGCGGCAGGTTGCAAAGGTGGTTGCGAAAGAATGGGATTGCTGCCAGGAGAGGCGGCGTTGGATATTCCGTAGTTGGGTTGGTCCTCCATGATGACTTGTGACTGAATGGATCTTAGGAGGAGGCAGGCATCCGAACTCTTGTCAAGGTGCGCAGAAGCTCAAAGGCGCGACGCGCAAAATGGAATACAAACTGCACGGATAGAATCCCCTATGACATGCGACTGGTGGAATTGATTGATTGATGATGCAGCCTGTAGGTGTGCCCCTCCAAAAGCGCGTGGTTCTTGATGGGAGATGATGAGGTGTGGTCGTTATGGAGTCGCGTCTGGATCTGGAGGAAATTTTGGCGCGAAGATACCGGGGGAACTGCTCTGTCCTTGGGCCTCTCCAAGTGTGCCTTTCCCCTGCGCATTCCCCGTAGAAAGCTGAAGCGCGACGCCAAGTCCATCGGATCACGTGGACCAGAAGATGTCACGTGTTACAGTCACGATCAGTCTCGATGACTAAGCCTCCGGTGCACGTCCCTTGTTCTGTGTCCTGAGTCCGGATTCCTGAGAGGCTAGGTACCTAAGTAGGTGAGGCCGAGAGCTCGGAGCATAAAGCCGACTGGTTTGCTGCAGCTAATCTCACCCCCCCGCTTAAGCCAGAGCGTCTCTACCTCTGATGACGGCACTTTGGCAGCTGAGAAAGGCTTCATGCGAACTCGGCCTAGTAACCTCGGGCCGTGTCCAACCGTCCCTCTTCAACTGGAGATCCTTCACATCAACACCAAAGCCCTCGCTCACGGTGAGCCTCGCCAATTGTTCCTCTAAACGAGCCCAGTAAAGCCGGTACTTCTCGCGTTCATCGTAGCCGCAAAAATGCTGTTCCTTGCTCGAAGAGCCGCCGGCAGCGGGGCTGTCGCAGCGTCCAGAGGACTCTCGGGGTTCCGATCTGCATCGAGAAGAAGTCTGCTGTCGACCCTCGCCATTCTCGAGCAGAGAGAAGGTCAATTGAATCATGGCTCCCTGAGCGCCATCACAGCAGCAAAGAAGCTGGGCGGATCTATTCACGGCTTTGTAGCGGGAAGCAACATCAAGGGTGTTGCCGATGAGGCGGCAAAGGTTGAAGGTGTCGAGAAGGTCATTGCAGTCGACAATGCCGCGTATGACAAGGTAGGCCATTATTGGAGAAAATCGACAAATTGTAAGGTTCCGGAGCTGACAATTTCTATACTTGCAGGGTCTCCCCGAGAACTTCGCACCGCTGTTGGTCGAGAACATCAAGAAGGGCGGCTACACTCACATCATCGCTGGACACACTGCCTTTGGAAAGAACTTGATGCCCCGCGTTGCCGCCATGCTGGACTCGCAGCAAATCTCCGACATCACTTCGATCGAGGGTAAAAACACCTTCGTCCGCCCGATCTACGCCGGCAACGCCATCGCGACAGTAGAGTCATCCGACGAGATCAAGGTTATAACCATCCGAGGCACGGCCTTCCCCGCTGCAGAAGTTGCCAGCGGCTCAGCTGCTGTGGAGGATGGCGTTGATCCCAAGTCTGACTCTGCTACTGAGTGGGTGTCAGAGGATCTTGCCAAGTCAGACAGGCCCGACCTGGCTACCGCTGGGAGGGTTGTCTCTGGCGGCAGAGGCCTCAAGTCTAAGGAGGAGTTCGATAAGGTTATGCTGCCCCTGGCCGATTCTCTGGGTGCTGCCGTTGGCGCCTCCAGAGCCGCTGTTGATAGCGGGTACGCTGATAACAGCTTGCAAGTTGGACAGACCGGCAAGGTCGTTGCACCTCAGTTGTACCTGGCTGTTGGTATTTCGGGTGCCATCCAGCACTTGGCTGGTATGAAGGACAGCAAGGTCATTGCTGCCATAAATAAGGATGCCGATGCCCCTATTTTCCAAATTGCGGACGTTGGGCTCGTGGGAGATTTGTTCGACAAGGTGCCAGAACTGACCGAGAAGATCAAGCAGTAAATAGCCATGTTTGTATAGTTTACAAAGAGGGGTATTTCTACATTTGATTACAGTGCCGTATTCTATGACAGGACCTCAAGCATGGCCTTGGTGGATGTGAATTTCTCCCGTTCCTTGCCCGCGGCCTTACCCTTTTCCTTCTCTACGCTATCGATCCTTTGCCAATCTTCCCAGCTTGTTCTCTTATGAGCTGAGTCGCCGATTTCTTCGCGGACGCCATCCCACCCTGCCGAGGGCTTCTCATCTCCCGCAGACAGGAACTGCAAACCAGACAGCCAATCTTGGATGATGGAATCGCCCGTCTCAAAGGCGTCTTGCATGGTCGAGGCAATGACGCCAGTCGGTCCTCGTTTAACCCAACCGGCACAATAGACACCGGGGGTTACCCCTGACTGCGTCGCTTCAGACGCTTCTTCCTGATCTACCGCAACAACTCTGCCGCGTCCGTCGTTCATCACGACACCTCGGCGGTCATCGAAGGCTACACCAGCCTCTTTGAAACCGGGCAATGGAATGGACTTGTAGCCAATGGAACGGAAGACCAAGTTTGAAGGCACCGTGACAGTTTCTCCGGTAAGCCGGGCCTGAGCACCGGGATCAAATTTGTGAGACAATTCCGTCTTCTCGAACACGGTGCTCCCAACATCGGCAGGAGAATTTTGGTTGGCCAAAAACTCGACGGGATTCAGGCAGAAGTCGAGTGACCATGACTTCTCGACATCGTCTGGTCGAGACATGGAGCCCTTGGCGACCACTTCCATCAACCGTTTTGCTGCTCTTGGAAGTGACTTGATGTCGGGGGGTATAAGCGTGCTGTCCACCGGATGAAAGCCAACACTTTGAATCTTCATCAACTCCCTGACTTCCTTGATTGTGAACGCGGCCTAGATGGAAGGATTAACTCGTCTGCTCTGTTAGGACGGGGAAAGTTGAGCGGTTGACTCACCTGCATTGGACCTCGTCTACCAACGACATGAACCCTCTTGACGCGAGAGGTTGCAAGCTGAGCAAGGGCCTCTTCTGTGATATCTGTCCGCCGCAAGGCATCGATATCTTCTAGGAGCATTCTAGCAACATCCAATGCTACGTTGCCCTGGCCAATCACGACGGCCTCATCTCCTTTTGTGAGATCGGGCGATAAACCGGCATACTCAGGGAGCCCATTATACCAACCTACAAACTGGCGGGCCGAGTAGACGCCTTGGAGATTGGATTCTCCAGGAATGCCTAGGGTTCTATCCTTGGCGGCCCCATAGGCGAGTAACACTGCATCGTAATTCCGCAACAAGGTGGGAAAGGGCACATTGCAGCTGTCGGCATGACGGCCTACGTCGCCTATGGATACATTGCCCATGAAGTTAAATCTGGGTGACGCCGCAACCTCTGTGAATTTGTCCTGACAGTTCTGGCGGTTGTGTAAGCAGCGTGCGCTGGTGAGGCAGATAATTGAACGAGGGTATCGAACCTTGACTTCGGGATGATCCGGGGCAACACCGAAGCGGACGAGGCCGAAGGGTACCGGCAGCGACTCATACATGTCCACTGTGGTCTCTGGGAGCTGGGACATTACCCGGTAGGCGGAGTAGAAGCCTGCTGGACCGGAGCCGACGACGGCCAGTCGGAAAGGGGCGTTTGGTTGGCGGACTTGTCTCGCGGCGGTACTCGACGGGCGCGATCCGGAAGTGCCGGTGGCCACTTCCATCCCGAGACGGCTGTAGGCTGGGCGCAGCCGGGCCCGGCATCGGGATAGAATCATGGAACCGGTGGAGGGTAGCTCGGAGTGGGCTTTGGTCTGATTTGATTTGAGAAAGTTGACTTGTCCGAGATGATACTGGACGCTGCGTTTTCAGCCAGGTAAATTTGAGATAGTCTGCTAAGTGAAGATAGGAAGCTACCGCCAAAGCTGGTTACGGCAGCCCGAGTATAGGGCACCGAGTGAGTCAAGTCAAGGAAGGCGTCGGCGTGGAAGCTTTCGGATTTAAATCGAGAATCCACAATCCGAAGCCGGGCCTAGTTGCGGTACCGATGTAAGGCATGGGCTCGGTGTCCTCGGCCTGTGGCTTATGAAGCCATTTACAAGGTAAGGAGTACCTTGGCTGCTTAACTTGAGCGATGACTGGATTCGATGGAAGATTCGTGAAAAGCTTTTTCCGCTGGTGAAGAAAAGCAGGCCTGCAATTGAACTATCGATGCCGAGACCAATGAAGCTGTAAGACCTTGTTGCAGCTTCTCTTGAATCACAGCTACTTGTAAAAGTGCTCTGTTGCTTGTACTCGAGGGGTGGTCCAAGCGTCGTACGTCATTTCGTCCTCTCAAAAGTTGGGGGGTTCGGGACCAAGTGGATATCTTAGTAGTGTACTAACTACTAACTGTGCTACCCATGTTCCACGATCCAAACATCTGGAGGTGAGAGATCAATGATCGTCGAGCCAGGAAGAGGTGCAGACAGACAAGGTAGGCAACTTCGGATGACAGATATCTGGCGCGACATGCTTCAAACGAACATTCCCTGGACATGAGGTGACAAGGTTAATCGAGCTTGCTGAGGTGCAGCTCCCAAGACATGCTACATTAGTGCTGCAGGAACGAGGAGTTGCCATGGCAACCGCCACGCGCCAGCTGCAACACTAGACTCAAGATGTACCCAACGTAAACCAACCGATCCGGGAAGGCTGGAAAACAACTGGGCCTTTGAGCGATGCGGCTTCAACCTTGGTAAGGCTTGGGCAAACACAGGATTTGCCTGTACCTTTGCGCATCTCACCTTGGGTTTGGCCTTTCAGATTCTGGTCCCTGTCTTGCTCTTAACCATCCTTCCTCGCCCTCCACCTCACCACCCATTCCCCCACCCCCCACCTCTTTCATTCATTCACATGTCCGTGGTAAGTCAGAGGAAAGCGAGACCTTAGACGCCTCAACCCAACCACCGGATACCCTTCAAGTTGGCGGCATTCCAGCCGTCTGACCTCTGTTAAAGTCTTGTCCGCGCATTCCTCTCCCTCTTTTCCCAGAGGACACGCAAGGACAATACCAACGCCGTGTCGCGACCATGGCTCAACAACCATACCTCTACAATGTCGTCAGCAACAATTCTCGATTTCCAGAGCCAAAGTTTGACCCCAAGGCAGTGACCCGCGCAAGTTGGGAGCCGCAGCCGCGCAAGCCGAAGCCTGATGGCCCTTTGGTTACCTTCAACCGTCATCCCGAGTAAGTATGCTTGGCCCAGAATCTGCAGCGAGGACTGTCTTTATCAATGAGAAGCGGTAAAGTTGAACTGATTGCCTATTCTGCTGTAGTGCTCATCTGGTACTCAACCATCGATCCAACAACTATGTTGCCCTCGGCCCTAGAACGAAGAGCTGGATCAAGGCTATGCGCATCGTTCAGCTGTGCTTGAGGGTCCTAGAATTGATCGGTGCTGCTGGACTCCTTGCTCTCCTCATCCTGCTAGACAATATTGAGACTTTAGCTGGCTGGGTCATGCGTATTACGGTTCGTCCACTGCCCAGACTGCCTGCTCCAGAGTTTGAAGTACCCGGAACTGACTGACCTTCTTTCAGCCGGGTGTGGCCATGGTGCACTGCCTTTACGGCATTTACCATCTCCAGCGGCCTGCGGGAGGCCGCAGTCCTGCATCGTCTACTGCCTACCAACTTTTCGCCAGCATCTCCGATCTCGGTGTTATGCCCCTTTACGCCTACGGTGCTCTGACTGTCAACAACAGCGGCGGCACCTGGAAGACGCGCCTTTCCGACCAAAGCCTACTGGACTATTTTCTTCCAGCCGTCTTCTATACCTTTATCGGTGCAGGGGGGTTGCACTTGATCTCTCTCGGCATCTCAATATGGCTTGGTGTCATGTTCCGCAAAATTACTGAACTGCCCCCCGACATGAACCCCCTAGAGGACAACCTCACCTCCCGAGCCAAACACAAGAGAAATAAGTCCAGTGTTGCGACCTCCATGAGTGGCGACAGCGAAAAGAGACTGTCAACACCTCTCGAGGATCGTCGTCGATCAGGTGCTCCGTATGAGGATGTATCTCGACCACCTAGCATCCCCTTTCAACGAACCCGCGCCGGCTCCGACGTTTCTAGTTTTAACCGCAATTCCTTTGTTGATCTTCCCAGTCGCCAGTATCAGGTTCCTCCAGGAAATCTACAAAATCAGACAACAGGCGTCAGCGAGTATGCTCGCATGTCTGGGCCTCGATCCTCATATCGCGGGTCTTACACCGAGGTGCCACTCCACGAGACCAATATCGCAGGATCCCGAACTTCTCTCTCCTCCGCAGTCCCGGCCCCTGGAGGCAAATTCACTGAGACATGGTTTGCGACAGACTCCATGATTTCCCGCACTCAGAAGCGGAACCGGGCCATGGACCAGGCCACGACAGCTGCGGATACGCAGCGACAGGGAACGAGGAACAGCACTTACGAAGCTCTGTCTCAACGATACAACGTCGCAGATTCCGATTCAGAGCACGACGAGAACGACCTTGCTGGCAGTGACTTTGAGAATGACATCGGCAAGAGCCATCACCCGAACCCATTGAAGTCCCACCCGACGCCCCCCAAAACCAAGACTCCGTACTACTCGCTCAAGGATACGACATTGTCGGAAGTAGACCTCAACTCTCGTAGGGTCAGCGGTACCAACGATATTGCGGATCAGAGACCTTCATCGCTCGTCCCTCAACCCTGGCCGCGCAACCGCGACAGCTCCATCCAACCCGAAGCTGATTTCTACTCCAAGCCGTATGGTGAGCTGAAGTCGGCGACTCCTCCGGTCATGATCGGCGGCAATCGTCAAGTGTCGTCCGGCAACGACTTCAAAGACAACAAGTACTCGTCGGCTTATGGAAGGCGTAACGTGAGTGGCAAGGTCGCTGAAGAGGGCCTCGCAGGGTCGAAGGGCGTTCAATATGGCGTGGCGCGGTGATGAGGAGGTTTTCGTACGCAGCGAATGAAGTGTTTGTTTTGGGAGTTTGATACGAGAACACGGGTTGATTTTCACGACATCCGGTCGAAAAAGACTAGGAAGGGTATGGACAGCTTCATTAAATGTAAAGTAAAGTAACAAGAGAAGGCAACTACGCTGTGATACCAATACGAATAACAAAAGTCACTTCTGACATGTAAACTATTCAATTGCCCCTCTCGCAGATATGTCTCGAGAAATAACGAACACCGTAAATGATACTACAGGAGAGCGAACCAGGATATCACCGACAAGGGCAACGCTTGCGTACCACAACATGAAATCCAACGTTATGCTCGGGCGTACTTGGCCCAGTCGACCCGAGGTTCGGTTTCCTTCCACCCCATGTCGTCCCAGGAACCCAGTCCGGTGAGATGCCTCATCGTCGGCCGTCCATGCGGACAATTCCACGGCTTATCCAACTCGCCCATGTGACGGACGAGCTTCTCCATCTGTCGCTGCGCCAGAGCCTTGCCAATCATGACGCTGCTGCGGCATGCCCTCATGGCGAACATGGACCGCACCTTGGACGGCCGAGGGGCGCTGCTGATCTCGGTGAGGTGGTGGTCGCTGAGCAGAGATATGAGCTCCTCGAGGTCGGACAATGTGAATGTCGTCTCGCGGCTGAGGGGTAGCGCGAGGAGCTTGCACCTCGCTCCCACGGGCTGGTCGCCCGAGCTGTCCACGCTGACCTTGAACCCGTTAAAGTCCAGGGCCGGGACGTTTTCCATGACGATCTCTTCCTCCAGAGCTGTGAGTTCCAGCTGCTTCGGGTGCACCAATCTCTGAGACTGGACCACCGTTGTGGACTGCAGCTTCTCAAAGTTGTACTTTTCGTCCGACGCATGTTGGTCGATGATGAAGAGCTCGTCGTCCCCGACTGCGTCCCCGTCTCGGTCCTTGGCCGCGTGCCGAACTGCGATGATGAAGCCAAGATTGAACTGGCCGACAATGGTCATCTTTGCGAAATCTGACTTTGATATGATCAAGGATAGGGCTGCTTCTGCATCCTCGGCCTTGAGATCCTCGATGCCGGAGGTCTTGGACTGTCGGCTTCGGTTTTGGGCGGTGCGCCGTAGCTCTGCCTGCCAAGATTCGATGCGAGATTGTAAAGCGTTTGTGTCAATCTTGACATTTTGCCTCTGCTGTAAAGTTGCGTCTTTTCGCCTGGTCCCTCCTTTAAGGGCATTCGACCGGGCATCTGCGAACATAGTCTGCGCTGCTGCCTCATCCTTTAGACTGTCATCGTTCGTTGTGACCGGCACCGGGGTCTTGTTGCGGCTCAACACGTTGACATGGAGTCTATGTGTTGGGCTTGACAACGCTTCGGGTCTATCGGAAGCAGATTCAAATCCACCATCTGGACTAGCCGTGGCCTCATCCGCGGGCGCCCTTTCCTCTGAGCTGCCATCGCTCTCCCTGCCATCATCTGACTCTGCGCCGCCAAGTTCGCTGGGGTTTTCTGACAGATCTGTGCTTGCTCTAGCGACGCCTTTCTGTCTCACTGCATTGCTCGCAGAGTACATCTGGGTCAGCCTCGAGCCAAAGGAGGATTTCGCCGCGGTTGAGCTCATTGATGAACGAGCAGCCGTTGACCCCAACGCTGAGGACGACTCATGTCTCGTTCTCTTTGGAGTCGGCTCGACCGAGCTGGTGATGGTACTATCTCCAATAGATACTGTGGCAACTTCCAGAGCTGACCGCTTAGGTAGCCGTGGGGTAGATGAAGACATGAGAGGGTCAACTCTTGGTGTTCTAATAGGTGTCATAGCAGGAATCTGGGCTTGTCTACTTTCGGTGCCATCGTCAGAAGACTGCGAGACACTCTCCTGCGAAGCATCAGGTTCATGGTCTTTGTGGGCGTCTGAAAGCCGGGCGTTGAAGTCGAGAACCTGCCGCGGCGTCTTGAAAGAAGTGTGTTCGGCAGCTTCCGCGGCCACCTCGTTTTCTGATTCGGACGCACCAGGGTCGGAATCATTTGCTGGAGCCTTCTCACCACTGTCCTCGGCGACAGGCTCTTCGGATCCTGTTCCCCTTCCCCGTTGCAAAGCACGACCGTCGGCTGCTCGTCCAACCCACCGGCTTATTAAGCTCTGGGACTGTAGCTCTGCTGTTGTGAGCTTTTGCGGTTTCCTCTGACGAGGCTTGCGTGGCGGCTCAGTGTGTGAATGGGATTTTTCATCATCATCGTCGGAGCTAACGACATCTTCATCCTTTGGACTCGTCTGTTTCGCAGAGACGGCTGGTGCTTGGTTCGAAGCTGCGTCATCATCGTTGGAGCCGTCGCTATCGAGGACGGGGGCGGCCTTGGCTGCCTGTGTTGTTTGTGTTGGCTGCTGTGCGGACGGAATGGAGTAGTCCTGGGAGTCGAAAAGCGACGACAAGGCCTCCTTCATATTCTCCAACATGCGATTCTGATCATGCAGCATGATCGTGCGCTTATCCGGGCTGACGTTGACATCGTATAGGTGCGTATCAAGCTGGATATCAGCCAGTATGAAGGGCGACTGGGAGGCATTGTAAGCCCTGTAAACCTCATTGAAGACCTTGGCAAACTGGGGAAGGCCGCAAGGTCTGCCATTGACGAAGAACATTTGTCGATCAGGGGTCTGACGGCCCTCTCCGTGGGCTGGACGACTCACGTAACCCCGGACTTGGACCTTTGTGGAAGTTTGCTCGTCTTGACCAGCGAATTTCAGGCCCGGCCTAGCGGTGGGCTCGAACTGGAGGGAGAGATCGAGTTTCACCAGAACCGTCATCGTCTTGGCGCCGAAGATGTTGACCAGATTCTCTCGTGTGGTGGGGTTGCCCTTTGTAGAAAAGAGAATTATACGTTTTCCCTTGGTAGGTTGTTGGGAAACGGAAAACTTGACTCCAGTCTGGATACAAGCATACTGGTTCAGCAAGGCGATGACCTTGTTCCATTCTCTCTTGACGTTGCGCTGAAGCTCGCGGCGGCGTACAGGCAGGTTGTGAAACAGGTTCCCAACGATGACGTTGGTTCCCTTCTGGGCGGCGACCACATGGGTTTCCTTCAGCTTTCCTGATGACTCGAACTCGAGCCTTGTGCCTTTGGGAACATCCTGTGCCATGCAGGTGACAATGCTGAACTGAGACAAGGCACATAACGATGACAAGGCTTCGCCGCGGAAACCGAAGGTCTGGAGAGTAGCCAGATCGGAGTAGGTTGCAAGCTTCGAAGTGTAGTGCTTCAAGGCAATTGACTCGTAGTTGTCTGGTGAGATTCCCTCGCCATTATCCTGGACCTCTATGGAGTCCAAACCCTGGTTCTTGAAGCGCACATCTAGGTGTAGATATGAGCGTTGGAGTCTCGCCACAAATCACATGGAAGAGATTATTCCCCGAATTTGCGTACCTATGCTTGTAGCACCGGCGTCGATGCTATTTTCTACGAGCTCCTTGACGACGGAGCACAGATCAACAATGACTTGACCAGATTGAATCTGGTGAATCTGCGATGGTGTCAGTACAGGACGTGGGTGACGGTTTGTGGTGAGTTCACTGTGCGACCCTCGATGGGCTTGATTGTGGCCATGATTTCTCGATCAATTGAGATTAGACGCATGATCCAATTATTTCTGTATCCGTATCTCCACCTTATTCTCACGTGCCGTCTTGACAAGGAGTTTGGTCGTCGCTGGGTGTATGCGCATCGACATTTCTACATTACATCCATCGGCAGGTGTCGTGAAGTATTAAGGACCTAGGGATTGGGTGGAAGGGTAGACGCGTTGACCGGGCGTGCTCAGACGCGTAAAGTGGACGCATACCCACCACAGGCACCTTCAGTCGGTACCGTAGGTAACTTACCTAAGCAGGTGTTTTGCGCATGGCGACCCGATATATAACCGTCGGGTCTTTCCCACCTCAGACCTGCCCTTCACCATCTGTCCGTATTTAGATGTCCCAAGGTACCTAATACATTACACTGCCCGGGTACAATATGACTGATGTATCTATCTTTGGTACATTGTTTGAAGAGGAACATGGGGAGTTGAATGAAGACGTAGGTACTCAGCCATAGCAAGCCACAATTAGCAAATGAGGAACGTCGATGAATCCGTACTTGTTCTTTGCATGTTGGCAATGTCGGCCTTAATACGGTACACCATGCCCTGGACCCCGAGGGCTCCACGTCCGTCTAGGGTGCCGTGGTTGCGAAACAAATGAAATTAAATCGGAAGGCTTGACTTCACGGAGATGTGAATACTGGAGCGCGGGATGGGGCCATGCATCACCCCGCTAATCTATGCTTTCCTGATTTCCGTGGGATTCAATTACAAGTTTCCCATGCTTCCACAGCCTTCGCTGCACGCTACAAATATCCCCATGATGTCTTTCCACCCTGTCGTGCCTGCCAAGACTAGCCCTTTAAATGATGTTTTGTTTCTTCGAAGTGATGTGTCATCAGGGAATTGTGAATGGCTAAAACCAACTCCCCGGTAAGGGTGGGGGAGTAGAGCACCGGCCAATATCCGCTGCATGCACTTAGATATGAGGGAATCTTCAAAGTTAAAAGCAGATCTCCATGCGTACAGACAACCAGAGGGACTTGGACGTGCTTGATGGGGAAAACCTTGTTTTGGCACGTGTCGTTGCTCACATTCGTGACGTCCCTGATGAACCCAAATGATCATCGTTTGAGATAGTGTTTGCCAGAGGTCGACATCTCGGAGAATTGGAACGTTTAGCATTGCACATTTAATACAGGATGCAGTGAAGCATAAAGCAATTGTTTCATTGGCCCACCTCAAGAAACTGCACTGCAACATCGAATTTCACGACACCCCACGCTTAGAGTCTTTGGCTATGCTTCAGAGGTTGGAAAAGACCTGGATGTGGATAGGACCAGAACATCTGTGTCGATCCCCTTTTTTGCCAAGTCCTGCAGCTGTTGCGGGTTAAGAAGACGAAGCCTCAACTTCTCAATAGGTCCGAACAACTGTGTGGGCCTTTTTTTCTTTCTTCTTGCGGCAAACCTTGGCAACAAGTAGCTAGAACCCAATGCTTCAAGGGAAAGTCGTTGGAAGCTGACAACTTCGGCTTTAGTAATACCAATTCGACCGAAGCAGACTGTATGCCACCATGCGCAGCAGCGCAGCATGGTAAGCTGCAGAAAGCATGCACTGGTGCTTCGATTTAGATTACTGGGATGGAGGTTGTTGGGGAGATTGAACATCTCGATCTTTGTCATCCGTCGAGGGAGTATTCGCTTCTGGGTACGGATATTAAACAGTCGGCACCGGCAAGGTCGGGGAAATGCCACCTGCACCACGTAGTAAGAGGTAGCCAACGGTGACACAGGATGAGCCAACGCGAGACGTGAATGATGGGCAAGCTCAGAGTTGAGAATGTATGTAGCAGTCAGGTTTATGCGGGGCGCTACCTAATACACACTGGCAGGAAGGAATTTGCACCAACCAACCTCGATATCTTGGTTGTACGGAGTACTCGCTGGAGAAACAACATGAAAACGTTTCACGTCACATTCAAGAAACCATGAGAGGTCAGGGATGCCCGGCTAGCTCGAGAAATTGGGCCAAGGGGGTGACAGTGAAGAAAAGAAAACCTTCTGAAAGCGCTGGTGATACGGGGGAGAGAAGCCGAAGAAGGGAAAGACGGGAGGCTGGGAACAGAACTTAGAAGGTAAATCGTGCCGAACCCCGGGAGACCAACGTTGATTTCTAAGGTAAGCGAGCTGCAGAGATGATGGAATATGAGTTTTCCTCATAATCTTCATATCCAGGCTCAAGGTAAGCTAAGGTGAAGCAGGCTGGTGGTAGGCTAGGCGGGAGTACCTAACCAGTCCTATCTGCTGGCCTGGCGAATCTGGTCGCAGCAATTTGACGCTACTGAAGTACAACATGAGTCGAGCCGGGCGCTTCGGGCATCGAGGATCACGCAGCTTGTCGCGAGAGCCATTTTATTGCTTGTTTCTGCAGCGTTTCCTAGCCTTTCTCAGCCATCACTTCCGCCTCCGCTACGTTTCCAAATGAAATTCCTTTGGATGTTTGAACATACCGGCCAACCAAGTTCAACCAAGTTGAGTTGCAGCAGGTTTCATGCCATATGTCTGTCTACCTTGGTACTACCTGTTGTAGACTCCATGCTCCAGTGCCAGTCAGCGTCTTGTAGAAGGGGCTCACAAAGGAGTAGAGAAAGGAGGCGATGGGGCTGAGACATTGAAAACCCAATTGCATGTGGATCGTCCAATTCAACGTTGCGCCGGACGGACGAGGCGCGAGATGAGCCAAAGGGGTTTGAAAAAGGGTCGAAATTCTACATGAAATATCACACAAATGTGTATGTACTAGGAAGTACCTATGGCAAGGCACGTGGGGACTGACCTACAGAAACTTGAACCTACGAATACGTAGGCAAACGGGAAGAGCAGCGCTCCACGCGGACGTGCCGCGAATTGAGGCTTGAGTGCATCATCAGCTGCCCGCAAGACAATTAGGCAGTGAGCCACCCTTATCTTTCTGTTCCCGAGAAGGCACCTAGCTTGGCTGCATACTTCACAAGTGACCAAGATACTGCACTGTACTGTCCGGGTAACGATTATCTTCGAGTCCTGGCTGCACACATCGATGTGCGTGCATCTATAGCAATAGGACCGTCCATTCGGATGCTTTGCGTAAGGTACCTTATTCTTCACCGAGTTCCTACTACCTTAAGGAGACATGTACCTAAGGTACAGTATCTCACCTTCAGGAGGTACTTATTTGGAAATGAGAAAAGGCGGTACTTCGGCACATGTCCTTGTCGTGGGTATCTTATCTCTCCCTCCATTGTCTGATAGGTCAGTGGTGACGGAACGAGAGACGGACGCGGCACTCGACTCGATTCCGTGGGTCGGGACCACCGTTGTAGCAGCAGCACCCCAGCGGCACCTCAGTGACAGACGCACCGACAGTGGAGGAACCTTCCAAATTCCAGTACCCCTAGGTACCTCTAGCACCCACTAAGGTGGTAGGTAGTAAAGACCCGGACCCGACAATAGCAGTTGGCGCCCAAGGAAACGCAGGTCGAGGGCACGTTCTTTCCAGGACAAGTCCTTTCCCGTCGTCTCGTCCTGCTGCCACCACAGCCTTCTGCACGTCTCTCTTCCTCGAGACGTCGCTGTCGTCCATACTTTCGTTTTCCTCCACCTTGCCGCCTTCTCCCACCTGGCCAGGAAAACAACAGGGTCCCTTTACGGCTCGATTGAACGACACGCTTCCTTTCTTGGAAGACTCGATCGAGCCCTCTCTACCCATGAAGAGGCGCTCGTCGGGTTCGACCGACGACAGCGACGAACCTCTTGTCGATGCTCCAGTTGCTCAGCAGCCCGCCCGAAGTCGCAATTCTGCACCTCTTCCCAAGCAACCCGCTGCCGTTACTGTTGCCGCTGGAGCCGCATCTAGGCCGTCATTCGCGAGGAGTAGACGGTCAAACAATCCCAATTGGAAGCTCGAACATGGCCCGAACGCGAATCCGATCCTCGACAACCACCTCATAAGTGCCTTTCCCTCGTCACCCCTCTCAGTTCCATCCCTGGCCGCGCCATCGCCAGCCTACCGAAACCACACACACCAGCTGCCGAACCACAAACTCCACCACTCCCAAAGCGTCGCCGACGAACTTCAGCCTAACCGGAACGACGACAAGTATTTCGATAGCGATCACGACGACGGTAAAGGCGACGGCGACGGCCTCCACGACGGCATTGTGGACACTCGGCGAGAAGACCAAACCACCATGACCGCTGAGAAGATGCCCGATGTGCGCTTCGCCGGTCGCCGGTCTCGATTCCGAAGCCCTTGGTCCGTTACCATATTCACGCTGATTGTCACCGTTCTTGGGATTACTCTGCTATGCGCTATATTGAACTCGTCATGGACTCGCCAGCTCGATGCCAAGGGATGCCGCATGTCGTATATGCGACCTTCCTACATTCGTCTTCGTGACTTTGATACTGAACACACCCGGTTCGCGACTAAATACTCCCTATACCTGTATCGTGAGCAGGGTGTTGACGACGAAAGAAAGGTGCGTCTTGTTTCTTGCGCCGGGGCTGCGGCAGATCGCTTACCTTTCACAGCTGAGAGGCGTTCCCGTACTCTTTATCCCAGGTAATGCCGGAAGCTACAAACAAGTTCGACCCATAGCCGCTGAAGCTGCAAACTACTACCACGAGTCTCTTCAGCACGATGAAACTGCCGTCGCGGCCGGCGCCAGGAATCTCGACTTCTTTACAGTTGACTTCAACGAGGATATCACCGCCTTTCATGGGCAGACCATGTTGGATCAGGCTGAGTACTTGAACGAAGCCATCAGGTACATCTTATCGCTCTACATGGACCCGCGCATGTCGGCTCGAGACCAGGACTTGCCAGATCCAACCTCTGTCTTGGTACTCGGTCATTCGATGGGTGGCATCGTCGCGCGCACCATGCTCATCATGCCGAACTACCAATCCAACTCGATCAACACCATCATAACCATGTCTGCGCCACACTCGCGTCCTCCTGTCACTTTCGACGGACAAATTGTCAAGATATACGATGATATCAATGACTATTGGCGTCACGCCTACTCACAGAAATGGGCCAACAACAATCCGTTGTGGCATGTTACTCTTGTCTCAATCGCTGGAGGTGGCTTAGACACTGTCGTTCCGTCCGACTACGCAAGCATCGAGCCGATAATCCCCGAGACGCACGGCTTCACTGTCTTCACCACTGGAATTCCAGGTGTTTGGACTAGTATGGATCACCAGGCCATTCTATGGTGCGACCAATTTCGGAAAGTTGTTGCTCGCGCCATGTACGACGTGGTTGATGTTCACAGGTCTTCGCAGACCAAGCCCAGGGCTGAGAGAATGCGGGTTTTCAAGAAGTACTTCCTTACTGGCATGGAGTCGATCGCCGAGCAGACTATGGCAGTTGAAGGGCCAAGCACATTGCTGACACTCGAGGACAACTCAAACGCCATCAAGGCACAGGGTGAACGCCTCGTCTTGCGACAGCTCGGCCACGACCCGAAAATCACAGCTCACCTGCTTCCAGTACCTCCCCAAGGATCTCCAGATGGAAAGCGCTTCACCCTACTGACCGACAGCGCATTGGACAAACCAGGAGAACATGGAAGGCTCGAGGTCCTGCTTTGCAGCGTTTTCCCTCTGCAGCCTGGACAGTCGACGACGCTGTTCTCAACACACATGGACCTATCAGGCGACAGCACTGGGTCTACTAGACTGGCCTGCAAGAATGCTGCGACCGACGCCATTCTGCTTCCCCCTTCGATGAGAATGCTCCACCAGCCCTTCGCCTTAGAGAATGAGCCAGTCACAAGGCCCTTCTCGTATCTTCAGTTCGATATTGAGGACATTGCGGACTACCAATTCGTGGCCGTCATAGACAAGGCGCTGAAGCCAAGTCAAAACTTTGTTGTGGCCGAATTCAGCGACCATTCGCAATCACACAGAAGGCGTAACGTCAGCCTGCGGCGAATTCTCGCGTTTGGAATGACGCTGCGGCTACCTGCGAGCCGTCCCTTGGTTGCCGAGATCAACATTCCCACCATTCAATCCAGTTTGCTGGCATACAATCTGGAGATTGGCAACCAGGCTTGCGGTTCATCCTCTGGACTGTTCTCACCTCTCATACGGCAACACCTGGCTCAGCCATACGAGTCCAAGTTTTTCGTAAACGCTAGGCATGCGAGCATCAGTCTGCATGGCGTAGCGCCGTTCGTTCCGCCCCCTCTGAGGCACAAGCTTCAAAATGAGCAGGGACTAAGCCTCCAGTTTTGGACCGATCCAACCTGCGAATCCGCAATCCAGGTTACGCTGACAGTCGACCCGTTAGGGAGCTTGGGCAAGCTGTATATGCGTTACCGGACTGTATTTGCGGCCTTCCCATTGCTTGTAGTGGCACTCGTGCTTCGTAAGCAGTTCCGGATCTACGACACGACTGGAGCCTTCATATCTTTCTCGGAAAGTTTGGATCTCTGCTTACGGCAATCACTGCCGCTGATGTTCCTTTCCTTGACATTCCTCTCCTTGTCAATGACCGGATCGTGGTCATCCGGCCCTAGCGTATTCTGGCACTGGCGCAACACCACTTCATCGGAAGCTGACTTTCACAGCAACGATCTCCTTACAGGCACTCAGGATCCCTTCTTTTGGTTTCTCATCCCCCTGATCGGAGTCGTCTGTGTAGGGGTGTGCGCCTGTCTCCACTTTGTCACACTGGTATTGACTCAAATTCTCGGCATTCTCTACACTTGGATAGCTCTTCGACCATTCGCAGTCGGGCGTGACGAGCGCCGAAGACCACAATTACCCATCTTCGTTGCGTCCTCTCCTCGACGTCGTATGATAACAACTGCCGTCCTGCTATTCCTGGTATCCACGTTTATACCTTATCAATTTGCGTACTTGGTAGCGTGTCTCGTTCAGCTGTTCACCGTTGTTCGCGCTCATCGGATTGCCTCGGAGGTCAAGTCTGGACTTACCCAAGATTTTTACCATTACGCCCACTCCATTCTGCTTCTCATGCTCTGGGTTCTTCCGATCAACCTACCTATTCTGGCAGTGTGGATTCGCAACCTTGCTGTCCACTGGCTCACACCCTTCTCTTCGCATCATAACGTGCTATCAATTATGCCGTTCATATTACTCGTGGAGAACTTGACCACCGGCAGGATGGTCCCTAGAGTCACGGGCAGGATGAGATATCTCACAAGTGTGCTACTTTTTGGCACAGCCATCTACGCTGCTGTTTATGGTGTTTCCTACGCCTACATGCTGCACTATCTCGTCAATTTGATAGCTGCCTGGCTGGTTGTTATTCATTCGACTACGGACAACTGGCCGCTCGCTGGGTTTAGTTCAATATTTGACAGCCATCAAGAAGACCGTAAACGTGGCAAAACTCCATGAGGACGAGCCTGACACTTGATTTCCTTCACTTGGTGGAATATTACTGTTCGCGTTGGCTCTATTCGAGGACTTGGTCTGCGAGAACAGTAACACCCATTCGCTCTAATCGCTCCGCGCTGTACATACTACAGTCCAAGTTGGCTCGTCGACGAACGACGTTCAGCTCATACGGGAGTCTTCTTTTTTCTTCATAATAGATGGTTTCGGATTTTCCCATCTAGAGCTTGACAGACACTGTCTCGGTAGTAAGCTGACACCGGTCTTTTGTGACAATGGTGTCGCTACAGTATTCCGTGTTTTCATCACTGTTTGTCCATCTGCATCTTGCATCGGCTGGGAGTTTAGTACGATTCACACGTTTTTGGTTAGAGGAGTCGGGACGAACATGTTTATTCCAAAGGACCGGGCTATGAGGTGTCGGGAGGTATCCTTGGCTTTTCTTCCTCTACCTATTCTCGGCCCGAGCACCATTGCGTTACAACCTGCGTCCGCCAAAATGGTGATTCGATGAGGTGGGACAACAACTCCTCAATAGGGGACGGGGTGGTGCTTCGCTTCAAACGATATTGTGTAATGTCGCGACGGGGGTTTTCTTTAGTTTGACGTTGGGACACCGTGTCTCGTTTTTAATACGTTGGCGGATGAAGTTCTCTTGGGTCTCCCCGTGTAGAGGGGTAGTGCCCAGTAAGGGGCTCCTCGTTAGTCAGAAAGGAGTGTGGATGAGGCGCTCGTCGCAAAAGACGACCGTGGTATAGTGCCCACCAGCAATGATGGAAGCTCTCAAAACTGAATTCGGAATTTCACCGATCCTGTATTACTTGGTCCTGTGAATGAAGTTGTGAATACAATAGGGATAAAGATGAATTACAATTTCCATTTGATCTCCGCTGTGGTACCGAGTGTCGATACTCGTGAACCAGAAAAAAAATGTAGCTACCCAAAACGCCTTTCCTCTATGAGTTATCTACGGCCGTTTGACGTTAAATCTATGTTGAAGCTATGACAGCCAGCCGTGTTCGCAGAGACGACTTTGTGTCAAGAATTGTGAGGGATAGTTATGGACTTCTCTCATCCCCCGCCTACACCTTTGGATTTACCCTGAGCAAAGTGTCTCTCAGTCATCCTGCTCCGCCTTCATCTTCTCTTCTTTTGCCCACTTCACTCGCTGGTGACGGATGACCCACAAAGTGAGCACCAGCCCGATTGAGCACGCACCCAGTGTCATCAGATACGCTGCACGATAGCAGTCCAGCCCGTCGTGGCAGACGCGCTCGCCATCCGGGCCAACGACACTATGCCTGTCGTAGATTCTGCCGTAGAAAATGTTGAACACGTTACCAGACACGACGGGCGAGAGCGTCATAAGCCCCCAGTTCTGGCTCAGGCCGTGAATACCAAAGGTTTCGGCCACGATGGAAGGAAAGACTCCGAAGAGGAAGCCGTAGGCGATACCAGACAAGCCCGAGACCAATCCGAGCATGTGAGGGTTTGTGACGTGGAGGGCCATGAGCTGCGCCACGAAGAACACAGCACTGGATGCCACAAGGCACCACACCCGACTGCCGTGGAGGACCTTTACGATAAAGTCGGAGCCGACACCTTTTTTATTCCGAGTTAGCTTGGAACTTCGGAGAAATGATAATTTGTTATCAACATACCGCTCAGAAGCCTGCCCGCGAAGCTGCCAATCGATAGAATGGACACGTGCATCTGCTGCTTCGTGATGAGGTAGGCCTCATCCACGGACTCGTCATAATGACGCCACAGGGCCTTTACGTCGTTTCCAATGTTGCTGGCGATTCTGTTAATACCAACGAATATAGTAAGTTAGCCAGATGCTGATACTCACTTGATCGTCATCAAACCGATACCGGTAAGAATGCCCATGATGAGGAAGAATTGCCAAAAATCGATTTCACGCAAAAGAGCCCAGCCACGAATATCTACTCGATGAGAACGATCCAGATCAACACTGCTCTGCACAAACACATCACCAGGCATAGAAGAGGAGCTCGACACCAGCGAGGACGTCTCGTCGGGCTCATAATCATCGGCTTCGACGGCTTCGATTTGCGCCTCATCAGCCTCGCGAGACGGCGCGGACGATTCGTACTCGGGATGAACCGGCTCGTGGTCGGCGGTGGAGTTGATTGTGGTAGTGGTATTGTTAAGTTTGGGCGACGTACCAGGTTCAACCGGAGCGCCGCGGTGCCCATAGCCGGGTCGGTTGGGCTTGGCCTCTTCCGAAGAAGTGCGTCGAAGCTGCTGCGAGCCGGAAAGACCATCGCTTGCCGGCAGACTGTGATAGGTGGCATGAGGATAGACGCGCAGGAAGAAGAAACCGAAGAAGGTTAAACCGCAGGTCCCGATGGACAGCAAGGCCAGGAAAGCGCTGGTGTTGCCGGGGAAGAAGAGACTCCCAAACGTCGAAAAGAAGAAGGCACTCAGACCAAAAGCAGCTAGGGGAAATGCGGTAGCAGTCCCCCGATGATGAGGCCAATTGAGAGCAGACGTCTTGACAGACGCGGCGAAAGCCAGACACCCGCCGAGGCCGGACAAGTATGAAAAGAAGCAGAGAAGCGGCACGGGGCCAGCCGCGCGATCGTAGGCGATGTGGAAGGGGAAGTATCCGAGGGCGAGCAGGACAGAGCCAATGATGACGGCAGAACGAGGTCCTTTGTGATCAACGAGCATGCCGACGGGAACGCCCAAAGAGTACATTCCCAGGTTGGCGGAAAGGCCAATGAGGTTCGTTTCGGTCGAGGAGAGCTTCAATCGCTCGGCAAATTGAGGGGACCATGCCGAGTAAACGTACTGTACAGCAGGGACATATCAGCTCATGAATCACGTTGAGAGTGACCGTAGGTCTGGCAGGGATGTGATTCGATCGCGCCAACTCACGTTGGTGCCGCATGCTAGAGAAATGACCGTGGCTGCGACGCTGGCAACCAGCCGCGCGCGGTGCAGCTCTTTCTCCCGTGGACCTGACATTGCTTCTGCAGACTGGGCGATGGTGAAATGTGAATCTCAAGATATCATGCTTTGGCCGGTTGGCGGCGGATGTCAGCGAGGGACGGCAGCGACAATCGGCACCGATGACGGCGAAGAGTCGGGGAGAGGGGTGTACTGTTTGCGACGGTTGGGGTTATGGTAGATGTTTTGGTGTTTTAGTGTACTATCGGAGGAGCAGTATTCATAGCGATATTGGCGAAGCCAGAAGCATGCGACATGAAGACCTGGGCGTCGTCTGAGGACTAAGGAAATCGGAAGGGCAGGAAGGAGTCAGGGTAACGTAGAGGGAGGAGGAAAGATAGAGGTTGTCGAGGGGCGGCGGGAAGCTTCGTCGAGTCGGAAAACGAAACGGGAACGATGCCGGATCGGATCCCTTATCTACGGGCGGGAATCACGAATCCATTCTTTTGGGGCCGCGCATGCACTTCAACTGGGAAGGTAACGGGAAATAAGGTAGGGATTAGGAGCCCTGGGGGATCCCCCTGAAAGCTAAGCTGCGATGCCGTAAGATGCCGTAAGTGCCCTGCCGAAAAGACAAACACACTACGTAACGAGTACCAATGACGCTGTGCGTATTACATATTGGCTACGTAAAGGGTCTCGTACCCGGTACTTCTGTCCTCCTCGGCATCTTGGCCTGCCGCTGGAGTGCCTTGCGTTTCTGTTTCCCTAACTTCCTTTCAGGCGTGGCAGGGAAGGGTGGTGGCGCGTGCATGTGTCAACTGCACGACTGGAATATGGAAACCCATGCGCCGCCGCCCTTCATCATGCCTGCTCACTTGAACCAGCAGTAAATTACCTGTGTGCCTGGCCAGTCGGGCTGAATGTCTCAGCGGGGTTAATGTTAATGTCGCCAACTTCGTGTAAGTCAGCCGAACATAGTCGGCTGTTCTCCCTCGGCGCTGGCATAGTTCGCTCGACACATGGAAAATACTCAGTCACTTGATCTCCTTGTAAGACATCATAGACGCTACGCTAGTAGAGAACATAGTTCTCGTGAGTATGATCCCGCCTTCCACCAAGTCTAAGGAGCTGGAGCGTTGGAGTCACCGAAGGCAAACTCACGAAGTCGTTCTGAACCAAGCAAGTGGACGAACAGTCTAGTTACCATTTTAACTGCTAAAGTTCTCAAAGTTAAGTGCAGCGAGGTGTACTTCATGCAAGACTTTCGATGCGTATGAGTGGGACAAGATAGATGTTCGGGTTGCGCACCACTGACTTGCACCATATACAACGAATCAGACCTCAAGTGTGGATTCCACTCATGGAGATTGTCGCACGCAATACAGCACAACCACGTCGAGCGTAGCAACCCCGCTCCCTTTACGACAGGCCATCTGCAGTATCACAGTATTGCCTTCTTTCTTTTTGGGTGTCTTTTCCCATTCCAATGCCCATGATGAGATCAGGTCAAAAGGATGAGCGGTTCAGTCCGAGGAGCATCTGAAGCAAAGGCAAAAACTAGGTACGCAAGTGTACTGGGTACCTTACCATGAAGCAGTTGCTGGTTGCCGTTCAAACTGCAAATGATTGATTTAGACGATGGGCGAGCTAACTTTCAAACGAGAAACTCGCTTATGAGGCTACTTGGGTACCGAATAATGAATAGGGCAGAGCCAGCCAGCGGATTCTCGGATGTCCGCGTCAGGATCGTCGCGATAAGGCAACTGAGGTTGAGCAGGAAAGGCAGGTGTAAGTAAGGTAGCTTCACTTCACTCGGTGCCAGGTAGGCGAAGGATGTCAGGAGTCGGTGCAGAATTGCCGATAGTGGATGGCCGACTTCGGCGGAGAGTCCTGGACTCCGGGGTTCGGATCCGGGTGGGGAGCCACAGCACCTTAGGGACTACGTAATCTCACGTGTCCCCCAGCCTCCAACAGTGTGACCCACTCTTTGTGGCTCGTTATGTCCGGTCTGCAAGCAACCTCTCTACCTAATCCCATAGGTAGTGCGCCGCGCCGACTCGAGGCATCTCGCAACGACATCACCGACGCGACACCTCCATCTTTCCAGCGCGACCCTCGCCGAACAGACGTTCACACATTTTCGATCGATAGCTCATACCGTAGGAAAACGGCGCCATGGGTGCTTTGCTTTCGTTGCCGCTGATGGCGGTGCCAAGCATGGGCACGGTACGACGAGTTCCCTCCGATTCCTTGCTCTACGGCTTGTAGAGTCTATCTTCACTTCACAAGCTAATACCTTACAGCTCATCGGCTTCGCTGCCAGTTGCTGCGGTGCGGCAACTTGCTCTGCAGTCTGCAGCGCTTGTGGGAAGTGCGGCAACAGGTATTTCCTCCCCCACCACGTGAACACACCACTCTGAGTACTGAGTTCATCGTAGTGTCGCCACCCGTATCGGCTACGCAGTCATGCTCCTCGTCAACTCAATCCTGTCCTGGATCATGCTCACCCCGTGGGCTATCAAAAAGCTGGAACACCTCATGCTCGACTATGTCAAGATTGACTGTCCCAACGGCCAATGCTACGGGTGGATGGCCGTCCACCGCTTCAACTTCGCTCTCGGTCTCTTCCATCTCATACTCGCCGGGCTTCTGTTCGGTGTAACATCTTCCAAGAACCCTCGCGCCGCTATTCAAAATGGCTACTGGGGGCCCAAAGTCATCGTGTGGCTCGCCTTCATCGTTCTCTCCTTCCTGATCCCCGATGAATTCTTCCAGTTCTACGGCGCCTACATTGCGCGGTTTGGTGGCATGTTGTTCTTGATCCTCGGCCTCATCTTGCTTGTTGATCTCGCCCATAACTGGGCCGAGTATTGTCTCGAGCAGATTGAAGAAACCGACTCCAAGGTTTGGCGGACAGTTCTCATCGGCTCTACGTTGGGCATGTATCTTGCTTCACTCGCCATGACCATCGTCCAGTACATCTTCTTCGCCGGATCCGGTTGCTCCATGAACCAAGCAGCAATTACGATCAACCTTTTGCTATGGATTGGAATTTCTTTCATCTCGGTCCATCCCACCATTCAGGAATACAACCCCAAGGCTGGTCTTGCCCAGGGTGCCATGGTCGCCGTATACTGCACCTATCTCACCATGTCCGCTGTTTCGATGGAACCCGATGACAAGCAATGCAACCCCTTGATTCGCGCTCAGGGAACCCGCACCACATCTGTCGTCATTGGCGCCGTCGTCACTATGCTCACAATTGCGTACACTACGACACGGGCCGCGACCCAGAGCCTTGGACTTGGTTCTTCCGGCGGCATCCGTCTCCCAGAGGAAGATGAGCACGATCTCGTCACTCACCAACCTAGCGCTCAGAAACAGATGCGGGCGGAGGCCTTACGTCGTGCCGTCGAGGAGGGAAGCTTGCCGGCGGACGCTCTCTTGTCTGACGACGAGAGCGAGGCTGGTGGCAGTCGTGTCCACGGGGACGATGAGCGTTCCCAGACGCAGTACAGCTACACCGTTTTCCACATCATCTTCTTCTTGGCCACGGCGTGGATTGCCACATTACTGACTCAGAGCTACGACGATCAAAATGCCGATGGCAACTTCGCTCCTGTCGGCCGGTCGTACTGGGCCAGTTGGGTGAAAATTGTAAGCGCCTGGGTCTGCTACGCCATGTATGCTTGGACGTTGGTGGCTCCAGTCGTCCTCCCAGACCGCTTCGACTTTTCCTAGACATCTGTATACATAGCATTATGTGGTTTCTCAGTCTTGACAGAGCGGAACGTCTTTGGGTTGCATAATTTAGGAGGCAATAGTGAATAGTTAGTTGAATGGCATCGTACTACCCTCATAGTTTGTACCCCCGTAGTTCGTACGTGCTCCGATCCTATGATGCTGACTTGTCTACTCCCGGCGCCGTGGATAGACTGAACGGAGTGAGAGCCCACGATGCCTCGTCTGGTCAACGGAACGCATTCGCTGTCAAAACTTGCGAGACATGCAAAGTGCGGTAAAGGAACGATTTTGTTTCCAGGTAGATCAGGTCGACAAAAAGTGGTCGAATTCTCTAAGCTATCCACACTTTTCGTTGCCCCCCCCCCCCTTCTTTTTTGATTTTCCAACGCATATCGAGCGTACCGAGCCCAAACGCCATTGTATTTCGAAAGTGGATTTTCTTCCACTCACTCACTACGCGTGCGCTTGACGACCCTTGGACCCAATCGACTCAGGTCTGGGAAGCCAAGCTCCCGCCTCCACGAGAAGTCCTTCAAGCCTGCTGGACAGCCTCGGTCGCGTGGAACCCGTCTAAGGTCACGTTGACCGCGCCGGCCTGAACGAGCTACGAGAAAGTCAGTATTGGTGCCTCAATGGATGACATAGTTGACGGTACTTACAGCTCGCGAGAGGTCTTCAATCAAGTCCGTAGCGTCTTCGATGCCCACGCACAAGCGGATGAGGTCTTCCGGCATCTGCCTCTCCTTCCGGGTCTTGGCGTCGATGCTGGCGTGGCTCATCTGGCAGGGCATGCTAATCAGACTGTTGACGCAGCCGAAGCTAACGCTGATACTATACAGCTTAGCGGCTTCGACAATTCTCTCCGAAAGCGCCGCGTCGCCGGTCTCGAACGACAAAACGGCACCCGCACCTCGTGCCATAGACCAGTGCAGGTCGTACTGGGGGTGCGACTTGAGTCCCGGGTATCGGACCTTGAAACCATGGGACTCGAGGAACTCGGCGATCTGCTGAGCGTTGGCTTGCTGCTTCTCCATGCGGATCGCGAGTGTCTTGATGCCTCTCATGAGCAAGAAAGAATCGTTAGGCGACAGACCGCATCCAGTGGAATTGATGGTGAAGTACAGCTTGTTGCCAATGTCGGTATCGTTGACACCAATCACACCAGCCATGATGTCGTGGTGTCCAGACAGATACTTTGTTCCGGACTCGTAGACGATGTCTGCACCAATGTCCAGGGGGTTCAGGAGCATAGGCGAGAGCATGGTGTTGTCCACAACAACCAAAGCCTTGTCGTTGGCCTCGTGAACGAGCTTAGCAATGGAGGGGATGTCGACGACCTTGATAAGAGGGTTCGTCGGCGTCTCCAGCAGAACCATGGCCGTCTTTTCAGAGATGACGGGACGAATGTTCTCCACGTTGGTCGTGTCAACATGGTGAACGACAATACCCTGGTTGGAAGCCAAGTACGTGAGTAGACGGTTGGTGCCTCCGTACAGGTCATCGCCGGTGATCACTTCATCGCCGGGGCGCAGCAAGCGGGAAATAACATCCAAAGCACCCATGCCGGAGCCGACGGCCAAAGCCCTCGTGGCATTCATGATCTTGGCCAGGTGGCGCTCAAGATGAGTGCGAGTCGGGTTGCCGGACCTGGTGTAGTCGTACTCCCCACCACCAGTGGCACTGGTCTGCTTGAAGGTGGCGGACTGGTAGATGGGGATGCTGGATGCGCCATACTGATCGTTGCTGTCAGTGTAGACCAGCTCCGTGGCGAGGGCATAGCGACGACGACCGTTGCGAGGGCTAGACGGCGCGGGAGAAGGAGGAAGATCGTGTCCGTCAACGTCCACCCGCTTGAGGGGGTCGCTGGACTTTGATGCCGCTCCGTTGTTAGGCGGTGTAGACATGGTGAGACAAAGCGTGGGTAGTAATGGCGGGGTAGCACTAGTATCAAGGAGCTGCCGGCTTATCTGCGTGACAGCGGCAATTGAACGAGTTTCTCTTGGATTGATCGATTCGACGAATGGATCTTGGCCAGATGATGCCTGTACGTTGTCGCACTTGATGTTCGAGAGGGACGAGAGGGCGAAGGACGGATAGGAAGGTCCGGGAGGCGTTCGGGATCGAGTACAGTACTACCGCTGGTCTCCTTTAAGAGCCAGACTTGTCGCCGCGGACAGACTGAATTGCTCAGCAAGTCAATTGTCCAAACGCAGCACCGGCGTACTCGATTGAAAAGCAGAGGTAATTGACGAGAAGGTTGAAGGAGCTGATAGGAGCTTGCAGGTGTGTACAGGAGAAGTTTTACAGGGACGTTAAGTGAGGGCCGACGGCGGGCTTTTGGGGGACGGGGCGTGTGACTCCAACAGCGCTGGACAACCCAAGGTGTGGGCCCTTGCTGATGACGTGATTTGTCGGTGTGCACAGCGTGCCCCGAAAGTCGGCGATGGCGGGGCGGCATGAACCCTGGAAACGGCGGGGGGTGCCACGGTAGTGGTCCGAGTGGAATGTTGGCCGGGGAAAAGGCGCAGCGTTGGATTGGCACACTGCCCTGGCACGCTTGAATGGCAACAAATCAACGTCGGCGCATCATGCTTGATACATCTGACTGCCGACTATACCCGACTTTGCTCTGGTGCAGCGTGCCTGTGTACCTGGCCTAATTCTCACCTGAGGGCTATGGCGTCTTCTCAACAATACTGAGGCAATAGACGATTTCAATAAAAAGTTGTTGCAGCCTTGGTGTAAAAGGAGGGAACCTCAGGTGCTGCTGGTAAGGGTGACCAACGCTTGAAACATGGCAAGTTCTGTCGCGTAAAATGATGGTATTTCGGTATCCGTGTCCTCCTTGTATTGGTACATTTATTTGTACAAACGTCCCATTCTAGCATGAAATGCGTAAATTGCCCACTGCAGGCAATTGTGTTGTATAGATGATCCCGACATATCGAGTAAAAGTGCACTACCTTTTAAAGTAGACCTCTGTCACGCCTTTCATTCCCTTTCATACGGGCCAAGTTCGTGGTCAACTCAACCCAGCTCTTCAACAATATCTTCGTACTCATCTGCCGATGACCTCGACGCCTTGGAGTGTTTCGCATGGTTCTCCATCAGAATCTGACCTCCGCCCTTGCGGCCAAAGAAATCCTCTGTACGGATACCTCTGAAGTTCTCTGGTGTGATGCTCGACATGGAGTTTCCGCTCGCCCGATGCTCTCGCATGTATTCACGAACCGGTGCCATAGCAGCGTCACGGCATGCTTCTTTGATGTCGCTGCCCGACATGCCAGCTGTGACTTTGGTGATGTACTCCACACTAAACTCGGGATCTGTCTTTGTATCCTTCAGAATGAGCTGCAGGATCCTTTGTCGCTGCTCCTTGCCAGGAAGAGACACCGGGAACTTCTTGGGCATACGCCTGAGAATAGCCTCATCGATGTCATGTATCCTGTTGGTGGCACCGAGAACAACAATCCTCGCTGGCATGCCTGAAGAATTTGACGACGTCAATCCATCCCACAGGGTCATGAACCTGAATTGTCAGTGACATGGCACGATAGAATTTCTGTCATAAAACTTACTCGGCCTTGACCATTCCGCTGGCCTCATGCTCGCCGCTCCTTCTTGTGCCCAAGACCGCATCGATCTCATCAATGAAGATGATGGCGGGCTGCATCTTACGAGCCAACGAGAACACAGCTCGAACCAGTTTGTTCGAGTCACCATACCATTTTTCTGTCACTGTCGAAATATGGAGGTTGATGAAGGAAGCGCCACTCTCGTGAGCGACTGCCTTGGCCAGCATAGTTTTACCGCATCCTGGAGGGCCATAGAGTAGCACGCCAGAGGGTGCAGATAGCAGCGGCGCCGCGTGGGAATACAAGTGCGGCATAGTCAACGGGTAGATGACGGATTCCTTGAGTTCATCAATAATGTCCTCCAAGCCACCGATGTCTATTATACGCCATTAGCAATATCCCTGGTGCTGGGTCATTAGATCGATAGACACTTACCAGCGAAGCCGATTGGGATGTCCTCCGGAGCCACCATCTCAAGCGCAATGAGGTTCTCATATTCATTCAACACCAACTCTTCCGGCTTTGGCCCGCGACGAGAGACGCTGCTGTCGTCCGATGGTTCTTCGCCAGGTTTGCCCGCATTCTTGCCTTTGCGCAAGCGCTCTAGATGAGCCTTGGCCTGTAGCCGTGCTTGCTCGTGTTTCTCTCGATCGGGGTCGGCCAGGGTATTCGTGAGGGAAGAAAGAAAGTTTCTTGCAAGGTAAACGCCGGTTGCCATCTAGAGCGCGGTTAACAACCGGATCCAAACATGTGCTTTTAGTGATGCTGTCTACCCACCATACCAGCAACCAACAGCAAGTCCAGGGCAAAATCGCCCAGCCCCTTCTTTCTGTCACCCATGCCGAGAAGCTTTCCGACGGAACCCAGCCAACGGTCGAGGTCGCCCGTCATCAGTGTCGGCGTTGCGGCAGAGGGCCGACACAGTACGATCGAAACGGACTAGTCTGGGGACTCTCGGTGGTTTATTGCCGTCTGTTGGTATAGTTTCAAGGCAAGTATCGTTGGACTTGTGAGCAGGAAAAGGTCCCCTCTCACTGTCGCGCTGGAAAGAAATTCGTCCGGTGAATCGGCAGAAGCGTGTCCAAGTGACGGGATGGAGTATTGCTGGCAACGAAATAGACGTGTCCAACGCCCCAGAGAATTGAATCGAGCCGACAACGCCACCCGCGGTTCACAAGGGTGGCCAGTAAATTTTCAAGCCACATTAGTTTCTGTTCCGCTGGAGAGCGCACCGCCACATGCAAAGTCGCTCTGAGGTGACCAGTTGCACCTACCTATCAGCTAAGGTACCGGAGGTACGTGGATAAGCCGATAAGAAGGTAGAACCCAAGGGAGGAAAGGTACCTGAGGTATGTAGCAGCCAGGTACCAGGATAAGCATGTCCTTCTAGGCGAGTTGAGCACCTTAACGCGGCCCGCCTAAGGTCGCCTAGGGGTAGGTGCCGAAAGTGAGGTAAGGTACCGAAGTAGAGCCAAGCAACTGGGTCGCTGTCGCACCGCGGCTTTGTTTACTTTTTCATCGCAAGTTGCATTTCCACACTTGCGCTTGCCCCTCAACTACGACCTTGGTATTTTGACCCTGCTATCATGACCAACGCAGCAGTCTGACATCGATCGCCTCAGTCTAAGTGCATAACAAACATCATTCCGTATCCTAGATACATGCGCACTTCCCCCACGCTGATAACACACGAATTACTTCCGCGCGACACGGAACATTTGTCTCCGGCACGTTGACTATCCTGACGACGAGTGCGCTGCACCGATACACCCCGCCTACTTGCATCGGCCTCCAATCCAATTCGTGGTGCAAATATCGCGTACTGCTCTCTCACCTGAATCAGACTAGAATACAGACTTTGACGACCTTCTGTCCCCGGCGTCAAGATCATCACCTCAAACCCGGTCAAGATGTCGCCGGCAAAGAAGGCCAGGGGCAGACCACCATCTGCCAATAAAGTCACAAAGCCTGCCCAGACGGCTACAAAAGGTCGCGCGGCTGGAAAACTTGCAGCGGCGATTAGCAAAGCTGGAGAAGAGGCCATCAACGACACGTCGAGCAAGACGAGCGGCAGAGTTTCGAAGCGAGGGCGTAAGGCTGTCGAAAAGATCGCGATTCAAGAAGATGATGATGTCGAGGACGTGGACGAGGAAGAGGATGCGTCGAATGTCGACAGTATGGCCGAATCAGAAGAGGACACCGCCCCGGTGGTGACGGCGACTACAGCGAAGACTAGAGGGCGACCGAAGGCAGCAGCTACGACAGCGACGACTACCGACTCATCGAAAGGAGTGCCGAATTCTACTACGAAGGATACCACAAAGTCGACTAAGCGAGGGCGTGGTGCAGGAGCAAAGGTCACTCGGAGCGATGAATCTGAAATTCCAGAGACGCAGGCTCAAGATGTTATGGACGTCGATACGGAAGGTGATGACCAATTCGAGGAGCTACCGGTACCAAAGCCGTCAACGCATCGCGGTAATCGGACGAGCGGTAATCCGGACTTGGATGCTAGTGACGTGCAAATCCGGAGGCGCCTGGGCGACACAATCAGAAAATACGACAACCTGGAAGCGAAATACCGCGATCTTCGGGACATCGGGGTAAAGGCAGCAGAACGGAACTTTGACAATCTCAAAAAGGAGAGTGAAGAAAGAGCAAAAAGTGAGTGTCAAATGCCAGATGTAGGGGTAGCAAACTGCTAACAGGATGAAGCTGCAAACGAGCTCATTGCGCATCTCAAGGCCGACCTTACAGAGCAACGTAGCTTGGCCAAAGAAGGGCAACAACGCAAAAAGCAACTGGAAGAAATGGAGGCAAAGGTGTCAGTTCTGACGACTTCCCTAGCCGACGCAAAGCAGGAAATCAAGACCCTGACGACGCGCTTAGCCGCGAGCAGGTCTGCTGAGGCTGCCGCTAGTGCCAAGGTCATACCTGGGAGCGCCGTCAAGGGCTCAAGCGCCGCTGCCAGAGCCATCGCTAGCGCTGATGTTGTGCAAACGGGACAATTGAAAGAGGACCTTTATGGCGATTTGACCGGCTTGATTGTCAGGGTTACCAAGCGTGACTCGGCCGGCCAGGTCTTTGATTGCATACAAACGGGGAGAAACGGAAGTAAGTCATCGTTTTTACCAATAGTTATCTCATCGTTCTAACCTCGGCAGCCCTTCACTTCAAACTTGAAGTTGAGAACGAAAGCTCCGGCGAAAACTACGAGGAGGCACATTTCACGTACAAGCCACAGCTGGATTCCAACAGAGATCGCGAACTCATCGACATGCTGCCTGACTTCCTTGTCGAAGAGATCGAATTCCCTCGGCCACATGCGGCAAAGTTTTACGCGCGTGTCATCAAGTCTCTGACGGAGCGGCTGGACTGAAGGGGCTGACGTTAGGACTGTTCTGGTAGTAAGAAGCTGGATTTGACTGGCGGGCGGGAAGCATTTGAAGTTGTTCGATATGATACCCCTTAGAGACCGTGTTTACTTCTCGCTTGTGGTTTCGGGGCGTGCAAATGCCGCCCAAAGCTGCTGAGGACTTTGGCTTCGGCGGATACGTTGGAGCCGATGAGGAATAGCTCAGTTGATAGTGTGTGAATCAACTGGTCTACCCCCGATTCGCAGAGTTTGCCCTTGCCAGTTAATGGACATGGTGCACCAAAAGCCAAGAGCTGTTCTTGTGACTGCCTACCTTAGCAAGCATTCCGTACCTTATCCAAAGAGGTTCTCAAGAGAAGCAGCTTGACAGATACTACCTCAGTTGACTGGCCTGTAAGAGGCGAACACCTTGATGTCCCAGCAGCAAACTACAACTCAATGGTTGTGAAGAGCAATCCGCTTTTAGCAATATGGAAAGTTGCTTCGCGAATGCAATGCTCAATAGGGGGAGTAGCGTGAAGGAATGTTTGCATTCCAACCAACTTCAACACATGTCTAAATATATCTGTGTCTAGCCATGTCCTTGGCAATGATGTAGACACGTGGGCAAGATCAGGCACTTCTAAACCTGCTATGCTACTACTAGGTAGGCAGTAACTAAGGTGTCTTTCAAGTCCCGGACACTGCCCCTGGACTAAGGAACCTCCAAGTATTGTTACCAGGATGGAAGCTGTAAAAGCCCCGCTACATGCACACAGCCGCTCCCGCTCCACGGCGTGGGGCTACCGATGTCAATGTGGGTCCGTCATCCCTACACGTAGGTGAAAACCAATAATTTCCGCGTCGATGCAACAAGCGGGACGACTGTCAACCCTGGACTGGGAAGCGATTACATACATTGAGCTAGACGAGACGGCTGCGTTCCCATTTTCCATGAATAAAGTCCAGCGTTGCGCATCAACATCATTGTATCATACTCTTTCTTATTGGAGCAATGCGCGAGCCGTGAAATGACTGCGCTTCCACTCTCTTTCGTAGAGCTCTCGAACTTTTCCCCTTCATTCTTTTGATCCCGTCATCCACCAGACCAATCGACTCTGGCGCTGAGCGAGTGGATTCATTCGCCTAGTACCCACTCGGGGCGTGTCGTACCCCAGATCATCGTTGATTGAGCTACTCCCACTCCTTTAAGCGCACAGGAATTGACAGACATCGCGAAAGACACCACACCAAAGAGAAGACATTTCTCCTTGCCCCTTCGTCTGTGATGGCAGTCTCCTCGCGCGCCGGCTTTCTAGCCGTCGCTGTCGTCTTTCACCTCGTCTACATCTATTCGATTTTTGACATTTACTTTGTCAGTCCTATCGTTTCGGGCATGAAGCTTGTTCAAGTCGAACGACCCGAAAACTCCAAGGCCCCTGCAGACCGTCTGGTTCTTTTCGTGGGTATGCACTCGCCCACCTTCTCAAGTACCACGTGGTAGCTGGTGCAAGATGCTAACACTCTCTTCCAGGTGACGGTTTACGAGCAGACAAGGCTTTCCAGTCCTTTCCCGACCCTTACCCCGAATCCGAGGATGACCTGACCCCGCGACCCCTCGCCCCTTTCCTGCGATCCCGCGTTCTTGAATATGGCACCTTCGGGGTGTCACACACGCGCGTGCCGACTGAATCTCGCCCTGGCCACGTTGCGCTCATCGCCGGTCTTTATGAAGATGTCTCGGCCGTGGCGACTGGTTGGAAGCTCAACCCCGTAAACTTCGACAGCGTCTTCAACCGGAGCCGTCATACCTGGAGCTGGGGATCCCCCGATATTTTGCCAATGTTCGAGCAGGGTGCTGTCCCCGGCCGCGTCGATTCCTACACATACGGACATGAGTTTGAGGATTTCAGTCAAGATGCATTACAATTGGACTTCTGGGTCTTTGACCATGTCAAGGAGCTTTTCGCCGATGCGGCCAAGAACGAGACTCTTGATGCCGCTTTGCGCCAAGACAAAGTCGTCTTCTTCCTCCATCTGCTCGGGTTGGATACCAATGGACACTCGTACCGTCCCTACTCGAAGGAATACTTGCACAATATCAAAGTCGTGGACCAAGGCGTCAAGGAGATTACCGAAATGATTGAGAACTTCTACGCCGATGACCGGACCGCCTTCGTCTTCACTGCCGACCACGGCATGAGTGACTGGGGTAGCCATGGCGATGGCCATCCCAACAACACTCGCACCCCTTTGATCACCTGGGGATCTGGCATTGCCCCTCCGGTGCTTTCATCCGATTCTGTTGCCCCCGGGCATGACGAGTACTCTTCTGACTGGCATCTTGATGAGATCAAGAGACATGACGTGGCGCAAGCTGATATTGCTGCTCTGATGGCATACTTGATCGGTGTGGAGTTCCCTGCCAACTCCGTTGGCGAGCTGCCCTTGTCCTACGTCTCATCGAGTATCGAGGAGAAGGCCCAGGCGGCACTCATCAACGCTCGCGAAATTTTGGAGATGTACAGGGTCAAGGAAGAACAAAAGAAGGCCACGGAGCTTCGCTACCGACCATTTCAGCCCCTGAGTGATGCAGGTTTGGCCCCCGAGCGCCGAGTGGCCGCTATTCAACGCCTGGTCGACGCTGGTAACTACGAAGAGGCCATCGAAGAGTCTGCAGCTCTCATGAAGATTGCCCTGGAGGGCTTGAGATACCTCCAGACTTACGATTGGCTATTCCTCCGCACGCTGATCACAATTGGGTACCTTGGTTGGATGGCGTTCGCGCTGACGATTGTCGTTGATTTGCATGTTCTGCGTGGCAGCCAGCTTCCTTCACGTACGACTCTTGGCACGACGGCTTTCAGCTCCGTCCTTGCAGTGTTGTACGCATCATTCATCATTTCCAAGTCCCCCATCACCTACTATGCATATGGCTTCTTCCCCGTTGTCTTCTGGGAGGAAGTCTGGGCTAGGCGCAGCTCTCTTATTGAGGGCCGAAAGGTTCTCTTTGGGCACATCAAGACCGGAGCGAGTGTGTTTTCGTTCCTGCTGAACCTCGTGGCTTACATCGGCATTATCGTGTCTTTGGTAAGATGTATCCCTCCTTCAACCGGTGGACGTTGTTAACACAGGCACACAGGCTCTGGGATACATCCATCGCGAGGTCCTCACCGTGATCTACGTTCTCGCGGCTTTTTGGCCAATGACGTACGGTTTGAGGTTCCTTCAGTTGAACTCTCTGTTGTCTGTTGTATGGTTCTTCTCCTGTTTAGTCATGAGCGTGTTTACATTGCTCCCCGCCATGAAGTCGGAGGATATTCCTTTGATGTACGTTTGCCCCATGCCATTTATACTTGGACTCACATTTTTAACGCATGGCAGTGTGGCCGGTGGAATCGTCATGACCGCCATTGGTCTGGCGTACCTTATCTGGGAGGACAGGCTGTTGGCGAAGCCAGCTCTGCCGATATCCAGGGCTTTGACCGGTGTTCAGGTAAGGAATTATGCTCAGTTTGAAATGCTCGAGACAACAAAGACTAATTGGAGACTTTGCAGATCGGCTTGATCTTGCTCGCAATTGTGGTCACTCGATCCAGCGCCATCTCTCTTCAGGCCAAGACGGGGTTGCCTCGGGGCAATCAAGTCGTGGGCTGGATTGTTCTGGGTAAGTGTTCGAGGATTGGGTAGCTTCGTGGCATTGCTAATCACCTGTCCAGTTGTTTCACTGCTCATGCCCTTGGCTCAACGTCTGCAGCCCAACAGCCACTACAAGCACAGTTTGATGACCATGTTCCTGACCTGTGCACCGACTTTCGTAATCTTAACCATCTCCTACGAGGGTGTCTTCTACGTGGCTTTCAGTGCCTTACTGGTTGCCTGGGTCGGTCTGGAACATCGCGTATTCGTCTTCAGCAAGGGCACTGACGAAGATCGACGCTCTTCTTCAAAAGAAACTGCCAGTAAGCCAAAGGAGGTGTCCACATCACGCTTTAGAGCCTTGACTCTCGCCGACGCGCGTGTATGTCTGTTCTTCTTCGTCTTGCTGCAATCAGCCTTCTTCAGTACCGGTAACGTGGCGTCGGTTTCGTCCTTCAGCCTGGACAGCGTGTACCGTCTGATCCCCATCTTCGACCCCTTCTCACAAGGGGCACTGCTTGTTGTCAAGCTCATGATTCCATTCGCCCTCATATCGGCGAACCTCGGAATTCTCAACGTCAGACTTGGCGTGGCGCCGTCCTCTCTCTTCATGGTTGTCATGGCCATCAGCGACGTCCTCACACTATACTTCTTCTGGGTGGTCAAGGATGAAGGCTCTTGGCTGGAGATCGGCTCGACCATTAGCCACTTTGTCATTGCCAGTCTGTTGTGCGTCTTTGTGGCGCTCCTCGAGGGTGTGAGCGCCCTGTTCATTAGTGGCATCGAGGTTGAGGGGTCTGAACCAAAGGCCGGACAGAACGGAACGGCGGCGGCGGCGTCTACTTCCGCCGGAGGCACAATCGCCAACGGCAACGGAAAGACATCGGGTGCTGGTACAAAGCTATAGGGGGGGGGGGGACTTTTCCAAGGCTCCGGTGGAGGCGGAGGATAATGTACATATGATGGCATCAGATACTGATTTACTATTACAATGCCTGGTGATACCCCGGATTTTGAGCTAAATCAAGACGTGCGGAAACAAAAGCCGCAGGAAACGCTTGAAATCACAGACTCCCCGGTAAGACCCGGGATGAGCTTGGCAAGCTGTGTCCTGTAGACTGGACATTTCTACGTGCCATTCGTTGACCAGCTTGAGTGTCAATGACATGCTCCAACCCCACACTCGTCATCTCTGGGGAAAGTTCTTGGCTTTCAGAAACGTAGTTGCCGCTGTTCTGTGATGAAACTTTCTTGGCTTACAACTTCTCATACCCCCCTTACAACCACCAAATCAATGTGCCTCGGCATCATCCGCATAGAAGAAATCATAGTACATATTCAACCCCGTGAAGCCCCGGTGATCTCAAGGGCTGCTCCCGGGATATAGGTTAGTCCCATTAGTATATCGGCCGTATGGAAGGGGCGGGAAACTGGGGACGGGGGGGAGGGCAGCAGGGGTAAAAGGGAACATTGCGGGTTGGAAAGGAAAGTCGGGGAGCTACGGCCAACTTGCCATTTGGCCCTGCAAGGTACATTACACAAACGCGAGAATGACAGGATGTCTAGTGTGTTATGTCGGGCTAGCCATTGGTGATCTTACGTGGAGTTGAGTGATCTCGGGGAGATAATGCGGGGAAGTAAGTAAGGTAGGTATAGACGTAGCAGCCCAAGCCAGGCCCAGCTCTCACTCCGTACTTTAGTTTCGCTGTGTGCTTCAAAGACGTCAAATACTGCGTTATGAGTGCCCCTTGGTTGGGCGTTTCATTCTCTGCTCGTGTGTGTGGTGTGGTTGCAACAACCTTGAATTTTATATACTAGTCCAACAAACGTAGAGATTTACTCTCGAAAATCATTGAGGAACCGGAGAATCCCGTTTTTCATCTTTATCGGGCTAGTTGTATTTACATACAATGCTCTTTTGCCTGCCCCACGATCCTGTCTGCATAGGTGAGGGTGTTTTGGCGGGGAAAGGTTGCATGAGCTGGGTCAAATACGTCGTGAGACGGAGGGACGGGCATGCTGCACTTGACATGTCCACAGACTCGTTAATCTGAAGCAAGACGGAGAATATATCCGGCAGTGGACGTCGAAGAGTAGTAACAGTCTACCTACAAGGCCACATGCCAAGATGAGAGGACGTATGATGAGTGTGGTATTCTCCATCTCTATTAGCACAAGTGATCGACCCATACAGGATCGGGCATTGAAAGGGAAATCGCACGATACAATACGCACACGGTACAGCGATACAGGTCATGGGACTGTATGCTCTAGTACCAGGAAACTTCAGTTATGTTGGGAACAGAACCAAGCATTCAATGCAAGCTGGCAACCTCTAGGGGGAACAGCTCGTAGAGGAAGAGTAACTAGAGGAGGACTATCGAACGGAAGAAACTGCATTACCCAACAAACATGCCAAACTGGTAAACAGCGCGGGGATGCAGATACTATCCAGTCGTCGTTCCTCCGGACGATCGTGGATCGCAGTCATCCCAAGTTCCCAAGACAAACGCAGTAACGGCCTGGAAAGTTTGCGGCGTCTAGAATCCCAATATTGACAGAATCATTTGTCACCTGCTGTGCAACAATTACAAGACATGAGCACGGTTTGACACTCATACACACTCTACTAGGGCCTTACAGACAGACACGACACACACCAAAGAAGTACACTGGCGGCACACTAGGTAAAATCGTACAGCTAGTATCCCAGTCACCTTGGTGCCATTTCTTGCTCGGGTTCCGCGCGCGGAAATCTTTCATGAGCAGTTCGACTACTTACACAGGAGACTAATGAACTTTCTGGTCGCAACGTCAGTGCTTCCCACCCTGGGGGAAGTGCCGTGCGCCGGGCCAACTCTCGAGTCCACCACTTAAGCATATCGCCATGGCAATTCTGGATCTTTAGCAACCAGAATGGTGGTGGTGGTGGTGGTGGTGCCGTGGGTGCCGTGTGCGCCGGTACCCTTGCCATGGCCGAGGAGATGCTGGCCGGCAATCGGAAGAGCCCGGTGAGAAGTGAGCTCATCTGCCCTTTTCTGTCCCCTCCCCTATTAAGTGATCATGTAGAATTTGTCCGGTTCAAAGAAGGGTCTCTTTTGAGAAACCTGGAAGACGCTGACGCTGCATGATGAACACTATACGCACAGAGAGCAGCGTGGCCATGCAGTCGAGGTCGTGATCATATGCTTTTTCTCGGCCCCTCAGGATTTCTGGGCGCTACAAAAGAAGAAATCCACTTTAGAGAGTCGAGACACACAGCAGAGCGTGGTCCTTACCTAAAAAGGTAATACATGCGCGGACCAGACCGTTTCGGAGCACACCCCCGATCCATACCCTTACCGCGACGACGATTCCTTCAGGCACTATCCGTACCGTACTTACTTTTGTACGGAGTAGTGTAGGCTCTGTCCAGTCGTGCAGCTGCGAATAAGCAGGAGCTCATCACCAACAACTGATCATCGTACCGCTCGCTGCCCGCACCGCACCGCACCGTTCCTGCTCCTTACCCGCATCTGCGCGCGCGCCCAGCCTGCACCCCGCCCTTTCCGCCGTCCTCCGTAGACTGATACCTAGCATACCTACCTTGGTATACGGAGTACCTAGTATTAGTATACAATTTTTTACGGGCCTGCTCCTGCGCCTTTGCCTGGCCCCTGCAGGCCATCAGGTTCCCTTGCCTTGCCTTGCCTTGCCGTAAGCCTGGCGGGGTGTCTTCTGCAACCACAATCCCGCAACCCGCACCCTTAGCAGTCCATTCCCCGTCCATCACGGCCAATTCCATCTCTTTTACCCCAGATCTAGCGGGTTACGCCCAGCCTCACCCTCGTCCACCACCCATACCGTACCTATCCGGTCCGAGGAGGGCTAAAAGAATCATACTCGAAATGGATGGCCGGGGAGGAGCGGAAGGAGTGGATTCACCTCCTCAGTCTCCTTCGTTCCCAACATGGATTGGCGCATGACTGTTCGACCAGTGGCGTGGGTTGGATTCTGAATGACTGCCACCTGCGGCAACAAACACTGCTTCATGTCCGGCTGCCTCACTCTCTAACCCCCTACGTACCCTAGGCATTCTACACTATGTACATATGGACTTTGGGCGTGCCATGGCACACGATCATCCGTCTTCGCCGGAAGCCGGGACCAGCAGAGACGTTGGCGGGGGAGGGGCAGCGATCCTGCGAGCACTGAATACCGGTAGCACCGTTTGGAAGGTCTCACATGCTTGCCCCGTAAACGTTTGTGGCTTTTTCTCTCGCTCCATTCCACCGGCCTTGGGTACACACTCCGTCGAGGCTGCCACACTCACCCACGAGACCACAATCTCGGCGTCAACAGCCAAGGGGACCTTCAAGCTAAACCATTGGCGGCGGCAGAGGCGAAACCTGGCACTCGACACGGCACACTAGTCACTGGTCACGCAGAAACTACATGCTAAAGCAAGGACGGAGACGGTGTGATTCTTTTCATGCGTTGTACCTGGGAACTTGGTATTGGTGTCAGCTCGAGTAGCCGGGTCCTTTCTTCCAGACTCCATTTATCATCTCCAATGTCTATAATAGAAGATGGCTCGCTCCCGTCCACGCATATCTTGTCTGGGAGTAAAACACCCAAGCCTCAAAAGCAAGCATAGCCGCAGGTTATCAAGGGAAGAAACACAAGATAACGCCTGTTTTGCTCCCGCTGCGTCCTCCAAAGTGGGAACACGTCGAGCCATAACTGGATCCGATATTTGAGAAACCGAAGCTGGGGCCAGACGACCAGCCGGACCTCCCTCCGTGATACCTGCCTAGCCTTACCACTGTTCCCTCGTGGTACGGACACAAGGCAGATCGTCCCGGGACAAGGGCAGACGAGTTTACCTTACTTACACGGGAGCCGATTGCGAGACATCGAGAAAGTAGCGAGTCAACGTTAAGAAAAGAGGGCAGCGCATCGCCACATACCACAACAGTGGGTCGCTTACAACGCTGAACCTGGGAGCTAGACGACAGCGAGCGATAGAAACGCCAAGGGCTCTATGCTGTGAATCTAAAGCTGATTGCCTTTTCTGTATTTGCTGGTGAACAGACCAGTAATGTGAAGAGGGGGCTTTGCTCAACAAGGAACCCGAGCAGCGGCAGACCGGCAGATGCAGCGGGAATCTGGGTGCGGCACGACTTGGTTGGGTTTCTAATTCCCCGATCTATGATATCCCGTCATCGGCCGAGCTTCAAACCTACAGGCGACAACTCTGTCCGATCTTCAGACCAGGGAATCTGCCTTATTAGCGTCCACAAAAAAAGGACAACAGGGTATCTGAGTAGGAAAACAGGGTTCTAGACCAACGTACATGACAGCAGCTCCAGCTCTGTAGGGATATTGTTCTTGGTATGTCATGTTGTAGTTTACTTGAAAGGTACGCGACCCTTCCAGATTCGCCCTTTGCCGTGGTTATACTCATTGCTGAACTTCATCACCATCTGTCTTCTGTCTTCTCTCTTTTTCACTTTTTGTCTCTTTCTTTTTACAAATCAGCTTAGAACCTGGGCAGGCAGATGATATTCTTCCTGCGCGAAGAAAACAAAACGATCGAGTACTGACAGTTGTACACGGCAGCTTATTGCCCGAGTTACACGACAACAAGACACGCCGGACAAAGCAGAAACGTCCTCACAAAGGTCAGGAGGTCACCCATCTCCTGAGACCAAATTTGAATGGCTGTGCTTCAGTGGCCAAGTGTGCCGAATCTTGAAGAGGACGGCGACATTGAGTTCCCCGGAGTTGTGCTATTGAAGCAACAGCAACAGGAAACTCATCAACATTATCATCGAAACGAAGAATTATCACAGCAAAACTACTTTGAATTTGAAGAAGAGACAAAACAAGACATCGGGTTTCCAGAATTGGGCAAAGAAACCGACAGTGAGGTTCGAAAGCACAGCCTCGACCATCACGTCAGTCGCGACCTAGACTTGAACTTGAATTTCAGCCTTGACCTCGGCATCGACGGTGACATTGACCTTGCAGCGGCTCAGGTTGACGCGGCCGAATCTGGGATTCTGACAGAGAACAATTACAACGCAATTGCCGGTCTGCGGCAACAAAGCGAGTCCAATCCAACGTCAGTGCTCTTCCCATTCCATCAGCCGCAGCAGAGACAACAACAAGAAGAAGAACAGACGGGGCAACATCAGTTGTTGTTTGATACGGGCACATCAACGGATATAAGCTGCAGTGCAGGGGAAGAAAGAGCAGAAGAAAAACGAGAGGCAAGAGTTGCAGAGGTACCAACGTTTGCATTGCACCTTCCCGGACCTCAACCTGTGTTAGGTTCCGGACCTACTATTGACCCATCTTTTTCTCTTCTGGCATCATCCACAATATCAGCAACATCATCACAACTTGAAGGAGCAACATCATCAGGAGTCGCAGGACATTCGGCAGAAGTGCATTTTCCGAATTCCATCTCATCAATCTCCAGCCCCAGCAGCTCCGGCACTAGCAGCTCCACTGCCCCCAGTTCCACGTCCCGCAGGCCCATCCTCTTCCCATCAGCACCGGCGCCAGCACCAGCACCAGCACCTGCATCAGCATCAGGGGAAACACCATTTGCCCACTCCCACTCCCACCACTCCTTGTTCTTGCTGACCTCACCCCCCCTCCACCCGCATCCGCATCCGCACCCGCACACGCACCCGCACCCACGCCACCTGAACAATCCTCGCACACATCAGAAGCACCAGAAGAAGTACCAGAAGCCTTACCAGCGTCAGCACCAGGGCCATCACCTCCAACACCAACACCACGCCCACTCCCCGTACCCAGCCGGCCAGGCCAGCCACCACCACCACCATAATCACCAGGCTCCGCTGCCTCCGTCCATCCCAGTCTCAGTCTCAGTCTCAGTACCAGCACCACCAACACCAGCACCAACACATCCAGAGTCTGCGCCAGAGCCAGACGTTGTTGCGCCTGGGCCACCAGAGCCAGTGACTCGGCCGCTGCCACACCTGTTCCCTCCCACTGGCCCTCCTCCCATTACTAGTCGACCCGAGAAATTCGTCGACGAACCTCTTCACCACTACCCTCACGACTCCGTCGCAGCTCGCGCTTCACGGTCGCCCATGGATGTCGATATGTCGTCGACCGACCTTTCGGCTCAGCAGCAGCAACAGCAGCAGCAGCTCAACCAGCAACAATCACCACAAAAATCAGAGTCGCCATCACAGGCCCCAGGGACCTCTACCAATCCAGCTGGTACGAGTCCCAACGCTCAAGGTAGCTCTGCTGCTGCTGCCGCCGCGGCCGCGGCCGCTGCGAACCACTTGAGTTTTCGCAGGTTCGTCCCTCACCACCGACCCAAATCCCGTCAAATTCTTTCAATAGCCATCTTCCAATCAATGGCGGATGTAACCTGTGTGCTAACATGTTTTTTTGATTCGAATAGGCAACGAGCTTCTAGAGCTTGTGAGGTACGTAGTCTCACACCTTTATGTTTTGTCGCGCCCGCCATTCCGTGGCCCCTCTGCCCACTTTGTGCCGAGGTATCGCTACTCGCGCCGCGGCGCTGCGTTGCGCTCTACTGGTGCAATGCTGCCCTTCGAGATCTCACGCCCACCTCTTGTCGACTTTCCTTTATCTGAATTAAAGCTAATCTTGCATTATACAGACATGTCACGCCCGCAAGGTACGAACAGTCTTATTTTCTACTTGAGTGTTTCTCTCGTGGGCGATTGAGCTTCCGAGTCGGCCGATTCCTACCCACAACCAATTTCCACCTACCCCCTCCTCCAATCGACACTTTTCGCCAAACCTCTTCGTCTAATATCTTTGTCTAGGTACGATGCGACGCCGCGAGCCTCGGCGTGCCCTGCACGAACTGCGTGGCCTTCCAAATAGAATGTCGCATTCCGACCCCTAAGCGCAAGAAGACTACGAATGCCGGAACGAACAAGGATTCGGACAGGTCTGCCTCAGCTTCGCCGTTTCCACATGCTCCCAGTCATGGGCTAACTGAGGTGTGCTCCAGCGAGAAAGGAGATAATGCTGAGGAGCGTTCGCCGAGAGCTCCCAGTGTTCCTGCGCCGGGACCTGGGACCTTCCCGCCGCGGACTCCTGCTGTCTATCACACCACAGATGGCACGCCGTCGTCCACCTATACCGAGTCGCAAGCCCGAAAGGAGGAAGTCGACAGTGGCACATATCTCAACCTGGTGATGAAACCAAAGTTCACGAGAGCCCCTATAACGGATGCTGGCAGGGTCGCGTATCTTGGAGAGTCGTCCAATCTGACCTTGCTTGTACACGATCGACAAGGCTCGTCAGACGTAGTCCACTATCCTCTACCCGAAAATGTGAGGGGCTCCAGGGCCCGACTGACCGAGCTGGATAATGTCGAAATCGATATCCTGCACCAGCGCGGTGCCTTCCTTCTACCGCCGAGATCTCTATGCGACGAGCTCATCGACTCCTACTTCAAATGGATCCATCCGATCGTTCCGGTCATCAACCGTACCCGCTTCATGCGACAGTACCGCGATCCCAAGAACCCACCGTCCCTTTTGTTACTGCAGGCTGTGCTGCTGGCCGGCTCAAGAGTCTGCACAAACCCACAGCTGATGGATGCCAATGGTTCGACCACGCCCGCTGCCCTGACCTTCTACAAAAGGGCAAAGGCGCTCTACGATGCCAACTACGAGGACGATCGGGTGACCATTGTGCAGTCACTATTGCTGATGGGGTGGTACTGGGAAGGACCTGAAGATGTCACCAAAAACGTGTTTTATTGGAGTCGAGTCGCCACCATCGTCGCTCAGGGTTCTGGAATGCATCGAAGTGTTGAGCAGTCACAACTCAGTCGCTCCGACAAGCGGCTGTGGAAACGAATTTGGTGGACTCTGTTCACACGAGACAGGTCTGTTGCCGTTGCTCTCGGCCGACCAGTCCACATCAACCTCGACGATTCCGACGTGGAGATGCTCACTGAGGATGACTTTATCGAGGATGATGGCGATCGTAACAGCGAGTACCCACCGGATCCCATACACGTGCAATTCTTCATGCAATACGTCAAGCTTTGCGAAATCATGGGCCTAGTGTTGTCACAGCAGTACTCGGTAGCCTCTAAAGGACGACAGAGAAACGCTATCGACTTGACCCATAGCGATATGGCTCTCGCGGATTGGCTCCAAAACTGCCCAAAGATCGTGTACTGGGAGGTTGCTCGACACCACTTTTGGTCAGCCCTGCTGCATTCGAATTACTACACGACACTTTGCCTCTTACATAGAGCTCACATGCCGCCCAATGGAGGCAGTCGTTTCCCTGATGATTCTCCATATCCCTCACGAAACATTGCGTTCCAAGCCGCGGCTATGATCACCTCGATCATCGAGAACTTAGCAGCTCATGGCGAACTTCGATTCTGTCCGGCATTTGTTGTGTACAGCTTGTTCTCGGCCTTGATCATGCACGTCTACCAAATGCGGTCGCCGGTCCCATCGATTCAGCAGGTAACACAGGACAGGTTACGAACATGCATGCAGGCCCTCAAGGAAGTGTCGCGAGTTTGGCTGGTAGGAAAGATGGTCTATACCTTATTTGAGTCCATCATAGGAAACAAAGTACTCGAGGAACGGCTGCAGAAGGCTGCGGGCAAGAGGCACAGAAAAGCGCAACAGGCGTTGGCACAGCTAGAGCAGCAACAGCGGCCGCAGGACGTTGCCAAGAGGAAGTACGACGACATGGCGATCGACTTCAGCGTCAATACTCCAACACCCCAAGAATCTTACGAAAGATCGCGCCCGCAGACCCCTAGTCATATGAAGGGTGACGGAGGTCCAAATCAGCAGACGATGCCGCCTCCAATCACATCACCCAATGTGAGGCAGAACGCAGACACGTTCATGGGCGGAACCTCCTCCAGGCCGCAGACCAGACCAGCGACGCCCTTTAACCCTTCATTCTCGGTACCAGCCACACCGCCAGACCTCTATCTTGTTACACGTAACTCGCCCAACATCTCTCAGTCCTTGTGGGAAAACTTCCAGCCCGACCAGCTTTTCCCAGACAGCGCAAGTATGCCAGCATTCCCGCACATGTCACCGCCACCGAATCACCATGGCATAGATACGGGCCTCATGGCGCAGCTGCAGAATCAAAACACGTCCCATGGTCTACCGGCACAAAATTCTCAGTTCCAAGCACGGGGCCCTACCAAACAAGGATTGAGTGGAAGCCCTCAACAAGGCACGAACGTCCTGGGGTCTGGCATGCAGGGTTTCCAGCAGCAGCAACCGCAGCAGCAGCAACAGGCACATGGGCAAGGGCAGAGCTCCAACAACAATAACAGCCTCAACAGCAACCTCTGGACAGCTAATTTCGACGGCTTGATGCCGGATGGACAAAGTCCAAGTGACAGCTGGAGTACAGGATCAGCTCAAGGGCAGCCTGTTCCAAACACGCTCAATGTTGAAGATTGGTAAGTGGACGCCATGACAGATCTTAACAAAACGCCGCAGAGAGCTAACATTATCGTGCTAAGGTTCCAATTCTTTGGCATTAACAATGGTGACCTGGCTAGCATGAATCTCGATTTGGGGTTGGGACCCCAATAGGGTGAATTAGTATGACGATTTTGCGCGTAGACCACCAGCCGTCTCCAATGTATTTGCAATCAAAGTTGACTTATGACTTGCACATGGCGGGAAGGTGCATAGCGGATGTATCGCCAAATGATACCATCTCGTCACGGGAGCTTCGTGTTTACTTAGTAGCATGTGTGGGAAAAGTCAGGACATTCCTGGGCGAGTGACCTAAGCAATCAATGCATACCGATTCTTTAATACAAGTCGAGGGTTCAAAGTTGAAAAAAGACACAAAAAATATGCCACGATGAGAATACATATTACGTTTGCGCATGGTTCTTAATGCGTGAATAAGAGAAAACGGGCTTTTACGTGATACGGCTAGCCACTTGACGAGCTTCAATCCTGGCGTCTACCCATCCGGTATGCCCAGCTCCGTTATACTAATGGCACAGAGAGTACCTTTTGAGGTTTGACTTATCCTAAATCAAGCATAAGAGGTTGGAACATGTGTTCACATAATCGCCCTGCATGTAGTACAAACAGGCAGGCATATAGGGACCACTTTGAGTTAATCCTATAGTGTGACCTCCAACCGTATAGAGCCGTTGAAGAGTACACTAAAAGTTGGTACTGAAATCAAGGACCAGAGCAATGTGAATGTGGTATTGGAAAAGCTGGCTGGGGAGCTTGAATGAATATTGTATAGCCAAAGACTGGGTGGTTTCTAGAAGCTGATAGAAAAATTGTATCTTTTCCCCTCTCTCCCACCTCCGCCTCGCTTCAGAAAGAACCATCCCGTCAACGAACCCCTTGATTGCCTGCCCGCCAACCAACCCCTGGGTTGACGACCCAATCTTCTACTGCTCCCAAAGTCTAATGTTTGAAATAAAAGGTTGTAAACAAAGATAAAGGGGGTGGTGGGGGTTAAACAAGCGGTGAACCTAAGAGGCTGAATGCCCAACCTGACCGGCACACTCACTTTACAGCACACCCCTCCTTCTGTCTGCCTGCCCTTCCCTCAATGCCCGCTAACGCCTATACAATGCGCAATCACTCCAACACGAGTCCCGACACCTTTACATATCGCCCCTGCACCCCATGGGTGTATCTTCTTTATGAACTTGGATCACGAGGTGTGTCCCCGCCGAGTCTTTGTTTGAAGAGCACCAATCTGTGGTCCCTAAGTCCAAGCTCTTCCTATTTCAACGAAATAGACAGACTTGTTTTGAGTAAGCTCAGTCCGACTTTTTGCCCTTTGCTGCTGCTTCAGTGTTGCTCAAACCGCGTCTCAAGACGGACCCCTCTCCATCACTCCTCCCACTAGAGCCAATCGTCATGGGCGCAGCGTCAAGCAAGCCTGTGCTGGTCACTCCGCCGCTGCTTGCTGGCATGGGCAGCCTTCCATCATCACTGTTTGTATCGGTCAACTCGATGAGGTCCAGATCATCTGGCTGACGGCTTCGGGATCCCAAGGTAGGCGTGCCCGGAGACTTTGCAAACGCGCCTCGAAGCCATGTCTCCACTGATGCTGCTGCGCGGTCTAAGCCAGAGCCTTGTCGGGATGTCGCCGACAGATCCTGTCCCTCATCAAAAGGACTTTCCACAATGCCGCTGCTGGAACCCGGTCGAAATCCAAAGTTTGCAGTCTCGGATCCCATGACGGAAATCGATGGCAGAGACTCGTCGATGGCAATTCCAGGGAGGTGCTTCTTCGCCCAAGAGTTCAGATAATCTTTCTCCGGGCCAGGTGCTCGTACACTTCGCCCTAAAGAGCCTACACCTCCGGGCCTCCTCATCCATGCTGGCCGGGTATCACCCGCATCGCTACCCATTCTGCTTCTTGATGATGCCGGAGTCGATCGCCCTGGAGTGCCGGGTAGGTTTGGCCGACTGCTCAAGTTGCTCTGGCGTCGCGATGATGGCCTACCGACTTGCTCAGGACTCTCTGTGAGTCCAGCTGTTATAGCCGCGGCATCGAGAGAGTGTCTCGGCGTCGATATGCTTGAGGTGCTTCGGAGGCTCTTCTTCCGTCGTGGAGGGAAGTACCCAATAGTTTTGCTCGACACGCGGGCGATCTCAACTGGTTTTGGAACAGAATCCAGTGTAACCCATCGAACGTGAGACCAAGGAGGCTCTTCCTGGTCTTCGTTGTTGGATAGTCGAGACGACGAGCCGTTTTGAGTAGGCAGACTGAAGAAGTCGACTTGTTGTGGTTGTGCCGAGGTCTGCTTACCCCATCCATGAGCGCTTCGAGGTTCCGGTGTTGGGGCGAGCAAGTCAACATTCTGCCCCTCATGCGAAGGCGGCTCGCAAGGGCGGCCTTTGACTTCGCATGCATCTACTGGAATGGCAAGCCACTTGCGCACCAGTATGTCTCTAGACCACAGACCGTTTGCCTTTCTGAATGCATCTTCGCGGCACCTGTACTTGAGCACTATGCCGGCATAGGTGTCAGTTGGTTGCACATGGTGAATATACACCAGTTGATCTTGGACCTCTTCTTCCTGTGGTGCGTCCCTGGCGATTTCGTCCGAGTTTCTCTTCTTATACTTGCCCGAGACATCAAGGCCTCCGTTAACTCCATCGTGGCTTTCCAAAACACTCGCTGTCCGGGCCGCCTTGAGAGCAGCATCTCTTTCTGCGAGAGAGCCCGCCGCAATATCTCTCTGCGCAGGCCTACTATTGGGGGGCGGCGCTGGACCCCAGTCTTTGGGGGCCTTTCGTGGCGGGGTAGAGTAGTCTCTTTTCAAAGGGTTGATGTTCGTCCGTCTCCCTTCCCTGTGATCTGACTCGTAGCCCGCATCGTGGACACTTCCGCCAGACAAGATGGACGAAGCAAGCCCTTGGATAGAAGCCCAGCCTTGCGACCATGTGGTATCAAGGAAACTAGCCGAGTTTGGTGCGGTGTTGTTTCGACGGGCGGCGGAGGATGCACTTCGACCACCGGACTTTGAGGCATCGCGGGATAAGTGGCTGGAAGGCATGGGGCTTGGCTCACGGCTTGGTGAACGCAAGGCAGAGAAGGAAGCCGACAGCTTATCCAAGGGTCCTCCGGCGTTGGAGGAATCCTCTACAGTGCTGATGAGGCGCCGGTTGCGTGGGCGGGCTTCGGCATCATGACGTGCTGGCATGAGGGCCGAAGAAGACATGTGTGATGTCGACCCAGCCGGGTTTAGGGAATCTGCCATGATGGAGCAAGGCCGCCCACCTCGTCGCTTGGGTGGTAGGCAGTTGAAAGGGAGGGCATCAGCGCGTGGCTTCGATCATCGACAGTATTTCGGTCGCTTGGAAGAACGGGAATAGGCGATCTAGGTCGGCAGCGCCGTGGGCGACTTCGGAGTAGGAAGCACAGAAGGTTGCAAGCGGTAGGGAGGTCGAAGGAGCGGGCGATAAAGTATGTGTTTCGGTCAAGGCGGATTAAGTTCACAGGGGATGACAAAGTGTCGCTCTCGCGTGTATCTCGAAGGGAAAGGCAGCTGAGGCCAAGGGAGGAGCGGGTGCAGTAGTCGTTGGTCGATTGAGGAATGAATGGATGGAAGTGATGTGTGAGGGCCGAATGGATGGACAATTGGAACCGTGGTGGTGTACCTTTTCTTTAGCGTATGCAGTAGTAGCAAGCATGGAAGCAAGCAGTGACAAGCAGCAGTGGACGGGAAGCGGTGGTAGGATGGCGACCGTGGGTGGTGGCAGCGGGAGCGAACCGTATGTACGTATGCGATACTGTGGACGGAATATGGGCACCTCTCCACTGGGTTAAGTGTCCTTCCATTGAGGTGCTGAGGCGGCGGGCTGCACTGGGGTCCGTCGAGGGATGTGGGCCGGAGTTTGTCAAGGGACTTGAAGGGACGAGACCCTTGGCCAGCCGCCAAAGACGACCTACGTAATCACGCACTCAGAACTCTCTGAAAGGTACCTTACCTCCGAACCTCGTGGCTCGGGGTACTTAGGTGATGTACGGAGTAGGCAAGGTACCTTGGGTACCGAGGACTGCTTGTGGCTCCCTGTCCTGTCCTTACTGAAATGATTAGCGGTCCTTCCAGTGGGGACGAACAGGTGGCATTCCTATAATCCCCCAATTCGCTTGAGGCCTGGGCTGTTTGAGAAGTCCCAAGTTAGCAGCCTACGGACATGAAACCCCAGCGGTGGTGGGGGCAGATAATGGGGAAAGGGACATGACTGTCAGTCCTAATTACTGGAGAGGCCTGGGACTCCCGGGAGAGTCTTCATGTTCGTGGCTCGCCCACCCAGCACCTGCAGTAATCGTTTTGTCCCTCCTGGAGTCTTGCGGCCTGCCCCTCCGCCGGCTGGGGACATGAACCGTGCACGGTACTTTCACTCCTCCGACTCGACGTTCCGCCCGGCTCCCAGCGGCCCCACTCGAGCACTTTGTGCAAGCTCGCGGTCGCGACAGGTACCTCTTTTTTTCCCCATACTGCAGAACTCCAAAGTACGAAGCTGGACTGGAACCCAAGAATCTGGCGCAGCGCAGAGAGCTCCTGTGTAGACGGCCACGACCATGCATGCTACGCGTTGCAATCGCCAATATCATTAGTCGCATACCGTCGAACAAGTTTCAGTAGCGAGCAACAGACGATACAGCAGCTACCCATGCCGAACGATCCATCCCTTTGCGACGTCTTTCGACCCTGACCACCCGCCAGCTTGCGATGCCGATTTGTATCGAGTGCCGCCATCCGGTCAAGACACTATGGACCAAATACTCCAACGCTGACGACAAGTCGAGCGGTCACAATATCCGTCTGACCGTTTGCAGAAATTGCGGCCATTTTTGCGACAAATACGTCGAGCACGATTTCGTCGTGCTGTTCATCGATCTCGTCCTCATTAAACCCCAGGTCTATCGTCACCTGTTGCACAATACCTTAATGAAGGATGACGACCGTTTTGATGTAAGTCATGGGGGGAATTTGCGCCCTGTATCTATCTACAAGATCCTCGCTGACGATGTTTCTACCGCAGTCATCTATTGTACGACTCGGCATCCTGTTGCTACTATTCGACGTCTACTTGACATGGGCGCGCATTGAGAAGCAGACGGTGCCCATCTCTGCTCGGGGCGAGGGCGCAAATCTGGGCAGCTTGGCACAGCAGTCTATCGTGTCCCAGTATTTCTTCTTCCGTACGTATTATGAGGCATGTCAAGGGCTGCTTCAGAAGGAAAAACTAACGCTCCGGCAGTCATCCTTTGCGCTTTGTCGACATTTGCCTTCCATATGAGCATTCGCTTCCTGACTTCGTCCAAGTTCTCTCCGCTGAACTTCTTCAACATCTTGCCCCGATATTCGCGTCCAAACTCCGTCTCGACCGCACTCCTCGTCTCGTCTTCGACCAAGCTATTCCCGATCCTCATGGTCATATGGCAGTACGATGTCCCAGCTGCGGCTCGGTCGCTGGGCTGGGCCGTCGTAGCAAACAACGTCGAGGCCCTTCGTATTCTGCTGGACTGCGGCTACGGGGTTGCTACTTTACTCGCCACGCTGGGAGCTCTAGCCCGGTGGACAGTGGGACGCAGTGTTCTCTGGGCTGCTGGGCTAGATGGAGTCGATTCCATCGGAGAGACGAGCATTGCTGCAGATGGCAAAGCCCTCTGGGCTCTGTTGATGTACGTGAGGGAGTGGGCAAGTGATCTAGCCGCAGGATAACAGGCAGTGTATAGCTGTAGAAGCCAGGCAGAAGAGTTGCATGTGTAATATGTACCAGCTGGCAGTGCGTGAATCGATGCTGCATAACTAGCCGTCTTGCCATCTCAGGTGCCTACCCAGTCCATCCGTAATCCTCATCGCCACCGGACTAGTATCATCTGTCGGCATCTTGAGCTACAGATGCGAGGCGGCACTCTTCAACAGCCAGTCACGCGCCGTTCGTTCTATATGACAGAACCCTAACAAGCCCCTTAACGCCGTCCTTATGAAGTTGCAGTTGTGTAAAATCGATAATAGTACATCGCACCCATGGCGTTGCATCTCGCTCTCTTTCGCCCTTCCATCATCACCTCGAATAACAGGTCGTTAATGGTGCACGGCGCTCTCTCGGAGGTTGCTGCGTTTGGGTTCGATCAAGGGGTGGAGCTGGGCGAGGAACGTGATGGCCCACATGAGGTAGCAGCATGCGAGGGCAAGGAGGAGGGAGGATCTCCAGATGCTATAGATGATGGTCAGCTGTGTGTCTCTGTCGCAATGACGCAAGCAATAGTAGTTCTCCGATTGCGGCATTTTGCTTCAAGTGGAGGGAAAACATACATCTGGGTGTCGCCCTTGGGAGACAAGAACCATGCGCCAGCGCCCATCGCGACGACGATGACGAGGCCGACGAAGATGCTGTACCTATTGTTCTCTCATGTCAACACACATCGATCGCCGGAGTACGCTCGTCTATGGGAGGGGGAACACACCCTTGCGCCATTTTTGCTGCTCGATTCGGAAGAGGGTGTGGTTTTGGGGGATGTGCAGGTATGTCGGGTTTCGCGTTGATGTCGTCGTGCTGCTGCGTCGATTGCTTCTGTCGTCGTTGGGAAGGCTGAGCTAGGTAGGAGGTTCTGGACGTCAGTTGTGGGTGCAGCTGTCGGTGCAGTGCACCAGCCGGCAGCTCGACCGTTGCTGGTGATTAGTCATTCCTGTCTCTCCACCCTTCCAGCCTACCTATGAATCTGTCATAGGCAAGGCAAGAGCTAAGTATTTTGTAAGTCCATTTTCAAGTCACTAATACTAAATCCTATAACTCGAGGTTCGAGTAACATATGCCTTCGATTTCACGTCATGCAACTAAATAAGAATCAGTCTTCTGGTATGATTTTTTCCCTTTTAATTTCGTTTATGTTGCGCATAAGTCTTTGAGCCGATGCCTTTTGAGCCATAGCATTAGGAGCCCTTGCTCAAGAGTCATTCTCGTACTTGAGGCCAGCTTCCTTTCTTACGGCGCCATAGATGCCGGCCATATCGCCTGACGGTCCTACATGCTCCTTAACAATTTGTAGGTGCCTATCGGCATTTTCGATGTTTGGCAGTCGTGTCCCTGCGGCTTTGGCAATAGCCATGGCGTGCCCGGCGTCTTTCCTCGCCAAGTCAACGGCGAAGAGCGGTTCCTCCCTCTTGTAATAGTCACCCTCCAACATACGCACCGAGTACGCAGGGTAAGGACTGCCACCGAACATGGCATCGACAAACTGCTTCACGTAACCGGTCCCGAGCCCGCTCTTCTCGGCAGCCACATATGTCTCGGCGAGCTGCTCAACCATGCCCAGGATGACGGTGTTACCCAGTACCTTCAGCGTAGACGCCTTGTGATACGGCTCATCAGCCATGTTGATCTCGCGAGCCGCCATGGCATCGATATAAGGCCGGATCTTCTCGATCGAGGCCTTGGGTCCGGCAAGCACCAAGGTCGCGTTGCCAGCCGCTACCATGGCAGGTGCTCCGAACACGGGTGCGCAAATGAACTCGGCACCCTTATCCAGTACCGCCTTCGCGGCCGCTTCTGAAGCGCCGGGAGCAATGGTTGAGCACTCGACAAAGACTTTGCCCTCGAGTTTCTGCTGGGCTGCGGTCGCGAATATTTCCTCCACTGCCTGGTCGTTGGCAACGCACGTGAAGATGATGTCGGCCTGCGCGATGGCGTCCCCGAGCGACTCGACGACCTGCGTCTTACCGGCGGGCAGGCTCTGGCTCAGGTCCGTGGCTCTCTTTGTGGTGCGGTTGTAGATGAGGAGTGGTTTGTCAAGTTTGGACTTTTCCGCAATGTTTTTACACATACCCTGAGCAGGTCAGCTCGCATATCGCAATCGGGACGGGGTGTGGCGACTCAAAACTCCGGGGACGACTCACCCTGCCGATGTTGCCGAGGCCGATCCAAAGAAGAGTCTGAGCCATTGTGAAGTATAGTGTTTTGAAGATGATTGTGGCTGACAAGGATGTCTAGTAGTAGATGAGTTTGGGGCAGAACTGTGCAAGTTAGAATACAGCGGAATACAAAACGTTAAGAGAGAAGTGCGTCAATAGTGAGAATGAAACCTATGAGAAGTTCTATGAAGTTGGTGACATATAAGCGGCGGCATTAACATGCCGGAAAGCCCCTCAGGGTCTTGGTCAGTTGAGTTTGAAGAGCGAGGTGACGACAACGGCTTTGCCCGAGCGGGGTTGCTTCGGTTCATCATAGAGACCACAGCGGCACTTTCATCGGTAACTTGGGACAAACAATGGGAGGGGCTAAGAAATTGACTAGTATAGTGAATAGATAGGAGCACCTCGAGGTTAATGGAACAGTATTATATCAGTAACTGGAGTAAGGCAAAGCAATTTGTCAAGGAAGGCACCTAGTGTCAACGGCGCAATTGAGAACGTGTGATCAACCAACGGGCTTATAACTTTGCTCCACTGCATAAAAAGTAGGTACGCTTTACAACTCATCCAGGATTACTTTTCCACGCCAACGAAGCCCAGATGTCGGGAGCGAACCTGATACGGACTTGAGCAAGGCAGTCCGGCTGATTAGTGTGTATCTACGGCTGTTCCCGTCCTCGTAGCTGTGCCTTGGGGTGCCAAGCAGTGAGATTCTTATTAGTAGATTAACTACAGGTAGTTGTGTTGGTTGACGGCCGTTGGTGTAAGTCGTGCGAAGGTGCCGCTCATGAAGTTTTTGCCCCTCGTCACATGCTGAGCCATTTTTTCAACATGCAAGCAATTGAATCGGGAGTGCACGGTAAGAGAGATGAACCGCGCCAATTGTTGAGGTTTTTTTTTTCGATTGGCGATTTGTCTTCCTTTACCTCGTCTGCTTGTCCGACAGCTCGCCTCGGTGCTACGGTAATACTTGACGGTCGCCGATGGCGGTCCCCATGATGGAGACCTATCTGTTCTTATCGTCTTATCAGTACGCCCTTTGGTAGGTCACCTTGACTCACAAAGTGGGAATTTCTCGGTCGGGGGGACAGGGCGGGTTGCAGTTCGTGCTCTCCCGGCCACAGCCAAGGTCCCTTTCCCTTCGTCACCGACTCTTAAAGTCTGCCCGACTTTGTTTCTGCAACTCCATTCAAACAGGCGCGATTCAGTGCTCAGACAGATCCTAAGGACGGCGTGGCAGTCATTTGCATGGCTGTCTGAAGGGATGGACCTGCTTTGACCCTCCCCTCGCTCACGACGCTGCTATTACGCTGCCTCTAATCGGCTGGTCACTCGGTCACAGACTCTAGCTTCTTTTATTTCCTTCGCTTGCCTCAGTGTTATATCTGCTCTTGCATATACTCTGTAAGAAAGGAACAACAGGATTGTGTCCACCCGGACTTATTTTCAGATACCAGACCGCCTCGCCTTCTACTTGGCCATCATATTGCCGCTGTAGGCCAACGAAGCACATCCACGGCATGCTCTACATCTCTCGCCGTTATCGGTAAGATGCGGTCTCCAGCGTTGAAGCAAGCAAGCAACCTGGTTGCAAGGGTATGCGTCCCAACTCTTGATTCCAACACGTCTCCAAGTCGTTATGCCCAGGCCTGACAAACTTCACATTAGGCACCATTCGCTCTCGACTCTTGCAGCCCGCCCAATTGCAGACTTTACCACCGCCCGCGGTTAGGTGGCACGCGCCAAGAAGAGGCCTTGCAGAGTGCTCTTTCAGCAGTCCGCCATTCATCCAGCAATCAGGCCCGTGAGAGGCAACGAGCAGAAGACAGAGTACTTAATGAAACCCCGCTTCGTTTCTTCTTTCAATCTCTGACAAGAACTGCAGGACTTTATTGTATCTGTCTTAGAGGCCTCGGCCACTCGTCGTGATGCTAAAGGCTACCTTCAAAAATATGCCCCTCAGTCCGGCGAGGATGGCTCCAAGAAGCGCAAAGTTTCCAAGTCACAAGAGGGACCTGACCAAACTTATTCGTCCGTTCGAGTCATCAATCAGGCGCCAAAGTTCATTCAAGGCACTGAGTTCAAGGCCGAAACCGCCATTCCAGAGGGCGAACCCATCAACTTGGCGATTGTCAAGATACGCCTTCCACAGGATGTTGACGATGAGATGCTGAGTGCTATCGCCAAAACCCTGACCCAACTTAGGAAACTAGGACTCGTCAGTCTCATTGTCCTCGACGGAGGACAAGTATCGTCCCGAAAGCTTCTTCGGGAGCAATCCTGGAGAGTCCAGCAAGCCATTGAGACATTTGGCGAGCCAGGTAGCATTCTGCTCGACCAGTGCATTGCCGAAGCTGAGTCGCAGACGGCACAAACAAAGGGGTTCATGCCGTCGGGCGTTTATATCCAGCACCCGCACCTTCTGCTGCGAGCTCTGCGAGACAATGCGATTGTTGTTGTACCCCCAGTCACTATGGCACACAACATGAAGAGCATCGACGTGGTGGACGCTGACGAAACCATCATTGCACTCACCAAATTTTTCTGTGGTCTTCAATTCAACGCCTCTGAAAGCCCCGTTGGAGCACCTGACTCCAGTCTCAGTCCTGGAGCCAAGGTTGCCTCAGTCGAAAAGGTCATCATCCTCGACCCAGCTGGAGGCACACCTTTGTCGGATGCACATGATGATTCGTGTCATCGATATATCAACTTGGACCAGGAATTCGAGGGCATCATGTATGGCCTCACACACCCTACAGGATCAGAAGCACGGCGAGGTAAATATCCCGAGAATGTGCGGCAGCTCCACGCTCGAAATCTCGACCTTTCAAAGAAGGTGCTTGCGATGTTGCCCTCGACTTCTTCTGCCATAATCAGCACCCCATCGGCTGCAGCAAACAAGCCGATCCAGCAATTTACAAGCGTCACAACACGTAACCGGCAAAATCCTTTGATTCACAACCTGCTAACGGATAAGCCCGTATTTTCGTCATCACTACCGCTCGACCGGGTCCGCTCCGGGAAGAAAGGTGACATGGCGTCCGGCGAGACCCATGTGGCAACTTTGGTCAAGCGCGGCATGCCACTTACAGTCTATCCCGATCCTACAATCAGTGCCTGGGTGCCACCACGGCCTGGCGGCCCGCGCCTGAGGCTCACAGACACCTGTATAGACATGCCACGACTGGTCAATCTCATTAATGACTCCTTTAATCGGGAATTGGACGTTGAGCACTACTTAGAGCGTGTCAACGAGAACCTGGCCGGTATCATCATTGCAGGCGAGTACGAGGGTGGAGCAATCCTGACTTGGGAGAAGCCTTTCGATCTAGATGAAGAGACTGCGTACAAGACCGGTCGACTGGTTCCGTACTTGGATAAGTTTGCAGTTCTCAAGAGCCGCCAGGGAAGTGGTGGAGTTGCAGATGTGGTTTTCAACGCAATGGTCAGAGGCTGCTTTCCAGAAGGCGTCTGCTGGCGTAGCCGACAGGACAACCCCGTCAATAAGTGGTATTTTGAGAGATCTTTGGGCACATGGAAACTCAAGGACACCAACTGGACCATGTTCTGGACAACGCCACACCTCCCACTGAGCGACCCGAAGCTGTTGGATTACGAGAACGTTTGTCGTTACATTGAACCATCATGGGCAGACACAAAGCCGCCTGACTAAGACCTCTAGGAGTGGCTTTGAAGAGCAGCCCCCTATGGCAGTATTCCATTGATTGGGAGGTGGGGGCCAGAGGAAGCTAAATGCATCAAAAGGAAATCAAAAAGCGAGATCAACGTTGAATCTATGCGTGTCACACATGAATAGTCTTAGCCGAGCCATTGTAAATGTCTACCTATCCGTTGACGCCACTAGCTTCTCCGTGGGACTTAGTTGAAGGAGTGTCACCTAGTAAGGTACCTATTCTTTGAAAGTGCGATGGAGAAGAGACACATATGAATAAATCCTGAAGTTTCCACCTGGGACCCCAAACCCAGCTAGAATCTGCATGACGAACTGCTCCTCGGTATCTTTGAGTAAGGTAAGGGAGGGATGCATCCAACAGCTGCGAGGAAACAGTGCCATCCAAAGATGTGTTGGAGCCAGTACGTACCGGGACGTGTTCCATAAATCACGTGCGCTAAGGTAGTGTGCACCCATTCCCTGCTTGACTGATCCACCTGGCCAGCTGCCCCTGGGTAGCTTGTGACAGCATGCTGGAGGTTGCTGTGCAGCCAATTTAACATACTGGATACCTGTCTATCTTGCTTCAGGTCGCAGGCAGGCACGAGGCAGAACTCCCGCATCTACAACCCACCTCAACCCGTCCAACAAGCATTATCGTCAGTGCCGACTTTCCCGCAGCAACCGAGTTGCTTTCTTTTCCCACCCTACTTTGTCCTATCAAACCACCGCCAAGATGGATTTCAAGAATCTCGGCAAGAACTTCACGTGCGTTGTCGCATGCCCTTCATGTCAGCGGTCGCGAGTGCTGTATCCAGGCTGACGAATTCCCAACAATGCAGCTCCTTTGGGGCCTCGATCACCCCTTTCGCTTCCCGTACTTTCCAGTACACCAAGGAGCAGCTTGGCCAGGCCGAGGACAAGGTACTTTGATTTCCTTGCGCCGACCTGAGCAGTTATTCAATCAAGCAAGAGCTAATCTTCTCGTCCTCCATAGACCCAGCTTCCTCCCGACTACATTGATCTCGAGAAGCGCGTCGATGCACTCAAGCAGGTCCATCAGAAGATGCTGGCTGTGACGTGAGTTCTCGATGGAGAGGCCCCATGAGTCGAAGATCGACCACTAACACCAATGACCCGAAGCTCGCAATACTCGAACGAGGCCTACGACTACCCGCCCAACATCAAGGAGACCTTCCAAGACCTCGGCCGTACCGTTAGCGAGAAGGTTACTCTTCTTTCGTCCGCTGGTTCCCCGGCCGAGGCCCAGGCAGCCCTGACCGCCCCCCCTTCGGCAAAGCCCCAGCCCAAGACCTTCAACCATGCCATTGCCCGGGCCAGTCTGTCCAGCAGCCAGGTCCTTCACCAGCAGCACACCGGTACGGGCGAGGATCCCTTGGCTACGGCGCTTGAGAAGTATGCCTTGGCTATGGAGCGCGTTGGCGAGTCCCGCATGGCCCAGGACGCTCAGATCCAGAGCCGCTTCCTTGCCGGCTGGAACACCACCTTGAACACCAACCTCAAGTTCGCTACCCGCGCCCGCCAAAACGTCGAGAAATCCCGCTTGACTCTCGATGCCGCCAAGGCTCGCGCCCACGGGACCACCTGGAAGATGGGCCCCGGTGCCACTCGTCCCGATGATGGTCAGCCGCAGGAGCTGAGCCCTGAGGCCCAGGAGGAGATCGAGAAGGCCGAGGACGACTTTGTCACGCAGACTGAAGAGGCCGTTGGTGTCATGAAGAATGTCCGTACACCTGAACTTTTTGTCTGCACGAAATCGGTGATTGCTAACTCTTTACAGGTTCTTGATACCCCTGAGCCCCTTCGCAACCTTGCCGACCTGATTGCTGCTCAGATCGAGTACCACAAGAAGGCATACGAGATCCTGAGCGAGCTCGCCCCGGTTGTCGATGGCCTGCAGGTTGAGCAGGAGGTTAGTCGCGCCTCGAACTACGAAGTATAACGAAGACCGATCCGTGCTGACGCCCTTTCGCTGCAGGCCAGCTACCGCAAGAGCCGTGAGAACGCCTCTTAAGCGGTTGGAAGTGAGCGCCTATTTTCTTGATCGCCGCCGCCTTTGCAGTACTAGCAGCTTCATCATACCTAGATTTTGGTTGATGTCTAGCGAGCTATCAGCATTCCGCGGATTGATGTACTTGAGAGTTGGAGGAAGCCCGATTGCTTTTATTGCAGCCGGTATGGCTAGGGCCGCGTTTGTTACGCACCATGCATCGTTGAAAGACGGCTTGTTTCCACTTCAGCCATGTGTGGCTTTAGGGACTACTTCGATTCATTATCGACGCCTTAAACCCTCATGGTAGGGTGTGAGAGCGTCCTGATCGCGTCGTTCAAGGTTGATTTGACGACTTCTGAATATATAGTTGTTTTCACGTCTGACGAGTTCCGTACGACTACCAGCAACTGTGACTGGCAGTACGGCTTGGTACTGAATTCCAAATAGCTTGTCCATTTTCTCAATTCAGTGCCAGCCTGCATGCCTACCTATCCATATGTTCATGTGGAAAAGTCTCTCATTAGTCGTGATACCAGTACCTAGTGAGTGCATTGTCAGTGGGGCATTTTGCCAATGACAATGTTGGACTTCCAAAGTGCCGTCGACTGCTTCACTAAGAATCACAAGTAAAACATGGAATGCAACCGAGGTCTCCGAGCTTGTCAAATGCGTGCATTGTATTATAATAAATGCTACGAGAAAGAGACGCAGATTTGCGCCTCCGAAAGTGTCTGAATGACAGAGTAGAGTCACGTGATCTGGGAGTGCTGACTTATGTAAGGAAATCTACTGGTCAATGAAATCCAAGCGACACTGCATCCCCCAGTACTGCTGTCGACCTTGCGCTCCATAGCTCAATTCACCGAACACCCGCGATCTCCAATTCGAGCCAATTGATATCGCAATCATGCGGAGAACACTTCGCCTGCTCGCGGGCGTCAAGCCTGCTCGTTATCTCGAAGCCGGCACCCCGACAGGTCTCACCGGCCTCTGGACGCACAACAGCCCGCGGTCGACACTGCTCTACCTGTACGGTACCACCCTCGAGAAGCTCCAGACGGTCCCCGAGTCCTCCCTCTACCGCCAATCGGTCGAAGCCATCACGAAGCACCGCCTCAGCCTCGTCGAAGCGACGGTACCGCCCGGATACCCCGAGTGGGAGAAGAGGGCCGAGCAGATTGTCAAGGAGAAGCCCGAACAGTTCCGCCTCGTTAGCGGCCGCGTCGACGGCAGCGGCGCGCGGACGGTGAAGCTCGGCGGCAGGACGTTTGTCGTCGCGACCCAGCACGAGGAGCAGGACGTCCGCTACGAGGAGTGGGACGGCGAGAAGGATGAGGGCGGTACCCTGGAGGGCCCCCGTAGCGAGGCCGAGCGAAAGGACCACCAGCTTCTCGCCGACCGCAAGGACCTGAACGACATCGCCAAGGTGCAGTGGGAGGCGGAGCCGCAATTGACAGCCGACCAGTACGTTTTTTATTTTCCCGGAGCAGGACCATCACATTGAGACGGGGTTTGCTGGCAACGGGGAAGGGGGCTTATACTGACCTGTTCTAGGATTTCCGAGTTGGAGACCAAGATCGGAGCTGGCCTCATTGAGGAGGTCATTCAGGTTGCCGAGGGCGAGCTGAAGCTCGTGGATGTGATGACGCAGGCCAAGGTGTACGTTCTTTCCTCTCTCAGCCCTTTTCTCCCGACCTTGCTAACAGCCAATAACCAGATGGGAGGACCTTGAGGAGAAGCCTGTTGAGGGCCAGTGGACTTACTTTGAGCGCAAGTCTGCGTAAGCGGATGCTTCGTACTGCTGAAGACACTTGCGAATTCTAGATAATGTACATTAGGCGACTGTGATGACCAAAGATACATCGAGATGTTGCTTTTTCCCCTTCCTATGGCTTGCTACGCACATCAAGGCAGTGATCGTGAAAGTGCTTTTCCCCCTACGTTCTATAATGGACTATGGGGTTCAGCCCAAAGACATCATAACAATACGACCGTTGTTGGTTGTTGAGTGTTGTTGGTTGTTGAGTCTCGAGACGGGCACAATGGGCTGGTTGAAGCTTTGCTCGCCTTGCCCCATAATTAGGTAAAGATTGGAGTGTGCAGTGCCTCGAATCAGGACAAGTTTCGATCATTCTTGGGGGTGTTAGTTTTACGGGACTATCGTGGTAATAGCTGTGAAAAGGAACTGAATAGCTTGTTAGAATGGGTTAAGGTACGCTCACTCCAGGGCGACACTTCATAGACCGATTTTGGGTAAAGAGCAGAAAGATCAAGAACAAGGCGGCCCTGAAAACCTAACCAAGATACCTAGCCATAGACCGGTACTTGAACCAGATTTCAACGAAAATGCAGCCATGAACACTGTCTCTTAACGATTGAGAGCAACTTGTTGAAGCTTCCGCGTCCATCCCTCGATACTTGATACCCTTGTGGTAGACACAGTGTAAATGAAGCATGCGGCCCCGCTTCACTCTTGACCGAATTCTCAACACACACTCACCTTACTTACACCATTACCTCAACCTCACTTAAGCCTACCAAGCAGATGAAACATCAATAGCAATACCGACATTTTAATTAAGCATTCGATACCAATACGTTTGATCGTGTCATCAAAACTTCATCACATAAACCCGCGCACGGGGCGGAAGCGACCATGAGCCAGCCAGCCACCGGCCGCAAGAGGTCCGCCTCAGCCATGTCGATGAGCGACAGCAACGAGTACCGATACCAGTCTCAGCTCCCCAGCGACTCCATCAACCCGCTCAGCCATACGCCTTCCATCCTCCGTCAGCTCCATCTCGCCGGTCTCGCCGAGACGGACGAGCTGCCCTCAAGGACGCAGCACAGATTTCCGCACCGCAACTGGCAAGACCGCGATGCGCCAGCTCGGCCAGGACCGTCCGCCTCCTCGGCGTCTCTGTCAAAGGCGCTCGAGACTAGCGAGGTAGAAGAGGAGGATGAAGAGGATCTAGACGAAGAAGAAGACGACAAGAAGCGCCACCGCAAGAAGAAAGACGGTACCCCCAAACCAAAATACGCCTCTGAAAAATCTCCCCTCAGGCCCCTCGTCCGCGCAATCTACGGCTTCCTCGACGCCGGCGACATCGCCAACGCAAAACGCGCCTTTGGCATCCTCGCGCGGTCCACGGCCCACGGCAGACCCGTCGACGTGCGGCGCAACAACTACTGGGCCCTCGGCGCCGAGATCCTCATGCGCGAGGGCGGCAGCGCGCGCGCCACGGCGACGGACGACGAGGCGTACCCGTTCGCCAACGCCCCGCGCGTGCGCGAGTACTTTCGGGACCTGATCCAGCGGTTCCCTTACAACTACAAGCACCGCCACGCCGTGTGCGCCGTCGACTTTTGGCCTGCGCTGTTGAGTTATGAGGTCTTTCAGGTGCATGCGCAGCATGCGGCTTCGTTGAGGCGGGTGAATCGCGAGGCGGAGGACTGGGAGGATGAGTCCTGGCAGGAGCCTTCTTCACTCCTCGACGGTGGCGGCGGCGGGGGTGACAGCATGATGGAGGGATCCGGCTTCCGGTCTGAGCAGGTCAACGGGCGGGACACGCGTCTTCGGCAGGCGAGGGACCAGATCCGGCTCAAGACGCTCGACATGCTGCGCGAGATGGCGGGCCGCATGAACGACCTGCTGGAGGACCGGCCCTTCTCGCACAGCGCCGAGCTGTGGCGGGTGCGTGGGATGGTGTCGCTGTACATTGGCGACCTGCTCATCCCGGCATACACGCACGACGAAGGGGGCGGCCAGATGGCGGAGGCCAGGGCGCGGCGGGAGGTGGAGAGGAATAACGCGCGGAGCAGCTTTCACAAGATGGCGGAGCACGGCGGGAAACTTGATGCTTTGATTCAGAAGCTGATGGCGCCCGTTGAGGAGGACGAGGGGCCTGTGTTGCCCGTCTTTTCGTCACTTCCCTTCAGAGAGTATCGTACAGCTAGCTAGAAGCGATGGCCGATATTGTTCTGACGCGGAAACTAAGCTACCTAGTCGAGAGCATCAAAAAGATTGGTACGAGCCGAGGCACCATCCTCTCTACCCGGCATTACCCTCCACCGCCAATCCTTCCTACCGATTAAGTCACGCATCCTTCTTGGGCACCCATCTCTGGAAAACCAGAGCAAAGTTGGAGCTACCCACAACGACGCACCATTCACCTCCGGGGCTCCAGGCAACCTGTCTACCAACGAATGTCGAAGCGCCGCAGTTCTCAATCTTGTGGGGCTTCAGTGGCACCTGAGGGTTGCCGACGGTGAACTTGCCATCCCACGTCTGCAGCGTTTCCTGGTTGTACTGGGCCCTCAGCTCGGGAATCTGCTCAAGCTCTGTCCGGTGAGCCTTGTCGGCCGCCTTCTTCTCTCGGACCGTCGGCGCGGCCTTGCCGTTCGTGTTAGCCCGATGGGTGATGGCCGGCAGCCAGCTGGGCTTCGTCACGGCCTCCTCCCCGTCTCTCTTGGGTCTCTTGACGGCATTGACATAGTCGTGAAAGCCTGTAATCTGCTCAAAGTCCCAAAAGTAGATTTTGCCGTTGGCGTTGCAGAAGGCTAGGATGGGGTGCTGGTCGGGAACGAAGTGCAGCTTGAATCGCATAAAGAACTGCGGGCCGCAACCGAGCGTCTGGAACTCGATGAGCCGCGTGTAGGGAGCTGGACATTCTGCCGAAACGCCCGGGCTGAAGGCAGAGCGGGTGAGATTGGCCGGGTTGATGGTTGTCGGGGCCATGGACTGCGGAGGGGGCGGGTCCTGGGAGGAGAAGCCTTCAATCTTCCACAAGACGATCACATCGTCGTGGCAGGCTCGCGAGAGAATGTAGTCACCATAGAAGGATACACTTTGAGACATCAGTGGTGTATAATAAGCTGCTTTCCAGGCAAAGACTTACCAATCCACGAGACTGCTGTGAACCTCTGATGTTGAGAAGTGAGGATAGTGAACCTCCACTGGGCGGTCGGTGTGTTCAGTGGGAAGATCTGGTACTGTCCACTGTTTGGTCTGTTAACTATAGAACTTGGGAGTGGCAAATGGGATTATTGCCTACGAGGTTGATAATCTGATCATGACCGGCGGAGAGAATATAGCGGCCCGTGTCGTGCCATGCCTAGATGAAGAGTCAGCCTCAGAGTTGCGACCAGGAAACAGCAATAGAGCTACACGTACTAATGTTAGCAGGTTCCAGTAATGACCTTCGCCTCCAAGAATGCACAAGCAGGGCTGTTTTTCATGTTTGGGATCTAGACTCCATATCCTGACTGTCGTATCGTCGGAACACGAGGCGATGATCAGAGGGTCTATCGGAGACGTGACCACGTCACAAACGTCCTGAAGGTTCATCAGTAGGAGCCCCCAATATGTGATATTATCAAGGCATGACTCACTCCGCCGTGGCCTACGAGACACTAAGTGAGATATGAGCAAAACGTCTACAGGATACGTTGGATGTATCTCGACTCACGTTGACGAGCTTCTGCTCGATTATGTCGTAAACCTTGATCTTGGCGTCTTCTCCGCCGTAACACAATAGCGGCCTGCCGGTCTCCGCGTCTCTTGTCCAAGTGCAGGAGTAATTTCTTGCCTCGGTCTTTATTCGAGTCAGTTGCCGAGGCTGCTGTGGGTAATTTGGCTACCAGGGAGAACGCACATCATCATCCCGAATTATGCTGATAATTTCGCATGGATTGGAGTCATCGGCAGCTGCCGTGAGGCGGCAGACTATTATCTGAAGAGGAGGTTAGAGCCCAAAGAGCACTCCCAAGACAACTACCAAGATGCTGCAACCTACATGCTTCTTACTGACGGCGGCGAAGACGGGTCTCGCATCCAATGGCTGATAAGGGCAGAATTTGACATCAAAGAACTCTGAGGCGAGATTAGCCACGGTTGAAAGCAGTGTCTCGAGTCCACATTGGGGCGGCGGGGCTTACCAGGCACCGGATCATCTTGAGCGAGGAACCTGGTGTCATCCTATAGCTCATGTCAGCGGAAAGTCTATTGGACGGCAAAGAGCCAGGGAAAGAACATGGCATTCTCAATGTAGATTTTGCAGCTGGATAACTCTGATGGTAATCCATGGATACGCAGAAAGTAGGGAACAAGTAAGAATAGACTAAAAGCAATAAGGGGTCCTCGACCCCAGTTCGGCTAGTTCAAAGAAAGGGGGAGCAAGTACCTCGAGATGAACCGAGACTCTCAGTCTCGGAAAGTCATATGGAGTTGGTGTTGAGGTGGGGGCCATGACAAAATTGAATGTCAATAGAGGTCGGGATCGGAGGACGCGTTGAAGGCAACCCCGGCCTGAGATTTAGAGATGGCCAACCAACTCGTTTACACGGCAACTTCTTACGGGTAGTCTCGTCGGTAAAAGTGCAACTGCGGGCGGGGGCCTGAGACACGGAGGAAGGCAAGACGCGTCGAGATGCAGTTGATAACTTGAGATCAGCTTTGTGTGTGTGTATTGGCGTATGCTTTGTGCAAGGATTTGTGTTAGTGTAGCTGCTCCTAATCTCTAGTTGGACTGAAAACGGTGCGGGTACACTAGGTAAGTAAGGTAGGATAAGGTAAGCAGAGAGATTCGAGAAAGAGGAAGGCAACGCTACTATGCAATGGAAGTGGCAGTTGGCAACAGTAAGAAGTCGGTAAGAATACTCCGTGCCTAGCGCGTAAACTCAAGGAACCTAGTAATGGGGCAATGCAGAGCAAGGTAAGGTACCTCACCTGGCAGGTAAATTGTGAAGGAAGGAGACGGAGCCCGGCAGGTGGGGCTTGCGTTTTCTCACTTGTTCCCGCCGAATGTGGACGTGAAAAGAGGAAACTTTGAAAATAGAACACGCAGTCGGTCGCGCACTCAGGTCGTCAATAGGAACTTTCCGCTTTAGTGGGCCGTGGTTGACGGAACGGTGAACCTCAAGGAGTCAAGGCCGGGCCGGGGCCACTGCAGTGCCCGAATCAGTGGAGGAAGGGGTCAATTGGGGTCGAAACGCCTGTAACGGCGCGCTAGCCCTCGAACAGTACCGCTTTATCACGACCAGGACTTGAGCAGTATTTCACACCATCTTGTCTCATCAACCTCGCCTCTTAACAGAGACCGAGTGAGTCTTTGAACAGCAATTTTGTAGAACGGATACCGGCCACTAGGCTGATTCACGTTCTCGGTCTGTGAAGATGCCTTGTCGAAGCAGTGACTCGGTCCGGAAGCTGGAATCTACCTAACACTACGAAATGGACACGCCAATTCGACGTATAAACCAAACTTTGTCCATTTGGAAGGTAGCACGCGAGCGATAATATGAAATTGTTGCGATTCGGTGATCATTGAGACTACCTTGGCTGAAAAAAGTCAAAAAAAACCGGCTACATAGTAACGGATCTACCTGGTGGGAGGGCACGAGGGCGAGCAAACATTCGGAGAACTACCTATCTGGCCCAGGTTCAAAGAGACCTGTGATTTCCTCTTCGGACACATGATAGAAAGGAGGCAGCACCATCGGGGCGCCGTCAAATGTCAGGACTTCAAATCCACATTGTCTCCGTCATTTTTTGCCATATTTTGTTGGCAGACACGGAAGACAGATGACATTCTGGGACGGGGATGGCTTCCTACGGAGTGTGATTGGGATGTGATTAGGAGGTGATTGATCGAGAAAACGTCGAGCCTTCCTCGACATCGAAGGCCCAGGAAGAGCAACGATGTTGAGAAAAGAGAGAGGGGGCAGGGCTACTAGATCGGTCGATGACAACAGAGACCGGCTGCTCTTGTACCGTTCTGAAGTTTGAGTACTTGGAGTGCGGTGCGAAGTCTGGCAAATTTACTCACCTTACTGGGACAATGGCACCTTGATGGAGGTATCCAAGCAAAAAGTGAGTAATCACCCGATACCTGGAAAGGCTGTACCTCTCTAAGGAACCCTACCTTAGCACCTTACCTACTTTACCTCGCCTTGCCTTAGGGTCCTTCTTTCCCCGGGGTGTGTGTCCTGCACGGTTCGTCCTCCGGGCCAATTCGATGTCAAAATTGGTGCAGGGAAAGAGCGGATCTTCAGGGATAGTGGAGTCTGGTGTGGCTGCACCGGCTCTTTTCCTGGCCCGCGGACACTACTACTCTACCTTAGCACCTCACTCGGCACTACCTTACCTCACAGACCAAGCCATCTTCAGACGTCGACTGCGAAGTGGTTTCGCGTGCTCTCCGTACGAGTTTGAGACCTCTCAAGTAGACGCCAGACGGCTGATGCCGCAAGACACCATTATGCAAGCACTGAACATCACCTAGCACCAGACTAAAGAACGCCCTGCGCGATTCCAGAGGCAAACCAGGCGCGAAAAGGCATGGAGGCTGACTGTTGCGGCACCGCGTGATATCCAAGTCTTTTGTGTAACGTGAGAGCTCCTCTGACAATCCTCTCATCACAGGTTGATTCCCAATTCTCGAAAAAGATACCGTTCCCAGGCTCCGTCTCTGCCTTTCCGTACCCGTTGTATTGCACACAGAATGGCAGTACGGCATCAGCACAGGCACGAAGCACCGATTTCGTCAATCGCATTCGCAAGACAAAGTGGCACACCATTTGAGCATACGTCAGCCGGCATCCAGGCACCTGAGAAATGACGGCGGGTCGCCATCTTCAAAGGCCCTCGTCTCTTGCAAATTCCCATACCGCCCAATCGTCGAGTCTCGATGCCAAACATCCATCACCGCATTTCAATATCGAGCCTGCATCGCCTCCGCACATCAAGAAATCCCATTATGCTCCCGCTTGTCAATATCACACGTCTACGGAGTACTGTATGGATCCCTCCATGTCTGTTCACCCCCTGACAGCCGTGTCATGGCAGTTGGGATCCGCAAACTGTTAATAATCCTATCCCGTCGTGGGTCTCCGTCCGTGGGCCATGCTGGGTACGCCGCTGCGATATTTCTCATGTCGGTCGCACAAACCATCCGCCCCCCCCCCGCGACCTGGCACCGCGTCCTCGGCATCCTGTCTGTATGTGGTTCACGTCACGAACGGACGTTGAGGGGCCCTGCGACATTCAAAGAGGCAATCCACTTCTTCATCCGGTGAAGAAGAGGGGAGCAAAGTGAATCTTGGGGCAAACAAGATGAAAGAGCCAGTCGATGTATACATTGCATATTCTCCAGTAAGGTACCTAAACATTAACAGCTACTTTCAAGATACTCCGTACAAGTAGCACATACGGCTCGAGCCTCCAACAACTAACAGCTTCCCTTCACATTTGGTGGTCTTCAGATTAACTCCTATTCATCTGGCTCGAGTAAGCTCAGCATTGTTTGTCTCAACTCGGAATGTGTGCCAGAGTTACGCACGTCTGGCTGAATAATATTGTGTTATTGACAATCTCACCTGTTGAGAAATTCAGGGGCCTAACGGAAACATCCGTACGAAGCGCTCTGACAAGAGTAACCTTCCGTATACGATTTGGCAAGGGATATGTACAGAGCCCCTCGGGTTTTCCGAAGAGGAAGAAGCCGTGATAATTACGAGCAGGGACAGTTTGAAGACATGGGCGAAACGACCTGTGGCTCTTGAACTGGCTCAGGGATCCTAGCAGTCGATCCCAACTGGTGAACCGGGTTCTGATGTCTTCACAGCTGTCAACTGAAGTCAGACATCAAGCTATGCCTAGCAGAGCATAGCGCCCTCCCCTGCCCGAACACTCAACCCACACGGACGCCATTTTAGCCTTTTTCACTCCCGTTGACACGGATGACGGGCGGCCTGACGAGGAGACAGCAAGCATCAGTAACGAGAGCTTGGGGAAGGAAACGGGCTCTGCTGCCCTGCAATCTCCATCGGCTGTCAGTTCGAATTGGGATAAAGGGCCGCGTTCTCGCAAGCTCTTCCCAAACAAGACAAGAACTGTCCGATCACCCCTGCGAGATCCCCAATCCCCATGTCTGCTCTCGGTATCATGGACATGGGCATGGCAAAAGAAGTGGACAGCTCGACGCAGAAACTCGCAGCTCGTTCGTCAACTTGAGCTTGCTGTTGGTTTTGGATTTTCAAAATCGAATGATTGATGACGGAAGATTTCCTCTCATCTACGGCAGCTTGTTCAATTTTGCGAGGCGAAAGGCTATGCATCAACCCGCAGCATCGCCAATGCCCGGCGAAAATGTCGGGACTGACGCGGTTCGAGGTTGATCTTGCTCGGATTTCGGCTCGAAAGAGCAACAGTCCAAGGTCCTAACTATCAAGTACCTATGGATATATGACGCCAATTTTAACAACCAGCCCGGTCCTCACTGCGCGAACCCATGCACACGCAGGTACCAGCGGCTGTTGTCTATCATCCATGCTCACTATTCAACAGTTCGACACATCCAGATGGCGCTGGTCTCAATGGCAGCTGTTGGCAGACAATTTGAGCGAGTCTATCCGTATCTGAAGATGTTGACGCTCAATGCCGGATGTTGTATCCGGGCCATGTGGACAAGGATCTCAGGTTCCAGCTCTGCAATGTTTCCCAACGGTTTGTCTCAGCAGTATCTAATCATCATTGAATGGCATAAAGTGAGTGTGTGGCGTGCCTTACAACGCGGCGTGGACGCTCGCATCGGGTAGTGAGCAACTTGGCACGTATTGCAGCAACGATGCCTGACCTTGTACGATGTTTTGTAGGTTGGTTACCCGCTCCTCCAGAAACCAGGGTACAAACTGGAGGCTGGAGCTCAGTGTCGGAGACGTCAATCCCTCCGATGTCCCATCCAGGCATCCGACAGAGTGTGTAACATTTAATCAATGTTCATCGGGTCAGCGGTTGAGTATGGCCAGGTCTCTCCGAGCGCAATACCATGTGAGTAGTATCCCGGTTCGAGAGTCTCTACCATTACTTGGTACATCATTTCATTTTGCCCATTTTGGTCTGCCCTCCTCCTCCTCTCTGAGAGCAGACGTGGCAGGCTGGGCTATGATCATCATTGGTATGATTTGTTGACACAGCATTGTTGTGACTGTGGGTGGCTTGACAATACAAACATGGGCCAGGGAGGAGAATAAAAAGAAAGAATAAAAAAAAATGCGCCGGATATGAAAACAAGGAACGGGCATAGTTGCATTTTATTCTGCCCCGCTATCAACGTCAATTGAATAAGCCCCTCCCCCCATCAACAAGCGTTGCAATCTCGGGGGCCTTTGATCAGAAAGTGGCTGTATTCGTACGGATACAGAGTCGAGTTGCAGACGATCGCCGATTCCTCCGCTTCCACCATCTAGGATACATAGGTGACAAAAAGCAGCATAGGGACACCGGTATCGCACACGCTAGGTATATCGTCGTCGGGGGACAGATACAGTCTATCCGTATAGCTGGTTGGAACAAGACAGAGCAGCGCGGCACAGCGGGTAGTACGGACGTAGGTCAGCTAACCGAAGCGATACTAGCTAAGCAGTCTTATTCCCTTATTTCCCATGGAGGGATGGATTGGCGAATTATACTGTGGCATGGAGGACATAGCTCCAGCTGGGCTACGTATGAGTTTGGAGAGAAAGCCACCTCGAACCCCTGCCCCTGTCTTAGTGCTCTTTTTATGAATATCCGTACACGGTGCGGTGCTAGACGTTGGGAAGTGCGGATACTGAAAGGTACTGCTCTTTCGCTTTGTGTTATTCAGAGAGTCTGTCACTCTGTGTATATACTAAAGTATTCGTACTTTGGTCTGAAGGAACGGTGATACCCTGAAAGCGTGGCCCTGGCGCGAGAGAAGATGATCATGACCCAGGTAAACCGCACGGCATCCGCAAGGATGAATGATCATGGCTATGGAGTCTGGCACGTCTGGGCGTGGTCTGTCGGTCGAAGCTGCCCCTGTGCCTGTGTATCCGTACCCGTACTCCGTAGCGGAGACCGGAGAGATACCTCGTCAAGGGTATCCATCTGTCTATCCTCTCAGTCTCGACTATCAAATCTCATCTGTGTATCCCGTCCGTAAGGATAGTGATGCTCTGTACATAGCGCGCGGGCATGCTTTACGCACCCACATTTTGCTCAGCTACCGGGGGTCGGTATCAACAGGCGAAGGTCGACGTTGGAGAAGTCGACAGCCGTGTTCATAATCCTTGTGGTATCCGTACTGCGTACTGCGTACACAGTAGTCGAAGTCGTGGTGGTATCCGTACTTCCCAGTCACACCTGGTGCTGCAAGAAGATGGAGGGGGGTCTGGGCCCCGGGACCCTGTCCTGCTCAGCTGGGCCCTGTCACCTCAGTTCTCCTCACCAATCTTTTGCCCTATCCGCATCCGTTTTTGCGAAGCCCGAGTCGCTGGCTTGACTGGGGGGAGTCTACTCCGTAGAGAGAGGGAGGGGGCGCTATGCTGCACACTCACTGATGAGAAGATGCGCGCTGCGGTGCCGTGCCGTCACAGAGCAGAGAGCAAAGCCAAGCAAAGCAAATGGAAGCAGAGGAGAAGAAGAAGAAGATGAAGAAGCTCAGCGCAGAGAGCTGAACACCCCCCCCTCTCCACCTACGCCTCACTCCCGTCCCCCCGCCGCCGTCGCCGCCGCCGCATCCTCTCTCTCAAATCACATTTGCGAAACCACTTGCCAGACGAGCTGTCATAAAAAGATGCTCGCCTCCTCCGCCCATTCGCAACTTATGGCACTCCTCCAGATCTCCTTCTTCTTTTTTCTTCCTCCTCCTCCTCCTCTCAGCCATCACTACACTATTAGGTGTTTGTTCTCGCTGTCATTCTGGACCCAAACTTGAACCAACGGCATCCCGCAATCAAAACCAACCCGTGGTTTTCGCCACTAGCATCTCGGCTCGTCCCAACTTATCTACTTTACCTTACCTTTTCACCTTGCCTGCTTGCTTTAGTCTACCTTACCTACCTTGCCTACACAACCTAGCTACCTGCGGCTACGGAGTACGGTACAGATAATACCTAGGTTGTATCTCCTCGCATACCCTCGACATATTTCTTCGAGATTTCAGCCAACCTTCGTTCAACGTCCGAGTACATCCACTACGTCAGGCCATCTGTGTCTGCATGTACCTCAAACTCAGACTACCTTAACCTCGAGTGAACTGCACCGTTTACAACCCCCGCCGACGCCAAAAAATCTCTCCTTGAACACCACCACCACAAAACGGTCTCGTTCTGACCGGCTTGCGCCCTCTCCGCACTATCCATCAGCTTGGATATTCGACTACACCTCAACCTTCAGCCCCCCCGTTTCTCCTTCTGCAGTTAGCCGCACCGAGCTGCCAACTGTCACTTGAACACCTCCAGTCCGCCTTTTCTCACTGCGCATACCTGCCTGTGTGCGACGCGACGCAATCCCATTCATACTCCCGTCTGCACTTCTGATACCCTGTGCCAGTCACATCAGTCGGGCCCGCCGTTTTCACACTGCCACAGCCACTCTGTCGGTTCAGTCTGTGAGAGTGAGACTGACAGCCTTCGCTTGCGAGGTGAATGCGCAATCTGTATCCCACGCCCAGCAAACCAGCACGTACTACAATCAACACCAATTTGAGAGGAACAATCACTCAGCTCAGACCCGATTGATTCCCCAGACGTATTACGGCTATCGCTTAAGATAATCGAGCTTCTGTTTGGCGCGGCCACTGATTCGAAGCCTTGCGGCATTGAGGATCCACCAAGCTCTCTGCGGCATTCAAGCATTCTCTTAAAGCATACCTTACTCGCCTTACTTCCCAGCCGATTGAGACTCCGGACGACGTGCGAAGAGACGGACGCAATTGCGATTCAATCGGACATATATCCCAGACCTTGTTTCAGCCACGAGCCAACTGTTCTTTGCCATGGAGCAAACGTTCATGACCATTCATTCCACGGACCCCAGCGCTGCCATATTATTCGTGTCCGACTCAGTCTACGACATACTGGGTTATACCCCCCAGGAAGTGCAGGGAAAATCATGTTTTGACTTCTTTCACCCCGACGAGGTACCCTTCGCTCGCTCTATCCACAGTCGCGGTGTCTTGCTGGACAAGGCAGCTGTGCTTCACTATGCTCGCATCATGGCCCGCGATGGTCAGTGGGTGAGCTGTGAATGCTGCTTCACTGTCGTCCACGATGTCTTGGTTGCCTGTACCAGTATTTATCGACGAGATGAAAAGAGTCACAGTAAGCGAACACTTCAGCCTCACGTTCAATTTATTCTCATGCTAAGGTCGTGACAGGACGAGCCGTCGAAGCACCTCAGATCCGTCGATTATTCTCGAGCTCTCCTCGGGATCCTCGTTACCACATGCTGGAGCATCTCTCACCCAAATTCAGAATGCCTCCTGTGGAACGCGAGCCCCGCGCAGCTCTCATTCTCAATAGGTTCACCCGCACTCTGACCGTCATGTTCGCCACCAATGCAGTCTCCTCGATCCTTGGCGTCAGACCCGACCAGATCAAAGCCAAGAGCTTTTATGAGTGCATACAGGAGAACTGCCTGCCGGATGCCATCCGCTGTTTGGAAAGTGCAAAGGCCAATGATTCAATTGCCTATCTGAGGTTCTGGTACAGAGATCCACGTCGGCCTGAGGATTTTGACGATGAGGAGGAAGACGAAGAGCACAACAGCGGCAATTCCAGTGACTCCGATGGCGGAGGCGTCCAACTCGACGGCCGCATGGATATTGACGATGATGACGGTCCTGTGATCAAACAAGAAGAACAAGGCCGTCCAGATATGTCGAATCACAGCTCTGCGAACCAAACAGCGACTACAAACGCCTCTGGCTCGAGCAACGAGACGCAGAACACTGCAGCTACCTCCGCCCCTTCGGCCGACGGATCAGCCGCCCAGGCATCGACGCCCGCGGAGCCCATGCGAAACCGTCGGCGCGAACCGCCCCAGGCTTTTGAGCTCGAAGCTGTCGTGTCATGCACGTCCGACGGTCTTGTCGTCGTAATTCGCAGAGCGCGCCCACCGATTCCGGCACCTCACCCGCCGTTGGTCGTCCCAACCTACACCAATGGTCTCTTTGCGGCGCCTTGGGGTCATCATCCCATCCGGCCTCAAGTTCCCCAGGAATCGCTCTACAATTTCAGACCTCCTCTTATGCCTCAGTACATGCCTTTGCAAGACAACGTCATGGCTGCTGGGGGCCCACCTGTGGACCATCTAATGAGCTCCATCAGAGATGTTGCCGTCTTCGCATGGGCATTGGTAGGAATCAACGGCAACCTCGCGACATACACGCGAGGCATGCCGCGTGGCGAGTCTATACCAGATAGTGGCCTACCTATATGGGATCCCAATGCAGGAAGTACTTCTTTACATGGACCGGAAAACCAGGCAGTTCGTCGATGGACGCAGTACGACAAGGAAAAGACCTTTGGTCCGCCCTCGGCGGCCTACCGACAGTCGTACAACCAAGGCATGCCGTCCGGGTATAGCCATGTGCCTCAGATGGGCAGTTACATCTACTCTCAGCCGGCGCCGCCCACGTGGCCCGGCCTACAGCCTGCCTACACATCGGCTTACGACCCTTACTCGAGGAACAACCACCATCGAGAACAGCAGCATCAGCATCACCAACCGCAGCCTCATTACGACTACCAGCCTAGTCGTCACCAGCCTCAACCACAGTCACAAGAATTTGGTCAACGAGGAGCTCTGCAAAATCAGCCATGGGGCGAAATACCCCCACCGTACAACGGCCAAGGCCAAGCGAATGGTCATTCCCATGGCCATGCGGGCGGGCATTCGAACGGACAATCCAATGGTCAGTCCAACGGGCAGCCTAATGGGCAGGCTAACGGTCAGTCCAATGGACAATCCAATGGACATGCAGACGGAAACTCCGGCAATAGTTCAAACGGATCGGCAGGGCCAAATGATGGATCACACGGTCACCGTTACCCATGGCAGTAGTTGAAACACTCGAACATGGGAGACAGCAGCATATGGATGACCAACCAATAATTACAGGAGCGCAATGGCGGACTCCAGACGAACAGAATTTGATCAATTTCAGGGAAGAAAGTAGACAGAGGCTTAATGAAACCTCTCGAAGGAAGTCAGTAGTGGTCGGTGATGACAAAGGGGGGGGGGGGAGGATGGGGTGATTTCCCCTCTGTCAAAGGGGACATGGAAAGGGTTTGTGTGTACCAGGCATCGGCGTTCCGCGTTTTACTAGAAACGGACGGTAAAAATGAAAAGATACCCCGCGAGGCGAAATGGAGGCCATCGAGCTCGCAAAGGAGGAGAATATTCGTATATAGAATGTTTGGCAGCAGGGTTGCTCGCTGGTATGGGTTTTTTATTCTCTTTTTTTTTTTTTGGCGTATTTATCCAAACCAGGTAATTCAGTGCAAAACTATCCAATATTCTTCCAGACCACGTGATGAATAAATTTGCATGTTAAGCAGCCAGGTCAGATGTCGCGTTAGGTTGTTCCTGTATGTGAAAATGAGCATTTACGACTCTGTGAGCATCAGCGGACGAGACGGGAATCCACATTGGAGTCCGGGCTTCCATGAGGCCTGGGCAGGTTATCCGTACAGCGCGGAGTGGGGCCAGCACGTTGAGCGGTACGGACCCTTAGGTTCGGCCAGACTGGCCAGTTAGCGATGGCGTCCAGTGGCATCATGTGGATCGGGGATGCGGATCTCTTTTTTTCCGATTCAAGGGAGCTTGGACCATCTATGAGTGCTTCGCTGGAGGAAACCGTGGAGTCTATGCCAGGAGTCGCAAGCTGCTACGTACGTCAATTAGACCAGAAAGCCACCATCCCATCTCGGAAACTTGAAAGTGCAAAGCAACTTGCAATTCAACTACATTACGATTCCCACGAACACTTTTCACGTACTCCTTTTTTGACCATTACGAAGGGCGAAGACACGGCAATAGTGTTGTTTGCCAAATCACACGAGTTCCAGCCATGGCATCTACAAGCAAGCGAGACGACTATGCCAACCCTCCCTTGCCTGACGACGACTTAATTGACCCTGATGATGGTAAGCTTTTGTAGGAAGAGAACATGACATTCTATCCAAGCGATGGAAAGCTGACTCTCCATCTGTGATGAAGCTGATCTAGATGATTTCGACGACCCTCTTGGCAACACATCCTCGCGCCAGCCATTGACGGGCAATATTGGCTCGAGCTCCTCCTCCTCGCGACCACTGAATGAGAACGCCTGGACGTCACGCATACCGGGCGAAGACCGCGCTGCGCCGCAAAACACAATCGACGAGTCGGTATGGGACACGCTCCGCCGCGACCTCCTCGCCGTCTGGGCCAAGATGAGGGAGGTGCTGTACCCCAAGTACCTGCTGGGCGGCACCATGTTCGACGCCGACGGCCTGCGCGGCGCGTACGCCAACATCCGCGGCGCCGGCATCTCGGGCGCCCGCGAGGAGCTCACGGGCCTGGCGAGCCGCTTCATGGACTCGGAGGCGCTGCTGTCGCAGAATAACATGACGCCCGGGCTACGGGACTGGGATCTCTGGGGCCCGCTCATCTTCTGCCTGCTCCTCAGTCTCTTGCTCAGCTTCAATGCCAGGGCGGATCAGAAGGATGTCGTGTTTAGCGGTGTCTTTGCCATGATTTGGATCGGAGAGGCTGTGGTGACGTTGCAGATTAAGCTGTTGGGAGGAAGCATGTGAGTTGAACCGTCCCCACTCGTCGCTCTTTGTGTTGCGTGTGTCAGCGAATACTAATAGACCACTGTAGCTCTTTCGCGCAAAGTGTCTGCATCATAGGATACACGCTCTTCCCCTTGGTGATTGCGGCACTCCTCTCTGCCTTTGGCATCCCGACCGTGGTCCGAGTCCCCGTGTACCTTGTCCTCGTCGCGTGGTCTCTGGCGGCAGGCGTCAGCATCCTGGGGGGCAGTGGTGTGGTCAAGAACCGTGTTGGAATCGCCGTGTATCCGCTGTTCGTCTTCTACCTCGGCCTGGGCTGCCTCTGCTTCATCAGCTGAGCTGCGACGGACGAAGTTGCAAGTCGGAGCTAGGGGTGCTGAAGTGTTCGGGACAGTTGAGAGAGATGTACTGTATCTGTGGCCTTGGCGGGGGTCTAAGGCGCACACTGTATTCTATATATCCATGTTGTGCTACTCATCCTCGGGGTGGTGGCGGGCCAATGAATGAGAACGGGCATTTGATTTTCTGCTATTAGTATCGGCTGTCCGAGGACAAGAAATGTCCTCCTGTCTCGCGACTACTCCGCGTGCGCCGCCGTACCCGAATTGTCTTTGGCTAAAATGTTCTAGGAGGGGAAGCAGTTCCCTGCGGAACATGTCGTGCAATGGAAATGGTTACAAGTCCAAACCATTTCACTCACTAGGTGCTTGTTAGACAAACCCAGGTCATGAACCAAAGGGACAGGAAGACCGAATGCTAGCTGCAAGCGGCGTCGGTAGTTGCCGCTAGAATGTCACCTGTGTTGCCCTTTTTGGACAGCCACACCACCGAACCGCAGGGCCATTCATCTGACACCTCAGACGAGCGGCCCTGAAGGACGTCGGAGGCGGGGAACCCCCCACCATTGGTACGGTACAGTGTAAGGTAGGGAGGTACCTTTCTCAGAGAACCAGACCTGAATTTTGGAAGGCTAAAGTACCCCTCACTTTCCAGTCCACGTACAGTTGTAGTGAGGTCCTCGTTGAATTGAACAGCCTGTTATTGGAATATTACGGCAGGGTGGCGGTATGAGAATGTGTAACAGTAAGCGAACAAAGCAAAAATACTGGCAACCAAGGTAGAATAAAGATTAAGAGGTACGGATGGGAAGTTCTAGCCCATCTCAAAGACAAAGGGCGCTAATGCATGCCGCCATGGGCCCAACGGAATTCAACCTGCCCGTGGACGAGCTGAAGGTGGGCATTTTCTCTCTCGTCTGGCCAGCGTCGTGCCGTCGTCTTATCCGAGCCCGGAGCGCACCGAATGATTGGATCGATTAACCTAGGCGGGAGTCGGCCCCGTCCAATTATTTCCCATCTCAGTGAGCAACGTCAAATCTCTCCGCGAAAGACGAGAACCATACACTTGCAGGTTACTGGCCTGAGCCTGTTGTCACCGCATCCCGCTCCCGCCTGTATCGCGCCTACCCTCCATACCTTGCCTTTTAGTGAGTGTGTACTAGGTGTACTATACCTACTGTACTGCACTGCAGCAACATTGTAGCACCGCCACTACCTGGACTACCTTGCTACCTTCGACATTTCTCAACCACAACCTTAACCCCCAAACGCCAGTCGCGCGACACCACCGCCCCAGAACCCAGAAACGCGGACCTCGGTGTTCTTACCCTGTCGACGACCCGGTTACGATTGCTCTCGTCGTGTAGGCGATTTTTGGTCTTTTGCAACAGCGACTCCGACTTTTTTCTTTCTTGCCTTTTTGGGGCTTCCCGTCTGCGCGGCAATACCCATTTGGCAGCAAATTCCACGCTACTGAACTACACCGATTTTGCTCCATTGCTGGCAAAAGTCGGGCACAGAGAACCTCCGCACCCACCACCCACCACCCGACGACGAACGAACGTACACGACGACGCAAAAACCGCCCCCAAAAGGAACGCCACCTACAAATCACCATGGCCGACGATCCCCAGCCGGGCAGTCCCAAGTCGGACCCGATCGACGCAAAGGAGGACGCCGAGACCGCCGCTGCCCGCAAAGAATTGAAGCATACGGCCATCTCAGAGAAAGCAGAAGGAGCCACCGCCGACACGACGCCTTCGGGATCGCAGAACGAGGACCACAAGGACCACGTCTCGTCGCCCAAGAAGAAGCGGGCGCATGACCAACTGGACGAGGACAAGGATGCCGACGAGGCTGACGTCAAGAGCGTCGCCTCGAGCGACTCGGCCAAGGACAGGGCCTCGCGGCTGGAGCCGGAGAAGAAGAGACATAGGGATGAAGTTGCCGGCTCTGGTGACGCTGCGGCCGATTCTCCTGTAGGCTTTTTGACCTTGACGTATCTGGTGTTTGCCGTGCATACATACTGACGCTGTTGCGCTTCCCATAGGCGCCACCGGCTACCGATACAAAGACGAAAGAGAGTGTCGTAACAGAAGCAGCTACATCACAGGATTCTACAAAGGACGAGAAGAAGGGAACATCGAGTTCTGCATTTGCCAACTCTGGCTTCGCTAAATTGGCGGCATCGAGTGCGTCCCCTTTTGGTTCGCTGGGAAGTGCGACCAAGGGAAGTGTCTTTGGCAGCGGAGCCAAGGCTGGCGCGTCACCTTTTGGCGGTCTATCTCCATCGAAGCCTGATGCCGCCGCCCCGGCTCCTACCCCCACCCTCAGCTTTGGTGGTGCCGGCTCGGCCTCGTCGCCTTTCGCCAGCATTAAGCCCGCCGGCGCAAATGGCGGTTTCGGCTCAGTGTTTGGCAGCGCCTTTGGCGGTGGTCTAGGCGGCAAACCGCTTTCGAGCTTCGCCAAGACGGGCGAGTCTTCTTTCCAGACTGAGAAGGCCGCCAAGCCGTTCGGAGCTCCCGACAGCGACGCGGAAGACGACAACGATGACGAGACTGAAGGCGATGCCGATGGAGCCTCAGAGTCTGGCGACAAGGACGAAAAGGAAGAGTCTGACAAGGAAGAGACCAAGGCTGGGGACGATAAGAAACGTACCAAGCTGCAGAAGAGTAAGAAGCTGTTGTTATTTCGGCGACACGAAGTTGTACTAAGCTGTTATAGTTACTGTCGACGACGGTGAGGCTGGAGAGGCTACTATAGTCCAGGTTAGAGCCAAGATATTCTACCTGGAAAAGGAGGTTGGCTGGAAGGAGCGCGGATCTGGTATGCTCAAGATCAATGTTCCCGAGGCATGCGTCCAGTTCGACGAAGGCGGTCTGCCGATACCTGGCTCCTTTGATGCATCGGCCCTGGAAGACTTGGAAGATCCCGAGGCTGGCGAGAGCAGAGGCAGCAAGGTGCCTCGTCTCATTATGAGGCAGGATCAGACCCACAGGATACTACTGAACACAGTCATCCTGCCGGCGATGCAGTTCCAGGAAAAGGCGACGTTGAAGAGCGTTGGTGTCATGTTCACGGCCTTTGAAGGCGCGGAGGCTAAACCAGTCAGCGTTCATGTGAGAGTACGTGTTTACTCCCCTATACCCAAAATCCAAACTACGAGACGATTTGGCTCACTAACATATCACGTATAGCTGAGCGCCGCTAGTGCAAAGTCATTCCTGAACGAGGTTGGAATGGTGCAGAGAGAGCTCTTGAGCAACTGAGTGTACCCATACCGACGTTTCTCACGTGGGTTTGAGATAGCCGGTGGCGTTAATGGTCGCCTAAATATGCCTGTTCAACAAAGAAGGGCGAGTACGCATCACTATAAAGGGAGAGCCGGCGTGAGCATCTCCGGAGATCGTCTGGAGGCCTTTGGCTACCTTAGAGAGAGTGGGCAAGAAGAAGGACAGGCACACAATTGGTGGGACGGCAGACACTTGTTTAGGAGTACAGTTTGAACTAGGCTGATATCTCAGGCCCTTATCCTGTCATGATACCAGGAAAACAGGTATCCTTCGATACATTTAGATATCACTCGGTACATTGTAACATGGACACAATTCGACTGAAGATCCAATGTTCGTTCAAGGTGTAGGGAATCGTCTATTTGGAGGAGACTTTGTACGGCTGTAATTCGAATCTTGGGAAGGTGATTTTGGAGGTGGCGCACGTGACTTGGTGTGGATTACGTGACGCAGACGACTTCTTTGATCTGGGAAGTTGTGACGTCGCGTGTCGAAGCGCCAGGCACGACTGATTCGCTTCGCCGTCTGCATGTCCAGGAAGTGCTGGTGATCAGGTTGCCGAGTCGAGTTCTTTCTGTTGATGACTTTTAAGCCCCTACTTTACCCTCGCATTCGAGAGATGGCGGCCTGCTAAGGGCCATTGATTCAAGCGACCATGTCAAGCGGTGCCCCAGGCGAGCTCCCGGCTACAGTACGAAAGCCTCGGGGTAAGAGGAAGCGACAAGAGAATGAGAATGATATCTCTACACAGGGGGGCCAGAACAGTGCCGGTTCTGTAGCGGACGAACCATCAAATACCGACGATGCAGTGTCCACTGACACCCAGAAAACGACCAAGTCCAGGAAACGGGCTGCGCCGAAAAAGGCCGGGTCGAAACAGAATAGCACGGAAAGCGTAGCCCCCGCCGAGGAGTGCAAGATTGAGTGGCCTCAACGCTTCAAGGACTTGGAAAAGACGCATCGCGCACTCAATCTTGTGTTTACGTTTTGCTGTACTCGGAAACACCTCGCCACCACGTTTGAGACGATCAAGTCCTCGGTGGAATCGCATACAAAGTCGTCCCTGACGGTCGAGGATATAGCTGCCATCGCCGCTATACGCCCCGAGGGCGTCAACTTTGCCTATGTCGATGAGATTATGCTGCAGACCGAGGTTAGGGGCGCCGAGCGCGATGTGGTTTTCAAGAAAGGACTGGATTTCCTCTCCCAGGCTCCTGCGCCTGATGCCTCTGTCGGAGGCATTTCGGGTCTCGAGAAGCTGGACCATCACCCCGACGAGGCTGTCGAGGGAGGAAAGGAGGTGCTATATTTTGAGTTTGTGGACGGCGACTTGAAACGACAGGTCAAGGACAGGAAGACGGGGGAGATTATCAAGCCCAACAGGAAGCTGAGGGAGGAGAGTCTCAAGATGCCCGTCTACAGTCAGAAGCAGATGACGAATTTGATCGAGAGGCGGAATCAAAGGTTCAACGACGCCATTGTCCATTTTCTCAACCAATGCGTCGCCGATGGGCTTGATCCCGAGCTGAGTCTGGCAACGGCAACCGAGGCTCATATTCCTGTGCCGACAATCACAGAGGAGGCGGAGCCAAAGGACCTCGGTGCGTTACCCGAATCCATTCCAACGGAGCGGAAAAGCGTCCCAGAAATTGTTCAGGAGCTGAAAGAATGCTCTTGGTACACTGGACAGATTGTGCCCGACGGACACCGCGTCTTTGAGCCGCAGGAACCCGTCTACGGCGATCTCAACTTCCTCCTCAGCCAGGACCTCGTGAATGCGCTGTACAACGCAAAGGGCATTACGCAATTCTTTGCGCACCAGACCGAGGCTATTAATGGTCTGCTCGAAGGGCAGCACGTCGTCGTGGCCACGTCCACGAGCTCCGGCAAGTCGCTTATTTACCAGCTGCCGGTGATCCACGCCTTGGAAGAGAATCCGCACACACGCGCCATGTACATTTTCCCGACGAAAGCGTTGGCGCAAGATCAGAAACGGAGTTTGAGGGAGCTCATGAGCTATATGCCTGGCATGGAGGAAGTGCTGGTGGAGACGTTTGATGGAGATACCCCGATGAAAGAACGCAACGTGATCCGGGAAGAGGCGAGGATTATCTTCACCAACCCAGACATGTTGCACATCACCATATTACCGCAGGAGGAGAGATGGAGGACGTTCCTGAAGAATCTCAAGTACGTCGTCGTCGATGAGCTGCACTACTACAATGGGCAGATGGGTTCCCACGTGGCCTTTATCATGAGGAGACTGCGAAGGATATGCGCTGCTGTTGGAAATCGCCACATCAAGTTTATCTCATGTTCTGCGACGGTGGCCAACCCAAGGCAGCACTTTAAGACAATCTTTGGTATAGACAATGTGCGGCTCGTCGACTTTGACGGCTCCCCATCCGGTATGTTTCCTGTCTCGTTCCCTCTTCACTGCTCAGAGACTGACTGATTTGCAACAGGTCGCAAAGAGTTTCTTTGCTGGAACACGCCGTACAAGGACCCCGGAGACCCGGCAAGCGGGCGAGGCGACGCTCTGTTTGAGTGTGCTCGCCTCTTTTGCCAGCTTATGCTCCGGGGCGTGCGCATCATCGCTTTTACCAGAGTCAGAGAGCAGTGCGAGAAGCTGGTCACCGCGGTGCAGCAGGAACTGGAATCTCTCGGGCGCCCCGAGTGCGTCAACAGAGTCATGGGCTACAGAGGCGGCTACACGGCGCAAGACCGACGGCGGATCGAGTCGGAAATGTTTGAGGGCAAGCTCCTCGGCATCGTCGCGACCACTGCCTTGGAGCTCGGCATCGATATTGGCACGCTGGACTGCGTGCTGACCTGGGGGTTTCCCTATACCATTGCCAACTTGCGCCAACAGAGTGGCCGTGCCGGACGAAGGAACAAGGACTCTCTATCGGTGTTGGTGGGCGACTGCTTTCCCACTGATCAACATTATATGCAGAACCCGGACGAGATCTTTTCCAAGCCGAATTGTGAGCTGCAAGTCGATCTGGAGAACATGCTAGTGCGGGAAGGACACATCCAGTGTGCCGCGTATGAGATGCCTATTCGGCCGGTGGAAGATGCTCAGTACTTTGGCAAGGATTTGCCCATCATCTGTGAGGAGAGGCTGGTCAAAGATCCTTTGGGCTTTTATCACTGCCACGATCGGTTTCGTCCAATCCCTTCGAGGTTCGTCGCCATCCGTGATACCGAAGATGATCACTTTGCCATCATCGATATCACGCACGGAAAGAACGAAGTCCTGGAGGAGCTCGAGGCATCGAGAGCAACGTTTACGATATACGACGGCGCTATTTTCCTCCACCAGGGGAACAAGTATCTGGTAAGGGACTTCCAGCCCGAAAAGATGATGGCGAGGGTGGAGCGTGTCAAGGTCGAGTGGACCACGACGCAAAGAGACTTCACCGACATTGATCCGATCGAGACGGAAGCCATTCGCAAGATCTCCGGATCCATGTCGAGAGCCTTTTACGGCACGATCAAGATCCAGCAGAACGTGTACGGGTTCTTCAAGGTGGATAAGAAGAAGCGCGTGCTCGACGCCGTGCACGTCGACAACCCGCCCGTCATCCGATACGGCAAGGGCATGTGGCTCGACATACCGAAAAAAGCGCTGCAGATCCTCGTCGACCGGCGCCTAAACATCGCCGCGTCGATTCACGCGGCCGAGCACGCCATCCTCAGCCTAATGCCCAACTTTGTCATCAGCCTACCGGGCGACGTCCGCACCGAGTGCAAAATCGCCCTGAAAGAGTTTGCCAAGAAGGATTCTCAGAGGAAGAGGCCTGGCCGGCTGACGTTTTACGACGCCAAAGGCGGTGCTAGCGGGTCGGGCATCAGCACAAAGGCGTTTGAGCACGTCGACCACCTGCTGCAGCAGGCCGTCAAGAGGGTTGAGGACTGCTACTGCGAGCACGGGTGCCGGGAGTGCGTCGCGTCGGACCAGTGTAAGCAGGCGAACGAGGTGATGAGCAAGGCGGGGAGTCAGGTTATTCTCAAGACGTTGCTGAATCGGGAGATTGATATCGATGCGCTGCCGATGGGGCCCGAGGAGTATTGCCCCGCGGGGATCGAGACTGTTGTTGTGGCGCAGACTGTGCCGGCCAAGGATGGGGGCAAGTTGACGGTGGTTGAGATTAAGGAGGAGGAGTTTGATGAGAGGGATACGGTTTTGTTGGAGGAGGCTGAAGTGTGGACTGGGCAGGAGGAGGAGGAGTCGTGATGGCGTGTAAATGTGATATCGATGTCGGTCATCCTGTATTCTCGCCCTACCTTTGAATAACCTGAATAAAGCTACAGCTATCTTCAACTGTATATACTTTCACGTCTGGCTAACTACGCTCGCTCACTCAAAAACAGACCATCCATCAACTTGTCCTGTCGTTTCGATTTCAGGGGTTAAGTTGCTGAATGGTTCAAGATGACGACTCAGGGGTAGTTCACTCATCACTGACAGCCAGAGAATGGATGACGGTATCTTTTCTTGATTCTCGTTCTCAACATTGTACTCTTCTGGTTGTTTTTCTCCCTTTGTTACCTCGTGTCGAGGTACTTGGCTAGGTGAACAGTACATATGGCAGAGGGGGCGTAGCTGATGCCACGCGATTCTCAACAGATGGAATGATTGTTGATATTCTTATAGTTCTCGAAGTAATATCCTACATGCTATCGCCCATTAGATGCTGGAATTGATCTCAGCCCCGTTCCATGGGTCCTTTTTCGCGGAAGGTTCAACGTCAGGAGAGAAACCCCGCCATGATAATTCGAGAGACAGCGAACTTCTGAAGCCAGACAGGTACCTTGAATAGGCAGGATCGAGCGAGCATATGTCCGAATCCCTTTCTCCCTGCCTGGAAAATTCTGCTCCCAGCCAGTCGAGTTCCATCTGGAATCGTCGCCAGGTGCGTTGGTATCTCGTCCTTGGTATCCCAGCTGTTGTCCTCGCCTTGGTCATCTAGGTTTTCTAATCAATGCCATCCATCATCCAGAATGATCCCGTGTATCTACCTCATCAGACATCCAATCCCGAAAGTAAAAGGTGGAATATGAACGGACCAATCGAGGATTCAAATGATGGGAACCCTGATGTAAACCAGAGACTTCATGATCTAGTCAAGGCATCAAAACTCTCTAACCCTCAGCCATCAAGCCCCACCATGTTGTTAGAAGACGTTAAGCTGATCATAGGCTGAAGGGAAGGCAGTCAGGCAGGCAAGATCAGGTGATGGAGGGGCCCATTTGTGAGGGCATACTCAATTGTTTTATGTGAATACACATTCACCCACCTTACCCCATCGCTCCTTCCCTTGACTGCCTACGGATCGCCTCTTGACTGCCTACAACCGCCCACGAACCGCCCTCTTTCGATTCCTCCTTTCTCGTCCTTATAAATAGCCCCCTTCTCATCCCTCTTCTCCCTCTTCTCATCTTCAACCCATAGCTACCACTCAAGCTTCCACCCAAAGGTTCAAGATACCTCTTCCATCATATCTTCCCTTTGCATTTTATTATACTGCAAGCGTCAAGAAGTCGATTGCACACATCAGATCCGAAGTTTTTTTTTGATCACCTTATCGAGGATATTGTTTTTCAGCTTCCATTCGTGGAACCTTTATCCTTTCCACTTCGCTTCCTTCCACCAAACCACTCGTCTAAGAAGACGCTTCATTTGAGCCGAATCAAGCCTTCTTTCGGTGTTCCACGCCCTCATCCCACACCAATACTATCATCTATCGACGGTCGAATCAGACCGCATTTAGTATGTCAATCCCTTTATGCCTCATCGAATGTTCTCACTAACTTTCGTGATAGAGATGGATCAGAACGTTGGTCGAAGACTTGCACCTCAGGATCAAGTTCTGGCGTCACACATGGCCCGGCTCGACCTGAAGAAAGACCAGGCTCGAAGTGCTCATGCCGCTCCTGCCATCGCCACAGCCGCTGTGCGTGGCAGCAGTGGGGGCAGCATGAGCAGCAGGAGCAGTAAGGGCGGTCTTGGTCGTGGCGGAAGCACAGTCAGAAGAGCGTCAGCTGCAAACTCTCACGACAACACTCTCGAAGCTGGCCCTGTTGACCAGCTGGTCTGTATTGACGCGGAACCTTCCAACACTAGTACAATGGCAAGAACAAGCCATGGCAGAGGCTTTGAAGCCATGCGTATGCTTGCTGAACAACGGGGCCAAGTCACGCATGCACCTCACGAACAAGTAATCTCGCGATTTGCAAAGGAGTTCTACAACCTACCATCCAATTATGCCGGCGACCCGTTGAACCTTCGCAACCAAAGCACACCAGTCAAAGACAACGAGAATACTGCGCTATTCATCACTGGGCTTCCGGCCAATTGCGATCATACTCTGCTGCTTAAAGCTGTTGCTGGCTGTGCTCCAGTAGGCAAAGTATACGCCACGGTCATCAACGCTCCAAAGCCGATTGAAGGCCGGCTTCTTACCGCAGCCAAGTTGGTATTTTTCAGCCGCGCTGGCGCCGAGAATTGCTTCAGGGCCATCAAGCAGAGAAGGCTCATTGTCGGAGGACTCCGTCCCAGAGTTGTCTGGAACCGGATCAAGTCGGCCGCACAGCCCAACAACAGCAGGTCCCGAGTCATCCTAATTCGAGGCCCATCTGAGCTGGTCAGGCGCGATGTGCTGGATCGCTGGTTCTCTAAGAAATTCAGTTACCAGACTGAGGATGTTTTAGAACGCCGAGTACCACAAGCCGGAGTCACAGTGCTTGAATGGCGGTTTGGAAGCTTCCGAGCCCAAGCGGAGGCCGCCACGATGTTCATGTGTGAAAACGAGCTCGACGGTACGAAGCTGGAATGGCGTTGGGGAGTGGACCCATGCGCCTGATCTCAAGCTCATGAAAGTACGGATAGAAGGGGTCGTAGAAGGACGGATTGAACGGCACGGGAGGTGCGGGAAGCCAGAAGGTTAATGTTGGTGAGGCTGGCTGGATGGAAGTGGATAATGTTTTGGGTGTTTTGGGCGTTTTGGGATTTCGTTTTTAGAAGAAAATACAACCAAAGACCCTTTTACGGTCAACCAAAAGAGGATGTGCACAAGGATATGCATTGGAAGCACAGAGGTGAATGCAGGCGGATCAAAGAAGCTTTTGCCAAGGGGCAAGCTGGGATGGAACGGTTCGCTCATCGCTCGTTGGGGTGTGGGAACCTACGCGTGGGAGAGAAGTGGAGGTGGAGATGCGATGTGCGACGGTGTCTCAGGCTGTGTGGACGCTCGTGGCATTGTTGCTTGGCTTTGTCGATGAGAGGACCCAGTTGTTCGTCTTGGGGAGATCCTAGTGTGAGTCTTTGCTCTTGGCTAGGTCTTGGCTCATATTGGCTTCATCTTGGTTTGACCTGGTTCGACTTTTGGTTTTTGCTTACTGTAGTAGGCTCAGATCGTAGGTTCTCGGAACGATGGGTGTTATAGGCCCAGGTCTCTTGGAGTTGAGCCTCCCCCGTTAGGTTCCTCGTAGCCCGTTCCCCCGTCTCCCTCAGCCCCCTCCTTGGTGTTGTGCGCGCGTTCCGTCAAAAGTCTGTGCTTGGCTGCCTCCCTCAGAAAGTTCAGGTGCCTTTACTCTGGAATTATTACTCCGTCCGAAAAAAAAAGTCAATTGTATGGACGGTGGTCCCTTGTTACTTCAGGGCGGGTTGCAGTTAGACGCATTGGACGCCCGTCTGCTGCATAACTTTGCCCAGATGTTGAGATTTTGGGAAAAAGCCTCGGTACATTACCGGGAACTAGGCGAACTTGATACAATCCGTAGACTGTACTACTCTACGAAGTAGAATGAAGAGACGGAGATGAGGATCGAGTGCCCCCATGTCAGCGTGGTCATTGATGACGGACACCTTTTGAAGAAAGATGATGAGAGCAGTGGCTGGATGCGCGTGGAACTCTGAGAATCTTGGAATGAAAGTCTTGGCACAATTTCGTTACTGGTGGAGGAAGAGGAAGGAAGACGTAGTGTGCAGCAGCGCCGTAAGGTACTCGCGAGTGGTCGTGGATCAGTGGATTAGGCTTGCTGGCGTTGCATTTCTATTGGAAAATGGCTCCGGGACTTTCATGGTCTTCAGGGGTCTGCGATAGCTTTGTGACGTCGTTTGGCGTCGCTGGCGTTGCTGGCATCGTCGGGCAGCTGCTTATCTGCACGACGTTTTGTCTTGGCGAATATTTCTCCCACGGTCTTTTCCCCCCTGCCTGCATTACCGCCAGTCTGTGAGTGGTTATCGCTTCTTTTTCGTGGTATACGGATAGGTACCTACTCCGTAGGCTGCAGCTGGACAACGCGAAGCAAAACAACAAACCTACCAAAACATGAAGCCTCGACACATGAATGGAACAGCTTCCCAGAAGCAGGGCGTGTCTTTCTGGTCTGTCTTCCTATCGTATCCGTACCTAGGGTCAAAATTCCAATTACCACCTCTCGCACGCGTCGTCGCATCCTCACACACGGACGGGAAAAGTATCTTGTACTTTTGGTTTCACGGCATTTCAGGCGGCGCCCGTCCAACAAGCCAGCTGGCCAGGTGTACCCATACACGCACACACGCACCACACGCCCGCCCGCTGCTTCTCTTCCCAAGTTTCCACTCGTCCAACAATGCACAGGGGGTTCTGTCAGAGCTCTTGGCATGACAGCAAGCCTGGCCGTGCCTTGATTCACCGACTCTCAATACGCCTCGAACTCTCTCTGTCTCCCTCTCCCCGTGCAAGGTTTCTCTCGCTAGAATCCAGTAGATGTGTACCTGCCTTTTCATCGGCTCCCCTTGCTACATATGCTATGAAGCCGAACATGTCACGAACTCTCTTGCTCTCTTTTGGATTGACGGCCTCCCTCACTTACACAACAAACAACAACAAGACAACATCTGCCTAGGTTCATACTCAGGTTCCCCCTTCTCACCGACTGGTCAGCAGCGAGAGAAAGCTCAAGTTGAAACGTACTCGCGCCGAAACCCCCAGGCCCGGTCCAGCCCAGCCCCCCCCCCCCCGGACAACCTTGAACACAAACCCCTGCTACCGCTACCGCTACCCGCGGCCACCAATCCACCACCGACCGACTGGACCACGTTGATCAAGACTGGGGAACGAGGGTCCTCACTTCTCTCCATCTCTCGAGAATCTGTTTATTATATCCCTCCCTCCCCCTTCTGCTGTTCGTCCAGCCACACTGTCAAAAGTCTTGGTATTGGGGCTTGTTCCACACTTCTTCACCGTCCCTTATCCCAGTGATACAACCTCGGTGTACCCGCCCTCTTCGACTTCATATAAGACGTACTTTCCGCCCTTACAGCATTGCCACTTCTTCCGAGTAAAGCACCTAGAAGTCATATAACGTCTAGACAAATATAGACACCTCAACTCGCCGTCATGTCGGCTCCGAGGTCACCCTACCGCCAGAGCTATAGATCGTCAACCGACGGACGATCGCGGCGACGAGAATCTAACCACCCCATCGTCCCTCCCGAGAAGGCACGCACTTCAAACTACTCCTCCCGCGGCGACGAGCTGCCGAGTCACAATGGGCACCTACACAGAAAACCTCCGCCAGGTAGCAAAGTCAGGGTCAAGCCGTCCGGCGAGAGTGGCCGCAGGGGCTTTCACCCCTTCAAGTTCCTCAAGATCTCCTGGAAATCATCAAGTCGAGCCTCCCTTCTCTGCAACTTTCTCTGGCCTTTCGTACCCGCCGCTTTTGCCGTTCGATACACTCGACCAAACGACCATGTCCTCATCTTCATCCTCACTTATATCGCCATGATCCCCTGTGCCAACATGGTTGGGTTCGCCGGCCAGGAGCTTTCTCGCAAAGTGAGCCACGTTTTTGGCGTGCTGATTGAGACGACGTGAGCAAAGTTCCGTTCTTTTGCACCTTGTGATGCTAATAGTAGTCGTTAGCTTTGGTTCCATTGTTGAAATCATCCTCTTCATGGTGCTACTCGCCGGAGACCAGTTTACCGTTATCAAGGCTGCCATTCTCGGTTCCATCTTGGCAACTATGCTCCTATGCCTGGGACTATGCTTCATTGCGGGTGGCATGCGAAGAGACGAGGCCGAGTTCAGTGAAGTCGTCAGTGAAGCCGGAAGCGGCTTGCTGCTTACAGCGTAAGTACTATCTACCGACTGACGGATAACACGCGATGCTAACAACTGTAACAAGAGGTGTTGCCCTAGCCATCCCGACGCTATTCGCCAACTCGCTCGAAAACCAGCTCACCGCCGAAGAACTCGGCAGCAAGACACGCCACATCTCGCGCATCGTATCCTGCCTCCTCGTCATCGCCTACGCCGTCTACGTCTACTTCCAGGCCCGAACCCACCACGGAATCTACGATGCCATCTTTGAGCACGACGAGCAGCGCGACCACGACAAGCGCAAGGACATCAACAAGCCCAAGCTAACGCTGACCGAGTGCCTCGTCGCCCTCGTCATCGCAATCACCCTCGTCACCTTCATGGCCATCTACCTCGTCGAGCAAATCGCCCCCATCGTCGAGCGACACAACATCTCGGACCCCTTCATGGGTCTCATCCTCGTGCCCCTCGTCGAGAAGGCCGCCGAGCACCTGACGGCCGTCGACGAGGCGTGGGATAACCAGATGAACTTTGCCCTGTCTCACGTCCTCGGCGCCACGCTGCAGACGGCCCTCTTCAACGCGCCGCTCGTCGTCATCGTCGCGTGGGGCCTACACAAGCACATGGACCTCGTCTTTGAGGTGTTCGATATCGGCATGCTCATCCTCGCCATCCTGACGGTTGGAAACTTCTTGAGGGATCAGAAGAGCAACTACCTCGAGGGATTCTTGAGCGTGACCATTTACGTTGCCATTGCCGTGGCTGCGTTTTATTACCCCAACCCGCCTGGTCACGGTGGTGCTGCCGAGGGTGGAAGTGCAGAAGGGGGCCACTGAGGCGGGCGAAGGGAAGGAAGCCTTGTGTTAGTACGAATGGAATAGGAAAGCGAAATAACGAAAGTCATGAAAGAAATGTACATAACTTGCTTTACGGGAAATGGTATCTACGGGTAGCAAACGGGTGTATAATCAAGAAAGACTGTTCCAATTGCAGGATCGTCAAAATCATTTCAATATTTGAATCGCTCAGAGTGGTATATATCTGCCAACTATCCACACACCCATCCATGTCGCGCGTGTAAGCCCAAGCAAGATCTCGGGGTGGGTGTGTCGTCTCCTTTTCTCCCGCGGAGATGTCCAAACACAAATACGCTGTTGAAAACAAAGAGACCCCGCTGATATGCGAAAAAAAAAAGTAGATGCCAGTCTTCCCAGCTTTGTTCGCCCCAGCCTAGAGGAAGTTTAGAGCAGATGACCGTTTTCCTTGCCGGAGATGCCTGATCATGTCGCACCTTTTTACTTTCTAGTATCGATGCTTGTCGTTGATACAAACTCCACCCACACCCCATCTAAGTACGGCCCGGCGCGGTGGCGGCTCTTGTCTGCTGACCAGGGGACCTGTGCCGAACTTCCGAGCTCCGTCGGCCCGGGTCACTTTGACGCACCTTTGGATGTAGGTTGGCTACCCTACTCCCCAGATGTTGCCTAGAAGAACAGTAGATCGTCTTCGTTCCATCCGAGGCTAGCAAGGCTGGCGCGCACCCCCTTCTCCAACGGCTCCGGTCCGCAGACGAGGACGAGCTCGTCGCCGCCGCCACCGCACCTGCCGACTTCCCTCTCGAAAAAAGTGCCGTCCATGCGACCCTTTAGCCCCGTCCACTCAGGTCCAGGTTTGGTGAGCGAGTACACCAGCCGACACTTGTCTGGCCCAGCGGTGGCGGTCATGGTGTCGAGCTCCGCGCGGCAGAGGATATCCTCCTCGACGCGGTTGCCGTCGAGAACGAGGCACGTCGTCGGGTCTGCCTCGTCCTTGAGGACGGCGCGGAGGACCTGGAAGATTGGCGTTATGCCGGAGCCGGCACAGATCATGACGAATCGTTTCACGGTGCGGTGTTTTCCAGAGATGGAGCACAGCCCCTTGCCGAGGTATTCGAATTTGCCAATGGGGCCCTTGAAGTCGACAAAGTGGCCGACGGGGATGGCGTCAAGGGCCTGCGTCATCTTACCGCCCGGCTGGCCGCCGGGGGTGTCGTAGTAGATCTTGACGAGGACGTGGAGTTGGCCCTTTTCGGTGCCCTCTGATATCGGGGTGTAGGCGCGGATGATGGCCTCGCGGGTGACGGGGTCGCGGAGACGCATCATGAGGTGCTGGCCGACGGGCAGGCCGGCGATTTGGTCGGCATGTTCGAGGGTGAAGGTGAAGATTTTGGTGTCGGAGGAGATCTTTGTCTTTTTCGAGAGGATGCCCTTCGTCCAGGTCTTTGACTGGAGGAAGACGGCGCGAGGGGAGGCTTGGGAGTCTTCTACTACGACCTCGCCTGCGCTTAGGATCTTTTGGGCTGCCGAGTCGAGGGTGCCGATGTGGTACTGGGGCATCATGGCCTTGGCGTTCTCGCTGTCTAGAGAGGAGAGCGTTAAAAGCAAGCCAACATTGGAGAAGGAGATTGCTGCGAACTTACGAATGGTCAGGAACTCTTCCGAGACGTCCTGTGCAGCTGCTCCAAAGATGGATGCTGCACCTCCCGGGTGGCCTTCCAAGAAAGGAGTGCCGTCGTACACCTCATTATTGACGACGAACCAAGGCTCCTCTTCGCCTTCATGCTGGCGCAGCTCGTCAATGGAAATGGCCCGCTTGACAGTGTCCTTGGTCATGCAGATTTCCTTAACGGGCTCCAGCTCGGTTGAGCTCCCGGTTTCGCCCTCTACCTTTTCGCCCCAGAATCCGTTGGCCAGGTTTCCTCCGGCCTTCTTGACACGGTCCATCCATCCGCCCGGCATGAGAGCTGGTTGCGTTGGGTGCTCGAAACGAAGATCATGGCCTTCTTTGTGGATGACCACCCTGAACCACGGATTGTTCATCATGCCCAGGACACTCCAGTACATGTCTCTCGGTTGCACCATCATGCCCTCGTCCATAGCGCGGACCATGACGTCCGCCGCATCCGCGAGCTGGGCTACGGGTATGTCCAAGTCCCAGAAGCACCAGCAGAAGCAGCTCTCTCTCCAGTCCATATCCACGCGGCCGCCGTAGAGAGTCTCGCCTTCGGGAGCGAGTCGGTACGTGTCTTCGGGGTAGTTAATGTTGGCGAGGAGCCAGGTCTTGCCACGGTCCAAACTTAATTCTACTCTAGTGATGCGTCGACCGCCACCGCCGTACGCGTATCCGCGAACCTTGTACGATTCTGGTCCGTTGGTCAATGATAGGACCTCGTCGTGCGCAGGGTAGCAGGTGGCGCTGTTCGTGTTGAGGTCGTAGATGGCGTAACGTTCATCTTTCCATACTTCGGGGAGGTCAGCGCTGGCGTCTGGCGAGACCATGGTAGGAAGCACGCGGTTGTCGTAAATATGATACCAGTTGTCGCTCGGCTCTTTGGTCACGATGATCTTCTTGAGCCACTTTACGCTTCTGCCGCCGATCTGCCCGGGAATGATGATGCGTACTGGCTTCCCGTGGTCGGGGTGCAGTAACTCGCCGTTCATGCGGTAACAGACGGTCACGCCGCGGTTAGGATCCATACACCAATTGAGCTTGATGCTAGTTCCATAGTATCCGTTGGGTAATTTATCGGCGCCCTCGAAACAGACGTATTTGGCGCCCCTCTTGGGCATCGCCTTGGCGAGCAGGTCGCCTATCGAGACACCGGTCCAGATGGCTGTTGACAGACCGGCGGCACCCCATGAGAAGCCCTTTGACTTCCTAACCATGTTCTGTTCTTTCCGGCGGTTTCCAGCACATACGAGGGTGACGGGATAGGTGATCTGCTCGTAGTCTGAGATGAGGTCTCTGAGTGTCATCTTGATAGGGTTCTCGACCAGGCCCTCGACAGTGAACTCCCAGTCAAACATGTCTTCGTCCTCGACCTTTGGCACTGGGCCGTGGTTGCGTACATAGTGCAAGTCTTTCGTGGTAATGAAACCTTCGTCGTACAGCTCGCTAAGAGGGGCCTCGACGTTGAAGGGGTGAAGCCCCGTCAGGCGTATTAGTCGGGGATCTCTGGTGACATGACTGTCGGGTGTCTTGAGGTCTTCGGTGAGGACCTTGTTGACTCTAGACTTGGGAGGTAGGGGATATGTGCGAGGGCCCTCGACGATGACCTCGTCTAACAAGCACCCTGATATTGAGCAGTCTGATCCGCCGTCAACGCTATAAGACTGACCCTCTCTTACTGTCGTTGCAGGACTGGGAGGAAAGCTGAGCTCTTTCTTGGCGTGTGGTTCTCGTAAAGATGTTGACGTAGGGGTAGGGAGAACATCCATGGTTGACGATGATGGTTGGGCGTACGACTGATAGGCGTTATGAGGAAGATTGAATGAAGTTGAGCAGGATAAGCGTCCGGGGTAATAGTTGTATCAGCCGTTAATGATAATCACAAGCCAGCCATGAAACTGCTTAGGCGCTAGGCAAGATACAATCAACTGTCAACCCGGAAAACAAGGCTCGATGCAAGATCGCTATGAGGTAGAGTAGATGGCTAGAAATCACGAGAGAAAAGAGAAAATCTACGAACGCCGGGCAAGGATGGAATAAGTAACAGTGATGAGTGGGTTGGGTTGGTGGAGGTGAGAATTGGATTTCCTGGGGCCGGAGTTTGGTGTCTGTGGTGTGGGCAGGCCGGACGCACGACAGGGGGCGAGGGGATGGGGAATTGCTGCATGACATGACATGGCATGGCATGGCAAGTGCAAGGCCAAAGATTTAAGGCCTTGCTTGGGGATGGGGTGGAATAGTACAACATGGCATCATCAGATGAAAGTGACGCTAAGATAAAGGCTCACCGGGAGACCTAAAGGCCGTGGACAAGCAGGATCATCTCTCCGAGAATTGCGCTGACGGCTGGACAGGAAGGTATACAGTACCTACCTAATTAGAAAAAGAGACAGTCCCGTCCGTGTACAGGACCTGCGGTGCCATATTCCATCCTCACCAAATACTCTTAGCTTGGGTGCCCTCGTTGGCCTTGGTCAAAGTGTCGTGTAAGTGAGCAGACGATTCGCCGGCGAATAAGATCGACCAGACGGTTCGGAACCTGGCAACTTACCTTATTCGACGGGTACGAGACGGCGTGCGGCGAGGAGATGCAACTTTCTAGCTAGGAAGGGAGTGGGCTCAAGTGTTGAAGAGTTCCGCGGAGGAAAGACACACACTGACACTACTGGCATGCTGGAGCGGGATTCTTATCAGTTGCTCGCGTCATTCTTCTCTTGGACAGTTTGACGTTGGCGGTTGGACTGATGCTATTGGGGCGATAAGGGCACAAAGCAACGGACGAGGGAAATCTCAGCGGAGATGCTTAATTCAACTTTTTTTTATCTCCCTCTCCTTCAGTCTATCGGCTCGGTATTTCGCGGCACTGGATTGGTCAAATGATTCGAATGGAACCCCGATCGGGATCCACGCCCCTGGGCCCGGGAAAGGCCCGTGGAAAATGTGTTGAAAAGGTCCCGGATCGGGGGAATTCTCAAAGTTCAAGAGACCCGGCACCCTTGTCCGTCCGGTTGGCCGCCGCATCCAAGAGCCGTACTTACTTTCATACACCAGGCCGAACCTCATCGTGTTCATACACCGTTATCATTCTTCATGTTTAGAGACGGCATTTGATCTTTCGATGCAACTGCTACACCAGGTATCATCGGATCAGGCTTGCATTCATCAATTTAGCAAGCCTTCATCTGTCGTTGGGCTAGGTCTTTTGACCCCGTCATCCTAGGGTCATTATCGTGGCGCGTCGCACAGCTTGACACCCATCACGACGGTTTGCGGAGATTTCTCTCGTGTTGCCTGTAACACTCATGTCGTGGCTCACGATCAGCCTCGCCCGCGAATGTGGCAATATGAAGTCTTGAGCAACATCGTGGCTGCTAGTGAATGACTTGTCAACCTTCGCTACGTACCATCTGATCCTATAGAAAATGGTGTGACTCAACGTAGTAGAGCCTTGAATGAGGCCAGAAGTCTGGACCAGCCACACCTTCAGAGTTTGTGCTTTCGCATTGCGTAAAGTTTTAGTAAGAAACGACATGTGTGATGTTGTGGCTGATTTGTCGATAACAGGATTGGCAGACTTGCTTTCTTGATCCTGGCATGTCCGTCATTGGCCAATTGAGACGGTGATTCGTGGGAACTTCAAATCAAATATGTTGACATTAGACCTGTGCTCGTATCTTGCTTCATTTTCCCCTCAAAGGCAACATGTCTCACGGCTGGGTCCGTGAGTGGGGATGGAGGCATTCCATGAAGCCACAGAAATGGGCTTCGAAACCTCATGTTTCCCATATTTGGCATAAGATTTTCGGATTCTTTAAAAGACACTCTGAAGCCAAGTGGGACATGGGAATTTCTCCTTCAGCTGAGTGACATGACTGAACCTCAAGAAGCTGTCTCTTCCCGTTCATACCGTCCTTCCACTTTCGCATCAACGTAAATCCTTCCGATAATACTCCAGGCTCAATCCAATACCCTATATAGGTATCCGTAGCATGGAGGTATGTAAATATGGAGCCACGGGGACAGGTTTTCCATGGTGAATGTTGGAAGTGGACCTGTGAGGTAAACGACAAAGGTACCCAAAGCGCCGGGTCATGACGCTCACCGCCCGGACCGCCTAGATGACCGTGAAATGCGGCATCCAAGGCGGCAAATCAGATGCTACCTTGGGTGCCTGCCCACCTAAGCTATAGGCCACCCACAGCAGGAACCATGCGCTAAGTAGGTTGCTCCCTCCGAAACTCTCACTGCAAGGCGCCTGTGCAGCCTTCCATTGCACACCTGGAGGGCTTTCCGCGACCTTCCTGAATCTCCAAGGCCACTACTCCGTACCCAAAATCCGCTAAACACAACCGCCACCGTCGCTGCCCTGACTTCCCTTGTGCAGATCCAGCAGAGACAGGCAACCCAAACGGCTCCTCACCTTCACCTCAGGTCCAGAATTCTCTCAGCACCGCCAATACAATCGCCAACGACACCATTCACGCAAACCCGAACCGACACGACCACTTGCCCCCCCAGGCAAGGCCTGCCGCTGCGAACAATCTTACCGATGCCGGCCCATGTTGACGCGCAGAGTCACATTCGTTTACAACACTCGATCCCATAGCACCAGCTCCCGACATCATCAGTGCCATCCTGCCCTATGTAGCGCCCGTCCGCTTTCAACCCTTGCATATACAACACTCGATTCTCACGATCCGCCATGGATCGTGCCAGGAAGCGTCAGTTCCGCCCTCTCGCCCGCCCGCCGCCTTCTCTTCTACTATTAGGCATCTTGCTAACAATCACTCAGGTGAATTGCGCTCCTTGAATACCCGCGCTTGGGATGGCGAGCAAGGTTCGTATAGCTGGTTCAGACCCCACCATGCCCAACACCCCTCCTCTGACTTGATTCTCCTTCACAGATCTGTTTGCTGTCAGCAAATCTCTCGATTCATCTCTCAAGAAGAATACCGCCTTCATCAAGCGCCTTCGAACCGCCGTATCAGCCGCGACCCTAAACACCTTCCTCCAAGAGATCCGCACCCTCAGCCTGCACAAGTACCTCTCCGAAATCGTCTCTGCCTGCTTCGAGGGCCTATGCAGACTCAAGTCCCCCGGCGAGATCGAAGCCGGCGTCGAAATCGTCAGCGCTCTACACCAGCGCTTTGGTCCCAGCGAGTTTACCGAATACCTAGGATGGCTGCTTGGGAAGGGAATGGCAACGCCCGACAAGAGCTTGCTCAAGTCGTTGACACCCGAGGTTCGCGAGAAGGAGGAGAAAGAGCGCTTGACGCGCCAGCGTGTGCTCTTGCGCATTGTCACCGAGCTTTGGCTTGTTGATGTTCTGCGAACTCTCGATGACGTTACAAGACCAGACGATGCCACCAAGGGTGCTACGGGCAAGGTCGCTGAGCTGAAGCCTAGAGCGCAGGCAAACAGGAGCGGTGCTACCGAGCCCTTCCCGCTCGAGGTACTGAAGGATCTGCTTGGCCATGATCGGGAACACGTAAACCTGCCTCTACTCGTCATCTTCGTAAAGGCCTTCAGCTGGGATATCTTGGGCGTCAAGTCTACGGCTGCCGAGGGACGAAAGACAGTTGAGGAGGACGGCGCGACCAAGACTGCGAACGGAATTGCGCACGGAGAGAGTGGCGGCGAAGACCAAGTTATCGACACCGAAGATCAGCCGTTCACGCCTCCTGAGCTCCAGGAGAAGTTCAAGACTATCCTTAAAAAGTACTTTGAGGACGTCAAGAGCCATGTCGTTCGAGACCAAAAATCGATCCATTCTCAAGCTCGCCGCAATGCTGAGGCCTACGTCAAGTCGGGCGAAGTCTTTGAAGATCGCCAGGCCAACTTTGAAAAGCAAATGAAGGCCCAGGAGCGGCTGGTAGCCAATGCCCAGGCCATCGCTGACGCCATTGGCGCTGATATGCCTGATCTCAAGGAGAGCGATGACTCGTTGGCCAACACCAATGGCTCAATCGGTCTGGTCAAGGCCGGCGACTATCTTCGTGGCCTTGGTGACGGTGCTGGTATTTGGGAAGACGAAGATGAGCGACGCTTCTACGAAAATCTCGTCGACCTGAAGGGCAAAGTTCCGGGCATTCTTTTGGACGACGGTAAGAAGAAGAAGTCCGATAACGAGGAGCAAGTGGGCAGGAAAGTAGAAGTTACCGATGCACCGGAAACTCCCAAAGTCCCGGACGCAGCCGAAGACCAGTCCACCTCCATTGCCAACAAGACGATTGGCGCTCAGGTGGACGCAGTGTTGGCTCGCTTGCCAGATCTCACCAACAAGGACGTGATTGACCAAGCCGCTATCGACTTCTGCTATCTCAACTCGAAAGCCTCTCGCAACAGACTGATCAAGGCTTTGACTGAAGTCCCCAAAGGTCGCGGCGACCTGTTGCCGTCATGGGCCAGGCTCGCTGCCACTCTGGGCAGATACATGCCGGATATCCCCAAAGGTCTCGTCGACTATCTTGATGCCGAGTTTCGCAGTCTGCAGAGACGAAAGGACAAAGACTTCCTGGGCCAAGTACGCTTGAGCAATATTCGCTACCTTGCTGAATTGACCAAATTTGGCATCGTCCCGGAGCATGTTGTGTTTCATTGTCTCAAGGTCAGCCTCGACGACTTCTCTAGGATGAACATCGAGATCATCTGCAATCTCTTAGAGAACTGCGGGCGATACCTCCTGCGGAACCCGGAGACTTCACCACGCATGGCAACCTTTCTCGAGACATTGCAACGCAAGAAGTCTGTCCAGCACATTGGCCAAGCCGAACGCATGCTCATTGAGAACGCCGTCTACTACGTTGACCCTCCTGACCGGCCAGCCATTCAACAAAAGGAGCGCACTCCCATGGAGCTGTTTATTCGCAAGTTGATCTATATGGATATGACTAAGCGTAATTACAGTAAGGTCTTGAAGCAGATTCGCAGACTCCACTGGGAGGAGGCCGAGGTAGGTCGATATTGATCTTTGCCGTGTCGTCAGATGTTAACCATATGTCAAGGTCGTCACCATTCTTGAAAAGGTTTTCTCCAAGCCGGGCAAAGTCAAGTACGGCAATATCCATCTTCTCGCAATTCTCCTCAGCGCAATCTACCGGTACCACCCAGCTTTCGTTGTCAGGGTTATTGACACTGTCATGGAGTCGATCAGCTTCGGGCTGGAGCAGAACGACTTCAAGTTCTACCAGCGAAGGATTTCTGAGGTCAAGTACATTGGTGAACTCTACAACTACCGAATGGTTGAGCATCCGGTCGTCTTCGACACCATGTACAAGATCATGACTTTTGGCCATGGTGGTCCGCCCATTCCTGGTCGACTGAATCATTTTGATTTGCCCGATGATTTCTTCCGTATTCGTCTGATTGCGACTATCTTGGAGACCTGTGGCATGTACTTTGCCAAGGGTGCGGCTGGCAAGAAGTTGGACTACTTCTTGTCGTTCTTCCAGGTTTGTTCCTTTGGACTTGGCGCTGCTTCCTGTTGACTAATACATGATAGTACTATATCTACACCAAGCAGTCGCTGCCCATGGATATCGAGTTCATTGTTCAAGACACTTTCGCCCTTACACGACCGCAGTGGAAATTGGCAACTAACCTCGAAGAGGCTTCCAAAGCATTCCAACTTGCCATAGCTCAGGACCAAAAGGTTTCGGGAGCTGACAAGACGCTCGAGGCCGATGATGCATCCATTGGGTCATCTTCGGACGATGAGGATGGAGATGAACACTTGCCTGAGCCCGAAGCTGACGAAGAAGAGTCTGGTTCCGACGAAGATGCCGAAGTAAGAGAATCGACTAGGCCGTGCTGGCCCAAGCCGTTGCTGATTAGTCTTACGAATAGGATAACGACGTCGACATGTCTCACGCTGACTCCGACAGCGAGGATGAGGCCATCGTGGTTACTCGTCAGCAGGAACAAGTTGATCCGGAAGCCGAGGCCGAGTTTGAACGTGAATACGCTAAGATGATGGCCGAGAGTCTGGAATCTCGAAAGTTCGAGCGCAAACCCTTGTTCGACGTGCCACTGCCCGTCCGCGGCAAAAGCAAGGATCCAGCAACAGCAGCCGACCCTGGAGATACTGGTGTCCCCACTCCAAGTAGCACCATGGCCTTTTCGCTCTTGACGAAGAAGGGCAACCGGCAGCAGGTGGGTGAAGCTGTGGTGGGTTGAGTGCAGTTATCAGCTTGACTAACACGCTTCGCAGACGCGGACCGTGGAACTTCCTTCCGACTCAACATTTGCTGTGGCTATGAAAACTCAGCAACAAGCCGAAAGAGAGGAGCAGCAACGCATCAAGAACCTTGTGTTGAACTATGATCTTCGCGAGAGCGAGGACCAGGATGGTAACGACTGCCCAAAACCAATTAAAGGACACCTAGATATTCACATCCCCCAAGCAGGCCACGAGAAGCCAACTTCCTATCACCACAATCGAACAGATCGCGGAAAAGACCGTGGCGGACAACGGGTTCGCAAGCTTCAGCTAAGTGACGTTGATTGGTATGAGTCATCAACCAAGCGTGGAAACTATTTTGCGCGGGCGCATCCTCCTCGCTCCGACTGGGACGTAGAAGCTGGTAACGATGTAGAGCAATCAGAGACTTCTCCAACACATCGTCACGGCACTGTTCACAAGCGTCACATGTCGGCCATGCATTCTACGCCCAGACCAGGAGATCGGAAGGAACAGCCTCGCCGGGTTCGCAAGTGCCAGTAGAGTTTGCTAACGAAGGGGAAACCTCGCTTCCACAACAGGACGTGAAGAACGCACCATCATACAGAACTAGGTTCTGAGGATACACTTTATTGCAGTCTACCAGACGCCACCAACATAACCCGCTGGAGGTTGCCGCAACTGCCAAGATTTCAAGGTGCAGGATGGCTCCTGGGGCTCTTATCGAGGCAGACAATCCATGCGAGGCACCAAACGCGGCCGAGTATACCCTCGTCATCGGAGCCTACCAGAAAAGCCTACCCAATGAGCTTTTCAGGCTCGCAACACTCCACGATCTAGCCGAGATCCATGGCAAACTGACAAGTAGATGAGCCAAGCTACGATCGACAATAGTTTGTAACCTGAGGATTCATATGGATGAAGAGACATGGGTTGCAAGGATGGCCAGTCACCGGCTAGATCGTAGTTCGTGCGTGAAGGTGACGATGAAGGAGGAGCGAGGAATGCCAGGTGGAATGGATGGGTGCAAAGCAGATCTTTACCACATCAGCCAAGCAAGTGGGCACAGTACCTATAAGATCTGAAGCAATCGCTCTGAGGTGGTTGATTGATTGACCCCGGGATTACTGCCGCCTTTTCCTTTAGAGAGGAGAATTCCCACATTCAACATTCTTTTGATAGAGAGAAGTAGATGTCCAATATCGAGAAAGGTAACAGACGCGTGCGCAGACAGGCTTGGCTATCGTCGCCAGTGCCTCTTCCGAATCGGGACAGGAAATTCTGATCGTATTCATTTCTCACGTGTAAATCTGGCCAGATGAAATTCTCACGGCGGCACGGCGAAAGGAAGGATAACGTAGTTGGGATTTTGGGGCAGTGCATTGTAGCGAAGTGGCTGACAGCCTGGTCTTGTACACTTACAGGATTTGCAGCTGGAATCGCTTGGTCCGTTGGCCAGAATCTTGAACCAGATGGTTGCGGGTGTGGCTTACAGTCGACCCGATGTGTGGTTCGAGAGTTGATGCGAAGTGGAGTGGAGCATCGTGGCACTGGTCGACGGTGCTAGATCTGATGCAACTCGATGGTGCTTCTTGGCAAGCATTAGCTGTGGGCAAGAGGAAATACGAAGTGCACATGTTTCAGTTGGCACAGGCAGTACCATTTCTTGGAAAGGGTGCCATCGTTCGTTTCACCTTGGGAGAAATCCCTAGGCTGACGTTGCATCGTATGTAGTCGATGCTGGCCAGTCGAACCTCGATGAAAAGAATTTTGTTTCTCGTTTTGCGGCAGGAAACGCCCCGACAACAGCATGCTGTGCATTTGGCGCTGCCATTGTTGCCACGCAGCTGTTCAGCAGAATTGCACCGCGACTGCAGCCGCGACCGGACGTTGAAGGACCTACGTCCGGTGGACGCAAGACGGGCTGCAAGAAAACCGAAGGTGTGCTCCGAGGTTCATGCAGGTCGAAAGTGTATATCTACAGCCTGGGCGATTGCAAAAGACGAACAGGACCCTGTGCGCGTGTCGAAGCCGATGGCGACAGCTTGACATGGCTGGGCAACACTATTGAGCCGAACCTTGACCTTGTTTGTGCATAAGCTCGCTTCATTCGTCCGATGTCGAGGTTCTCACGACGCCTACCTCAACTAAGGTATCGCAAACGGAGAGGGAGGTAGCTGATGTAGTGTATCTGGCGGACTTGGCCGATATGCTCCAAGCCAGTGCCGAGTAAAAATGCTGACAATTCGTGACTGACAACAACGACATGTCGCTCTCGCACTTGAGGTGGTTGATGAAATTACTAGGCACACAAGTCGAAACTTGCGTCGGCGGCGGCGGCGGGCGATCGCGTGGCAAATTAAGACTGCAAACAACTATCTGTCGCCTGCGTGATGCCATCTTCGAGCGGGTTGGAGATGAATGGGAGTAGGAGCGCGTATCCATAGAGGGGTGGCCTAGAAGCGGGTGGGGGGTGAGCGAGGCACGCGTGGACGTATGGCGCCGTTGTCCCAGTGTGTCCTGAAATATCACATTCCGGCTGATCCTGGGTTGCTCGGACGTCCACGGACGTCTTGGGGTGGAATCTGTATGGTACCATGTCTATATCCACCGGCTAGGTAAGAGATGTTCAGCACCGACCACGGCAACCCTGAAGCCTACCTTAGGCTAGGCGACGGGGAGATGGGGGGATCAGTAGAAGAGGATTCGAGAGAATTCAGGGACGTGAGGAAGAAGGAGGCGGAGTCTCGCTGTGGAAAGTGGTTTTGAATCGAGATATCGGTACTAAGCTTGAAGTCAGGTACCTGCCTTGGGATGCTGCCGGAGTTGGAGTAGATGATTTGGAAGATGGTTGTGTGGACTGTGGAAGAGGTTGAATGCGGCCCGTCCAGCATGGTTCTGGCCCGAAAATAGACGGCATCATTCGTGGTTGCATGGCCGTGGATATCGGAGAATTTCGTCTCTTTCCTGAATCCTCATCGACTTTGGAGAAGTGAAATAAGACAAGCGCGATGGATGTTTTGGGAAAGAGTTCCCCACAGGCGCCGGGATCGTCGTCGACCAGATTGGCTGCCCCTGGACCAAATCGTCTTAGCGCGTCAGGGCAAGGTTCGGTGTGTTAACCTTGAGAGAGGTGCGCCAATCATGTTTCCTTCTTCCTGGATGTCACCGTCCCTCACAAAGTGCGATGGAAGACGGGAAGCCCCAGTTGCGAATCACCGATGTTTCCTTCCGTCACCTCAGTCAAATTCCAGCGGGCAGGGATCAGATTCTCAGCGTTTGACGGTCAGGGTTTCTATTACGGAGTAGGTACTGGCCCCAGTATACATACCAACCTGAAGCTTGCTTGGCTGCCTCGCCCGATTCTTGGTGAGCTCCAAGCTTATCTTACCTACCAATCTGACCATGAATGCTGCCTTCAACAAGATCCCGTACGGATAGGTATTTGTCGTTGTTTGTTGGGAGGTGACGCCCACGGAGTGGCAAAGGCCAACCGGAATGGCTTCTACGGCAACCGCGCGCAGGGACAAGCGGGCGGGTTGCGGCGTCTAAACTAAGTGACTACCGAGTGTGAGAACAGAACATTCCATCACAAACTCAAAAAGAGACACTTCACCTTAATTCATGGGTTGATGCTTTGCATTTACCCTAATGCGATGGCGGTCGAATAAGGTGGCCGTACAGGGCACCGGAAGTTCTTTGATACAGCGGCCCCTACCGCCCGGAGTCCCGGCTGTGCTGGCGACCCACCTGTCGGCTCGTCTGATCCCTGCTTGATCCTTCCCTAAATGGACTTGACCCCCTTTGGTATGCTTAGCTAATACATATGACCCCCCTGCTTCACCAGGGGCAATTGCAACTTCACGTCGGGTCCTTGAGTGCCAACAGTGCATACCTACTTTGCTACTCTCACATCGTTTCGGTGATGATCCCAGGTTCACCTGCCGTGCACGTCACATTCTACATAAATATTCTCGGATGTTGGAAATGCGGGATACCTACCTTACCCCAGAAGGTCTGGGCTGTTTAGACAGGAAAGGTAGACCCAGGGGCCAGATCCCAGAGGTACGCAAAAGAACTCTCGAGGGGCCTCGGCTGGGCTGTGCATTCCACAGTTGACGATCACGTCCGTCTCCTACTCATAGTTGTTCCCAGCAACGGGTGCCTTGACCGACGTAGTCGCCGTTAGCATCAGAAGCACATCATATTCCAGCAACGATCGCGGATCTAAACGAGACCATGAGGGCGGGTGATACCCCCAAACCACCTTTGCGTGATTAGCATTCCATCGAGAACCCGGCTGCGTGGGAAGTTGAAGACACGAGGCATGTCGCACCAAGGGTCCTGACAGCCGCACCACATGCCATTCTAATTATCTTGCCCGGTTAACTGATACAGCATTTCTGAGCGAGGCTATTGCCACGACGGCAAACCGATTCGTCAATCTTGCCACGTACCAGGCGCCGGGGACGTCGAGGAGACTGTAGAAACATATCTCCTAGGTTCCGCAGGGCATACAATTTGCAACTCGAACCGGCCGGTCACAATACCAAGAGCTCCTCCATGTGCGCAATCGGGTGGCTATCCGCGCCAAAATGATGCCTTGCCTGGCTTGACATTGGCGCCCATCCATCAATCGGCTAATGTGATCCGTGCAGGTCGGTGATCCCTGAGCTGCTTTTTGCTTGCTTGCCTGCTTGTTTGCTTGATCCCCTTGGGCTGAATACCTAATCATCCTCCTTATCCACCTATTCAACTTGGACCATCTAGAACCCCCCCCCCCCCATCGGTCTGTGAGGTGCCGGATCAATCCTAGACGGGCGCGGTTCTATCGAGCCTCGAACCCCCGTTCGCGCCTCCCCCGTCTTTGGTACCCTTTCCTTTTCCGTCTTTGCCCATGTTACGCCCCAGGCTTCTTAAGACGAGTAGGAGCCAACCAACATCTCCCGTCATCTGATTTTCTACTCAGCGTCTCTTTTAGTCTCCGTCGCTCCGCGATCTTTCTTTGTCCTCTCTTGCTGATCCCCGCTCATGATGTACTCGTTGACCTCATAAGAGCCCATCTGAGTTTGAGTGTCGCGACCGACCTTTTCTTGCCTGGAGTGGCCAACCTGAACAGGCCGGTCACTACTGGGAGGTGAGTCGTTTCCTCATCCGGCCCATTGCAAGTCACCCCAAGCTCACCTCACTCGAAGAAAAAGGCAACTTTGCCCATATTCACGACCGAACGATCAGAGCTCGCCTTCCGCGGTTACCGACTACTTTGTTCGGATACCTTGCTTCCGTTGGCACGGTACAACTTGAGTCTTGACTCCAGCCTGACGCACCCGTCCGACTGGATTCAAGAAAACGAGTGTTCAACATAGTACGCGCCGTACAAGCGAGCTGCAACTACCCGACGACAACACGCTTTATTTGCACGATCCCGCCTCTCTCACCGCGACGTGGACCTTTTCTACCCAGCTGAAGTTGCGGTTTCCGATCGGCTCCTTGCCCGCCTGCGTTTGCTCCCACCGCTCGTGTATTGTCGATTCAGCGCACGTTTTTAAGACACGATGGAAGACTACAGTTATCTTGTCAAGATGGCGGAGCCTGGTGATGATAATTACTGGGCCCCCAAAGATGTGAGCCCATCTGTAACTTGCATATCCATCCTCACTAGCTGACATGTTCAGATTGTTTACACTTCGATTGTCGGGTTGGTGATGTTGGCAGCCATCCTCGAATGGTTCCTATGGATTGCTGCATTCCTGTACTGCCTGTGGAAGGTCTTCGTCAAGGCCGAGCATTGGTCTATTCGAGTATTGGCAGTTATTGTTGGTATCTTATTCACTTGTTTCAGGTAAGTGGAAGTGGCACGCAACCCCTCACAAGAAAGATGGTCGAGCTCACAATTATTCCCAGAGCAATTTTCCTCCCGATCATGATCGTCACTCTGCCATTGCCCAGTGCTGTCGTAAAGTACTGGCCAACAAACATGGTCGATGTGCTTCAGTGGTTCGCTTTCTGGAGTTTTGCTGGCCTTCTGACCATTCCATGGCTGTTCTGCGTCTATCAGCTTGTTACCAACCAGCTTGGACGAACGAAGAGAATCAAGCAGGTACTGGACGAAGTCTCGGCACCAAAAGTCGTCATCGTCATGCCCGTCTACAAGGAGGACCCAGATGTTCTCGTTGTTGCCATCAACTCTGTCGTCGACTGCGACTACCCGCCCTCTTGCATTCACGTCTTCCTCTCGTTCGACGGTGATCAAGAAGATGAACTTTACCTGAACACTCTCGAGAAGCTGGGTGTCCCGCTGACCTTGGAGACATACCCTAAGAGTATCGATGTTTCATACAAATCCGCTCGTATCACCGTCTCCCGATTTCCCCATGGCGGCAAGCGCCATTGTCAGAAGGCCACCTTCAAGCTCATCGACAAGGTTTACGAGCACTACCTCAAGAGAAACGACAACCTCTTCATCCTTTTCATCGATTCCGATTGTATTCTGGACCCTACCTGCCTTCAAAATTTCGTCTTCGATATGGAAATGAGCCCTGGTAACCCCAGAGACATGTTGGCCATGACCGGTGTTATCACGTCTACGACTAAGAAGCATAGCTTGATCACACTGCTCCAAGATATGGAGTATATTCATGGCCAACTTTTCGAGCGAACTGTCGAGTCCGGGTGCGGCGCCGTCACTTGTCTTCCCGGTGCTTTGACGATGCTTCGATTCTCTGCCTTCCGCCGAATGGCCAAGTACTACTTTGCCGATAAAGCAGAGCAGTGCGAGGATCTTTTCGACTTCGCCAAGTGTCATCTTGGCGAGGACCGCTGGCTGACGCATTTGTTCATGATCGGAGCCAAGAAGCGGTACCAGATCCAGATGTGTACCTCCGCCTTCTGCAAGACCGAGGCTGTCCAGACCTACAGATCCCTGATCAAGCAGCGTAGACGTTGGTTCCTGGGTTTCCTCTCCAACGAAGTCTGCATGCTTACTGATTGGCGTCTCTGGAAGCGCTACCCTATCCTGGTTCTCGTTCGATTTATGCAAAACACCATCAGAACCACGGCTCTTTTGTTCTTCATTATGGTCCTCGCTATCATCACCACTTCCAAGAAAGTTGACAACTTGCCCGTCGGCTTCATTGCAATTTCTCTCGGACTCAATTGGCTCATGATGCTGTACTTTGGTGCCAAGCTCCGTCGTTTCAAGATCTGGCTGTACCCGATCATGTTCATCTTGAACCCCTTCTTCAATTGGTTCTACATGGTTTACGGTATCTTCACAGCTGGTCAGAGAACATGGGGAGGCCCGAGAGCTGATGCCGCGACTGCCGACACCGAGACTACTGCTCAAGAGGCCATCGAACAAGCCAAGGAAGGTGGAGACGAGCTCAACATCGTGCCTGAAACGTTCATTCCTGCCGCCGAGGCCCGAAAGGAGAGCATCGCTGGCGGCAAGGGTAACATGGGCCCTATGGGTCGCAAGCACAGCGTCGTCCAGCCGCCATCGCAAATTGAGGGACGCTTCGCTGCCAGAAAGAAGTCTGCTGCTGGATTCTACGTCAACGCTGACGACTCCCAAGTCACCGTCAACCGATCCGGTCCCAGTGGTTTCGGTCCGGCATGGGCTTTGCAGTCACGCGACTCATTCGATAGTATGGTGTCGTCGCAGACCGCTGGCAACTCGGTCTACATGCCCCGTCGTGTAGAGAGTATCATGGGTGAAGAGGATCGCAAGAAGTATGAGCTTGCTCAGCAAAGCCAGTTCAACCAGTTTTTGTCCAACTCTAAGCGATTTGGGGCTCAGACTACAACAACTGGTCAGGTTTACGAATATTCCGATGCTGAGATGAAGCGGGGAGGATTCCAAGACGTCCCGGATCCGATGGATAGAGGCCAGGAGTATACCGACAATGTCCGGATGGGCTCTGTCGACAACAGCTTTTCTGGACGGCCGCAGTCTGGAGAAGGTCTGCCACGGCAAGGAATGAACGCAACACATTCGGCCAGAGGCGGGCGCAGCCCTCTTGCAAGAGCTAGCTTGGTCCGCACGATCCCTCTGGAAGATGTTCAATCTGAGGGTGAAAGCTCAAGCGGAGGCCATGACAGCCGCGATGACTCGCCCAAGAGAAAACTGTAGAGGAGCGTTGGGGGCGAGGCAACGACGGTGTGCGATAGAATGGATAAATTTGCATATCTTGGCGTTGAAAGGGCTTTCAAACATAAAGCAGGAGAACTTCAAGACGTCCGGCAACACTGGTTTCGAATATTTCCTTTAATTCTTTTCTTATTTCTTTTGTAAAACCCATGGGTTGACAGCGCAAGAGCTGTAGATGCAACGCTTAGCATAGCGGGTATTGGAAAGCCCATTTGACCAGAAAGCTATTAGCAATACTTACATAATGCAATGCATTCTTGAGGCATCCGTACTCTAGCAAACTGACGATATGGTGCAATGGGCAGTTGTGGTTAAAAATAATGAGAGGAAACGCAGCCTGCTCGCCCATCTAAGATGCGACTGATGATCCATGAACTATCGGTACCATGGCATTAGCAACAACATCTGGCCCAAGTGGCCGGGTTGGTGGAAGGTTGCAAGCTGTGAAGTAATATTAATCAAGGACAAGATGTAGAGCGTCGGGGAAGGAGATGCATTTGGTAATCGTCGCGGCAAGGACATGATGTATTACCCAATAGAGGGGTATCGCCAAGATAAGATTAGATAACTTCAAGTGGACTCGGAACTGTATCGTACTTGGCAACAACCTGTAGAGGCGGCATGTTGTCTGGTCGCATGCCTTACAAAAACAGACTCGTGGGAGCAGCCTGACATTGACGTTCCTCATGACTAATGATGATTTCCAAGGTGCTCCATATATAAGGTAGGTCAGAGGTATTGCATCACGGTTGACCACAGATGTTTGGATAGAATTCTACAAACGAGCAAGGATGGCAGACAGGTTGTTGTTGATGATGAACAGGGATGGCTTTGGACAAAGGCACGAAGGACGGATTGATTGCTTCGAAACCGAGGCGGTCCACCATATTCGTTCATGAATATACCCCCAAACTCTATAGTATGTACGGATAGCTCGCAGACATGCAGAGACCAACGGCGAGCAAGCCCATCTGCCTGCCAGCCTTACCTTATACACGTGGATGTGGTTCTTCGTTGTCCGCATTGCCTCACTTTCCGCGGGAGCCAGTTGGAGAGAGGGACGATTGGTGAGGGGTGGCGGCGGGGTGGAGGAAAAGCGTGGAGGGGCAGAAGCACAAGAAATCCACGGTGGCAGCGGAGTGGCACGGTGACCCGAGCAGGGGGCCAAGTCCATGAGGAACAACAGAGAACGAAGGAGAATCTTCTTTCCCATTCGGCCTCCACTACTATTTCAGCGCCCTGACACCGTCAAAATTCCATTTGGGTCCACCCAGCTCAAGTCATTCCCGTCCCGCCAAGTACCTACCTACCCTACCTATCATTTGGTAGACATCGTCGCCTTTTCCGAGGTACCTTACCTTACTCAGAGCGCACAGTCACAAGCAATACCGCCCCTTGCAAGCAAAGAAAACGTCCGCTAGAAGACGCTCCAGTTACAGAGCATCGCACGCTACAAGTCTCATCTCGTCGATGCCATACAGTAGGTACCCAACTTGACAGCACACACACAATCCAACCCAAACCCAAACCCAGTGTAAGGTACCGTGCCAAAAAAAAAAAAAGGTACCTGACCGCCCTCCTTGCCTCACCAATACCCCAAAGTAAATCTGGTGTGGCCACGTACCTTACCGCTACCTGGACCTCCCCGGTCTTCCCTGTCCCGCCCACCTCATCCACCTCTGTGGCCTGCCACTCACTGCCTTACCTCAGAGTACTTACTTGGTGTACCGCCCGGCCAGACACTTCCTGGTGACGCTAGAGCGCACTGCAACTTTTTTTCCACACTCCGGCACATCCCACCTTCAGGTTCTCTTGCATATTGACAAACTCTTAAACCTTGCATTTGTCTGTACTCGACATTTTTCTCCCCCCAACCTTTTCGACGAGACGACCTTTCGACTCGACCGCTTGCAAATACCCTTCCCGCAAGTCGGATAATCAACCATCACTCGACCAAGACTCGAAACCCCCAACAAATCTCTTTCCTCTTCTCAGAGCGTTGTTGTGAGCGCAACCCCGCTGCCATCAGAACCTCCGCCGGACAATCCTTGTTTACAATATCCTCACAGAAAGAACACTACCACCCAACATGAGTGTCGTCGGTATGCTTGCGCCTCTCTGTCTTGCTCTGCCGCCTTGGTATCTGTCGCCTTGAAGAATACTTGCTGACCTTTGTGTTCTTTACTTCAGGTGTTGATTTCGGAACCCTCAAGACGGTCATTGCCGTCGCCAGAAATCGCGGTGTCGATGTGGTGCGTACCCTGACCTCTGCCCCTCCCCCGCCAAAAAACAAGCAGAGATTTTGCGACAGAACAACGACGACTAACGAACGAATATAGATTTCCAACGAGGTCTCCAACCGCGCTACACCGTACGTCCAAACCAATACCCCCCAGTCGTTCGAAATGATGATGCAGTCAGACTAACTGTTATCTCCAGGTCTGTTGTTGGATTCGGTCCCAAGTCGCGATACCTCGGCGAGAGCGCCAAGACTCAAGAAATCTCCAACCTCAAGAACACTGTCGGTTCCATCAAGCGTCTTGCCGGCCGCGCTGCCAGCGACCCCGATGCCCAGCTCGAGCAGCAGTACATCACCGCTCCCCTCGTCGATGTCAACGGCCAGGTCGGTGTCGAGGTTTCGTACCTTGGCAAGAAGGAGAAGTTCTCCAACACCCAGCTGATCTCCATGTACCTCAGCAAGATCAAGCAAACAACACAGGCTGAGCTCAAGCTTCCCGTTTCCGACTTGGTCATGAGCGTTCCCGCTTGGTTCACCGACATCCAGCGCCGCGCCATTATCGATGCTGCCGAGATCGCTGGCCTGAAGCTCCTCCGCCTCATGAACGACACTACTGCTGCCGCTCTCGGCTGGGGTATCACCAAGCTCGATCTCCCCGCCCCCGAGGAGCAGCCCCGCCGTGTTGCCTTCATCGACATCGGCCACAGCAACTACACCTGCTCCGTTGTTGAGTTCAAGAAGGGCGAGCTGGCCGTCAAGGGTACCGCCTTCGACCGCCACTTTGGTGGCCGTGACTTCGACAAGGCCCTTGTCGAGCACTTGGGCAAGGAGTTCAATGGAAAGTACAAGATTGACATCCACTCCAACGGCCGCGCCATGGCCCGTACCATCGCTGCCGCCGAGAAGTGCAAGAAGATCCTTTCTGCCAACCAGCAGGCTCCCGTCAACATCGAGTCCATCATGAACGATGTCGATGTTTCCGCCATGATCACGCGCCAGGAGTTCGAGGCCCTCGTCGAGCCTCTGCTGCAGCGTGTCCACGTTCCTCTCGAGCAGGCTCTTGCCGAGGCTAAGTTGACCAAGGACGACATCGACGTCATTGAGGTCATTGGTGGTGGCAGCCGTGTTCCTGCCCTCAAGGAGCGCATTCAGGCTTTCTTCGGAAAGACCCTGTCTTTCACCCTGAACCAGGACGAGGCTGTTGCTCGTGGCGCTGCCTTCAGCTGCGCTATCCTGTCCCCCGTTTTCCGTGTCCGCGACTTCACTGTCCAGGACATCATGAGCTACCCCATCGAGTTCGCCTGGGAGAAGGCTCCCGATATTCCCGACGAGGACACCAGCCTGACTGTCTTCAACCGCGGCAACGTTCTGCCCTCTACCAAGATTCTTACCTTCTACCGCAAGCAGCCCTTTGATCTCGAGGCTCGCTACGCCAAGCCCCAAGATCTCCCCGGAAAGATCAACCCGTGGATTGGTCGCTTCTCTGTCAAGGGTGTTAAGGCCGACGGCAAGGATGACTTCATGATCTGCAAGCTGAAGGCTCGCGTGAACATCCACGGTGTTCTCAACGTTGAGAGCGGCTACTACGTCGAGGACCAGGAGGTCGAGGAGGAGGTTAAGGAAGATGAGAAGGATGGCGAGAAGAAGGATCCTGATGTGAGTGTTGCGGCGTCTCGTTACGAAACTTTTCCTTCTGCCGACGTGCTTGATAGCTTGGAGTCGCCGCTCAAACGACGGCGCCAAGGCTTAGACACGGAGTTGCGATCTGTTCCGCCCCCGTCTTGTGCGTTTGTCGAGGATGAAGAGATCCCGAAGCTAACAATCTATTCACCTCAAAAGGCCATGGAGACCGACAACAAGGAGGATGCTCCCAAGAAGACCCGCAAGGTGAAGAAGCAAGTCCGCAAGGGCGACCTCCCCATTGTTAGCGGCACAGCCTCCCTGTCCGACTCAGCGAGAACTGCTCTTTTCGAGAAGGAGTCTGCCATGGTTATGGAGGACAAGCTTGTCGCCGATACCGAGGAGAAGAAGAACGAGCTCGAGACCTTCATCTACGACCTTCGCAACAAGCTCGACGACCAGTACGCCGACTTTGCCAGCGACGAGGAGAAGACCAAGATCAAGGAAAAGCTTGAGGCGAGCGAGGTAAGAGATTTTCTGGAGTACGTGCGATTCGAAAGCGGCCGCTAACCTATGTTCCAGGACTGGCTCTACGATGAGGGCGAGGACGCCACCAAGGCCGTCTACGTTGCCAAGATTGACGAGATCCGCGCCATGGCCGGACCTATCGTCCAGCGCCACTTCGAGAAGGTCGAGGAGGAGCGTCGCATCGTTCAGGAGAGAGTTGAGGCTGAGAAAGCCGCCAAGAAAGCCGAAGAGGAGGCTCGCAAAGCTGCCGAAGCTGAGAAGGCTCCTCCGGCGGCTAAGGATGAGGAGATGACCGACGCTGACGCAAAGGCTGACGCTGAGGCCGAGGGCACGAAATAGGATCCTGTGGACCTGACCAACGTTTGAAACTTTGAAAAAAAGATAACAAAGAGAACAAAAGCGAGAAGCAACGAAGATGATAGAATAGACCCTTAGTTATGGTTTCTTTCGGGTTGGCATAGGGTCATCAGGCTAGAGCAGCTTCGACGGTTATCATGGAATGAGAGAAATGACTTGAATTTGACAAATGACCGAGGCCTCTTTTCCATACACACGTCAAATATTAACTATGTTTTATCAAGGTAGTGATTCATTGCGTTTTCTTCCTCAAAGCAGTTGTGACTCGAGTATCTGCAAGTATGGTATGGTGATGTACCCCTCGAGAAGAGTGTAAATCACAGCCTACATACATCATGTCATTTCCTGGCCATCTTCAAGTCAGAAATTCTAGATAAAACATCTCTTTGAATTCTTTTGCCCACAGCTTGCAAATTTTTGTTTTTTGGAGAATGGCCATGGAAACACACATATGCTTTTCGGAGGGGTGATAAACCACCTCGTAGACAAAAAACCACATACATCAGACTTCTTTGAGAGAAAAAAAAACCTTCATTTCCATCCCTTCATGCAGCCCAGATAACCCACTTCCCACACCATTCATCCTTTCCATACTTCTTCACCTCCAGCTCCCCCTCTCTCTGCCTCTCTCGTCATGTAGCTAAACAAGACAGAAGAGACAGACACAAGGAAGTAGTAGATATTACGCAATCAGTGAATGTCGAAAAGGGGCTTGAGCTTGATGATGAGCTGCCACTCGTCGTTGGAGACGTCCTTGCGGTAGAACTCCTTGAGGGTGTTGATGCTGGCGCGCGAGATGAGACTGTACAGCACGTCAGACTCCTCGAGGTGGCGACCGTACGTCGGCTGGTGGCCGCCCATTTCAATCTTGACGGCGACCGAGGGCTGTCCCTTCTTGCAGACGGGAATCTGCTTGTGGTCACGCTCGATAGAGGTACTACTCGGTGTTAGCATCCAAAATTGTTCTTTGTCCTTTTCTTCGTCGGATCAATGGGATGGGGATCATGGGACTTACACTCTACCCAAGTTGACGATTTCCTTGACGCCAGTGACGGCGTTGGTCTTGACGGCTGCAATGGGTGTGTTGATCTTGAGCTGACCGTCAACGACGTCAACACCAACGACAATGGGGCCGGTCTTGTTGAAGACGGCAACCGTGTTGAGCACGCAGGGGAACACGGCCAACATCTTGGACTCTTCCTTCTTCTTCTCCAGGAGCTCCGCCATGTGCTTGGTGAAGGCATCGAACAAGTGGTAAATAATGTCTGCGGTGAAGATCTTGACACCGACGTCGTCGGCGTACTGCTGCGCCTCCTTGTCGACCTTGACATCGAAGCAGAGCATGACGGCGTAGTCGGCCGCCTTCTCCAGCATGATACCGGCCTGCATGACATCGCGCTTGTACACCGGGCCGATACCGACGTTGGCGACGGGAATCTTGCAGTCCTTGAGGAAATCGAGCAAGGCCTCGAGGGAACCGAGGGTGGACGCCTGGACACTGACACCACGACCAGTCTTCTCGACACGGCTGAAGAGAGTCGCCAGATCGGACTCGACCTCGTCGATGATGTCGTCCTCGTCGTCGTCGGGGCCGACGACCATCATGCGAGAACCGGCAATGGCACCCTCGAGACCAGGGGCACTGATCTTTACACCGAGAGCGGCCTTGACCTCCTTGTTATGCACGTAGGCAGACTTAAGGCGCAGCTCACGCATTGGTGCGGGCGTCAACAACGCGCGAATGTTTGTGGTGATGGCACCTTCCACACCACACAACACTATCCTGTCACCCTCGCGCAGGATACCGTTAGACAGGACAACATCAACAGTCATACCGAATCCTTCAATGGCCTTCACCTCGAGAACAGTGGCCTGAACCTCGGAAAGGTACATCAGGGCTCCGACCATGCGCTCCTGGGTGAGCTGGACAATGAGCTTCAGCATATCGGGAATACCCTCTCCGGTGTGGGCAGAAGTAGGGATGAGCGACACGTTCCTGGCCATGGACTTGTTCTCGTAGAAGAGCTCTGCGTTAAAACCCTGCTCGGCGAAGGCAACCTTGGTCTGCTCGAGGCGGTTCTTGAACTCGTTCTGGACACCCTTGGGCTGCAATGCCAGGGACTCCTGGAAGCCGTTGTTATCGACCTTCTTCCAGCCGTACAGACGATCAATCTTGTTCAGAGCAACGACGAAAGGAGTCTTTCTGTCACGGAGCATTCTCATAGACTCCAGAGTTTGGGGCTCGAGACCGTGCATGATATCGACGACGAGAATGGCGATGTTGCAAAGAGACGAACCACGAGAGCGCAGGTTGGAGAAGGACTCGTGACCAGGGGTATCGATGACCAACAGACCGGGGACCTTGAAGTCGAAGGCGCCGTCAGGGTTGACGACGGCGGTCTTCGCCTTGATGGCCTCGACAGGGAAGTAGGTAGCACCAATCTGTTGAGTGATACCACCAGCTTCGCCCTCCTGCACGTTGGTCTGACGAATCTTGTCGAGAAGCTTCGTCTTTCCGGTATCGACGTGACCCAGAATACAGCAAATGGGGGAACGGAGGTTGTCCTTGGATCTGGCAGCCAACGCGGCCTGGTGAGCCTTCTCACGGCGCTCCGCGGCCTCCTTCTTGCGTTGAAGTTCGGCTTGACGGGCCGCCGTCTCCTTCTCATCCTCGGAGTCGGATTCAGATTCAGAGTCAGAGTCATCATCCTCATCGTCGTCCTCGGAGTTGGCCTCCTCATCCTTCTTGTCGGCCTTGCCATTGGCGGCGGCCTTCTTCTTCTCAGCTTCTTCGTCGCTGTCAGCATCCCAGCTGTCCTTGACGTCATCCTCATCAGAGGCAGCAGCTGCTTCCCAGTCGTCCTCCAGATCGCTTTCTGCCGCCTTCTTCTTGGCAGCAGCGGCAGCCTCTGCGTCGGCCTTCTCTTTGGCGGCCTTTTCCTCGGCCTCCTTGATGAGTCGTTCGGCTTCCTTCTTGGCGCGCTCTGCAGCCTCGGCAAGGGCCTTTTCTTCGTCAACCTGAGGAACACTTAAGTTAGCGATAGCACCTTCTGGAACCTCACACCGTCCTCGAAATTTACCTTGTCTTGCGCCTTGCGGCCTCCCTTCTTCTTGTTGTCGTAGACGGTCTTCTTCTTCTCGGCCTCTTCGCTCGGGCCAACCTTGATGCCGGCAGCAAGCATCTGCTGGAGCTTCCGCTCGTTACGGGCCTTCTCCTCCTTCTGCGCCTTGGTCATGAACTTGCCCTCCTTCTTGAGCTGCTCAATCTTTTCCTTCTCCTTTTGCTTCTTGAGGGCCTTTGCCTCCTCTTTGCGCTTGTTCTCTTCCTCGGCGGCTCGCTCCTCCTCCTCAATTCTCTTCTTCTCCTGCTCGGCGAATTCAGCGTCCTCCTGCTGTCTGCGGCGGAGCTCCTCTTGCTGCTTCTGGAGAGCGGCCAGAGCGGCGGGGATCTTCTTCTTCTTGCCACCCTTCTCTTCGGCCGGAGGGGGGGCGACGGCAGCGGCGGCGGGCGTGGGGGAGTCCTTCTTCTCGGGAGCTGCTGCCTTGGCCGGCTCTGCCTTGGTAGTAGCAGGCTTCTTCTTGGCGGCCTATGTATTTCGATTATGGTTAGATTGGTCGTATGGATAGAAAGAGCCATTGCGAACTCACGTTTTCCTTCTTGCGCTGCTTCTCTCTCTCCTTCTTCAGCTTCTCCTTCTCGGCCTTGGTGAGGACACGACCGGAGTTCTCGTCATCGTCAGCCGGGGCAGCGGCCTGGGCCTGCTTTCCCTTGCCACCCTTGCCCTTCTTCTCCGGCAGGGCGAACTCGTCGTCCATGGTCGCCTCTTGAGGGGCCTTCTCGGCAAGACTGGGTGAAGGAGCATCCTCCTGCTCGGGTTCGGCTACGGGCTCCTCGATGCCCTTCTTCTTTCTCTTCTCTCTGTTCTTGCGCAGAGTGGCCATGAGACCACTGACCTCCTCCTCTGGCTCACCCTCGGCTGGCTTTTCGGCATCAGCTTCGGGTGCAGCGGCGGCAGGAGCGATGGTCTCGCCGAGCTCATTTTCCCAGTCGTCGTTGGCGCGAGCCTTGTTACCCTTCTTCTTGGGAGGCATCTTGACGGTATTCGACGTCGGAGTCGTAAAAGGGACTTGAGGAGTGTCTCTTTGTAAGGACCGTGTCCAGTTTGTAGAATCAAATCAGGAAAGACCCTAAATAGTTGCCGATTGTGGGCGACGATCCAGCCAGTGAATGACGGCTAGAGAGACAGACGGAAATTCCCAAGGATGGGGTGGGGTTTCGATGATTGGTGGTGGCACACGAAAGAAAAGGGCTCTTTCAGCGATGCAAGAGATGAGGTGGCGAAACCGAGACCTGAATGCGATTCTGTCGGGGCCGACACGACATAATACGGACGATGCGATGCGTCTTGTCTGGGCTACAACCGGGGAAAGAGCGAAGGTCGTTGAGAACTGGTCAAAATCTCGAGCGGGAAAACTGGAGGGCAATTCACTGCGGGGCAAAGTTCGGGTTTTGGGGCAACGTCTTGGTCGTACGGTGCACTTGAAAGTTTGGTGGTGGGCAAAGCCGCAAAAGCCATGAATGTCATTTGTACCGGGGGGGTGTGACGGTCGTCTTTGCGACGCCTCAGATTGTGCAGGTGCGCTTCCAGTGCTCAAGGCACCTATTTTGTACTTACTTTAGCTCAACTAAGGCAAGGTAGCTGGCGGGCCTTCACTTGCTTTACCCGCGATCACTACACTATTTGATGACTGCTTTTTGGGCAAACTATGACCAATTCCAAGCCTCCCCAGATAGTCTACCTCGGTGTAGATATGACTCTTCGAGTGTGAGCTCTGCGGGATGCCACCGTTGACTGGACATAGCATGGCGATATCTCGTCTTAACTCCAGGCCAAGTGAGGCCAACTCACAGCGAAAGAAAATGTAGGGCATCCGATAATAATTTGGCCACTGTGCGAACAAAATTCATCAAGGTGTCGTCCACTCACATTACGCCGTTGTGCATGCGCTAAACGCACCAAAGCTACCCATGTTAACCCCTCCTTCTCCACAATTATGTTTCTAAGTTAGGTCGTGGGAAAAAAGTGACATGAGTGGGTGGCCACCCAAACGCTTTCAGGCGCGTGGGAGCTTCACAGAAGATGACTAGTCCTTGATATGATCTAGGCTTTTGCAGATGAAGCTAACTCTGTATTCATCAGTCAGTCGAGACAACATGGTACCAGCCTCGTTTCTGAGTCGTAGGTGCAGGGCTATATCTCGGACTTAGGAAGTTTTGAAGTAGACTCGGATTCTTTCCTAGAGCCCAGTGATTCTTCTACTTAGTCCAAGTACTGACCACTCTTCTCACGGCTTTTCCCTCGATGGTACAACGGAAGCATCGTCTTTTCGGCAAAGAAGAACCCCATACCTTTTTCAGAGAACAGGCGCAAGGAAGTAATCCAAAATGTCGTAAGCGAGATCGAAATACCTCGTGAGTTGAGGGTCGTTGTCTTCTTGAAAAGATGCAGTCCATTTTCCATCATCCAAGCCGTCCAGATACTCTCGCAAAAGGTCATGGTTGCTGTCTCCCTCCATTATCTCCTGAAGGACCCGCTTGTCGATACACTGCTGTAGTAAATCTCCATTGATGTGCTTCATCGACTTTGGCGTGTCTTTCGCTTCCGCGTCGTATTCCTCGTTGTCCAAAATGGACACTTCATAGCTGTAGGGAAACAGCAATGGACTTCTCAGCGCTAGGTTCTCAATGAGACGCAAAAATCGCCATGCTTGAAGGTTGAGTAGGCTGAAGTGCATCAATGATCCGTCAAGACAGATCCCCAACACCTCAGCACCGTCTACTGTGCTTGGTATACTGCCGTACCGTGGCACATGTTCTGTCGCCACCCATTCCGGCCGCACGCGGCCTCGCTGAAGTTTCCTAATGCTGGCAGGCAACGGTCCTTCCGCGACGAGCTCCAGCTCTCTCTTTGGCTGTTTCCAGGGAGTCCAGACTGCCGTGAAGGACCGATCCATGCCCGTCAGCAGAGTCACCGGCCAAGTCAATTCTGGATCTGCATCATCCCCGACGTCGAAGAAGTGATTCGACTTCCGCGTCACCTGATCCGCATGGATCTGTGTCATTTCTCCGTGTGTATTCTCTGCCTTGTGATCAATGATCACCAAGGAGTCGCTTAGGGTAAGTGCCGAGATCTTGCCGTTCACCATCCGTAGTGAGATGGCGGGCGAGTTCAGCTCGTATGTCTTTTTGCGGACCAATCTCTTTTCGACCGAGTCAAGGACGTCCCAGTGGAGGACTTTTCCAGCACAGTAGATAATGCTGTCGCCATCGCCAACGATAGAATATATGGGCGCCTTTTCCTTTATTCTGTATTTGGTGGAGAACCGTATCCTCGTTCTCCTGTTGCCCTTAGGGTCATGACTCTCTTCCTTCTTGGGAGACACAAGTAAGAGGCGTCCGCCTGCCGTCGTGACGATGAGGTAATGAAATTTCATGCCGTCTTTGACGAAAAGCCAGTCGTAAACTGCATGAATTTTGTCGTCTTGGCTCCCCAAGCCGCTGATGAATGTTGTCGCATTTCCATGCTTGTCTTGCGGAAGAGAGAGGTCTTCTCCGGTCTCGGGGTCCAAGAAAAGAACAGTCGGCTTCTTGCCAATCTGCAGTGCAACAACTAAACACTGTAGAGTTTGAGAGTATAGTACCTTGGAAGGTGTCCCGGGCAGTGGCAGTGTCTTGGGCACCGGCCCAGATTGCAAATACAGCTCTACGAACGACATGCGCTCTCCTGACAAAAGTACAAGTGGTGCGCGTTTTTTGCCGCCCAAATCGACGGGAATGCACGCCGCAGAGATGACAGGCAACGATGGAGTCGCTGGGTGCTTCAGATCAGTTGCCCATACCCGGTGCTTCGTGGCAAAATGACCTGGCCGTCTGGCCTCAAAGTCCCTCAGAAGCAGGAGGCTGTCGTTGCAACAAACCAGTGCTGAGCCAGGGAGTAACGGCGTTTCCAGAGGTACAACTTCGAGTGCGACTGTCCCTAATCTCTCCGCAAAAATCCGATGTTGGAAGGGGTTCATGGTGAGTTGGACTGTGATGAGATGCCCGCTTCGGGTACCCACGACTACGCTTGTTTGCTCCGCTGATTCCGCTACTGGCACAATGGTGGTCACCAACTCGATTGTTGGGGCAATATCCATTGCATCAATGTCTTCCGCATCATGGACTGCTTGGTCTATTTCAGGTTGTTAGATCAACAGTCCCAAAGTCGTGCAGGATAGGACGTACCCGTGGTAAGCCGTATCAATTCTGGCTTTTCACCTGTTGCGTTTGTAGGGAAGACGGCCAAGTAGGGGCTGTTTTGTCTCCAAAGCCCAGCCAGTACACATTCCCGTCCATCAAGAGAACAGAGGGTTAGACATGTGACTTCGCCATCGACAGGGTAAGTCTGTGTAAGGGATGTTTTGGTCCCGTTCGTACGGAAAGTGTGGATTCGGAAGCGAGATTCTTCAAAGGTTGAGACGCAGATGCAATTACCCCTGACGGCTGCATGCTCAGCTATCCTACCCACACCCTCAAAATCATCTAATTCATAACTTGAACTACTAGAACATTAGCAAAGTCGGAGTGGGACGTGGAGGCCGATTTCTGTAACACAAACCTGTGGTGCTGGTCGATTGTAATGATACGCTTCTCAGATACCTGAACAATGGTATTGTTTCGACTTTGCTCCGCTGCCAGAGTTCGAGACTCTGTGTCAAATTGAGTTGCCATTGGATCAGCCATCTCCGCGTTCGATAGATCAGATGATACTAGTAATACGTCGGAAGTTCCAGGGCTTGCCATCAGCATTTGATATGGCCAAGTTCCGTCTGCGGTTCTGAAAACCCAGACTTTTCTTGTTGGCAGCGGTTCAAAATAAGATATAATATTAGCGGGCAATCCATAGCGAAGCTCTGTGATACTGCCCTGCGGGCCGTTCCCAGAGGCGCAAAGAACTTTGTCTGGAGCTGTCAAATGGTCCAACGTTCTATCTCGCCATGGTATTAAGGGCTTCCCTTTTGGACCAGTCTCGGGATTCCACGAAGTCAAAGCATCTGTAGTGACGAAATCAACCGAGCAGGACCAGTTTGGGATACTTCCAAGCTCGACGAGAGGCTCCCGAGGTTTGAGCTGGGTAGGTATGTTAGTAGCTGTCTGGTAAAAAAACAATGGCATCACAACTTACCTGGAAGACCATCCCAGGGCCAGAGTCACCGGCGACAATGGCCACGTCAGAGTAGGCGTCATACATTGTGGTGAAGGCGGTCGAAATGTTGCAGTTGCAGCTGCCAACATTCATAGCAGCGCCTAGGATATCCGTCGTATTGAACTCAAAGAAGACAATTACACCATCTTCTCGAGCCAGGTAGATAAGATCCTTGGTGTCGTAGTAGCGGCGCCTCCGTACCGGTCTATCCCAAGCTGTCCAGAGAGGTACACTAGTACCGTGATGAAAAGGGCTTGCGGGATGGCTGATGGGATTGATTGTTTCAATGTCAGGGGGCCCTTGGAGAGGGTCCTTGCATATGCCAAGAGCGTGTTCGGAAACTGCGAAAAAGGAACTCCTCACTGTCAGAGGAATGATCAGAAGAGGGAGCCGATGCTCTGGTGCTATGCGATGGCCACGCTTTTCTTCGGCTAGCACTTGGCCAAGATCGTCTCCCCGCTCCCATTCGTAGATGACCATCTTCGACCTGTCGGCCTTTGCGATAATGAGAAGTAGAATGACGTGGTCTTCGTCCTCGGGGCGAGGATAAAGAAACTCCATCTTGAGAATGGTACCCTGGACTGCTCTTGGGTGGTGAGCCCTAATGGGTTTAATGGCCTTTCCAAGTATGAACTGGTCGCCCATTGCCTCCATGGACTCTAGCTCGTAAACGACAAATTTGTTTTGGGCATCGGCGACTGCAATATAGCGAGACCTGGGGTCAACAGCCACGTGGAATCCCAAGTGGCCCAGTCTCCTTGCTGGGTTATGGAACGGCGATGCGACGAAGTCCAGGGTGTCTCTCTCGTCATCTCTTTTGATAAAGAGGAAGACAAAGGAACCTGATTCGAGGATGAGGAGCAATAAGTGCGGTGGGAATTGTCCATGAGAACTACTGATGCCAGATCCAGAGACAATATCGGCCATGTGGGTGTCGTCATCTTCGTCTTCGCTTTTGATGTGGTCATGACCAGGGTCGTCTGGGACAACGCGAAAGTGCTCGTACTTGTTTCCAATAACAAGCGCATTTCGAATGCGACAGCCAAAGTCGTTCTTCCGCAGCACCTCCTGAAGCTGCCCATCTTTGCGCAACTCATTGATGCTCACGTAACGATCCTATATTTGTAAGCTTCTTCACATAGTCTGGAGATAACGTGTGAGGAAAAGGGCAGCGGGGTTCGAGGAATGGAATATCCAAGCCTCCAGGTGAGCTCGAGAAAGAGAATGAGTGACTCACCCCAACGAAAGCAACATCATTGTGATGTGCGGACCTCAGGCGAGCAGGCAAGACCCATCGAGCAATGGGACTATCGATGACAGTTCTCGTCAAGATACCACAGCTTGGCGGAGCGGGGAGTGAAGGAGCGACAGCGGAGGTGTTTGTGGTTGAGCCCCTCAGAACAGTTTGGAGGTCAATAGTCTCCGTCACCCAAGCACCGTTTCTAAAGACGTTTGTCTGGAAGGCCATTTCGAAAGGTCTTGTTATGTCAACATGGTTGACAGTGGAGTGAAAATCGGCAGTAACGGGTTGAAGAGAGGCCGAGAGAGGTGAACTCGGAACAGAGGTATTTCGGATTTGCGGCGGGGGATATGGATACCAGATTGCCGGGTCGCGTGATTCGCAATTCCAAACCGATCAGACTGTATGACGGAGCTGTGGTTTTGTCTCCGATTTCAGGGCCACTGGAATGGCAAGCAGCCGCCGTACGACTCAAATGCAACTGGGCCGGGGCTATCTGCTGAGGAACAACCTAAGGTGAGGCAAGGAGACAGGTAGGCAACGGCGCCATGGAATGAATGGCTCCAGGTTGTGACGGTTGGGCGGAGCAAAGGTTGGTTTTAGAGTCAGTCGTACTGGGTGTAAGGCAAGAGGTACGGGCATGTTAGCTAGCTGGTGGGGCACCACGTTGCATGGAGTATCGGAGCACGAGCTTACCTACCTGAGAGAAAGCACCACCTCACCACACCTCAGTGTTCCAAGTGAGGGCTTTCCAATGGAAGGCAGAAGCATGCAAGTAGCCAATAGCTACAAAGCACCTCGCATTGCCCTTTTTTCAGTATCTATCTACCTACATAAACACCTACCTTACCTGACCGTGGGCAAGTAAGGTAAGATCAAGTACATCGTGCTTACCAAGGTAGGCACGGCACGTACAGTAAGCCTAGTTGTGCAGCAAGGAAGGTACGAGATGTGAGGCGGCAGGCACAAGTTGGATGTGCGTGGGCGCGAGCAAAACACCGCCGTGGAATAGAAGTGGTTAGCTGCCATACCACCAAACATCACACATACCAACTCAGGCATCAATGATCAGAGAACAAAAGACCTCATCCCAGCTTACCTTGGACAACGCTCTACTTTACGACCCCTGCCTAATCCGATCTAGATGGCGTGAAACTAAGAATGCAAGTCTGGAGCACCCAGAACCCTAGCAACCCAAGTCGCATTATGCCATCATCGCTGATCAAAATGTATTGCACCCATATGAAGTCAGGACAAGTAGGTATTTTCCGCCGTTCCTTGTGGCCCCAGGAGGCTTCGATGAAAACCCGATCGGTTGGCGTTGTGGCGCGCTGGACCCTGATTCATCTCAAGCCCTTCACAATACTTCAAGTGGGGGGCCCTAGAACATCCCAAGAATGCAGCTTGCTGAATTCGCGGGAAATACCATTCCCGGCCGAGGTGCCTGGGCTGTGTCTTGGGTTGTGTCTCGACCACTGCGTATGATTTGCATCTCAGCCGAACTCTCTCCACTGTGACGGGACTTCGGTCAGTAGGGTAATGGAACGTCGGTGGTGAGCTGGCCCTGTAGACTGTTGCTGACTTGCTGAAGCATCGTGCATGCGCGACGGGAGGTATCCATCGCGTTCCTTGCTCAGGCGGGCAGCCAAGCCATAGGCAGGTAGCCCTGGCTGAGCGGGGACTTGGTTCAGGTTGCCTCTAGATCCCCGTCGTCTGGGAAAGAAGTTGACTGCCCGGTTTAGGATGCTTTGTTAGGTGTTGGGTGCGATCATTGTGCGTGGGCAGTACAGACAACACTGACGGCGGGGATGCTGAAGAAAACGAATTCATCCGCCGTTGTCGTCCCATCTTGCTACCCTACATCCAATATCCAATAATAAGGTCAAGTCGGTTTGATACTAATCAATCAAAGGTAGTCTAGGCCTCTATCTACATGGTTACGCCAACGATGTACCCTACCCTACGTGCCTCCAGTTGGAGGGCACGTCCCGGCGTCAAAAGAAGAAAGCTGGAATGAACCGCGGGCTCTTGCTGATTGGGCAGACGAATGGTCTTTCCTCAAGGCCATGCTGCCCTACCCAGCTGAAACCATTACACTGTAGGTAGTTGCCCTTGGGTAGGAGGCAAATGGATGTCTTCTTTCCATTGGTGTGGGTGTAAGTCCCACATACGGATAGCTACACCAACCACCAAGAACTTACAACAGCGCAAACAGTGGCATAGCCGGATTGCAAGATGCCTGGCCGGCCATTTCCGTCGCATATTCGGATGCCTCCACTGTCTTACCCGTCCTTTCCCTCGGGCACTGTTTGACGTCTCCTCACGCAAATAGGGCCATGCCGGAGTGTCTTTACTTCCGTCCTTCTACGTATGTTTATCACAGACCTTCTCCATGGACCTTATCAGTCTTATTATGTTTACTTGGAGCTTTGTTCTGCACGGAATTTCGGGAAAACCCCTTCTGCTAATAGCCTGATGGAGCCCTCTCCAAGAGTCCTGACTGATACCAGGGGAGGAAATCAGTGCGGATCGGTCAATACACCTTCAAGGACCAGGGCTCGTGTGCGGGTCTGGAATACTCCAGAAAGGCAGGGGGCGCAGGACAACCAGCCAGGGGTTCTATTGCCATGGCTATTCTAAATTCTCTGCCACAGAACGTACAAGACGAGTCAGGATGCCAGATCATCATCCTCTACTTAGGTAGACGTGGTGTTCACGTTGTACAAGGTAAGTACTCTAGTCAAAGTAGGTATCCAAATGAAGTTTGAAGCATATTTGGTTCCCCATCCCAGGTTGAAGTAAGCAGGGACGGATACATTGAAAAGAGTTTCAAGCTGCCGATAGAACCGTCTCATTCAACGCCATCATTTCCAGACCCTGTCATGATTGAATCTCAGACATTGCCCAGCTCAATCCAAAAACATACAAAAGCCGACTTGTCGACCTTGGCAGCTGCCGGCTCTCAGCACAACTGTCTGACTCGAAGAGTCCCTCACTTGAATGGAACTGTGTTCATGCATGACAAAACCAGAGTCTCCTTTTTACGCCAATACCGTACCCAAGAGAGTCAACGGAGTGGCGGCTTCGGCCGCAGCATCACCAACGAGACAACTAGAAGATAACACTGGTGTGCGTCACGCAATAAACAACCGCCCTTACGTACTCAATATACCGAGACCATGATGCATGTCTGGCTTAGGCTGTCTCGGCTAGACACTGGCTGAATCGAGCTGCAGGACCCAAGACGAGGGCTCTGGTCCGGTAGTCGGCAATAAACGCATCTTCAGAGACTATGATCGATCTTACGACCGTTATGACCCTCATGGAATTGACGCCTTTCTTTGGGCCCATAAAGCGGGAGTGGCTTGGACTTTGCGATCGTGAGCTTGATAAACGGAACGGACCTTCATCTGAGCTGCCAGCGCAATAAACCGCCAACAACCTAGGTATCTCACACCTATCAAACTGAACTCCTCAAGTTGGGAAACCTGGTCTTTCCATCTCATGTAACCCCCTTGAAACCTCCACATTAGGCAGATAGTTAACGAGCTTGTCTCACGGATCGACTGAGGGTAGCGCAATAGGTTTGGTGACTTGTGCAACCGCCACAGGTAGACCTACATAAGGTAGTACCTGACCCAGGGCCTATCCAATGCAGCCGATGCCGGCCTTGAAGCACCTAAAGTAAGCTTCCGCATGGATAGGTGAATCGGTTTTCTGAGCCGAGCTTTACACAAGATCACCCAAATATATCGGCCCGGAATTTCGCTTCTCTTGGGCAATGACCCAAAGCTAGACAGCGTACCTTACCTTACCTTACCTTACCTTACTGTGATATCAAAGTAGTGTCCAAAGGCGTTTAATGACAGCTCAAGTCAGATTCGCCCTATCTGGACCGTGCGTCCCGTCCCGGCGATCCAGGCCATGGGGGCCGGGCGTCCCTGGTGAAGTTGCTCCAAACGTACGCTAAGCCTCGGCCTCAATGGTTCGAAACAGATCCATAGATCCGCTGTGGAGGAAACTCCGCTATAACCTGGCTTGTCACATTTGTGGCAGCTCTTGGACCTCCAGCTTCCCTGTTCTTACAACCAACCATCTGTCTCTCGCCGTCAGATCGTGGACGCGTGTGATGCATCACACTTCAACCTCAGCTTCAAACCGTTGAAGCCGTGTCCTAGAGCCAGTTCACCATTGTGGATTTCATGGGCTTCCTCGATACTTTGCCAAACCAGCGTCCGCAACGCTAGGCTATAGCGGCGCGCATACCTCTCCTGAGCTCGCAGCCACACGATGCGCACGCTCCCGTGACGAGCACACCCCTCGACTCCAACGACGCCTCGTGACGCCACATTTCTCGCAATCACAAAAGAGTCATTGAAACGATCTCGATGGCCGAAAAGAATGCTCTCGGCAGCTCTGTCTCTGCGGCCCCCGTAGATCAGGAACAGCGCAAGACAGACGATATCCTCGAGGCGTGCAAATGGCGGAACATAGAAGTCCTTAAGTGCCTGGCTAGTACCAAAGGCGGATTTCTTACCGACACCCTACGCCGGAAAGCCTGTCAGTAGTAAATCGTGCCAACCATGGCGCCATCGCCCTGCAACGCTCCGAGGCTAACGGAACATTCTGTGTAGGGCCTATACTGCTTGGCCTCCCAGATAGCGAGGATTTCCAGGACACAATCGCAGCTGGTATAGACGAGAAGGTCTCATGGAAAACCCTTCCAAGCCATAGAGATGAGGAACAAGTTGCGCTCGACGTTAACCGCGCCTTCATCTACTACCCGAATCGTGAGACCACCCGACAGGGACTTACGAACTCGCGAAAAGCAAGCTAACCAACTCCGCGTACAGACCAGAACGACACCGAACTCGAGAAGAGCAAAAGCGAGCTTTCCAACCTGATTGTCGAAGTCCTCCGTCGATACCCATACCTATGCTACTTCCAAGGCTACCATGACATCTGCCAAGTCTTCATGCTGGTCCTCGAACCACCATGGCGCGCTCGCCTCGTCTCGCGACTGTCGGTGCTGCGCATACGAGACTTCATGCTCACCAGCCTCGAGCCGACCGTCGCGCAGCTCAGGCTGATCCCCGACATCCTCAACGCCGCCGACCCGAAGCTCAAGCGCCACCTCTCCGGCACAGAACCCTTCTACGCCCTGGCGGGCACTCTGACCATGTACGCGCACGACATCCAGGCCTACGGCGACATCGCCCGCCTCTTTGATACCCTCCTCACCCGCGAACCCGTCTTCAGCATCTACATGTACGTCCAGATCGTCCTGAACCGCCGCGACGAGCTCTTCGACCAGGAGGAGGACGATCCGTCCATGCTCCACCTCATTCTCTCCAAGGTCCCGCAGAAGATGGACCTCGATGCGTTGATCACGAGCACGATTGCACTTTACGAGCGATACCCACCCGAGTCGCTCCCGCAGTGGCGCAAGATATCCAAAGCGAGCTCTTTAAGGACGGCGCGGTCCGTGGAGGGATGCTCAAAGCAGACCATGGACGAAGGACATGTATTTTTTCAGAAACAGCTAGCGGAGCTCAAGGCTCTCGAGCGCCGGCAAAGGCTCATGAAGGTAATGTGGGCGTACAGAAAGGGGGCCGCTGCCGCCGGACTGGCCGTTGTCATCGGTTTAGTGGCCGTATACCTGGGTAGAAGAAACCCCAGTCCCATAGCTGCAATGGCAGCTCTGTACAACAAGTGGTCCAACGGAACGACCTGGACGCATAACTTTTAGTCAAGAATGATTGGCGGCCTGAACAGCTTTGCAAGACTTGTGTCATCATGTACATTTAGATTCCCCCAGGTAGAGTAAAAAACAAAGGCTATCACACAAACTGATATGCCACTAGCAGTCAATAACGCCTATTGTTGCGCCAATGCCAAAGTAATCCAACAAACTGCTGTGTGCCTAGTACTGCGCTGTCTTCAAGGACCCTCCTGGAATGCCGCTTTGAGGCCCTCGAAATGCTCCTGCTGCTCCGTACCCAATTTTCCGCCAACGTCGCTGATGATGGTCGAAATCAACGAATAATTGTTATAAAGAAACCTTTCCCGCTTACGCTTGTCGCTGAAAGACTGACTGTACCGCGTCAAGAAAGCCTCTGCCTCTGACCGCAGACGACGCAAGCTGGTTACCACTGGCTCATCGTCTCCTGCCTCTGTGCTCAGTGCCAGAACTCCCTGCAAGATCTGTCCAAACCTCTGGGTGACGAGATGCGGCGCGGCGGATAGCTTATTCTGATCCGCCGCCCTGGGTTTTGTGGGTAACGTGTTCATCAACTGCCGCAATGATTCACAGTGGTGATCCATGACAACTTGCAGTCTTGGCCATAGAAGCATCGTTGTCATGTTTATGTAGCCGTCCACGGCTGGCACTTTGCGTCGCTGTAGTTCGAAAGCAAGATGCTGATTGATGCGGATGCTCAATAGCAGCCCCAGAGCGTCGTACGATTCGGCAGTAAGCGTCCTGGTGAGGGTTTTGCCCAGCGCAAATGTGGGTTCGAAGATGTAGTTGAACTGTCGCGACACCGCTTGCAGAGACAATGGCGGCGAGAAGAAGGCGGCTAAGAATGTGTACTCCGCGGTGGCGTTGTCGATGAGTGCCAGGTTGAAGTTCCTGAAAGGCACCTCTAGATAATGTGTTGTCTGGTCTTCCTCGGCCAGGTAAGAGGAGATCGCTGCGGCGTTCCCCGATTTCAGGAGATCAATACGCCTTCCCAAGTTAAAGGCATCATGAGGCGGCCCAGCTGGTTTTGTGGCAGACAACACCGTGGCTCTCCGCGTGGGCTCCTCGTGTCCGAGAACGTCGTTCTTGTCGAGAATGTGCAGCTTAAGCTTTTCCAAGGCCCTTTGATATCGTCCAAATTGGTTTGCGTAATACCATCGCATGGTATTCATGTAAGCCTGACTGATCTCTTCTGCGAGAGTAGCATGATGCTTGTGTAAGAAGGTGTATAAGTCTTTGAACTTCAAGAAGTTCTGCTGTTGGATTATTTGGGCGTTGATGTGAGGGGATCGTAAGGCCTTGATCTGGGCGACAATGAAGTCCCGTATCCGCTCGACGGCTTTCATTGTCAGTTTTTCCAATAGGGGACCAAGGTCGGCCCAAGCCTTGCTCTCTCCCTGGTTCGAAACCGACTTTTTGTATGCTGAAGCTCGTTTGTCCACTTCCGCTAGCATCTTCACCCATGTCTCGTCGATTTGGCCCTCGGATATCTTGGACACCACATGGGGAGAGACGCTGAGCTCCTCGACAACTGGACCAAAAGCTTTTTCGACTGCTTTTCGATTGTCTAGCCTCACGTTCATTGCCGCGGAGCGTGATTGCAGGCTTTCGATATCTGCGGAGACGGCCGCGAGGTCATTACGGAAGCTTGTCAGATTGGTCTCTACTGAGCCTAGAACCCCATCGCATGCTGCAATTGATCGATGCAAGTCCTCGAATTGGGCTTTGCTCGCTTCAACTGAATTCAAAGATTAGCAATCTGCGAACAGTTGAGCCAGCCAATAGGGAGCTCATACACTCCTCTGCGGTTTGCCGCCGGTAGCTATCCGCATCGCTGCTATCGATCTCATCGGAGCTTGCAAGCTCTCGCAAGCTCAGCCCTTCGAATTGGAAGTCTAGTTCAAGGTCATTTTCGCTTATTGTGATTGTTGTTGCCTCAGATGTGGGCGCTGTATCTAGGATCTGGCCCAAGATCTCGACCGAATCTGGTCCGTCGTAGGTTGTCTGGGACTGTTTCAAGCCTGAGCCATTGACTCTCCGTGAAGCTAGGAAGGAGTTCGAGGAATCGTTGGAGACGAGTGAGAGTTGTGAGCCTCGTGGTGTGATGCCAGGTCGTTGAGAGGTCACATAGGGGCTGCTGGAGGTTCGTCGCGGAAGGGGAGAGTATGGTCGGCTGCCAGGCTGCGACGCTGAGGGAGACGAGTTCGACTGCGCTGCAAGTCGATCAAGCCACATGGTGGACTTGTGGTATGGAGAGGCTAAGAAGCGATGTGGTCGACAGGACGGAGCAACATGTCATCGAGGGTTCGCAAATCGCACGGATGATGTTGTAGAATCGAGAGGGATCGGCGTCTGGCTTCTTTGAAAGATGTACACCTGTGACATTGGTTACCTACCTTACCCCCAGGAGGCAGTTGACAAGGCTGGACGGCCTTAGGAGAGCGACGTGTTCTCATTGGATGAGCGACCAGTGACAAGCACCAGCCACAGGATACGTATCCACGGGAGCTTCCTGTGGCGTGGCAGGGGTCGGGCCCTTTGTCTTCGAGGGGTCGAAGTCTGGAAAGTGCGGGGCAGAATTGTGAGTGAAGGCCGGCGGCAAACAACCTGGAAACGTGCGGGGCAGGACTATGGATGGGCAATTGAAGAGCAATTAACGGCCCATTGATGCGTCTGGTATGGATGGGAGAGAGGCTGCACACATGTCGTGCAGAATCCGCGACATCTCCAAGGTAATCGTAGCTCAGACTGCTGGGACAGTGTCGGAGGGAAGCTCCTGCATGCTACAATGTGAATGCATATCTTTGGGCGCGAAGGGGTGCGTAAACCTCACGGAGCTCTCGTCTTAGATACAGGAATTGGTTACGGAAGAACCTGCCACAATGTCCGGACAATGATATCCCTGAAGATGTCTACCTTGCCTAGTCGGGTAGGTATCCAGGTACGACAGCTTCCCGTCAGGTTGTTCGAAACTCCGGCGCATACCGTCAAAATCCATTCCTCCAGTCCGGACCTTCTCTTGCCAAAGTGGGAGGCTAATATCGGAGGTCAACGAGGATGGCAGGTAAGGCAGAGAGAAGCAAGGGTTACTGGCCCGCGAGGTTTTGGCATGGCGGCATTAGCGCCCAAAAAAGGTTGTTGCCACAGGGCCGGTGGACTGTGCCCATGTGCTTCATTGTCCTTCGGGTAACCCTGTGAAGGGGAAATCATTCTGACCGATTGAGTCTTTAGGAGACGGGAGGGAACCTGGAAACCCTCAAACATCCTCGCCGACCTGGCCTGGCGTGTCTGGCTGGATCAAATAGGGGGCATTGCACAGGCGGCCAGCGACCAAAAAATTGAGCAAGCGGCGTCCAGTTGTTGCGGGATAGGAGCTTCAGCTCCTACGCGGTGTGGTGTCTTCGGCGTAGGGAAGGTAGGAAGGCCCATAAGTAGATGGCAGACGGAAGAACCTAGATGGGTACTTTGTACACCGCAGAGTCATCCACTGGCGACAATGTCACTCGAGGAGGGGTCTGACAGGTTCAATCTGTGAAAAGAAAGGGAAGAAAGCCCACACTCCACCTTTTTTTCACAGCGAAAGTGCTCCCTGCACCTGTCCCACACAACGCTTGGGAAGCCACGGACAGAGACTGAGAGGGGCGCGAATCTGGGCCTAGGAGTGAAAAAAACCAATAATAAAACCAGGAAAAAAATTATCTACTCCCGCCTCGCCTTCCTTTTTTCCCCTCCATTTCCCCCCTCTGCCCGCTCTCTTCCTTTCACAACTCTCCCCCCTCAAAAAAATATCAGCCGTCTTTTGCTGGGTAATTCCGCCTGTCGACATCTTCCCTTCGATTTTTTAGACATCTTCCAGTCAATCCTTCAAAATGTCCAACGACGACGCCCAGGTGAGTCTTTTGCGACAGCTCTATTACCCCCCTCCGTGCCCTGTCTCTTTTGGTGGTGGTGGTTGTGCTGGTCGAATGCGATCGATGTCGGTTGCTTTGGCGAAAATCGACCACCCCGCATCCACATTGGCGAGAGAGCCCCGCGGATGCTTCAACGCACCACGGCTCTGCACAGAAACTCGGGCAACACACGACGCATACGAGCATCAAATACCACACCAATTTCGATCACATCCTCCTGCCATCATCATTGTGCCGAACGACGCACATATTTTGGAGTTGGCCAAATCGCTAACGCATCATCTCCAAACAGCATGAGATGACCTTCGAGTCCACCGACGCCGGTGCGTCTCTCACCTTCCCCATGCAGTGCTCTGCTCTGCGCAAGAACGGTCACGTCGTCATCAAGGGCCGCCCCTGCAAGATCGTCGACATGTCTACCTCCAAGACTGGCAAGCACGGTCACGCCAAGGTTCACTTGGTCGCCATCGACATCTTCACCGGCAAGAAGCTTGAGGATCTTTCTCCCTCCACCCACAACATGGACGTCCCCAACGTCTCCCGCAAGGAGTTCCAGCTCGTAAGTTGCCACAAGTCTTGTCACACCTCCGAGATGGCCCTTGTATTCTAACAGGACACCCTCCATAGATCGATATCTCCGACGATGGTTTCCTCTCCCTCATGAACGACGATGGTGACCTCAAGGACGATGTCCGTGTTCCCGACGGCGAGATTGGTGAGAAGATCAACAAGCTCTTCAAGATTGACGAGAAGGACACCAGTAAGACTTCCCACCCCTCATGACGACAAGCTCGCCGAGCAACACAAGAGACGTCATAACTAACTGAGAACTACAGACGTCGTCATTCTTACCGCCATGGGTGAGGAGGCCGCCGTTGAGGCCAAGGAGGCCCCCAAGCAGGGTTAAGCACTGCAACTCTACCATATCATCAGACAATGACTTCCACAAGCGCTCAATTCAAGCGGCCTTGCTGGCAGATGTTGGCAGACTGGGGACATTTCTTGCGATATTTCTTGGCGCTTCGAAATTAACGGTATCCCCGTCAGTCGCTGCGTAGGCTATATCTGGACAGGACTTGATACTGGGTACGCGAACTTGACAACTGCAAGACATGTCGCACGACTTTTTTCCTTTGTTTTGTCTGTCCCACAGACTCTTAACGACGATCAGACTAGCAATGGGATAGGTGAAAAAAATGGGAGAGCCTCGCGGTGGCAGCAGATTTGTCCGATGGAAAAGCGGTACATATCTCCACCACGCGGTCTCTGTTTTTCGTTCAAACTCTACGTACAGTTTTAAGTGAAAGCGCCAAATGTGTAATGTCCATAAAAGTGATTTGAGTACAAGCTGCATGCTGCTGCTCCTACACCTGTACGCCATGCCTCGTTTATCTACGTACAAGACCCGGGAAGCTTTGATCAGCTCCTTTTCGTGATGACGGCGTAACTATGTCTAGGCTGACTATCGTGGATCGTGAGTGTGAGTGAGCCGAACTCAGACGTTTAAGCTACTTCACACTATAATGCAACTTATCTAAAACTAAAGGCTTGAAATGCGTTTCCATAGTCCCCAGTGATCACTTTGAATTGTTGTTCCGAGGATAATATAACACGGGCGCTTTATTGTGACGAACTGCCTGCCAGGTTCCGCCTGCCTGGTGAAGGTACGTCCCAAGAAACGGGCACCGCGCACTGTCAAAAACTTCACCAATGCGGTGACGCTTTTGCCTGGATCAACTTCTCAACCAAGTACGACCAACATATCATCAGCCAGAGCACCATGGCCCCGGAGAGGGATCTTCACAAGTTTCCAAAAGGAGAACGCTGTGAATTCTGCGGTTCTCGCAAATGGTACCTCGAAAATGGTTTGAGATTCTGCGCTAAGGAAGGCCACCAGCTTCAAGTTTGTCCAAGCCATGCTCTGCATCATCTATGATGAGCCGCAGCTCACACTTCAAACCAGGGATATGTTGAATTTGACCTCGGCGATGAGGATTTCGGACAGAAGGGTCGAGTAGCTCGGAAGGAGAAGCAAACCAAGGAGCGGATCAGACGAGTGCTCACCGGCCAACAAGCACGAGATTTGTATCTTGAGTGCCTGCAGCTTATCCTGAGAGAGCAGGTAATTTGGCTGGTCGCCGCAAAGGGGCATAAGCCGGAACTAGAAACAGTTGTCCGCGATCTTTGGGATCTCCGCATCTCCGGAGCTGCGACAGCTGTTCAGGATGACTCGGCCTCGGAGGGGGAGCCCTCCCTATTCAGCTCGCAACTCGACCTCGCCCAGGATGAGGAACACCAGTCTCGGAATCGAAGAGCACAGGGCTGGAAGGGAGAGAATGGGAGCGAGTGGCCGGCACCCCGAATAATTGACACATTGGGTCTTTGCTTCCTGGGGTGCATGTTGCTGAGGATACCCACGCGCATTGGTGATCTTTGCAAATGGGCGAGAGGGGGAAGCATCCCGTACAAAGAAGCTGTTGGTACTATCTTGAACCATATCTGAATGCTCCCTAACCAGTCATAGTACCGCCAGCTACCTCAGGAGATGCGTGATCGGTTGCCAACTTGGTACACGACACCACTCAAGTCGACAAGCCTAGCTGCTTTCGATAATGGAGAACTGCACGCTTCAGTCATGAATCTGGCCTTATCATATCACCTCAACTACAACATGATCTTCCCACCGCTCAACGATGTACTAATGACATTACAGTATGCACGTGAGCTGGGCCTGCCTAGTAGGTCCTCTAGCTGCGCCAAAAGATGGACTCGACTGACGACTCCCAGTTGAGACGGTAGCGATTGCGCGCCGCGTTCCGCCTATCGCCAACTTGACCTTCAGTTTTCCGCTGGAGAAGATCCGGATCCGTCTCATAAATCAACCAGAAATTCTCCTCGTCACCATCCTTGTCCTTGCTGCGATGCACTGTTTTCCACTCGAGGATAGCATGCCAGCTCCTCAAGACGGAAACAACTTCATCGTGCCTAAGCTCGACTGGAAAGAGTGGAAGAGGATAATGACTTCAGCCTTGGCTCCAGATGAAGCTACGTCTATCGTTGATTACACAGAGGTTACGGCGTCTCAGATCACATCGATGAGCCCGGAAGAGCTGGATGAGTACTTTGCACAACTTTCACTGCTGACTGAAGCACAAAGTAAGTTCAAGTCCCCTTGGGTTTGCTGAATCCGGTGGTTGACAATGACTTAGCCGAAGAGACACTACTCGCGAGATACTTCCCCGTCGGCGAGCAAGTCCACAAACAGACAGTGTCCGAGACAACAGGTGAAGACATGGCCGGAAGGTTGCGCGCTGTTCAAACACAGGCAACATCGTTTTTCGACTCAGATACACATGACAGACATGGGGAGGAGAGTTTGAGAACCAGTCGATATCACTCGTACAAATCAGAGGAAGACCTTCCTCCCATAGGTAGGGATTTCTTTCAGCTGGCGGCGCGGCTGGCAGGGCTGTCCGTCCCAATGTTGGTGCGAGCCGTCAATATGCTCGAGGGCCACATCGTGACCTGGCAAAAGGAGCAACGCAGGGCAGCCAGCGAAAGACGTGAACGATCGCGGTCTTTCGTGCCTATGGAGTCGGATACTGAGCAGCCAACATATACTGAGTAATACTGCGTTTGGATGAAGGTCATTACGGTCTGTGATACGCCTCACTCAAGACGTCGGGGTTGATGGGCATGTAAGTCCTCTTATCACCCTAGTATGGGCACGATGCACAAGTTGGAATTATCAGCGTTTAGATACCCTTACATTAGGAAAAAGTCTATGTCCAGAGCGAAATTTGAAAACCGTATATCTCGTCCTTGTTGTCCTCAGTATTGGCACATCTTGTATGAGCTAAAGACCACTTCCGATCCATCGGCATGTGTGTTCCAGGGCGAAGAAGAAGAGGATAACGGAGAAATTGAGGATGAGCCTGTTGAATGAAGCCTTGAAGTAAGTTATCGCAACCCAAGTGTGAGGTGGGTCACACTGGGCAGACCCATGATTCCCACAGGGCGCCTTCCGCAGCCCGCTCACTTTTGCACATACTTGGACGCTTGGACCATGTCTGTACCCGCGTGCCCTAATTAGGGCTTGTCGGTCGCTCGCGCCGCAACCTCAACACTCATTCTCAAGCCCGCCCCACCAATTATTTGCCGCGATCACCAGAACTTTCTCGGTAACAACAGCCAGTTCACGAACGTCGGCAAGAGTAAGTGATGAGAGCCCCCTGCACGGCAAGACGGCGTCATGCTGCGCGTCGTTGCTCTGATTGTTGGGTTTTGGCGATGCTAACGATATTTTGCGTGTAGTGCAGATGTGAGCCAACCCCCGAACACCCCTCCCGCCCGATCCCGAGCGCAACAAAATCTCTTTCCATGCGAAGACGAAGTCCGAAGACGCCGATTGTACTGACGATGGTGGTTGCAGTTTCGTGAAGACCCTGACGGGTAAGACCATTACCCTTGAGGTCGAGTCCTCCGACACGATCGACAATGTCAAGTCCAAGATCCAGGACAAGGAGGGCATCCCCCCTGACCAGCAGCGCCTGATCTTCGCTGGCAAGCAGCTTGAGGATGGCCGCACCCTCTCCGACTACAACATCCAGAAGGTTAGTCTCATTGCGCGGGACAATTGAAAAGAGGGGGAGAAAAGCACTCGGGTCGCTGGGGATATTGATGATGGGTCAAAAAGACATGGAAACTGACACGCCAAACAGGAGTCCACCCTCCACTTGGTCCTCCGCCTCCGTGGTGGTATCATTGAGCCCTCTCTTAAGGCTCTTGCCTCCAAGTTCAACTGCGACAAGATGATCTGCCGCAAGTGCTACGTAAGTAGCCTCTACTCTCATCCCCCGCCAACTGAGGTCGGCCTTGCGACCCAAGCAAAACCTAACATGGAATCATATAGGCTCGTCTTCCCCCCCGTGCGACCAACTGCCGTAAGCGCAAGTGCGGTCACACCAACCAGCTCCGCCCCAAGAAGAAGCTCAAATAGACGATTCATTACGGTTGCGGCGTCACGGGTTCTGGCATTCTGGAGAGGATGGCAGGGATACGAATTTTCCTGGGCTTTGTGGTAGCATTACTTTCCATCGGCAAGCAGTTCGTCGAATAAAAACTGAATTGGTCGCCCTCCTACCTCAAATGTCAAAAGGAAACACAACCCGGATTACCCCGTTTATGCCTTGTCGTACATCAACAATGATGTTTGGAGGCTGAGAGAAAAATCGTTTGGCGAGAGAGCGCGCCTAGGCGTCCTGAGTGCAGCATGGAGATGCTAATGAGCATGAGAGACGTACTATGATGGATGCAGGATGGCGACTGACCTGCCTCACAATGCTCCATTGACTACAGTGTAAAATTAACACAGTAGCGAAATACAGAGCCTCAGAACCACATGCAGTTCAAATTGGTGATGCACGTCATGCATGTGAATTTCGTGATTGTAATCTTATCAGATACCTAGTGCCGAATGCTTCTATTGAAATTCATCTCAGCACAGAGCAAATTGACGTGTGCTTGCATAAAACTGGGACGTGAATTATCCGCATTAGTGCAACACTGGTTTGGCTCTTACAGGGATGTGTACCTAAGTGGAGACTATTCTTCTCAGGGAGCTGCAGGGCCAAACTGCATATGTGGGATTACGACACCTTGTCCAAAGCTCTAGGTATTCGTACCTACACACGTATCGAACATCCCAACTTGTCCGACTTCACGATCCCCAACGACGACGACCCAGCCGGTCAGAAGCCGATTTTGACAACTCGTCAAGGCATACAGCAGTGTCGGAAACCAAGGGCAGATTCTTCTCAGCTTCGATAACCAATCATGTCACGGTCTGGGTCCGGATACGACGCTGTCGTGGACGTCGACGACGAGGTGAGAGCTCCCTTCCCCTACTTCTTCCTCACAAACGACCTCAAAACTAATCGCACTTCCTTTTGCAGGGCGACCTTGGCCATACCGACCTCCAGGACGATCTCGAATTTCACAGCTCCAACTTCAATGACGCGACGCCGGGAACTCGCAAGGCGCCTGCATCAGGCCTCCCACCGCCAGCGACAGCGTCGTCCGGCTCCTCGAAGCGCTTCCTCTGGAGCATCAACTTTTACGCCCAGTACTTTGACGTCGATACCTCCGCCGTTCTCTCTCGCTGTTGGGCTGCGCTTTACCCGCGCGCAAACTTCCTTGACGTCTTGGAGGGAAACCCGGACCTCTACGGCCCCTTCTGGATCGCCACGACCGTCGTCCTGATCCTTTTCCTCGGCGGCACCATCAGCCAGTACCTCGCGAGCACAGGGTCTGGCCCGTTTGCCTACGACTTCAAGCTCTTGAGTGGTAAGGCTCCTTGACAATGAGCTTACAATCCTCTATGATGATCACTGACACACTTCTCCTCACAGGCGCCGCCGGTCTGATCTACGGCTACACGCTCTTCGTCCCCGTTGCCCTCTACCTCGCCCTGCGCTACTTCGGCTCCGAGTCCGCCAACCTCCTCGAGCAGTGGGCCCTCTACGGCTACGCCAACCTCATCTGGATCCCCGTCGCTCTCATCAGCTGGTCCCCCATCAACATCCTCAACTGGGTGTTCGTCGCAGTCGGCTGCGGTCTCTCCGTCGCCTTCCTCCTCCGCAACCTTTACCCCGTCCTCAGCGCCACCGACCACCAGACGAGCAAGATCCTGCTCGTCGTCGTCGTCGCCCTCCACCTCGGCCTCTCGCTGGCCATCAAGATCCTCTTCTTCGCCCACGGCAGCCCCGTCGCGAGCAAGGACCCCGCTGCGCCGCCCGCCGCGCCCGCCAACCCCCCTGCCGAGGGAGCGCCTCCCACCTTTTGATTTACCCTTGTGGTTCTGCAAGGTCACCGCTAGGAGAACCTTTCGGAGATTGTCATAGAAGAGCGTGCGAAAGGAGCTCGTCACTTGCATTTTGTCTACTTTTGGAACATGGGGGATGCTGTGTCATCCACCGGAGTGTAGGGTTTCATGTACCATATCTGTACAACGAATATCATGATCAAAAGTCGCCGTCTATCTTGCCATCCCGTGTGCCGCGCCGTGTCGTATGACACTCGCCTCAGGACTTTATTCATACATTCCCTCAACCCCGTGACAAGAAACCCGACGCTAATCAATCCTGCCCAATTTGCTTTCCACCCTTCTCAACCTCTCCCCCCTTCTTCGCCCAGTCCAGCCAGCTACCGGGGTACTCCCCGACCTTGGACCACCCAGCATCCCTCGCCAGCGTCGCCAGCGCCCGGCTCCGCACGCCGGCCTTACAATAGAACACCAGCTCCGTGTCCTTGCTCGGGCGAGGGTACCCGTACCGGTCCTCAAAGTCCTCGTCGGCGATGAGGAAGCTCTCGGGCGCCGTGGCGACGGGGATGTTGAGTGCCGTGGGGATGCGGCCTGTTTCTACTAGTTCGTGCGGTTCGCGGGCATCTATAAAGCGGGAAAGGGTTTAAGTTAGCCAAATGGATGTTTTTCATGGTGATTATCTGCCTGTGATTGTAAAGTAAGAAACGTACCGACAATGACGACGTTGCCGGGATCCTTGGCCAGCTCCGCCATCTGCTCAAAGTCCCAGATCTTGCTCCCGTTCGCCGAGATCTGGTGGTAGTCGTCCTCCACCCTCTCCTTCTCCGAGGAGAAGTAGCGTGCCGTCGCATTCTGGTTCGTCGTCACTGCAGCAGCATGAGCAGCCCTCAATCGCAGAGGAGTCGTAATTGCCTTTCCCGGAACGACGCGGGCCGAGACAGTCGACGCCGCCGCGGCAGCAAAGTACCGTCTGGTCGTGGCCGCCGCTGTCGGGGCGCGGGCGAGCTGAATGCTCGCGCGGAGGGCGTTGGCGCATATGCTCTTGGTGGAAGCCATTCTCTTTCCTTCTCTCTTTCCTTCTCTCTTTCGTTTATTGGTGGGGCCAAGGAGTTGACTTGATGGGATGGAAATCCCGCGACCGTCAAAAGCGAATAGAGGACGTTTCGGGGACGGGGGTAGCTAAGGAACTTGGGAGTCGGAGCTTGGAGCTTTGAACTGACTGCGGGAAGCTCCAGCGGGTTTCCTTTCGACCAGGGAACGGCGGGGCGCCGGGGACCTGGCGTGCAGCGCTGATGACAGCCAGTGCTGCCCGCATTGTCGTCCAGCACTGACCGGTCTCCACTGATATTAGTCGGGCGGGCTTCAGCTCTGTTCGACGACCTGGCTTTTACCGGTTTCTTGTCAATTGCGTCTACCTCGCCGACCTTGATATATTGTCCTCTTCGGCGCTTTCTCACTACCAATATCCATCCAGTGAGAGAAGATGAAATTGGTCCGGCACCAACAACTGCTTGCGTGGCCTATTGGTGTCCATTCGGCATTCATCTCTAGATGCCAAGGAGCTTCTTATCTCCATCAGCCTTGATGCATTAGGGGGGCTCAAACATATTTTGAGTTGTTTTTTTAGCATTGGCTCTAAACTGAGTCTATCATCACCCAGCATCATTCAGATCGGCCGTATACCCAATGTCCATCCTTGCCTGGGGATCGTAATCCCTAGACAACCCAAAGTCCGCGGCATCGCCCGCTCTTTTTAGGACTATTCTCCTGAAAAATTATGTACACATAAACGTCTATTACAAGTTTTAGTCTAGGGGTCTGGCGTTGACCAATCTCGACTCGAGTTTTACGAGCCACCCGTTCCGAGAGTCGATTAAAGTGGCGTCTGACACTGACAGGGGGCGCGCTAGCGGTGGTCTTGCAGCATCAGCCGGGCCCAGCTCATTCATTGGGCGAAATCACTGCCAGCCCGTAGCCTAGGGAAAAGAGGTATAAGAGATCTATGCCGTGCGCTCGTTGAAGGTAAGAGGGCAGTCATCCTACGCCTATTAGTTTCCTATTCTTTCACTTTTTACGGGACAATCTCTAACATACCATGGGGAAGATGGTAGCGAACACCTTGATCTCCTCCGACTTGGGCGTGGGGTGGTGCACCCAGTCCAACATGACGGAGGCTTTTCCGATCATCAACGCCAGGTTGAGCTGAGCGTAGGTCTGGCCGATACAGTAGTGAGGGCCGGTTCCGAAAACGAGGAAGTTCTTGGCGCCCTTTTCCTCCGCGTCGCCGGTGTAGTAACGCTCGGGGTCGAACTCGTCGGGGCGGTCGTACACCTCGGGATCACGGAGCGCAGGGTAAACGGTAGGAATGACCATGGCGCCTATTTCAAATCAGCATTCATTCAACCTACTCGACGGCGATAACATCCTTACCCTTGGGAACAGTGTATTCGGGAGTAATGGGGAAGGGCTTCTTAACGACGTAGGGCACCATCAGGACGGGAGGGCGGTAGCGGAGCAACTCGCGAACGACGGCACGGGTGTAAGTCAAGGACTCGAGCTGGTCCATGTTCAACTCGGCATGGCGGTCGCCGTTGCGAACCTTGATGTTCTCTTCGCGGACACGGTCGAGAATGTCGGGGCGCTGGGCCATGGTCTGGAAGAGCCAAGTGGCGGCACTGCTGGTGGCATCTTGGGAGGCGAAGAGGAAGGTGAAGACAGTCTGGGCGATCTCATAATCGGAGAACTCGCGAAGAAGGGGGTGGGGCTTCTCAAGGCCCTCGGTCTTGCCAGCGGCCTCGGCCTCGCGCCACTTCTTGGACTCGAGGATGGACTTGACCCAGGCGTCCATGATGCAGGTAACCTCACCTCCGGCAGCCATGCGAACCTTGCTCTTGGCAGAGCACTTGGCGAACTCGCCGATAACCATGTCGGAGGCCTTCTTTCCGTACCAGGGCTTGGTGAATGGCAGGATAAGGGGGAAGTTGACGAGCTCGAGAGCCTCGGTGATGAGGAAGTAGTCGGTTGAAATCTTGCGGACGGCCTCGTCGGAGATGTAGTAGCCGACAAAAGTGCGGCATGAAACAGCGGTCATGACATCGCGGAAAGCAGGCATGAAAGGACGGGCCTCGCCGCCGGCATCCTTGGTAATCTGGAGGAACTCCTGGAAGTACTGCTTGTACACTGCCTCCTGGCCGGGCAGGTAAGAGGCCAAGGCCTGACGGGTGAAGAGGCCGTTGAGACCCTTGCGGAAGTCGACGTGCGGCTTGCCGTCGAGGAACACCCAGTTAGTGGGACCGAGGAGCTTGTGGGCGACATCAACGACACAAGGCTTGACATAGCCAGGAGAGTTGAAGACTTTACGGGCCATGTCGCGGGTTGAGGCAATGACGACGAACCTGCGACCGTCAGATATTATATCACTTAGAGGTATGTATGTATATGATAGGCGACTTACTTGTGGAAGACAGAAACACAGCTGAGAGGGCCGCTGGCCCACTTGGCCTTGTACTCCGAGAACTTGGGGTTCACAGACTCCAAGAAGGGGCCGATGAAGGGCATCTTGAAGGTAGGGCCAGCAATGGAGCCCTTGGAAGTGATGTAGCTGACTATGGCTTGTCAGACTTTATTCCATTTCCGAGGCTAGTCCTGGGCGCATCACTTACTCTGGTCATATGCGACAGCGAGAGCCAACAACGTGAAAAGGATCGTCACGATGCTGGCGTTGGCCACTTTCTCGATCACGTAGTCGACTTGAGGGGGGATGTTGACATTGCCGAGCTTGGCATTGGCCAACACCGAAGTGAAGGTCGTCGCGTTGGAATCCATCGTGGTCGGTTCGAATATCGAAATCGGGGTGCGTGTATTCGGAGGGGAGGCCGGCCGGATAAGATTGAGAAAAAAAAAATATACCAGGGCGCGAAAGGGTCGGTCGACAGCTCAGGCGCAACACGCAACAACCCAAGTAAGTTTTGCGCTTGTTGAGGTCCTCGGAGGGAAAGGAGGCAGCAGTGAGAATGCCGCGCGAGGTAGGTGAGTTGAACGACACTCTCAGTGGAGGCTGATTAGGAGCACTGAGGGTGAGATGTGGGAGGGAAGGACATGTTCAAAAGATTAAAGAAGGGAGTTCGATTACCATGGGCATGGACGGGGACGGGACGGGGGGCATGGAAAGAGGTGGATACCCGGATGAGGTTGTTCGTTGTGGTAGGCCAGGTGAAAGTGAACGAGGCAGGTCCCAGTCTCTGCAAGACGGGTCATTGGGATGTACCTGTACCTCCCCTGCCTTCCCTGCCACCACACGTAGGCGCGAACGGGGGTCCCCCATGGTCTTTCTATGTTTCCTAACAAATCCACCTCTGTGTTTGAACAGACAGCGGCCAAAACAGTTTCCGCACGCCAATTTCGCCCAGGAGCACAGAGAAGGCGATCAAAACACGATAGATTTTTGTGGGTTGTCTCCGTTAAGACCGACGTGGGCTGCTGAAATTCTGAATTTTCTTTCCAGGTTCTTGGTCAATACCACCTCACCCTGTGGCCTGCGCAATAGGGGGCCCTTTGGAGCCTTTGGAAGCATGCGCAAGGCCGCAATCGCCCAAGCACTCCCGTCTTCAGGGACCATCGGACGGCGATGTGAGCCGGAAGTCTCTTCTTGCCTTACCAATGCGTCCGTCCTCTTGACTTGGGTAGCAAAACTCACTTTACCCCAGAGAAGGTCATTGAGTTTTGATTCTAGTCAGATTTCGATGAGCAGTGTCTCCATCCTTGCTATGCTTTTTGATATAGCTCGCGGCGCAAAGCGAAAAGGAGGAGCGGGGCGGTTATCACAGTCTCAGTTCAATTCAGTATGAATACATGAGACTATCGCAAAGTGCTCGGATGACCGGTAAGTGGAATGCCCGCCTGCCTATCATCCAACATCAAACGAAATGACAATTTTGTTCCTTCTGGCTCTGTCTTGGTCAATTAGCCGGGACAGAATCTGCTGGCTGCTTTGGCGCATAGATGATAGCGCAACCAGATGGGCTAGTGTCAAAATTTGTTGGGTCCAACTCACCTGCTTTCCACCAAGCAACCAAAGGCAGTAAGTAGTAAGGTACCTACCTAGTCGTTGCTTCGTCTCGTTTAGGGGGGAAAGAGGGCCGCATTGCTTGCATTGCCCATCCAGTGTCCACCGAGCATCAAGGGCAGCTCGCCTCCGAACATTCACACGCACATAATAATCGGCCCAGCACCACATGTCGGCCTGGGGGTTGTGACATGCCCTCTTTGTCTGCTCCGTATGGACATCTGGGCATTCGAATGACCTTTCTTCTGTCCTCATTGGATGCCCATCGCTTGTCTCGGCCGCCATCGATGGGGCGCGAATAGACCGAATGGCGCAAGATCCGGACGTGGGGTTGGTTCATGACCCTGAATCTAGCACACTACTCAGCGACGCGAAATTGAAGCTGTCATGGGCTAACCTTTCTATTGCTCAGCACCTCTCGTCCTATCCACGTATTCGTATCCATGCGACCGTCACTTGTCCTCGGACAGGACAAGGAGCCGCGGGTTGTTTGATGTTCTGGCGGTTCGGCTCTTTATTCCTTTCTTCTTTCTCTATGGTCTAAACGTTTTGTTCGCTAGTGTTGAGCATTGGTATTTTGATTGATGTAGGTATCCCAAACAGATATACTGAGCGCTATTCGCTCAAGTCAAGAAAGCCGTGTCCAATTAGCTCGAGTCCCATGGTCAACGCAACTGTCAATGTCACAAAAATCACCATGTGTTCCCTAACCCACCCGAGCAAACCAACGCCAGCAACCAAGCCAAACTGGATTGCGCCAAGCAAAGTACCGGCTACAAAAGTCTACTTCTGCCCTCCACGGAATTGTGGCGTCTGTCGGTGACTTGACCACACTCGACTCAATACTGCCCAAAAAAAAAAAAAAAAAGTACCTACAATTGCACCAATGCACTCTCGGTGGACTGCCTTTCCGGACAAGGCCAGTGACGTTTCATAAAACATGCAGATGAGAATGCACAAATCGTCCGAAGAGGTAAATCTCTGCCACTCACCAACACCAACAGGCAATTTCTCATTTCGGAGCATTGAGCAACGAGTTGTGCAAATGCGACCCTCCCCCGTCTGACAACCGCGGGAGCTCATCGATTGGCCAATCCACCAGGGACGGCAGCTACCCCTGACCTGTGTGATCTGGACGGCCCGGCCAATCAAACCGTCTGATCTCTTTTCGGCCTCCGTCTCTCAACCGTCAAACGAATCACGTGATAACACGAATACGAGAGTGCCCCTCCATCCATCCTTCATCCTTTTCATCATTCCCGCTGATAAGAGCCAAATCCAAACTTCGATTGAGACATGGCGGGGTAATGCCTGATGAGCCGTCGCAGCGCCCGGCCACCGCCTTTGCTGCGGCGTCTCAAGCGTCGCTCTAGCTTCTAGACCGCTTTGCAGAACGTCATGACGCCCTTTCTTTTTTTTTCCTTACCTCACCAGAAGTGAGGCTCTGATTAAGGTTTGTGGAGCGCCTGTCGTCCGACTGACACAGACTACATTTCCGTCGCGGCGGAACTCAACTTTCTTAGCTATTTGATCTACCTAGAAGCAGTCAATCTATCATCATCGACGGTTGAAATCGCTACTACCACATGAGTAGTTCTCTCTATGACTTTTGATCTGTACTGTTTGGTCCAAAAGTCACTCAAGCCTCTTCTCGTTAATATGACACTTCTACAGTAGAGCATTCGTTCTCCGGGCTTTGGCACACCCCAACACCAGACTCTGAGCTCTTACAACAGCGTGTTTGAATTTAGACCATTCCGAAATATAAAAGCATGTCCCGATCGGACCCTGAGTTTCATGCTCGGTATTTTTTGACTGGGTGAGAGACCTCAAGTTTGACGCATTCAAGCTCTCCGCGCCAACGAAAGTCAGGATCTGGGCCATCTTACGAACCATACCATCTTCGCCCTATGTGTTCGTCTAACTCTAACTTGATGATCCTCCCATGATGGCTTTGACCATGCTAGGATGAAGATCTCACTCGGTCGTCAAAAATCAGCTTCAAAACATGGTTCCGCAAGCGCGGAAATCCTCATATCTATATATGAAGACTGGCCAGAAAGTCATCCGCGGTGCGCCTATCACGGAGGGTCAAGCTCAAGAGAATATGTAACCAGCCGTATTTTTTCCAATTGACTCAGGCGGATTCATAAGAAGGCCTCGAAGCCGAAGGCGAAATAACGGAGCTGCCAATTAAGTGAGATACCTTACACAAGTGCCCCAGCTACTGCGTTCAGTCTATGTGGCGTGTGCATGTTGTTGACAGTTATGAGCAGAACTTTACACTTTCGAAGTATTCTAGCATCAATAACACACCTTTCCTTGCATTCGAATTTTGAATGAATAGAGCGCAAATCTAGCGTATGCGGTCTTCTTCGTGTCATGGTGGTTCTGTCTGCTAGATCGAGAATTAAGGGTTTCTCATTTCAGAGTCATTCCTGATAAACCGAACACAGTCGTAGTCAGGATATTTGTAGTGGATCTTCTCCCATACTTCGCCATGAACTGCTGCCAAAACCTCTATGCATATCTCGCGTGTGCTGATGGGGTACAGATTTAACCTCACCTCGTACGAGAGCGAAGCCTCACTGAGGTGTGTTATCCGTCATGTCGACATGACATTGCAACGCCTCGTGCTCCGAATCCTCCGGTCATCGCCTGCAAAAGAGAAAGAGAATCGCCAGTGGATGCAACGGGCAGTCAGTATCGTCACGTACCGCTGCACTGCGGTTTCTGAACCCCTCGATATGCGTCGAGTCTCATACGGAGTGGCCGATGAAGGTATTGCAAAGCCGGGGATAAGGTAGTTATAACTGGGAAGAAGTAATGACCAGACCCAATAAGGCGAAGCAAGTAAAAGTAAACAAATACTGGGAGTTGGTTTCAACAGTCTAGCATACAGAGTTTGATTAGATTAGTATTCTGTTGACGTAGTCAAGTCCGTCAAACTCATCAACGAATTGCGCGTCACGTTGGGTGTACAGACTACGCCGCACCTAGCCAGCCACGCGGCCCCCATCAGAGCCAGGGATGCTGCTGGTGATGGTTTGACAGCAACTACAACGTACAAAACAAACGACATTGCGTAGTCGCCTTACGGAATGAGTAGACGAAACGACAGCCCTCCATCAAGATTAAGCTTGTTTTTAGCCGAGAGTAATAGAGTTTCTTTTCGGCCCCGGTGCCAGAAGGTTCTCACAATTGCGGAGCCCGGGTCTCTGAACGATCAACGCCCGTTCATTAAGAACTGCCGTCTGATCTTTTCCCCCCAACGGTTATACAGTATCATCTCTTCCAATTGGGATCAGTGGGATGAGTGAAGATTTCCAATCACAGTAGTCAAAAGTTCTGGGGAGACTCATGAATCCATCGGCGAGCTTCTTCGAGACGTTTCGAGAGGCTTCAAGACGAAGAGAGAAAAGGAAGGTTTCGTCTTGCCAAAGGGCGATTCGGCACCGGCCCCGATTTGTTTACTGCCCGTGTAAGCGAGCGTTCGTCACCCGGCCCCACCACGCCTGACGACACCACCTCGAGCAGCGAAGGAGGGAAAAATAAGTGTGGAGTCCCGTTTGCCGAAATGCAAGGCGGGTGGAGTAGGTGACTCGGAGTGAGTCAGCCCGAATATGAGCGGGATGCAAGATTGCTACCGTACACCAAAATCAAGGCCGTGTAAATGAGGCTGCGTACGCAGGCCAGAGAGGGAAAACTTTGCAGTGAAGAAAATTTGCAGTGTAAAGCAACGGGTGACTGGGTAAGTCAGACAATGAGGAACTCCTTTCACCGCATTCTTGGCACAGTTCAAACGGGGGCCAAACATCACGGGAAGGCTACGGTGCCAAGTCTAGAGTCGGCCGCATCTTACACCGACTCCTAGGTACTCCCATGACGGCCGCACATAGCATTCGTGATGGACCAACCAAAGACTTTCATAAACACACTTGGGAACTTGATACATTCTCGTTGCCGTAGACATGCAGCTGGAGCCTAAGATATGTTACGCGAATCTAGGCAGAATAGGCCTGGGTGCTCTGGCTTTGCTGGAGGCTTGCTGTCGCTGACGGGGGCTCCTCGTCAGGCAGACATGTCTGTCAGCAAGCCCATACCGGAGGTAAGATAGTCTACTCGGAAATTCTACGAAAGGACGTAAGCCATTTCTCTCATCAAACCCTATCTTGATGAAAGTACACATCATCCGGCGCATCTTCACCCCGGGGCGCTTACCTTATCCCCGGTCCCCTCTTTCTCCTCTGTTGGCTCCCAAGACGATCACCTCCAAGGATCTAACCTACACTTCCGCCTGGTATGGCTCACATTGGAAAATTGAGCATACGCACCCTTCGGTATCACATAGTCTCAAGATTCGCATCCGTGACTCTAATGAGGCTGGCAAGCTTGCATCGAGGCGCATGAGGCACATTAAGACGCATGGGCGTAATGACTCACACAGCTGTTTCTATCTTACCGAATAACGTCTGTTCGTCCTACTCTAGTTTCCTCCCCTGTTCGCAAACGCCGTTCCGGATGTTCTTTCTGTCCGTAGTGTAGGCTTACCCGCTGCTCTTAAAACCGTTTACCTTACCGGCCGGCAGGCCTGCGAGCGTCCACGCGTGACTCCGTTTCCTGCGGCTTCCCCTTGGCTCCACACCTCCGAGCTGCAAAGAGTTTCCCATCCATGACCATGACCACGACTACCGATGACGCCGTGTCGAGACGCGCAGCGGGGGGGCTATGGTACCTGGTTGCCAGCAAGATCCATACCAGCATCTCAAGTCCAAAGTGTGTAAGTCATGTAAAGTACCGTACTCATCGGTCTTGAATTTCAAACTATGGGATCGACTTGGTATAAGTAAGAGATCTTTCCATGCTCATCCTCAGGCTTGCCTTTCCGGATCATCCTCATCATCATCAAAGCAACCCAGTACCAATCAAACAATTGAACATCACTTCCCCCATCTTGATATCAAGATCATCTATCCCAATCCAAAGGTTCATCCGAACAAAACCACCCACCATTAAACTCTCATCCAAACCATCACAAACCCAAACAACCAAAGCAGCCATGTCCGGAATGCACTCCAGCTTCTCCAGCTCCGTCACTGGCGACAGCCGCCATAGCTACGCCCTCCTCTCCGCGATACAAGAGGGCTCAAAAGCCTCCTCTTCGTCCTCCTCTTCCCCCTACCAGAAAGACGGCGACGCCGCCTCAATGTCAAGCTTCGGCAGCTCCGCTTCCCTCCTCAAAAGCAAACTGAACAAGCACTCCGCCAGCTCAGCAAGATCATCATCATCATCATCATCATCATCATCATCAAAAAAGTCTTCGTCCCTGATTGCCCGCCAACGGGCCGCCGAGGACGCGAATACGCAAATCATGAATTCGCAGGCTGCATACTGGCCCTCATCTATCCGCAACGACTTGTAAAGAGCCATCTTGGCAAGCAAGAACCATTGAAAATGTTGGATGATAAAAACGCAAAGTGGAAGGCGGCGGCGGAGAAGGGGACTGGTGTCGCCGCCATGCTTGTATGATGGGACTTATAGGAGTTTTGGGAGTTAATTTCTTACAAATTAGACGGTTATGCTGAATCAGCGGCCGTTCGGAGGGGGTCTTTCTGAATTAAAATGTTTGGAACGTTGTTCGACGTCTACAACATGAGAAACTGCAACACGTATTATATAGGCTTATTTTGAGATTTACGGAAGTAGATCGCCTAGGCAAGAAACAGAATGAAAGAGTTTCATTTATGTAACCAAGGGTATCTTGTCTATCAGTAAGGCAGTCTTATATACTCTCTTACAGGATCAAAAGCTTTCATTGAGAATGTCCTCGTTCATCTTGACCATCGTAGGACTATACTCTGAGCTCTCTGGCTCGGCGCCCGCTGTAAGTAGAATATCATCAACAATGCGCTTGCTTGCCTCGCGAGCTGGTACATTTTGTCAGCAAACGGATTCATCACTGTAGAAAAAAAAAGCCACTCACCAGGGGTCTGAAGCAGTTTCGACGGAGGAAGCGCAAACTGGATAGTCTTGGGCGGACTCATACCGCCATACAGCCCATGGTCCTCGTCACTATCGCTCTCCCAGTCAATCTCGTACTTTTGCTTATCGAACTTGGCACCGAGATCCGTAGTCGTATCGTCATCGTAGTTGCCCTTGGTAGCAAACACGTCCTTGGTCTTCCTCGCACCACCCGGTGTTTGCACGCTCACGCCCGGTGTCCGTGGTCCTGCAGATGCAGTCGCGGCAGCAAGACGCTGTCTGGCATTGCTCTTGATAGGAGACATGAAGGCCTCACTACGTAGCTTAGGAACCGCCATGACAGGCGAGGACATGGGCGAGTCCTGCTGCCACGAAGGCACAGTTTCCTTCTCCTTGTTTTTATCATCACGCTTCAGCGGTGAGACGCGGTAAGTTGGGCCCTTGTGTGGCGTGGCCTGGATGCGGAACGTCTTGTCAAGCATGCGGTGCATGAGCGGGTCCTTGTGACTCTGCTGCTGTTGCGGCGGCGCGAACGAGGAGCGCGGCGTCATGGACATGTCTGGAAGACGGGCTGTGTGCTGCGCAAAAAGGACGGTCGAGTCCTCCTCGAGCCCAAGATCCTCGTTCTCGTCGTCGTCCTCATGCGGCGCAGGTGGCTCGCCTTTCAGCTCGCGCTTGAGTGCCTCGTAGGGGGATTCGAGGTTTGAGAACTGTGGCTTCATCGTCTTTGTTTTAGGTGGCCGGGGTGTGCTGCCAGTAAGGTCGTTTTCGTCGAGTACGGAATCGTCTGCGCGGAAAGTCGAGTCGGCGGTCGAAACTATGGTCATGTCTTCGCCTTCGGTGCGGTGTTGTTGGGGTGTGCGGGTATAATCGACGGATGTATCTTCTTGAACGGTCGACTCCTCCTCAGTTGTGCCAGTCTCATCATTCCCATTGTTGGCGTTCTCTTCGTAACCGGAGAGAGAAACGTTGGCCGAAGCCTCGAAAAATTGCTTCCAGAACTGCAGATTTGCCGTGTGTCAGCGATGCTGGAGTGCCTAAGAAAGAGAAGGGCACCGAAATAAGCGCAACGCACCTTCGAAGCATCCCAAACATTTCGCGAATGCTCGCCATATTGCTCTACAATGGGCAAGATATTCGTGGTCACGATACGGTGCGCCTTGCTAAAGTTGTGGTCGATTTCTTGGGAAAAGGTCAGCCGATTTGAAATGGACTGGCCAAGTCCGCTTCGATGCCGTGTACTTACCTTGGAGAGTCAATGTAATAGACTGCTCTAACTTCTCTAACTCTTCTGTAAGAGTTAGGTTCCGTGCGGAGGGGCCAGGACGAGCCATGTTGTCAGCGTGCCCGGCGGTTGTTGAGCTTGAATTCGCAATAAGAGAGCTCAGATTGTTTTGTTCAAGTGCACGGTTTCTTTCGTCCAAAGGAGGGAAGTAAATCAACAAACGCGGGCAGGTGGGACACGCGATGCGGGGCATTACCAGGGGGGTCGGAGCCGGGGCATCACTTTGGCGGGGCAGGCCACCATCATTATGTCCCGTCCATCTTTCGCTTCGGGGCCGCTTGTCATCCCAAGTCTTTGCCATCAGAACTCAATGCTACGATTCCCTTTGTGGATCAGGAATGAAAGGTGATTCAGTAAATACTGTAAACGAAAATATTGTCGTTGAAACATAATGGCTAGTTATTGATCTAACGCCTAGGTATCTTTTATCAACAATCCAACCGTTCCTTATCGAACGATTATGCCCTAGAGTAATAGCCAGACATGTCTAGCTTCAGAACAAGCTGAGCAATGGGATTCCCCTCTAGTGTGTCAACTCTTCCTGATGTCGACTTCTCTCCAGATGTATCCTTCGTTCCGTAATCTCCTTTTTCGCTTAGGCCTTTGCAAACCGCCGAGAAAACCTCGACATTCCGCTTGAACGTCCTGTATAGGCCCTTCGTAGTAGCGTCATCTTGACCACGAGATTTCTGTCCATCATTTTGGAGTCTCGAGTATTGGGCAAACTTCAACACGACCCGGAAAATGTCGTCGAGAAGCTTGAGCACAGGCTGTTGCCGCTTGCGCAAAAGTAGTGCTAGCATAATTCGATCAAGCACTTGAGAGTGGTGTTCCCTCAGGCGGTCAGGGCTAAGGACTGAGGTAGAAAATGTACTCTGGTCTTCGGCCCCGAGATCGATTTCGATTTGGCTCAGTAGTTGCTCAAATGCCTGCCACGGCATTCCGATGCCAATATCGAAGATGTAGGAACTGAGGCTGGATACAAAGTGACGAGCTTCAAAGCAGAAGCGGATAGATATGTCATCGACATCCTGCCAGAGCGACTCCCTAGCCGTGACATCGCGGAAGATACGGTTGACAGTATATTGCATCCGCAGCACTCGAAGTAGCAGTTTGAAAACTCGGTCATACTGCACCAGAATGACGGGGGTAATAATAGCCCCTAGAGCTGCAGGTGGCTTGTAGGATAGCCGAAGAAAATCTAAGGCCTCTAGTCCAGTGGGATCCATGCATTTGTCGATTTCCTCACTCGAGAGACTCCGGACTCCGAAACTAAGATCACCCGGGAGTTCATTCTTTTCGCCGTCTCGAGGTCTTGAGTCTTCGTGTAGCGGCCCCTCATAACTTTCCGTCAATACTCCCATCAGGGCTAAGCGTAGTTCAGAACTGGCGGGTGGCCAAGTGTCCCTACCACTTAATCGTAATCCCATGACTCCGCCTTGGTGAGCAACACCAGGCTGTCTCTCAGCCGTCTCGAGATCTGGGTCGAATAGGGCATGGGAGAGGCGGCTGCAGAAGAATCCGTTGCCTAACAAGTGGAACTCTTTCTGAAGCTTCAGATGCTCACGTAAGTTGTGGGATGTGAAGAGCAGTTTCAGACTTTCCCTGCCCACGACTCTAGATTGCGCGGATATGATGGACCCGAATGAGAGGATCGGAAGTAGCGACCAGTGCGGTGTAAAATCAGTGCCGGCACTGGCGATCTCGGTCGTAACATCGGACAAGCGCTCCCTGATGATAATGCCTAGCAGGTCTTCTGATGTCGAGTCGGCAATCGGTTTGGCGAAGTCTTGGATATATAAGGCCAATTTACTTTGTAGCTGATTCTCGTCCAGGCCAAAAAGCTGAAGTTGATACGTCGCTGAGTTCCCAGTCGGCCAAGCTGGTGCCGCTCTTTCAGCTGATCCCTGCATAGAAAAGTTCATGATTGTTTCAAGAACCTCACTTTCGTATGATCGGATCCTATCCTCCAACTGCACGACCGAGTTCCAGTCAAAAAGCCACTCAACTGTCGGGGGCCGACTTGAAGAGATAGTGCTCTCTTGTGACAGAGGATGTCCGGGATGATTTGACCTTATGAAACGAAGATTTCTTCCAACCTCGAACAGAGATTTGACAACATCTTCCGGCATGAAGCTAGGTATTCGCTTATTGTCTAGGCGGAAATCGACCTCGTCGACCTCGTCGCCGAAATCGTCCATGTAGGTTTCGGATTCCACCTTGATGAAGCCCTTTTGTCTTCCAACTTCGTGTTTGCTCAGAGGCACGCCAAGTTCACGCCGTGTGCCGATCCATTCTTCGACAAGCTCAATCCAGGGTTTTGATACCCGCCGGAGGACTTCTCGCATCATATCTCTGAGATGGGTCTCGGCGTACTCAGCAGACTGAGCCTGCTGGAATACGATGACGAGAACATCTTCATCCAGATGACCTCGTCGTATCTTTGAGACCAACGACTCAAACTGGCGCAAGGTAGTGTATATATGCGCGACGAGCGATTGAACTTGGAGAATCGACCGTGGGTGTTGGTGATGCAAGGCAACACTGCTTTGGATGACCAAGAGGGCCTTGTCCACAGCGCTCGCCAAAGCAACGCGGCATGGAGTCGGGTTCTTCAAATATGTACTGTCGACAAACTTGCGAAGTTGACGATATGTATTGCCACACTTGAGACATGAACGCTGGACTTCCTGGACAGCTTTACCTGAATATGCCGGTATCCTGATCTGGGGTAAGGTTGGCTTGAAGGCTTCATGCTCGTCTTGCCAAGAGAAGAACACAGAGTCTCTTCCAAGAGCCAGAGCGAGAAGGGCATTGCAATATGTCTCAGCTTCCACGACGGTGAAGTCGGCATTTCCGATGTGTAGAGGATCCTCTTTAAGCCCGATCAAAGCATCAAATGCCCCAGGCCCAGCCTCCGTTATGAACAATGGCCTTGTCGAGGGAATGTCGGGAGACTGGAAGCCTTCCCAAGTTTTGTACTCCGGTAGTTTCGCGGCGGGCTTGTCAAACCCTAACCAGAAATCGGCCACTTCTACCTCTTCCTCTGCTGTGGGTTCTTCGAACGTGAAACTGGGGGTTTCAATCGTGTTCGACTCCTCCTGCTGCGGTACAGGGTCTATGGCAGGGAGTGTGAATAGTTCGCTGGGTTGAGGATCGGGAGGATTGCATAAAGAAGGCAGCTCTGTGTCTGAGCATAAGAGAGGTTAGCAAAACGATCAAGAGCCTCTTGGGTTCGAGAGGCTGTACCTGTTAGGTCTAGAGCAAAGAAACCAGTGTCGGCCCTGGGCAATTGGTCTTTTAGCAATTTGGACGGCTCCCAGAAGTCTGGAATTGCGAAGACGTTTGGAAGGTCATCTTCCTCGAACATGGTTGCGCCGACGGTAATATTGCGACGTTGACCATTGGTGTAGACGGATATGGGGCGCAAAGCCTACAATCAGTGACATTGCATCTTTGAAGATTCAGGTTCCATATGACGTTTCTTAGGGACAAAGCTAAATGAGCGGCTAGGGGCCCCCCGACGCGATCTGGCGCGTCACACTTTCAGGCACAACCTGCTGAGCACGACCCCTGCATGTCTCTGCCCGATTCTGATCATCCCCGCAGGTTCGGCTCCTGGCGGCTGAAGAGCCTAAGACTCAAAAGGTACCTACCCTGCGACGCGGGAAGGCAGGTGGAACCAATCGAGAGCTCTCAATGCCTCAATCCGCTAGAGCTCTCAGACTCAGAAGCTTCTTTTTTTTCCAACATTTACCAAAGCATTTGAACGACAGCCTTACTTCCTCCGTATCATCACCCAGCACCACATATACACGCGCCAGAATACAGGAAGAACAATCTCTGTAGATTCACGCCGCTGGCCCTTGCTGCCATGCCTCCCAAAAAGAAGGTGCGCAGCAGCGTGTCTGCTGTCGCAACGCCAACGCCAGCTCGCGATGAAGATGCCATGGATGTCGATACACCGGCTGCAGATACTCCTGTGGCCAGCGCGCCTCCGATCAAGCCTTCTGCGGATGAGTGGCCAAACAACCTGTGGACCGACGACCAACTTTCATCACTTTACAAAGGAGTCATCCGGTGGAAACCAGCGGGTGAGTCCATCAGTCCTGACGAGACCAATTGAATCTGACGGTCAAACCGTAGGCATGCACAAACACTTCAGGATGATTGCTATCAGCGAGCACTTGCGGAATCACGGAATTGACCCCGATTTCTACACCCACACACGTATCCCACATATCTGGACGAAGCTACGCACCTTGTACGACCTTAAGACGATCGACCAGCGAGAAGACTTCTACGACGCCCAAGAAGATGACAATTATGACGACCGATTCAAGGAGTTCTCCCTTCCATACGACGAGTTCGACGATATGATGATGGAGCGTCGCCTTGCCGATGCCAGCGAACCTCCAACCTCACCACCCGAATTCGAGCTTACGCCGCCACCGCCCTCTCCCGGCGGTAGCAACGCTGGCGGAAACACCAGGCGGCGAAAACGCGCTTCCACAGTGACCAAGACTCGCGCTAGCACCGTCGAGGATACCGAAGATGCTGGTACAGACACTGCGTCGCCGCCTCCAAAATCGGCGCGGGTGGCCAGGAGTCAGAAGAGGGCCGCCGGCAAGGCTAAAGCCGAGAAAGCTGAGAAGGTCGAAGAGCCCGAAAAGCCAAAGAAATCCGGGAAGCCAGCGAAGGCAGAGAAACCCAAGAAGGGCGGGAAATCTGGCAAGGCTGAAAGAGCCGATTCGACGAACTCGGAAGATGACGACGATGATGACGAGGAAAACTCGGGCGGGGATGAGGACGGGTCGGACTCGGACGAAGAAGAGCAAGATGATCGCATTGAGGGCGAAGACGGAGAAGATGGAGACGAAGGAGACGAGGAAGAGGAAGGCGACGGTAGCAATTCTGGCGATGGTAGCGGTTCTGGTGATGCCGGTGACTCTGGCGGCTCTGGGGATTCCGATGACGGAGACGAGGAGGAAGAGGAAAGCGCCGAAGATAGCGGGACCCCGGTATCGCGTTCAACAAGAGGTGCTGCTCGAGGTCGTGGCAGAGGCAGAGGCCGAGGTAGAGGACGGGGTCGGGGACGTTAGCAACGAGGTCGGATGCGTTAGCTGAAGTTGACTGCAACCCGACCCACAACAGCAAACAAGCTGGCGTTTGTCCATAAAGACACACCTAGTGGGACAAAGATACCCGTCGCGATCTGCGACTTCACGAATGTTGTAATCAGACACGCCTCGTCTTATGCCTCACTCACTAGCATAGGATAACATGGATTGGTGTTGGAAGAAGAAGGAGACAAAAAGTAGAGAAATCCAAATCTATGGGTATCAAGAACAGGAACCAAATTCAACGACTAAACGCGGGATCATGCCTTCTTGTCCGGAAGCTGAGACGTGCCGAGCATTTCCCACTCGCTGTGATACGTCAACTTCTCCCTCCACCGCCGCCCGACATCGTACACGTCTTCCACGGCCCTGGCTACTTGCTTAGTAGGCTCTGTGGTCTGCGTCCCCATGAACGGCTCGGGGGGTTGTCGTTGCAGGAGCCGCCACATGTCCGACTCGCACTCGCGGCTCGCCTTTGCATCTTCGGCCTCTGCATACGCTTCCTGCGCCAGCTCGTTCCTGATCCGGTTCTTCAAGGCTTCTCTCGTGCGATGTGTCTCGGGGAAGTCATACGCGGAGTAGACGAGTACCTCGTTGGCCTCCTCGACGACCTCGCGTTCTACGTCGTCCATGATTACAAGCGCCTCATCACCCGTTTCATCCAAGACGGAGTCCTCATCGTCCGCCGAGTCCGCTGAGTCCGACAATTCGTCTTTCTCGAATTTAATCTGGGGGGCCGAGAAGCTTTGGCTCGGATGCTCGGTATCCGCTTCCCTGCATAAGACGCTTTCCACGCGGTCATATGAGACTAGCTCCTCATCCTCGTCGTCCCCAACATCTTCAGCATCGTCATCATAGATGTGAAGTCGTAATCTCCGTGCACATGTCGTCCAGAACTCGTTGCTGTTCTGCTTCATACCCAGCGATGCGACTGCGGCCTCAACGTCCTTGCGTCTGACCAGGTTCCTCGTCGATGGTTCAACGTGCTTCTTGCCCCGGATCCGGGATTGCGCAATGAAGAGCGTAGTGATGACAATCTTCTTGGTGATAGAAACGAGAAGGGAGTGGAAATCCTGCAATGCTGTTGCTCGGATAGTTGGCGGCTCTTCGCTAACGTACTGCCAGTTGTTCTCGGCGTTGGATGCGTTCATGAAGATGCGCTCGGGAAGTCGAAGGAAGCTCTTCACCCGAAGAACCTCAGTGAATGCCAGCCCGTGGTCGCTCGCGAATGTCGGGTCCTTGTTCAGTCCGTGATCGCCTTCGATGCGTTTTGCGAGCTCCAGGTTGATGTTCCAGCACTCGCCCCACTTCTTCTGTTCGACGAGCTCCTCGTGCCGTTCTTGACGGAACGAAAGTGCGTCGGCTGCTTCGTCAAGCGCGTGACAGCATAGTGGACTGATCTCAAGGGCTGCAGGGAAATCTGCTAGATGTATCGGCTTGTTGCCTCCGTCCTGCTCCTTGTCCCTTCCCTCAACAGCCGCTTGCAGGAGAAGGATATACTGGCGGACTTCAATCACACTCTTGGTCTGGATATTGGCCGAGATGCCCGGTAAGTCGTCCTTGCCGAGTCTTGATAGGGCCTCGAAGAAGAGCTTCTTCTCGTACGAGGTCCAAGTCGTCAAACCAATCTGCGAAGGTGGCAGATCATCGTCTCCTCCGACAGTTGTGTGATGAACGACATCTTGGATATCTCCGTTCAAGAGATCCAGGTAGTTGTTGTTGAAGACGCCTTTGTGACGCTTGAGAACTGGCTCCACGATCTCATCTTGCGCCCGTCGCTTGTGTCTTGAGAGGCCCTCGTCTGTGCCACTTTCATCGTCGCTAGCTGATGCGACGGAATATGCAGAATGCGGTTCCTGATGTTCAGTCTTTTGCCGTTTTGGTGGTGACTTGTCGAGGTCCTCAAGGTCATGTTCTCCTGACTCCTGGTTTTGCAAATAGTCGTGATCCGGCTCCATGCTCATTTTCGTCTAAAACTCTGAAGTCGACGATTTGGCCTAGGCGGTGTGTCGCATACATGTTGTGATGAGAGCACCAGCATGTAAGAAATTTTGCCTCATAGAAGCCGAGTCCTGCGTTTTGGATTCCAGGCGTGATGTATGCTATCGGTGGCTGCCTCGAAGATACATGAGGTCTCTTGGTTGATATGAGGTGAGCGATGCCTCAGTGTTGTAAGATGGAAGATTTCCCAGCATTGGGGACCATAGGTTCCTCCTTGAGTGACGCTAACAGGCACGTACCTAAAAGTCCTGTGTGAGTGTTACCAGGAAACTTCGAGTACATCTGGGAAAGTACTATCTAGGTAGTGTGGGGACAATTCGTGGCAATTGATTGGAGTAATTGTGCGCCCCTTGCTCTCCTATACATCCAGGTTTCCGCGACGGCGACAACCAACTACACTCATTACCTTACTTTAACGTCCTTTTTCATCTTTAACTTCTTCTAGAATGGAGACCATCACATCATGATACCTTTTGCCACACGGAAACTTTTGGCGCCTTCCTTCAGCGTGAATGAGTTGAGACTTCCCATTCTCATCAGAATCCCTGTTAAAAGACATGTTCCCTATGCTGGGGTACGATTCGCGAGCTCTCGGGTACAGCTGAGAGACTATCAAGAAGAATGCATTCAATCCGTGCTACAGTCCCTCGAAGATGGACACAAAAGGCTGGGGATCTCGCTGGCTACCGGTAGCGGCAAGACCGTTAGTCTTCGTGATGACCTTTGATAAATACAAACAACTAACAACCTCAGGTCATCTTCACCCAGCTGATTGAAAGAATTCAACCCAGGGAAACCGCCGCCACGCAGACCCTCATCCTCGCTCACAGGAGAGAACTTGTCGAGCAGGCGGCAAGGCACTGCACCAATGCATACCCCGACAGCACCGTGGAGATTGAGATGGGCTCCGTGCATGCTTCTGGCGCCGCAGACATCACCATTGCCAGCCTGCAGAGTCTCACGTCCGGGGACCGGCTCACCAAGTTTGACCCGAAAAGATTCAAGCTCGTGCTCGTCGACGAGGCACATCACATTGTAGCGCCAGGTTACATGCGAGTACTGCGTCACTTTGGACTCGACAGTAAGAAGGTGGACTCGCCGTCTTTGGTGGGCGTTTCCGCCACTTTTTCTCGATTTGACGGCCTCAAGTTGGGCGCCGCGATTGATCAGATCGTCTATCATAAGGACTATGTAGACATGATTGGAGACAAGTGGCTCTCCGATGTTATGTTCACCACCGTGGAATCAACAGCAGACTTATCCAGGGTCAGAAATGGTGCAAATGGCGATTTCCAGCAAGGGGAACTATCAAGGGCCGTCAATACAGACCAAATCAACGAGATCACCGTACGGAGCTGGCTGGCCAAGGCATCCGATCGGAAATCGACTCTCGTCTTTTGCGTCGACCTTGCGCACGTCGCTGGCCTGACGCAGACATTCCGCAAACACGGCTATGACGCCAGGTTTGTGACAGGAGACACACACAAAGTCGAGAGAGCCGAGATCCTCGAGGAGTTTCGAAATGGGAAGTTCCCCGTGCTTGTGAACTGTGGAGTCTTCACAGAGGGCACAGATATCCCAAACATCGACTGCGTCATTCTTGCTCGTCCAACACGATCTCGGAACCTTCTGGTGCAGATGATCGGTAGAGGTATGAGGTTACACAAGGGCAAGTCCGACTGCCATGTCATCGACATGGTTTCCAGTCTCCAAACCGGCATCGTGACTACGCCAACGCTTTTCGGTCTGGATCCGAGCGAGCTCATCAGCGAAGCGACTACAGCCGACATGGAGAAGATTAAGGACAGGAAAGAAGCAGAGAAACTCCGTCAGGACCACGCCTATTCTGATACTACTGCACTTCAGTCAACTACGCCCACCAGGTCGGTAACTTTCACTGACTACGACTCCGTATTTGATCTGATCGGGGACACATCCGGCGAGCAGCACATACGGGCCATAAGTCAGTACGCGTGGGTCCAGGTCGGTCAAGATAGGTACGTCCTCTGCGCGCCAAACGGATCCTACATCCGACTTTTCAAAGTCGGTGCCCAACCCAAGACGAGTGACGACGAAAGCAAGGAGCAGCTCCTGTGGCAAGCCGTTGAAATCCGCTCGCTGCCCCCAGGCGTCGCCAAATCCCCCTACTCCGCGCCTCGCGAGCTCCTACAAGCAGCAACTTTCGCCGATGCGGTTCACGGTAGCGATAACTACGTTTCTAACTCGGATACATATCCTCACACATTCGTCCAGCGTTGGCAACGCTGGCGCAAGGGCCCGCCCACGCAGGGACAGCTCGATTTCCTCAACAAACTCCGGCTCAAGGAGGCGCCCCTGACTGCCGACGACGTAGACAAGGGCAAGGCGACGGACATGATTACCAAGATCAAGCACGGGGCCAAGGGTCGGTTCGCGAGCCTCAAGACGGAGAAGCGGCGCGTGCAGCGGTCTCACGATAAAAAGGCACAGTTGGAGGCGAGGGCACGGCAGGAAAGGGTCTCTGTTGGACCCGTTGCTTCTTGATTCGATATCATGTGGCTGTGAGGTTGGGTGTTGACCTATAGCTTCTACATGAGCTTGGGGCATGAATATTGTAAGACTACAGCCATCGAAGGCTATCGTCTGGGACTATGCCAGCATGCACGTGTAAATCAAATCATAGAGCCTTGCAAGGGAGAGTTTGCAAGATAGGAGAATTCTGTACAACATTCTTGACAACACCTGCAACTTGGGTAGCATCTGCTGAGACTGACCGACTAAGACGTCGAAGGTGTGAAGATACGTTCTAAAGGGTCGTTTCCAGTAGTACCTTGCTGGAGAATGGTCCTATTGCAAAGGGGGGGTAGAGAGGTCCGCCAGACGCTTGGCCGTGGATTTGGTCTCGAGGTACGACCGTAGCAACTATTCCTTACTAGTCGAACGCATCTCATCCATTCAAACATCGCCCCCCGTTGCCATCCAAGTTGGAGTGGGAATCTCACAGTTCCTACTGCCATCGACGATTACACATCACACAGGCAACGGACAGTGGTTTGAATGACCATGGGTATCGTTGCATTTCAAGGTCAAACTTAAAAAAGGCCTGCAGGTATCCATACAGTTCCGTCGTCATCTCCCGCTTGCAGTTCAGTCAGCCGCTGAATCTTGCGCCATACTGGCCTGCCGCCATAACAAATTTCCCTTTCACCGCCTGGCGGACTTGCTGAGCCAACCCACACACAGAGAGTATAACGGCCTATTTCCATCTCTTCCCAATTGACACTCCTTGCTGGCCCCGGGACCTCCTCATACGCCCTTACTTGTCGACCCCTTTGGCGGCAGGAGACAATATTTGTACGGGGCTTGACCTATATTGAATAGATCTATAGAGGATTGCGAGACCTGGCTGCTGAAATATCAACATCGAGTTATGGGCGAAACCATGTGACCCCTCGACCTCTCGCTTTTTTGATTCCCCTGTGACCGTGGTCACCAGGAGCGCTGAATGCATAAACAAACAAAGCCAAACCGCAAACAAGGTATCTTTTCTTTTTTGTCCTCCGCCTTTCGACTTCGGGGGTATAAAGAGTGGACGTGAACACGTGCGATAGCGACTATCGAAACCCGCAAGACTAAGAGACTAAATCAAGTAAAACAAACAACGATGAAAGCAACAGCAGTGAAGCAAGCAAAACAATAACTTCGGCCGACCGATGCATCGGAAGCAACGTTCCGGGGGTATTGTACGCCAGGGTATATCCAGCCGGGGTATTTTGCACGTAGTAGATTTTCTAAGACGGGAATCTAACGGAAAGGTCCGATGGGACCGGGGTATCCAGAATTCGTAGAATGAGACGTAGAAGGGCGCCCGCTGTCGCCGGACGCTCGAGTGCTGTGACGTGGCGTAACGTCACCGGGTTGGGGAATGGTCAGCTTGTCAGAACCATTCCCAATAGGGCGGTGGGCCCATGGGTTGTCGTCGTCTGGAAGATTAACGCCGCTATCGTTCCAGGGGTTTCTGTCAGCATTGAAGCTGCGGGTAGACTCGATCGAAATAAGAGAAGACTTGGACACATTGCTAGATCCCTTGAAAAAGTTGGCGTGGGTTGAGTGGGAGCTGTTCTTGCGGCGGTCCAAGAAGGACGAGATGGAGGTCATGCTGCCAGGCTTGCGAAGACGATCGAAGATCGTGCCTCGCTCGCGCGCAACCTCCCCCTCGAAAGCCGCCTTGGTTGGGGAATCGGCGGCGATGGTGGCCGGAGCATGTTGAAGAAGCTTCGAGTCAAAGTACTGAAGCGAGTCTTCGAAAGAATCGGACTTGGGCCGGGGGATTGATCCCTTCAAAATGGTCACCTCAACGCCAGCAGTGGCAAATTGAGCAAGAAGGAAGTCGATGGCGTCACGCAGGCCGCCGGCATTGTTGCGAGTAAACGTCCAGCGCAAGGCGAGAGCCGGCAGGCCATCCTCAGAATCGGCATCCTGATGGACGGTGACCTCGACTTCGTACTGCGTCTTGAGTTTCGGAACAAGGTCGTGGGCGAAGCTGGGCGACTCAAGGAACTTGATGAACTCAGGGGTACGGGTGAGAACCAACTCGTGGTTGTCAGGAACCATGCCCTAGAGAGAGTGTTAGTATAGGAAATCCAGCCGCAAAAGGTCTGCAAGTGGGCGTACCAAAAATTCATCGACACAATGAGGCACCTGCCACTGTGGTCCAGTTACAGTAACCTCATCGCTAGCCTGCTCAGTGCTGGGGAACACAATTTTGCAGTTGTATTTGCCCTCGAGCTCGTCAATCTCGCCGAGACGAGCCAAGAGCTGACGATGGTACAGGCGGTCAACATTGACAATCTGCGAAGTATACTCGGAGTCCTAGAGGGAAATGATTAGCTTGGCGATTAGGCGAACTGGGTTGGTCAACTTACAGCTCTATCGACCATTTCCAGAATCTCGTTCTTGACAGCGTCAAGATTCTGGGCGTTCCTGGCTGGGGTGCGGCAAATAACGTTGTCGACCTTGACGTCGTCATCCTCACGACCCATTCCTCCGCGGTCCATGGCGTTGGAGAACTTGACAAACACAGAGTGCTTCTTCATGATGCGCTGGATATGCTGTCCTCCAATGCCAATGATTCGCTTGTGGTACTGATCGGGAACATGGAAGGAGATGGAAGCAGGCATCTCCTGTTCGACAAGCGTGAGCCCCTGCTTCATTGAGTCGTAGCTAGCCGCCATGACATCAATGTTGAAGTTGTACTCGTTGAAGCCGTCGAAGATGATCTGTACACTGCTCTGACCCATGATTTTGTTGATTTTGCCATTCTTCTTGCCGCTTACGAATTCCTTGTGCTCATTGGCAAGTTCAATTTTGACCCGAATCTGGTACTGGGACTGGACAAGGAATTTGATCTCAGACATGACCATCAAGGCAGCCTTTACGGCATCATCAGAACCGGTAATTGAGAAGTTCATCTTGTCGAAGGACAAGTCGGCGTCCGAGTTGGCACAAACATCACCAAGCATAGTTCTGACGTCAGCGGGGTTCGGGAGCTGGCGACTGTCGGGCTGTTGGATCCACCAAGCTGCGCTGTAGAACTGTCCTGCCTGTAGAACATCGTTAGATATAGGCGTTCGACGTGTTCTCCTGCAAAACTTACCAAGGCCATGACCTCGCGGACGGTGCGCTCAACATGCAGTCCTTCGCTTCCTTGGACACGAACCATGTTGCGCTGGCTTGCCAGGGGAGGGAACAAAATGTAGGTGCCATTGGCTTCAAGGATCTTGCGGACTTTGTCAAGACGGGTAAGCAAAACGCTGTCAATTTTGGCCGGCGAAATGGTGACATCCTTCATGTACAGGCGGATGCGGGAAACAGTCTCGTGGAGCTTCTGCTTGGCAAGTTCAATGGCCTGAGGGCTCTCGCCCGTGATGAAGATGTCTGTCGGGTCACGGCGACTTGCTCCAGGCGGGCAGTATCGGTACATCTGGGAGAAAGGAGGCGGGAAGTAGATGGCAGTGCCAGTCGACGACTCAATGAGTTTGATGTTCTTCCGGTGGCGGCCGCACACAAGCTGGTGAATCGACAGGTCAAGCTTGGTGGCATCGACAACTCGGCCGAGCTGCAATGCGGTTAGCGAGGTGAGACAAAATCATGTTTTTGATTGGCCAAGCTTACCAGAGTATCAATTTGGATGAGCACACGGGCCTTTGCATGCTCAACAGAGAGAATATCACCATAGATGGCTACTCGCCATCTTTGATCTACACGCATCTCGGCATCACCCGTCATGCCATCAACCACGGGCGTCAATTTGGGTCCCAGCAAAAAAATGTCGACCCCGCAGTACTTGGAGATGTAATCCAAGGTGTCCGTCACTTGCTGCTTCAAGGCACCGGCGGTCAGGTCACAGACGAGGTGGCCCTCAACATCAACAGTCGTACAACGCTAGATTGACACGAGTTAATCCACGGCCCAATAACCCCGTCCGTATATGTAAAACCTACCAAGACAGTCTGGTTGTCGTTCAAAATCGTCTCCCTACTCTTGTTGACCATTTCCGGAGTTCCCGACAGGCACACAGTGGTGACCTGCTGTCCCTTTGCATTTTTGGGGGTCGTCGAGATGACATGAGCCTCGATCTGGAAAGGGCCGTTGGTGATGTCCTTGCAGACCTTGCGCAGGTTGGCAAGGTTCTGGGTGTGAACAGGCAGCTCGTGAACCTGGACGTCATCGGCGACGTCCTCGGGGTGAGTCCAGCGCAAGACAGCATCGTCGGTAGCGTGAAGGATGTCCTCGGTGTTGGGGCCGGCGAGGTCGGAGGCGAATGGCACATTGAAGGAGTAGTGGATAATTGGCGTCGGAGCATCGAGAGGCTGAGGCGAGCTTATTGAAGCAGCCTGCTGAGGAACTGTATCTCTTCTCGGGTTCATGGGGTTCATGGGCATGTTGGGACGACCCATTCCGAAGTTGGGGCTCATCCTCTCGGACCAGTGACGCATGTTTGCCAGTTTGTTCATATTGCGAGCTCGCAGAGACAGTCGTGGGGACAGGGAGGGGAGGAGGCCACAGAACCGGACCACGAACGACAATTGAGGGTATCGAAACACACGAAGGGGGGCAGGGCAAAGGAGAAAAAAGGAAAAGGGGGGGATGAAGAAAAAAAAGAAGAGGTGTCGCTTCTCGAAGCTCTCTCTCAGACTCGGTGAAGGGTCTGTAGAGAGGAGATTGCTGGAGAGAAGAAGATGTGTTGGATGGGTGTGTGAGAGTGGAAGAACTCAAGAGAAGAGGAGTCGAGAGATTCAGAATGCAGCGAAAGATGGTCATAGGTGCTTGTGGTGGTCAAGGCCGCACTGCAGCAGGCCCAGGCCAGACCAAGCAAGGCATGGCATGCCATGGCAAGGTGGTCCGGCCACTCCCAGTTCCCCGTCCCAGTCCCAGTCCCAGTCCTAGGTCAGGGCTCCACATTGGCGGCCAACCAGCCAGTCCCTCGACTTTTAGTGGTGTGTGGCCCCTCTCACTAACAGGACACAAGGGCTCCTCCCTCCTCCAGTCCCAGATGTTCCCCCGTCTCAATACGTAGGTACATGCAGTGGTACATCCGCGGTGGCGCTAATGTCGCTGCAACGCGAGGTATCTTCCCATATCCACCCTGTCTTGGGCCCACGGACGCCGGATACTAAGGTGGTACACGCCGAATGGGGCCCCTGTTGAACTGAGAGTGTGTCAGTGGTGGTGACTGGGCTCGACTCCCTTCAGGCGAGGGGCCACTAAACTTTCCCCCAGCGAAACCACCAAACCATCCACACAGCCCACCAGCCAGGGCATATCACCTCAGACCTCAGTCACAAGATAGATTGAGCGCAGATCGGGTCCAGCAAGACCCTTAACTCAGTCCATCTCGGGCTTTTCGTGTGTCCTGTACCTACCTTACCTTACTGTACGGATGCCTTACTCGGGGAGCTTGGCTATGAAGCTGCTCAGACTCTGGATAGCAACACGATTTGTGGAGGGGCAGTGGAAGAAGCACAAGGTTGCTACAACCACCAAAGATTAAGGTACTTAAACTCACAAGTTGCCCGTCAGCGTGCCATTTGCTGGCCACACATGAGGTGAGATATTTCTTACTGCACTCAACGGCCACCAGGTACTTATTACCTTAGGTATCCTCAACCAAGTCTTCGTAAGGTACCTCCGGCAGGTAGCAAAGTGACACCCTTGGAGGATGTACCCACACACGGCACACCCTTGCATTCGGGGTGCACTCACTCACAGTGGCCGCAGTCCACTGGGCTGTTGCCGCGACGTGGTAAAGTGTGTGACAGGGCAGGGACTGTCAAGGTCGAGTGGGCCGATGCCGTCGGGGCCCGGCCAAACCGGCGGGATGTAGTTCTGGGCATCTTCTGCTGCGGAAAGGAACCTCATCTCTGTTAGTGCAGCCCTGCCTCAGCTTCCTTGCACATCCTCCACTTCTCCTCATTCCACCTCCTTCCACCACCAAAGACTAAGAAATTCCGACAGAAATTCAAGACTGGCGTAGGCGTTTCCTGCACACAATCCGTGTTCAACATCACACATCGCAGCTTCATATTACCACAGAATATTACACTATGCCAATGTTTCCAAACTCAACAACTACTCATTAATACCTCCACGAAATACTGGAGTCTCCCATGTATCGAGCTTTGAGGAATTGGGAATGCCAAGGTGCGACCCGGCTCCTTTCCTCCGTCCGCCGTTCCCCGCTACCTTAGCTCGCCAGGTATGTGCGTTGCCGGCGAAGCATCGGAACGTTGAGTGGTCGATGTTGGAAAGCGCGACATTGCAATAGGTATTAGAAGCACGTTCATCTTGCGGCAGCTAAAACAGTGAAGCTTGCCTGCTCGGCTGGATACCAAACCGTCCTCATGCATGTACGGTGTACTCCGTACTTCACTCTTACGCGCACCCGGTCTGCATGCCACGCGCTGAGTACCATTTCAAGAGGCACATATCAGAGACATGCGTGCAGACCTTCTTAACACGAGCGAGAGGGAACTTCCAGCTGGGGGTTTGCCGTCCCGCAACGCAACGCAACGCAAACAAGGGAACCCGAGCAAATTATCCTCTACAACAGGAGGAGAGCAATTATAACGCGTAAACAAGCTTGAGGGGCGAGGATGAGACTTACGACATGTAGGTCATTCGGTTGCAGGCATCCAGGGCCCCGAGGCCAGTCCACCCGTATGCGTACGAGCAATAAGGCTGTGTCCATCCAACTTTGCCATCTCTCAAGGTCCGTGTACGGTAAGCCATGTCCCATGTCCGGTGATGTCTTCTGTATGTCTACCTGACCTTCAGGTGAAATCCCTAATTCCCAAGCCCTGTCTACCTTCTAGGTACCCAACAGGCTGACTTTGCCCTGGAAGCAAATAATTTCATGTACCTTATATTCAGAGAGCAAGCAGCGAGGACTAAGCAGTCAATACCGCAATCTCCCCATCCTCAAGCACAGCCTCAGGGGGGACTCCTCAACTGACGTATTGCTCCAACCGCTCGGAGACAACAAGGGTCCCGAAGCCGCCTTTGGCAGCCAGGCATATTTTATGTTGACGGCCGACTCACCAAGCAATATTGAGAAAGAGTAACGTACGAGCAGAAACGCTTGAGAAAAGGGAGCTTCATAACGGCCTGGCATGTTGTTGCTTGGAGAGGAACGCCCAGGCCTTGGACTACGCTCCTTCCGCATCACCTTAGTAATGGACTCGGGAAACGTGACCTGGACAGGCCTGCGGGTACTCGGAAGGCCGGCCGCCATCGAGGTACTTTGAAGTACATGCAGCTAGATGATGACCAGGAAGGCACTTTCGACTACACCAACCACTCCCGAACACCCAAGCCCTCAGTCCAGCTCTAGCATTGACCACCACTCCCATGTACCAAGGTGCGGCGTGCGGCGTGCCTGCGCAGGAATGGAACTTGTCAAGCAGCAAGCCCAGACCAACAGCGGGCTATCAGATGCTGCTGCTATTATGAGAGCCTCCCAACGAGACAGAATCTTCTTGTCTTCTCCTCGTCCGGAGAGATACGCAAATACCAACGAGGCGAGCAACATTAGACGGACAAGCGTTATCTTCAGCTCCTCTTGAGCCAGGGAAGTTTCTTGGCTCCTTACCTTGAGGTCAGAGGCCCAAAGAATGAGATAACTTCCCTCTCCGTACTTACTTGAGCTTCACCAGAAGCTCGACCACAGACCAGGATTTTGCCTGGCTGATTAGGGTCAAGCAAACGCCCCACCCACTCACCAAACTCACACATTCGAGTCTCACTCCATCCGTACAGTCTGTGAGTCTCCAGTCGCCAGCGCGTTGCACTGCCCACAGCCCATGGCCGATGAGACCCTCCCTCGTTTCGCTCGGGAGATCCTGAATTCCTAGTGCTGGGCACGCGACTGACAGCCAATATGGATCGATCGTGTCGCCTGTCCCATCATACACTGCGCGTCGTTGCGGAATGCATCCTGGACCAACGCCTGGTTCTTTTTGTCAACTCTATGTTCACGCATAGCTTGAAGCCCAAAACGACAGACACACGAGTCCCGCAGACTGAAGACTGCAAAACACAGCTTTAATTACCATTCGTGGGAGTCTACGAGTCGAGTCACCACCAGGCCGGCACAAGTTGTTGTGGGCGTTACTTGTTTTCATTGGCTTGTCATCGTCATCACGATATCAGTGTGGTCAGCGTTTCCGCCGCATCCTATGGGACCCAAAGGCAACCCTTGCGGAACCTAACGCAGTCTGGTGTGAGGCTGACAATGATTCCTACTGTCTTCATTCTCCAACATCGAACACCGAACACCACCTTATACGCCCCAGGAGCAATGCAGGCAATGTTAGCCGGTGACGAGCAAGACCGGTTCGTCACGAGCCGGCAGTCGTATTGCCAGCGCTAAATCGGGTGACTTTCTGACCGCCGTTGAGCCACCCACGACGTTGACATTTCCTGCACATGCCAACAATATTTCAACTTGGTGATAGTACAGGATATAGGTTACTTCAGCTCACTTCCGACTCAAGTCCCAACGATTTTGGTATCGACTACTTCTTTTACTCAAGAATGCAACCCCCTTCCTTGCTGCATGTCCCATCTGGAAAGAGGAAATCGGCCGGGCGCAACAAACGAACACCGCGACTTCCCAAATGGTCACTCCCCGACGTGTTGGACCTTCAACTGAACTTTCGCATTTTGCCTTGAGGTCGGCCAACATCCCTGAACCCATGGGCCAACTCTTTCCGCTTTGCGTCTCAAATACTAGGCGTGGCGTAAGGGAGCTCGAGCCTCGAGCGAAAGCTTCCCGAATCCCACCACGCCATTCATCCACGGACCACAGCCGTCGTCTGGCCAGTCACGGTCACGGAGGATTAGTCGTTTACTGCTCCAATTCTTTGGCTCTTTGATAGGGCTACATCGGCGCTCCGGCACTTCACAGTGTGGTCCTGGCCGTGACACTAGTGTAGTCATTGGCTTCACTTGTTGTCCTCTACCATTGCTGGAAAGTGATTCTTTCACTTCTACATACTGCAGGACTTCATAGCCTCGCACGCCACGTACGGCGGCGTGGCTTGATGAGGGCAACTGACACATGTCAGGCAAAAACCACTACGAAGAGTTAGGGCTTCCCTCGTAAGCCAGAGAAAACCCGGTCCTGTCTTAGACGCTTCCCCTCGATGATGTTCCCGAGACAGGGAAGATGCTTTAAAGTGTATCGTCGCCTGGAAACAGGACCAGGCGCTGGCACAAGTGTGGTTGCTTGATCTGCATCCAGCGAAAAACCCACAAAGAACCGACTGCAGATGTGCGTCCCCCTGGCGAATAGACTCGCAGAAGACGGTTACTACGCCCGCTTGAATGTGCGTTGGTTCCTGGTGCCGCCCAACGTTAGTACTGGGAAAGCACCTGATCAGTTCTGATATGAGGTCGGGACTTGACCCTTTTCAACGCCGACATGCAACGCGGACCCGGCCTTGACCAAACCACGAAACTAGCCGCCGTTCTCGCCGTCTAGCCTGGAGAAGGGAACATGTCGATCGATGATCCTGGAATGAACGTTTCAACCTCGAACCGGTCCTCCACACGACGGCACTCGGACCAAGAAAAATAAGTACAACGACGAGCCATGCTGGTGTTCCCTGGGTGCGTCCTTGGAGCCAACCTGACTGGCGAAATATGACTGACAAACCTTCTCTGGACGAGGCGGGCTGTCTACGGGTACGAACGTTTTCTTTGCACGTATCCGTACGGAGCAGCAGTACCCTGATGCAAGGGCTACGACACTGAACACGTTTGTGTGCCGGACCCGCCGGAAGACGCAGGTTGGGCAATGGGCAGTGGTTTAGAGTGTGCATCGGTAGTGTTGACCCCTCCCATGGATGATGTTTCCCTTTCTTTCCCCTGCCACCTCTTGAGGCGTCCGTCGCTATCAGTTTATCAGAGCAGCTAATTAAACAAAACCGGCTTGTGCTGGGTCTTTTATCTACATCTGACCAACAGCACTTTGCGAGGAAGAGTGAGAGACGGACGGCAGAATTTTAGACTTTGTCAGATCCGCCCACTAGAAGATCTCTGACCAACCCAACTTTGGCACGAAAGGGAATATGCCTCAGTCTCGCATATAGCGGAATCCACTCTCCATGCTTCGGTTGACTTTTTTTTTTATTCCATCTTTTTGTACGAAGTACAGTATTCCTTTTCTCCATGTACAGTCATCATCAGCGTTCCTTCTGCGGATATAGATCTTCGTTGGGCCCCCCCATACCCCACCCACATATAACACGAACTTGAAGCGCGGGAAACCCGATGGGGATTACGCTGAGTGAGGTTCGCAATGACTTCATAGAAACCCACCGCTGGGCGTTGTTTCTTCTCCATGGTGTTCTTACATCCCTCCATGTTAAAAAAGCAACTAGAGTCCCATTTGTCGGATCCCAAGTCCGCTTCTCTGTGTACTGAATTGTACTTCTTCCTTTGGGCCTCACGGGATGGCCCTCACTCTGTGTCCCGACTTGAGCGAACGGACACAATAGCCCGGGTGCTGAGAGCGGAATCAAATCACAAAGGACGACAAGAGCAATGAATGAGAAAACGGAAAGAAATCTACAGACGACGCTCCGAGAGCCCCAAGTCTGTGCTTATGCACGGCCTAGTTGTGCAAAGTCCCGTCCTTTTACTACAGTACCTTTCCCTTGAAAGGGGAAACTCAATCGTTGTGCTATCGTCCTTTCTTTCACCTTCTTGTGAGGAGGAAGGATAAAGTTTGTCACGATTTGGGTTTATTCGCCGAGACCTAAGTCACTTATGCGATGCTGTCTCGAGTTTTCTAGATAGTTTCCTGCTTAGATCGTTACCTCGCTCATTCTCACTTGGTGTCTCGTATGGACAATATCATCTTGTTCCACCTTGGGAACATCACCGCAAGGTAGTAGTAGTAGCACATTAAATGAATGAGTACAGCTGGATTTGCCGATTATAAAACGTACACGTAGTGCTGCTGATGGCCGCTAGTGACTAAGTATTCACCCCATTCCTCTCCTGCCGGTTGTTCTTTGCCGAAACTCCGTCCCATCAATAAAGACTTTTTTACCCTCCCCATATAAGAGTTCCGAAAGCTGTTTCCCAGCTTTGCCTGACGCCTGTAAACCGCCAATCCCGATACCGCATAAGAAAGTCTGTCTCATATCAAGACCAAAAGCTCGACGCCCTTCATCGATAGACTGGGCGCGGAGCCTCGTCGGTGTAGTACATGGGCCGCTCAATGTATGACACCTCCGGCTCGCCCCGTGCAGGGGCCGGCTGTCCGTAGTAAGGCTGCTGCTCCATCGGCCTGGCACTATACTCCCGCCGCACCACCTGAGGCTCGGCAGGCCGCACGCTGTAGGAACGGGGTCCAGGTTGAATCATCTCCCGGCGAAGGTCAAGATGCATGGGTGCCGAAGCGTACTCCTGCATGGGAATCTGCTCCGGCCTCACACTTTGAACTCTTCCGTACTCTCGCGGAAGCTCATAGCGTACTGCCGTCTCCGCAGGGCGGGCTGTCGTCGCCCGCATCATATACTCTCTTGGGGCTTCCTCAATAATCCTCCGCTGTTCCATACCGCCTCTGGCAGGAATGAATTCTTCGCCCGGAGGCGCCATTGGCCTCGTAGAATACTCTCGCTGTCTGTAGATCCGTTGAGGGTCTGCAAGGTACTCGGGTTGCGTGACGACTCTCCTGGGTGCCGCGTACACTGGCGAGGTCCGCTGGTAGAGGACGTCGTCGTCTCGAGGGGGTGGACCGGGGCGCCTAGACTCTGCTCGAATGGGTGCTCTTTCGTAAACAACCTCGGGCTCGCCGGGTCGCAGTGGTGACGGCGCAACAGACTGGCGAACGACAGTAGACGGCTCGTAGTATCGACGGCCAGTAGCAGGATCTACCACAACCCTACCGGGCGGCGCTTTGGGTGGTCCCATTAGTGGGGATGCCCTCTCTCTCATGGCGGGCGAGCGAGATCTTGCGCGATCTGTCATGGGACGAGTGCTCATGCGGGTTACTTCGTAACCATCACGATAGTATCGTGCAGGTTCCCTACCGTAGCGATCAACACTAGCTGGGGATGTTGCGTACACCTCACCGGGCGCAGCATGAACAGCATAGACACCAGGCGACGGCACATGCCGCACATACTCGGCGCCGCTGATAACGCGGGGCTCTTCAATGTACTCTCTTCCATACCCATAGTCACCAATCGCCGCGGCTTGACTTGCTGGCCGTGGACGGTACTCTTGAGTATCGTACATGGGCGCAGCACCTTCCTCCCTGTATGATCGAGAAAATTGACGCTCAGGCTGGGCGTAACGAGGCTCCTCGTCGCCCTGTCTTCTTTGCCGCTTCTGTGGCCGAATGAAAGACGGCGCATTCATTGGAGACGGCGATCGCGGTTCTGGCTTGATGTAAGGCTCGTCTGGCGCTTGCCTGGCTGCCCTCTTGCCGTTCTTCTTCTTCTTCCCCTTGCGCTTCTCCCCACTTCGACCCCCTTGCGGCGAGCTATCTGGACTGGAAATAATGTTGGGCTCGTTACGTAGTGCTGCAACCTGAGCTGTGGTTCCTTGAGGGATGATCAAGTCTTGAGCATCTGCTGCTTGACCTCTGGCCATTGCAAGAGGCGAGACATGGGAGGGCTGGGGCGCTAAGGGGGATATGTTGTGGGCGCGAACCTGTATCAAAGGCGAGGGTTGGCGAGCGAGCATAGACTCCCTCAGTTGCTGTTGACCTGCGGCAGGGACAGACCTATCAGCACTGTCGTCAAGGTCCATAACGCCTGACTCCTCAGAACGACTGGTGTTTCCGCTCCCACCTCCTGATGTAGACAACCCCGTATTATCACCCCTATCCATTCTTTGCGTCGTTCCTACCGACGGGTATCGCGAGAATTCGGGTGCGGCATCGGGTCTGCTTGGAACTGGTCGCGGCTGGGAGGGATTGGAGTTCGAGGCTTGGCCCTGTGGCTGATGAGTAGCAGAGGCATGGGGTCTTGAGGACTGCAGGCCAGCTTGTGTCTTCTGGTTTGCTTGTACTTGCGCCTGACCTTCGAATGGCTGGCCTGTGGTGGACGCCTTCTGTATTTGAGCCGTAATCTCGGCATCGTTACCGCCGCGTGAACTGCGGTGCGAGGAATCTGGCGAATTGACTTGGGAAGAATAGTAAGAGTTCTCATCAACGGAGTCACTTGCAGCTGAAATGTTAGCAGCAGCTAGTGTAGCATTGACAGACGAAGGAGCAGCAGCTTGGACCAGAGTCAGAGCCTTGGACAGGACATCGGAGAGGTCGAAGTCGGCCAGAGGCTCCGACTGCGCCGAGGCCTTCATAGAAACCCGACGTTGATCGACCTCGTCGCGCAGTGCCCGTTCAAGGCGTTGCCTCTGGAGCTGGATCTCGGCCTTGATAAGATCATCAGACTTTTGAAGGAAAATGGGATTGATCTCGGTTTTGCCAGAGCCAACGAACGGTCTTGCGGGCAGGTTCGCATTAGCAGGGGGCGGGTTTCCTAAACCAGGAAGAGAAGCTTGTGGCGTGGTGGTCGCGAACGACTGCAGATTCCCAACTTGATAACCCTGCGCTATGCTTCCATTCGTCTCTTTTGCTGGTGTGGAAGGGTTTGATGAAGATGCTATGGCAGGAGTTGGTGTTTGGCTCGCCAACTGGGCTGGGACCTTGATCTTGGAATGCGACCCAGCAAGAATGGCATCGCGAAACTGCACGATTCTCTCGTACTGCTGTATCTTGTGTAGCTCATCTCTTGAAAGACCCGACGATGTCCCATTTGCCAACGGCGGTAGTGATGCGAGCTGGCCTTGAGCCATGGCGAAATGCAATTTGCGCAAGGAAATCCTCCGCAGTCAAGCAAGAAAGCGCGAAAAGAAAGGAATCTAAGAAGACAAACAGAACTACCAATATCGTGAGAATCAGCACTGTTGACTATACCCGAAGCGCAGCAGCCTTGAGCGCAGTAATTTCTGCAGTGTTGTAGAAAATGAAGAAAAGGGCGTCGTGCCGCTGGTGGATGTTGAGAGGAAAAGAGATGGGTCGTGGGCCGTCTGCGGTGATTTCTTTGTGAACTTTTCCTACAAGGATAAATCCTTATAAGAATCTTACGGAACAGGTGTGGGCCTTGATGGGTGGTTCAGGCTTGAGTGGGTCATGCACCTAAGCGAGTATGTCACCAGCTCCCCAGCCTCGGCGCACTTTGGCCATGGTCACCGCTAATGTTTTCGCGTCAAGGTCCCCGACGGCCGGAAACAGCTCCCTGTAGCTTAGCTTCCTGCAATTACCTCAACAGCGCAACGAGGTATATCGGCGTGAGTCAACACTACATATTTCTGCCAAAGTATCGCGAAAAGCCTCAAAAAGCCCCATACTGCATTTGTGAGCCAGAAACGGGTATTCCAACTTTGAATCCAAGAAGAAGAAACATAAGTGTCAAACTCCAGACCAACGTGGTTTCGCTTGCTTCATGCCGATCAGACTCCCACCAAACATACGTCGAAGCTTCTCTTCTTCAGCCCGACTTCGCTCCTTTTCTTCACCAAAGACCCGACCTTTTACAACAAGACACGGCATTGAGCATCGCAAGCCCCCTCTACTTTCACCTTCCACTCTCAGACATAGATTAGACGGCGCCTGCTATACCACATCAGCTATGGATTCCATCAAAACCCAGACAAATGGAGTGTCAACTTCAAAGCCTGTGCTATTCTTGTAAGTTGAACCTCATCAATGCGGATGAACACTATGACTAATAACTGCACAGTGACATTGATAATTGCCTCTACCCGAGGAGTGAGTTTCTGAAAGACACTCGAGACGGCATCATCAAGACTGACTCACTCTAGGTTCAAAGGTCCAGGACCACATGGCACAGCTAATTGACGAGTACTTCGTAAAGCACCTTTCCCTCCAGTGGGACGATGCCGTGAAATTGCACAAGGAGTATTACACCAACTATGGCCTTGCGATTGAAGGCCTGGTGCGCCACCATGAGATCGACCCTCTAGAGTACAACGCCCAGGTCGACGACGCCCTACCTCTTGAGCACATCCTCAGTCCGAACCCTGAGCTGCGCGAACTGCTCGAAGATGTCGATAAGAGCAAGTGTACCATGTGGCTCCTCACCAATGCCTACGTAAATCACGCTAAGCGCGTAACCAAGCTGCTGGGTATTGATGATCTCTTTGATGGCCTCACTTTCTGCGACTATGGACAGGCGCCGCTTGTCTGCAAGCCTGCCAAGGAGATGTATTTGAGGGCTATGCGTGAGGCGGGCGTCGAGAAGATGGAGGATTGCTACTTTGTCGGTATGTTGTTATTTGCACTAACAAAAGATCCGGCGCTGACCATCTGTCATAGACGACTCTTACCTGAACTGCCAAAAGGCCCAGGGCTATGGCTGGAACGTAGCCCATCTTGTTGAGGAGGATCTCCCGGTGCCGAAGACGCCTGCATCCGCTTATCAGATCCGTCACCTCAGGGAGCTGCGGGACACCTTTCCTCAATTCTTCAAGTCCAAGACTGCTTAGACTATTACAGCCAGGAACAATGATTGAACGACGCTAGACGGAAATGAATAGAAGGCGAGGGAAAATCCAAGCCAAAAGAATACGGAGAAGAAAAGGCTCGGAAACACTTTTCTTATGTTGAATTGGGTATCGCTAGTTCATAGATATCCTTAAACTTGAATACCCCCAATTTGATCCTTTTTCAACGCCCCAAACACCCCAAATGCAATGCTGTCCTGGTGATCGATGTGATGGTTCATGGCCGTCGAACGCTTCTGATCACTTCATCAAGCTTCGCCAGAATCTGGTCCTTCTCTCGTATCGCGTCCTGCCTCTGACTCTCTGCGACCTTGAGCTCGTCTTCCAGCTCCTGAATATAGCGCTCCTGATCGGCTTCGCTGCTGTCCAACCCCGGCAGGCTGGAGATAAGGACCTCGATCTGTTGTTCCTTGATGATGAGGTCGCGCGACAGCTCGGCTAGGCCATCCTTGAATTCGTCTGCAGGGAGAGGATCAACTGCAAGCAAGCTTGTTTAGCATTTGTCCGTCATTCTGAGGTCTAACATGGCAGAATGGCCTACCCTCTTTCTGTTCCGGATCCTGTTTGACCTCTCTAATTTTATCGTTGGGTCCGAGCAGCTCGAGATCGTGGCGCCGGTGGACGAAGTGGAAGCTTGCGACGAATTGCTGGGCAAGCTGGCGACAAACGTTAGTGCTTGCTAGACCAGCAGATGAGAAATGTAGAACAAAGATGAACATACCTGGTCCACAGCGTCTTGCAATTGAGTAAGTCTGTCGCCCATTACGCCGGTAATGCAGTTGATTTGCGCGATGTGGTGGGTTGTAGTATTGAGGTCAACAGTGACAAACAACCTTGGAGGCTTTGAATGCGACGCAGGTTGTTCTGCGGGCCAGCTGCTATGCACCTAGGCGTGAACGCACTGGCCGCATTCCTGCTGGGGTACGTACCTTTTTCCAACCTCTTGGTCTGAAGGTGCTTAACTGAGAGAGAACAACAGGATGGATGTTTCTTCAACACTCATAATATGTGAATCTGCCTACAAGTTTCGAGACATTTCACTCTGTATTCAAAATTCAAGAGCATGCAAGCTCTGTTACGCTCATTATCTAGGCACTTGTCCCGCCATAATCGACTTGCCATCTCATCAATACTCTCAGCTCCCCTATCGATATGTCCATCTCTAAGAAAACGACAAGAGAAGGGCCCGGAGCTGCTGTACCCTGACCCTCCATCAACAAACCATCATGATATGAGATCCTTTCTTGCGTACGCAAACCGTAGTGGACTTGATGTGGCATCAACAGTTTACGTCGGAACCCACTATGAGTACACAGTCTCTTCGACACTCGCCCAATACGGCATCCACGCTATTCGTGTAGGCGGAGCATCCGACCAGGGCATCGACCTCCTCGGCACTTGGAGTCTTCCATCCCGAGCTGAGAATCTAAAGGTCATCATTCAGTGTAAAGGAGGTGCCCAGCGCGTCGGTCCTTCGATAGTTAGGGAATTGGAAGGTTCCTTCATCGGCGCCCCGGTGGGCTGGCGTGGCGAAGGAGTTATTGCCTTCTTGATCAGTGAGAAACCAGCAAGCAAGGGCGTTCGGGAGTCTCTAGGACGAAGTCGCTGGCCCATGGGTTTTATCTCGTGCTCCAGGGAAGGTGTGGTGCAGCAGATGCTCTGGAACCAACGGGCCGACGAGGAAGGTCTGCGAGGTATTGTGGTGACGATGCGCCATACCGAGAACGGAGAGGGCGAGTCGCAGATTGTCTTGACACACAACGGAAAGCGAATCCCCAAAGCTTCAAAAGCGAAAGTTCCCGAGGGCGACTGAAGTCTCGGTTCAACTATTGAGCATTCAACATTAGACACTAAACCATCGAGGTACACCGCGCGGGGGTGGATAAATCTGCTGGAAGGCACTTGTCAGGAATCAAAACGGACGCTAGAGTGCCATACTTCTTCGTTAGGGACGAAGAGTTAAGTGGCTATGGAGTGAGGCTCTGGCAAGGTTGCACTGCAAACAAATACTCAACTCCGTCTTATTTTGCACAGCATAAAACGGCCTTTTACTGCGCAATCCCATGTTTTCAGATGTGCTGGGTCACTCTCTCTGACTAGAACAGCATCAAGACGCTAAGATGCAGCTGATCTATCTCTGGAAGCCATAATGGAGGAAGCATCTGGATGCAGGAAGGCACAGTGGTGAATGCCAGACGGCACATGGCCCTGAGGCTATAATCAGTTCGTATAAAGGAACTCTATGTCTCTCTTCTCTCTATTATCTATGCCCATAGAATACTGAGGGGATCGAAGCTACCATAACATCATTTCTATTTCACACCCCCCTCAGTCACCACGGCTTAAGTCTTTGCCCGCCAGATCTCATTTGGCTTCTATCACCCCTTCTTCAACAACGAACTTAGCACCTTCATTACCACCGCAAAAACTGACTATTGTCTTGTCGGCTCGAGACTCCATGTCGGCGAGCTGTAAGAGAGGTACTGATTGGCTACTGTATCGATCCTCGTTTCTCTCATCTGAGCTGTATTCCACCGATATGCTGTAAAATAGCAGAGGTAGGATTGACGACTTCCAGATGGGTTGCCTCCCGCTGTCTCGGCAACTCTGAACATACGCGGCCACAAGCAGGGCTGATGTCAGGGCCAGAAGAGCTGCAGGGTAAAGTAGCCACCATTCTTCAAGCCTTACGCAAATCGATGTGTGGCTGCAAGTTCCGTCCTGATAACTGTTTGATTTGTCCGTGTCTGACCAAGTCCTTCCGTTTACACGCAACCGATTCGTGACCGCTATAGACATATTGTCATGAGCAGCTGCAAAGCTGTCGAACGTGGCTTTCCCTCCATTGTAGAGAGCGTCAAGCCACCAACCTGTTTCGCACTGCAGCCGGCTGGAGTTCCCTATCCCATTCATGGCATCGGGAGATGTTGGTCCATTTTCGGTGGCATCAAAGAGCTTGCAATACCCTTTGAGGTTGTCCTCGAGGAAGTATCTGATGCCATAAAATTCTTCATAGTCCATGAACCTGACGCAATGAGCCGGGGCTCCCTTTGTCGCTCCATCTGAAGTCCAATATGTCCAGGCTACGCCATTTCGATTGGCGTCGGTGATATTGGACAAATCATACCAATTGTCATTGAGAAGACACGGCTGAATTATCGAGACGTAATCCGCCTTAGGCCCTCCGTGGGTGCGAGACATTGGCTCAGTCGACAGTAAATCTTCATGAAGAGTACCATTCGTGACGCTTCCGCTATAATGACGAAGACAAGGATACAGACTGCAGTTGACAGCCACAATGTCGAGGTCAGAGCTGAGTCTCGGCATGTCTTTATAATCGTGCTGGCAATTCCGATCTGCCGGGGCATCTGGGTTGGGCTGGGCAATGCAACCTGCCACAGAGAGCGTCAGAAAAGACGTTCTAACCGCGGATTCGTCATTCGTCGCTTTCGTTGTCATGTTGAACAGCTCTGGTTCAACGCCAGTGCTAATGGTAAACTCGGAGTCGTTGTGGAAGCGGTAGTTGTTGCGAAACCTGCCCATCATTTTGGTTTTCGAGTCTGGAAACTCTTGCAACTCGGATTTCACGTCGCTGCATTTGCTGCAAAGTCCCACAGACGAGTGCGTGACTCCAGAAACGTTCTGGAAAACACAGTTGCCCGACTCGCATTGGAATAATTGTGAACTGTCAAACGGTATAGCAAGTAGCCCGTTGATAGCGGTGGTGCTCATCTTTGCATTGACAGTCGCACTACCTCTAATGGAGTCGTGGAGCATAACCCGTTCGGCTATCGAGATGCGAGCAATTCCCTCAGCTGCAACCTCACAAGGATATGTTTTGACAGCTTGCTGGGAAAGGGGGCCGGTGGCGTACGAGGCAACCACAACCAGAGCGCGTAGTACTGTGAGTGTTCTTTTGCATATGTTTTTAGCACTCTCATACATTTACGGATCAGGGTATGACATACGATTTACAGACGTATACTAGGAATTTCAATGATCCCCAGGCACCATGACCAGCGTTGTCAAAATGTTCGACATGACGAAGTGGCCGCGGCGCCGCCATCCATGACCATTTGGCTTGTCCAATGACTGACATCATCAGTACGTATTTCTAAAAAGAAGACTGAGGTGGAGGGGGAGGGGGCAGTATTGACCTTCTGATAGTACGAATAACATCGCAGCTCTTAAGAGTGTGGTCAATATGGCAACAAGTGTGTTGATGCTCACACTATACGCCCAAGTCGGTTGCGGGTTGCCATTACTAACGACCAAGAGAATAACCATTACGATGAAAGCAATCACAGAGGTCCAAAGTGCTGCAAACTCGAGATTCCATTGTTTCAAGGTTGAAACTCTGCCGAGAGGCTTATAGAGTAGGCTGTTCTTCTCAGTTTGATTGAGATCTTCCTTGTCAGTGCCCCTCGGACTAGCTGACGAAAGCCCGTCAACTTCATCTCGGGACTCCTCCTCGGCAGTAACGACCGTATAGTCACTTATCGAGTCATTGTCCCGAAAGTTATTCGGCTGCTGGTCTAATATGTGTGTGCTGCGATGCGCTTCATCTGTGAACGATACAGACGAAGGTCTAGGAGATGACCCATTTCTAGCGGTATGAGGAGAGTCTTGGTAGAGTGTCATTTTGAGACGTTGCGAACTTTCTGAAACATTACAGATGAAGAATGGGCTTAAGAGAGGGAATTAATTCTTTATGTGCGGGCGCCTCAGAGATGCATGTCGTGAATCAGGCTGAGCCCGTGAGGGCCTCAATGACATGCATAAGCTTATGGCTTTTTCGCCCCGTGGCGAGGAGGACTTGGCTGCATATTGGATTTTTTGACGATTGGTACGATAAAGCTGCACTGCCCAATCTGCGGTGCGACAAGAAGATTCTAATTGCGGTTTTCGTGCAGACGACGAGGGCTGGCAAGCCGAGCATCCAACCGCAGCCAGCCTTCTCCCGATATGACGTCCTGTTGCGTTAGCAACATCTACAGCGGAATTAGCATCCATCACGAATAAAACAGGGATTGCGACGATTCGCGAGCAACCTGAGATATGTCTAGACAAACGGCCTGAACTGATAGAAATAATCCTCAACTAGGCCCTGCCTGGGGGAAATCTAAACCAAATTGCGAATTACCAACGGAAGTGAGTGGTCCCCTACTTTTCTACTACAGATAGAAAGAAGACAGCCGAAACCTGCTTTACATTGGTTGCTTCAATGCTCTGCCGAGTGAAAGGCTTCGTATCGCGTAAGAAAAAGTTCAGTAGTCAACCTAGAAGTCCCAACTTGAACGTTCGGCACAGCAGGAACTAGCTGATAGCAAATGACCCGCCCGAAAAGGCTAAATATTAATTGACACGACCGTCGAGTAACTGTCGTCATGGACGCTGATTTCAAGCCATGTCTCGAGCATCCACGAGACCACCTCTCTTGAATCGTATAACCTCTGAGGTTAAGCTCTATCCCGCGGTCTCAGCTAAACTCTTCAACACATTGAGAAGTACCGAGAACTTTGTCACTTTGCCTTCCTCACCTCGTTGACCGTACGGTCAAACCGAACAAGTCATGATGTCAGCGGTAATTACTACAGAGAGGAGAGAGTCACATTCCCCATCCGTAAAATCGTAGGAGAGCGCAGTTGAGTCACCTGGAGGAACGCCGTTCAAATGTATTGCACGTGTGACGGTCCATCAGCTCAAGCCTACCCCTGCACCAAGTGAGAAATGGTGATAGATTATGGCTCGATCTAGTCTCCACCTCATCTTCCATGGCACTCAAGAAGAGAGTCCCTACGCCGTTGGTCGACTCCCTAATCCTCGAGTCCAGCACTTAGACGGCGAGGAGCGAACACTGGTGTCCCACGGGATGTCTAGCCCTCAATACTGTTGGAAATAAGACTACTTAGGGGGACGGAATAAATATATAAAAGACAACAGACCATAAAACATAGTCAAGCACAAATGGAACAGACACATCGAGAACTACCACTTCTTGGAGTCTCAAAGGAGATCCACTCACAATGAACAAAACATCCAGTCAACGCTGAGCCAAACCTGGACGCGAAAGACACAACACCGAGTACACAGAAACCAGCATAACATCACCTCACCCTGTCTACACTAGTTTCCCTTCATGTAGTTTAAAGTGAACCAGCATAGACAGGTCCAAATCACCTCAACGCAAAGAGACAACCTCGCCGCGCCCCAAAGTGACAAACCTCATGATAGATCCACCCACAGCGGATCCCTCAACCCACGCACCACATCATCACCAAACAAAACTTCAAAAAACATACAACACCAGGTATTCGCTGGTCGTCACCGAACCAACTACTAATCCGGCCCTCACTGGCTTATCTATGGGAGAGCGGACGGGATCCCGAGTTCTCCAGTGGGTATGGTCGTATGTGACAGAGGATGAAGGCAGAGTTGCCCATATCGTGAGATGGCACGCTACACCGACGAGCCGTTCTTCCCCGCATCAACACACGGCACCACACAAGAAATGACAAATGATAGGAATATTTTCATAGAGAGAAATCCAATTAGTTTCATTTGTCTTGATTGGAATACTTTCTTCCTGATATCGTGGTTGAGGGAAAGTCGCCAACCGCCACAACTCTCCTCATCTCGCGAGGGAGGTTCCCCCCCGCTCAGTCACACAGCAAAGACCAGAGGTTTAGGGATTCCACCAACACAGAGAGAGCATTACACCAATTTTCAAATAAATCAAAGACAATATGGCTGTGTCAAAAGGGCCCCTGGGATCTGATTTTTGCAATCTAGCTTCAGCACAGCTTCGTCCGCACAGCGATAGGCACTCCGACTCATTAGGCTACGCGAACACGCCTTTGTACTCCCTGCCTATCTATCTCAAGATTGACAATACCTCCTTCCCATCACCAAGAACATCATGGCACAGTAACGCAGCAGTTCAAGTGATTGACAATTCAAGGTCTGCAGACTTCTCTTCAACACGGGAGTTTCCCTGCATCTACGCTATTACTCTACGCTGTTGGCCAGTAGCGTGGCCGTATCACCCGGCTTCTCCTTGCTCATCACCAACATCACCGTGTAAACACTTTTTCAAACAGTCAAGGGAATCCGCATGCGACTATCTAAACCTCCCAGCCTGCCTACTGCCTGAATCCCAAAGCAGAATAATTCCCATTCGTCAGTGTTCCTCCGTCCTGTTGTCGAAGAACCTGCACACGCCTTATATGTGTCCGGGTAAGTCAAATCAATGCCTGGTAAGACTGGGTGTGGTGTTGTATGCAGTTTTGAGGTTGTTGTAATACATGAGCCATCGAGAGAGGCAAGGGGGTATTTCCTCCTCCCGAAAGTACGATCCACTTCCCATCACGCCAGGTACCCAAGCTCGTCGTCTTCGAGTCGCTCCAAGTACTCCTTGTCGAGCAGAATCTCTATGCACTTCTTGATGTCCGAAACCTTTGGCACGAAGCGCGACCGGATCTGGTTGATGGTCTCGCTGACGAGCTGAGTGTGCTTCATCTTCTTCCTGGCCTTCATGATACGAACGATGGCAGACTGTTACCTTGTTAATACGTGAAAATTAGTGTCATAGAAATGGATGAACATACCTGCAGCAGAAGCTTGCGGTCCTCCTCGATCGTCTTGTTCGTCTCCACCTCCTCCTGCTTAGTCTCCTTGGCACCACCGAGGTTCAGGTTAACTCTGATCTTCTTGCTCTTGAAGTCATAGTTGAGGCGGAAGCTCTTGCCGGCCTCCGGCTTGCCTTCGGGAGACATAATGAGGACCTTGGCCTTGAGAAGAATGGCCAAGGCCTGGTCAAGGACCTCGGAGCTCAATAGGGTAATACCCGAAATATCCTCGTAAGTGTACTTGTCCTTATCGTTGTACAGGAGCAGGATGGCCATTTGGTAGGCAGACACCTGGAATGTGTAAGGCGTCTTGCTGTTCTTGCAGTAGCCGGCCTTCAGCTCGCCCTTGCAAAGCTGCCACAGCCACGTGAGCTTGCGGCCCTCGTGCCGATTCTTATAGAACCGGGTAAACCGCTCGCAGTCGTCATTGATCTCGTGTGGGGGAGTGAAGCTGGTGTTTGGTGCGGTCAGGGGCCAGAAACCAGTACCGAGGATGGAGTATTGGGAGTCGAGGGTAGTCTTAAGACCCTCAAGACCCGCCACATGCTCCTTGAAGCTGACGTTAAGGTCCTTGGACGTCTGCATGTCCTGGAACATCCTCTGGAGCTTGTTGGTGTACTCGAAACCACAGGCCTCCTTGAGTTTACTGATCATGCTCGTTTCCGCGTCGTCGGATGACGAGTTACTGTGCACCAGACGGCGGGCGAGCATGCGTGAGTAGAACTTCTGGAACACGTCCTTGTCCTCAATGTACTTGAAGACGGTCATGATCTGGGTAAGCGTGTTCTCCAACTCGCCCTCCTCAATGCCAGTGCTGCTCTTGCGCAACAACACATCTGTGTACTTGGCCAAGAGCTCTGGCGATTTGTTGGAGCCCGACTTGCAGACTTCGTTTCTGTTGATGAACTCGCGGCAGGCATTGTCCAGGGAGCGCGTGAACTCGGCCTCGCCATCAAACGCACGCGTCACCAAGCCCGAGTACTGGGAATGAATCTCCAACAACGCATCGACGTAGACCTTTGGCTCCAGCTTCTCGGCGTCGGATGCCACCTTCTCCACAGCACTCAGACCTGCCTTGCGGACATGTGTTTCGAACCTCTGCCTCAGTGGATCTAAGCCCTCTGGAATCCTAGACAGTAGCTTGTACATCCTCGCCATATCCTCCTCTCTGTCGTTATCCAAAAGGACCTGGAATTCGTCGCGAAGTAGCGTAGAGTGATCGGCAATGAGGGCTTGGTTGCAAGTCTTGCGCAACGGTGTGATGATATCAGCGTGTAGGAACATGCGCACTCGCTCCTCCTCTTCTTCAAGTCTTGTCTCCGCCTTCTTCATGTATTCGACGACACTGTTTTCGGCGACGAATTGTTTTGACTCATTCTGGTAGTATTCTTTCGTCGCAGCCAGGAAGGGGCGCTCGAAGTGGAAGCGGTAGACGTCGAGAGTGGACTTGGTGGGGTCGGCATCGTCGAGACCGAGGGACACGAAAGAGTCGACAACTTGCTTTATCTGACCATACTCAATGGTCTCACCGTTGCGCTGCTTCTCGACCAGCTTTAGAACCGCTTCCATAACCTTGGTCGATACCTGCTCGAAAAGAACCCTACGCCACTGGACCAGGTGCAACGTGTAAACGTCGTAGATGTTCTTCTTGCCCTCATCCATCTCGCGCTTGACCCAGTGTCGGTTCAGATACCGGAAAAGGTGATGGATGTACTTGGCCGCAATCGTGTATCGGTTCCATTCTTTGATATAGAATGTCAGCAAGGCTTCGTCGGTGTGCGTCTTGGACTGCTGAACAAGCCCTTCGAGATGTTGCTTGAGGTACTCGATGAGCTTGTTGTAGAGCTCCTCTCCGAGAAGGTGAGCTATCACGAGATGTTAGTATGGTGGCTCCACACAGCAACGGAAGCGTGTTCCATGCTCACCTCCTCTGTGGTTGCCTGATCCGATGCTTCCCTGGGGCACGGATAATCCGACAGCCTTTTGGGATGTGCAGAAGTTGTGGACGGCACTAGAAATCAAGTTAGAAGATGAAGATAGTGACCGGTCAGCAAGGCGTACGTGTAGACTCCCATGTACTGTGGCGACCGAGCAGTGGTTAGCACTCTTCCATCTGGCACAAGGAACGTGGAGTGGCTTTGGGCAGTTCAACTCACGATCTGCATGTCGATACCGCGCTCAAGATCCAGCATGATACGCTGGATGCCAGCCTCGAGGTACTTCCATCTGTACACAGTCAGCGCGGGGTGTTCGACCAACGGCAACGGAGTCGCGAGGCTGCGGAGGTCCACTCACGTGGCTCCAATGTCCTCCCTGTTAGGGACTGGAGGCATCTGGACGGCGGGCGCCATCTTGGCTGTAGACATGATCCAAAGCTCCCAGAACGAGCGCGCTGTCGGTAGGAGAAATCGGTGAGGCCGTCGTGGCCGTCGTGGTGGGGGGAGGGGCGGATGTTGGTTCGGGGGTCGATTCGGCGTGGAAGGCGGGGGGACCTGCTGCAAGAGACGAGAAGTTTAGAAAACCGTCTAGGCAAGAGATGGAGAAAATGTATTTGATTCTTCAGTCCTGCCGTTGGGGGAAGGATGAAACAGAATCAGTAGATGGTGGTGAAAGGTTTATGTCGTGGCGTGGACTCGGACGCTTCTGGAAATCAAAGTCGAAGAATGGAGATGCACAGGAAGGGCCGGTGGTCGCAAGGGTTGGAAGGAGGGAGAGGCTGCCTTACGTTACCGGGGTCTGGGGGAAAAGGGAAGGAACACGGCGGCCTTTGTCTGAGTCAGAGCGAAGGGAAGTGAGGCCGTACTTTGCTCAAATAACACCTTGAAGGGGAAAGCAAGAAAATAAAGAAGAGAACTTTGTAGCCTGGATGCAAGAGCTGTGAACGCGATCAGGCAGACACTGGTCGACTGGTGGGTAGAAAGAAAGGCTGCTTTGCTTGCTGGGTGAGAGGCGCTGCAGATGGAGGCGGCGTCCGGTGGTGGAGGATCCAGGTCTGGAGGTGGTGGCCAGCTACGGATACGGTAGCGACACGACCACGCTCTGGGCTGCGACAAGACCAGGCCAGCCCACGTCCACCTCTTCGTCACAGTGTGAGTGGTGGAGAGTGGGGACTATGCCCTCTAAACCTGGGTGAGGCCTGGGTGCTTGGGACTGGCTGTCGGAGAAGAAAGTGGGTCTCTCACCGGAAGGGTCTAGCAGAGAGTTTCTGCCGTGCGCGACCGCCCTTGACCATCAGCTTTGGTAATCCGCGATAGGGAAGGCGTGCTTTATGGTCTTCTGCTTCAGGTACGCGACCAGGTAATTAAGACACAGCCTACTCCGTAAAGGTACCTCACTTCAGGGTTTGCTGGGGGCGGGAACGAGGGGACATTGGGACTTCTCAGCCTTACCTCATTATTTGATTGGTACGAATACCTTGTTCTCTTTTGTTTTGCACCCACTCAGACCCTATCGATCCAAGGGTATTTTATAGTAGGATACATAGTTGAGGCTCTTGATCACAGTCAACTTTATTTCTGTTTACACCTGAGATGGCCAGGCTGACTAACTTTGACATCTCCATTTGCTCAAGAAGGTGTTTGTCCATTGCTTCTAGAGACGATGCTCCGTGGACAAACATTGCGAGGCCTTGACTCATGACTCTGACTTTACCATGCTTCTCCCCCCCTGCGATTACTCCAAAATGACAAAACTCTTTCGTCGGCTTTCTGTCTGATTTTCTCGAAATACAAGGATCTTGGATATGGATACGTCAACTCGTATCACATATAGACTACTTATTGCTCATTGTTATTTGCCGTCTCACAAACTCCACCTGAAATTGAGTCGCATGCTTTGCTACCTTTGTAACGTCTCTTTGTTGGGATGCCTGTCATTCATTTCTACAGAGCCCAGGAGTCAGGCACTACGTGTTGTGAATAGTATCATTAGCCACAAAGCATCAAACCTCTCATCTCTCATCTCTCATCTGACACATCAAAACACATCATACTTTGACCAATACCCCCAAATAGGTCCAAACGCATGTTCCATTGCCGAGACTGTGCAAAGCTTGATATCAACGTGACTAGACAGCCAGAAGTATGTATAATGAACAAAAAAGAAGGACCGCAGCTACTGTTGCGCGCTACAGTTATCGTACAGGCTTTTAATAAACCGGGTATACCCAACAAGACCAAAGAAAACCCCTCCCATGGCCTCCAAAACTACATGCGGTCGTGAGAGCTTTCGTCCTCGCCTCCTCCAAGCCGTTGAACTGTTCGGAAAATGTTGACCATGAAGTTTAAAGTCCACGCCAGCAGACCCGCCAGCATAAACGACGCCAGGGCCTGACTTAGCTGCCTCACTTGCCCTGCTTCGACATTATGGAAGACGAGCGATTCAAATGCCAACGAAGTGCTGGCCGATTTGAAAATAATGAAGAAGAGGTCGAGCAGAATGAGAGCAATCTTCTGGACAGCTGGTCGGAGACCCAATGGCTTGCCCGTGTACTCGTCCCAGAGCATATACCCGATATAAGGCACTGCGACTGTATCAACGGCAATAGCGACAATACTTTGCGCGCGTTCCGGGCTGACATTGCTCTTGGCATTCTCCTTTTCGTAGATCCGGGCTGCTATAGCCAACGCAATGATGGACGTGAACATGACGGTAAGTCGGAAAACCAGGGGCACTAGGTAGTGTCGTAGAATGAGGGACCACATTCTTTGCCCAAAGGTCTTCGTTCTCTTCTGCTTCATCGATCCCTTCTCCAAGTCTCGGTGGGCATGCGAGTCGTATCGCTTGTTGAAGTCAGGCTGCAACTTATCCAGCATGCTGACGTCCACAACCTCCGACTGCTCGCCCTCCATGTGCCCGTAGGCCGACGAGTGAAGAAAGTCCTTCCATGCTGCTGGTGGGCCCTGGGTTGCGGGCCTGTGTGCTGAGACGATGACGGGCTCTGCTGTTCGCAGGTGATCCCACTTTCTGCCGTGTTGCGCGCCCTTGCCGCGGAAGAAGTCGGTGAGACGGACATTTGTGTTTGGGCGAGCTTTCTCTAAGATAGGGTCGCCAGTGTAGTCGACCCAGCCGTCACGCGACACCCGACGATCAGGCTCCTTAGGCTGGTGATTGTGGTGAGGTGGAACGGCCCGGGCCGGGGGTGATAGCAGTTGTAGTTGGTCTTCGCTGGGCTTGCCGTACCGCGTCTCGTAGGAGTCTATCCATGCTATTGCGACAAGGTGATTAGTCCGGATCCTGCTCAATCAAAGCTCCGAACGAGCCGGAGGTCATCCTTACGAGGGAGCGATTTCGGCTGTAAGCGCATGCGCGGGGCACCATTGTTATCGATTGCGGTACTGCTTGTGCCGACTGATGCTCGAAAGTCGGCCGAGGCGGAACTGCCAGGTGGGTGGCTGGATGTGCTCATCGCAGTCACAGCCTTGGCTGAGGCTGGACGCTGAAGTCGAGAGGAGGGGTGCTATGACGAGGCCGTCTGCGATTGTGAGCGTCGTGAGTGGAACGCTTCGTCAATGGCGTGTGAAGAGGCTCGCATATTAATATGCTCTCCGCCTTTCGGTCGAGGCCGTATGAAAGCGAGGTATCGATATTATTATCGCAGGTAGTATCGTGCACTTAATCGTCGATGTTGTTTGTGTACACAAGTTGAGAAGGAAAGTCGTCAGGGCGAAGGAGCGGGCGAGAGACGTAAGAAAATAAGATTATGATTTGAGAAAAGCAAGAAGGCAAAGCAGCAACGAGACCGTGTTCAAGCCCAAAGCTCACAGTAAAGTAAAAAAAAAGGAAAAAGACACAGCAGAAGAGGTGCGCGTGACGGGAGACAGTTAGCAACCTAACGGTTGGGTGCGCCCTGTGTGTCTCTCTCAACGGCGGCGGAGGCGGCGGCTGTGTCCTCGTGGGGAGAGATGAGCTAGTGGTGCTGGCTGGCGTCGCTATTTCTTGGCTTCGTCGTCGTCCCCGTCCAGTCCCGTCCTTTGGTTCTGTCTGCAGGGTGAATCCCAAAGCTGACGGTGGCCAGCCTAAGTATCCGGAGAGAAACACCAAAAGAAAAAGCAGACCACACGAGACTCGGATTGTGCCACTGCAGGTCTATGACCGCAACTTTTGCCCGGGCGTTCCAGCAAACCGGGAAACTTTGCAGAAAGACTGCAGAGTCCAGACACCTCTTACGGCGCCAAACAGATTGGACGACAAAATGGAGGGCTGGGAAAGGGAATCGGAAGGGAGTGGGAGAGAGGGAAAGAGGTGTGTCCAACAGCCCAGATTGGAAGGCTGGTAGCACCGGTGCACTGGAGCAATCTAACAACTGGAGCAACCCGACGTGTGGGCCCCTCGATGCCGGCTGCCTGCGAGAATGTCAGGTACGTACTCCCTGAATCCGCGGGCAGTCACGCCCTCGCGACCTCGAGATGGAGGAATTTAGCGGGTTTCGAAAGCCAATTTGCGCGAACGCGATCTGGGACCGGAGGAAAACTCAGTCGTGATAGAGGGGCACACGTCAGCTTGGCAGTCGATTTTGAGCTGAGTGGATGACAGACATGGTGTCAGGCCCATTTCTTGCCCTATCGCGCAGCTGAGCAGGGGGCTCCGATAGGCATTGATGCAAGCACTCTTAAGCTCCGGGGATACCCCTTCATGTACTACCCTAACAGTGGTCCCTCGCACTCGGCGCACCACTCAAATCACAGGAACGGCCCATGACGCCGACCTGCGTCACTGCTCTGCGTCCGGGTTCAGTCCAGGAAGCTTGACCCAGAAGCTAAGATGGATGACAGGGGGCAGGGCTCTAGTTCTTCAAAGTCCAAGAGGCTGAGAGCTTCCAGACCTGGAACTCCACGACACACGTCAAAATTGCCTCCTTTCTTCGACAAGGGACAAGAGGCCGCCTGGGTATTCTATCACGGGAGATTTTCTTTTCGCCCCTCGGCTAATTCAGTATATCACTCGACATGCGGACTGGGAGAAGCTGTTTTTGCTAATCTCTGAGCCAAGAGCGTCCTCTTTTCCCTTCCCCTCCATCCCAGCGCAACTGCCGCGGGGCAGCGCGTCGCTAATTCCTCGAGTGACCCGACGACGACGAAATTATTTGCCCCAACCAATTCCCGGCACACATCGCCCGGGCTGAGCCCTCGTCATCCGATATGCGTCTCTACCTCCTCCCCGTCACCACGAGTCGGACCCTTCTCTACTCACAACGACTGAACATTGCGACGACAAACCAACAAGGCTTGGCGGATAAGGTCGGCAAGAGAGCAGCCAAGTTGTGGGCTGGCTGGGAGGCGAAAGAGAGCGGATGGCAGAAGAAGGTCGTGAGCTATGGAAACTACGCCCTGCGTCGAATTCCCTACGAAGAATGGGGGTTGAAGTCGGTGCCGCCCATTTCTGCGAGACGCAAGGATGAGGAGCTCAAGGGCAAGGAGAAGATTGAATTGGTCTTCCCGGATACCATCATCCCAACAAAGCAGGCTGAGCAGGTTGTCAGGACCCTGGCCACCGAACGAGATGCGTTGCACAAGAGGAAGCTCATATGGTGCTTGATTGGCATGCCCATCTCGGCGCCATTCGCCCTGGTGCCCGTGTAAGTTGGAGCTTCGATTCCGATTCTTATGTGTGGAAGAATTGCATTGCTGATATTATTATCCTCCCAGGATACCTAATCTGCCATTCTTCTATCTCGTCTACAGAGCTTGGTCGCATTGGCGCGCTCTCGAGGGAGGCAAGCACCTCCGATTCCTTGTTGACAATAAACTCCTGGCCCTGTCCCCGTCAAAGCTATTGAATGACATTTATACGCCTTTAATCCCAGAAAACACAACCGTAACACCGTCGAAACCGGCCCTTGGCGACACGGAGCCTTTGAAAGGCAAGGGAGAGAACGCAAAGGACGAGGCAATCCTTCTTTCGCAGGCCAATGGCCAACGGATTGCCAAGACGCTCGATGTACCCGAGCTGGGCGTCGAAATCGAGCGGGCCATCTGGCAGGTGAACCATGCCAAGAAGGCCAAGGAGGAAGAGGCTTCTGTCGAAGCCGCGGACGATGCCGCAAAGGAAGCCGCAAAACAGGTCAACGCCGACCCCACGACGGATAAAGAAAAGCCTTCCGACCCGAGCAAGGAGAAGAAGTAGCCTCAGCAACGACTTGTAGGATGATGGACGTGTGTAATGTTTGTAACATATGCTCTCTAGACGTGAGCTGGTTCGGCCTGATGTATGGATGACGATAAAGCCCCGCTCCGATAGACAGACTCTTTTCTTTTGCTTTTTCGGTCGGGCTAGAATTATGAAGTTCCATTCCGCCTGATGACGAATTGGTGGATTTGTTCAATGTGGTCAGAAATAGGAGGACCCATGACACCTTACGCAGCCTCGGTAGCCGAATACATGTGGAAGCCGTGGGCTCGAAGGGCAGGTAGACACCCACAGATACACATCAACCCGAATGCCAACGCAACCCGGCGAGCGGTATCTTTGGAGAAGGGACTTCGTAGCCTGGGCATCAGCGACCCCCACTGCCGTGCGCTCTCGTCCGCGTCGTCATCGGCCTCGCAGAAGAAATCGTACTCCTCGCCCTCGTGCTCCTTCCAATGCGCCGCCCGAATGTGGACTTTGGGCTGCTTCTTCTGCTGCTGCTTCTTGGATGGCGGCCACGGCGGCTGGTTCGAGGTGGCCATGACGACGAGCCCCCTCGCTGCGACCTCGTCTTGGCGATCGCACTCTGCGAGGATATCAAGGATCTCGTCCCTCGTGTACATTGTGCTCTCCCGCGTCAGGGCTTCCGACTTCCAGGCCATGGCGGCCTTGTGGCGGAGGAGTCTCTGGGTCGGGCTCACGTCGCCGCGGCCCTGTTGGCGTCTCTTTTCGCGTAGTTTTTGGCAGCGTTGCGGTGCGATGGCGTGGACGTCTGGGTTTAGAGGTGAGGGCACGAGGGGGCTGTAGCCTGCCCGGCTTGGTAGTTGTGACATTTGAAGCATTTCTTTTGTGCTTGTGTATGAGTTCTTCTTCTTCTGCTTTGAGACGTGTCTGATTCCGTGTAGTGATATTTGGTTCGTCTAGAGGACGTAGACGTACAATTAGGCGTGTAATTAGGGCGATGATCGATTTAGAAAAGATGTGGGTTTTTTAGTTTCTGTGGGAAGAAGAAGACGTGGGTCGCTTTCGAGAAGGTGTTGGAGAATGGTTAACCTGTCGTCCTCGACATGGCTGTTGTGAAGGATGATTATGATTGCTCCGGGGAGGGAGAGGGAGGGGACGGGAGGAAGATGGCCAATGTCAATAATGGAGGCGAATCAAAAAAGTGCGAATTGGTATGCTGGTGTGGTGGTGAAGAGATAGCCCCGAGATATGAGAGATATGGAGCTGGACGCCCGTCTGGAATGTCTCTGGAGGGAACTAGACACGAGAGGGATGGAGCCGACGTTCCTCCCTGGTGTCAGTTGCGAGATTTCCACCCTGTAACTGTAATGTTCCACACGATTTGGCGGGTTGGATGTGATAAGCCCAGGTACTTCAGTCAAAAGGTAAGGTGGAAAGAGAGACGGGCAGGCATAAACATTAAGAAAACGAGAGGATGAAATGTGAACAAGTAATTTGCGAGAAAGAGTCACGAATTCAAGTGCGGGCATGTCGGGTGTGCCAATTGATATGGGAATTCAGCCATGGCGGAATCGGCATGCAGGTAATTATCTCTCCATATATCTCTTCCTTTTCTGCATACAGCACGCCACGCTCTTTTCTCGCTCGCCGTCCGTTCCCCCGATTCCCTCCGTGAGCCGTGGGACCGTGTGGTCCGTAAGCGTGAAGGTACCTATCCGTACCTCCAGAACCCATGGGTCGTGTGGCCCCTCGTCCCGTTCTCCCCCAGGTTGGGGTTGGAGTGGAGAGGAAACTCCACTTGCCTAAAGCGGCCGCCCGGACACAGAAAACGAATCCCTCCTCGGCCAATGATGAGTGGCCGCCGAGAGATGGCCTAAGAGGACCAGGTTGCGGCAACGTAATACGGTAGAGGAACACGGAGAATAGTGCCTGGGCCCAGGCTTCCCCCCCCCCCCCCTCTCTCTCTCTCTCTATTCTGCTTCTGGCTGGCCCGCTGTTGGAGCGACTGCGTTGCGAAAAGCGTTGACTTGGCCTGCCTGCTTGCCTTGGTCGATCCATCGGTCGGCCGGTGGTAAGTGGGCGTGGGCTCCGGGCGTCCGAGCTTGTGTACGCAGTACATCCACTGCCTTGGGAACTCGTTCGTCGTCTAAGTGTTCTCTAGACCACGGGCCGCCGCCCGCGAAAGAGGGTCTTCCAACCACAAGCAGCACCACGCAGGGAGAATGTTGAGGGAACTAGTTTCGAACTTCCTAGGTACCTCACATTAGCAGGAGAGCAGGAGAGCCAGCTGGTGAGGGTGGTATACTTTTCGCCATCGGGGTTGTTCTCGACCACACATTACGTGCTGAGTACTCCCTCGAGGGGGCATAGTCGATACTTGTGCCTCGCCCAATGTGAGGTACCTCACATGAAAACCTGAAGAAATGGGGGTCAGCAAAACCTCGGTGCGAAAAATCAGCTCTGGAATCCGTCATAATCTTTCATCCCGTCCTCCTCAACGACCAACGGCACGCACAACATTCCCCCGAGCCCTGTTGCCCTCCCAGTGAATCCAGTCAAGCAAAGCACGCAAGCCACCGAGGCTTGCTGCTTTCCCACATGTTCGGCTCTACCTTAGGTATCATCCCGCCGGACACGCCACTAATGTTCGCCACAGTAGGCACGCAGAGAACAAAAATTCCGTTTTCAACCCTTGTCAGATGCAAATTGTGCAATTATTCTGTGTTCCTTGATTTTGTTGCTGCGCCTCGATCCCGTCCCTAATTGCTAGTGCCAATCGGTTTCTTCTAAAGAAAAGCTGTGCATTCATAGACAACAAACTCGGATCATCTTGACCTTGTGGAATTCGGACTTGCTTTCTAGTAGGCAAATAGCGTGGTAACTTGACAGCTCTTTAGAACCACGTATTTTCAGAATACCTTAGGTACTCGGGCAACATAAGGTCGAGAAGGGCCTTTTATTGGTTCACTTTCCTTCTTCCCTTTTTCTCGACGATAACCTTGATAATGATGTCTTATCTCCCTCCCCAACCCCTCTATCGCAGGCGTGCACGTCCGAAAAGAAGCCCTTGCACCAGGGAAAAAAAAAAATTGCATGTTGCCATCATCCCTGCCTTCCAGTCCGGGGCGAAGGATTTCTAGGGATCGCAATCACAAGTCTGTGTGTATTCGTAATAATTCTGCCCTGAACTTGGTACCGGTATTCGTACCCCGTACCGACAGAGTCCGAAAAATGCCAAGAAAGATCATCGCCGTTCGAAGACGTCAATCTGCAGCGCGGCATCATTGGTGGAGAAGAAGAACGACCAATTCAACAGTCCACCTCCAGAGTTTCCTCAACATCTTCTTCAGTCTAGTCAACAGAGGCGCAGACGAAACCCCGCGAATGATAGGAAAAAAATATGGAGCCCGCCCGGGCGGGAAGGCAGCTGGCGGGAGGGGAAGGGAATGGATGCGCCCGTCTCTTTTCTTTCTCCAGCAGCATCCACCCCGAGCGGACATCCTTGTCTCTTTTTTGCTCTCCCGGCTTCTATCTGCGCATGTCTCTCTATCTCACTACCCAAGATGCCAAGGTAGGTAGGTATCTAATCGCACTTCAGGTCTAGACTGTCTCCATCGGCTCCCTGTGGGGGAAGGAGGGTTGTGAACATGCCACTGACAGCCACGATTGCTTTTTGCATCCGTGTCAGCTTTCTATGGCAATGCATGGCAACCATGCGAAAAGGCTCAACGGGAAATTTGCATGTTTGTGATGAATTTTCCATCTGCCGGTTCATCCCAGCACCTCGGCAGGAAGCTATCGTGACTGGGCAGTTTAGTGGCTTTTAATGGGGTATAGGTAGTGTGAGGGTCTCAAGAGGCGCATCTGCAATTGATAGTACTCTTCTATGGCTCTACTGAAGGTTCCGAATACTCTTGCGTTTTGAAGTCATCTCATCGGCTGTGATATCTCTGTCATGCCACCTGGGTTCTCAGAAAGTTGGGACAAAAGCCGTCAATACTATAAACGACTCAAGTTCTAACGACTCTTGTATTCACTACTCTTGGCGTTCTTCATTCACGTAAGCCATTATCTTCCCTACGCGCATCTTGATATCTTCTTCGATTGTGTACACATGTATCTATTCATACGGTACGAGGCCAACGTGAGAAGACTTAAGGTCATGAGGTCGAACCTACCTAATGTTCATACCTATCGCTTTCTGTTCATCCCTTTGACCTATGCCTTGTCCTTCTCTTCACTTTGAGGATGTGTCACCTCTTAACACATGCTCCCACCTCTTTAGCCACCGCTTCAAACCAAAACTTGTTTGCATCGATGGACTGATAGTCGACGCGCGTACACTCTGCCCACTTATTACGCGCCTCTTCGGATATCGAGGGTCGAGTCTCCCTAGAACGACGTCTACAAGGGACTGCCGGGCATCGGCTTACAAGAGGAATCATGACGTCGAGAGGCTCAGCCTTTTCTTCCCTCCCCAAAACTCATGAATGGCACTGACAGCCATGCAACTGATACGCATTCGTGTGTTTTCATGATACTATTCTCGCCCTCCACTACCCTTCTCCACCCAAACCCTACAAGATCACACAGCTTGGAACCGAGCATCACATAAGCAAAACACAGAACAACCCCAAAAGATAGGAGTATGGTGTGTGTGGTCATCAATCCCGTAAAGCCTCTATTTTTTGTCACAATAAAAACTTTTGACTACCTTGACCCACAGGGCCGCAACGCCTGTCCCTCTAGCAGCAAGCAGCCCGAGCCATCGTACCCGAATCCCGTAGGATATCCGGGGGTAAACCAAGAAAAGAAACACGGAAAAACACACGCGGCATTATAGGTATAAGCGTGGAGAATTTTGCAAAGCGTCGTCCCAAGATATTGGGATCTGGTGGCGGTGGTGATGTACGTGGAAATCGCGCAGGTGACGGTGATTTGGGCCCTGGATGGTGCCATCTCAGTTTGCGGCGGCGGATTGAGGAGTCGAGACTTCGGATTCTCCACCACCACCGCCGTCACCGCCTCCTCCGCTCGTGGTCGCAGCAACGGCTGGATTAGCAACCACCTCGGCAATCCGAGGCTTTTTTGCTGCGCGGCCAGAGTCAGAGAGGTCCAGGGCATCTCTGGCCTCCTTCAGCTCCAGCTCCATCTCGTCAAGACGCCGCTTCAGGTTGTTTTCTCTGCGATGGCTCTCATCCAATTGCTTCTTACTGCTCTCCAGCTGAGCCCGCAGCTGGGCTTCCGCTTTGCCGCTAATCTCCTGCCCTCTTCTTGCGCTTGCTTCGTCTTGCTCCATTTGGCTGAGTCGGCCGCGGAAGAGTTCGTTGATCAGCTCTAGTTCGCTAACCCGGGTTTTGAGGGCAGAATTGGCGGCAATGAGCTGCTCATGTGTTTGTGGGACGTCGAGGTGTCGGTCACCATTCAGAGGGGAGCCCGAGCGGTTGTCCGACCCAGAGACGTTGAAGCCCTGCAGTCCAGCCTGAAGCTGCGCATCATCCATGCCCTGGAAGACCGGGAGGCTAGGGTTGTATAGAGAAGGGGTCGCGGTACGAGAAACGGGGGAGTCAGAGCCGTCCGGATTGCCGTTTGACTTTTGCGACTGTCTGCGCTGGTTTTGCCCATGGATGTCGAGGCCGTTCGGATCGTTTGCGCCAAACTGGTGAGCTTGTTGTTGCTGCTGCTGTTGCTATTCGCATTATTAGCTACAGTTGGGCAATGCCAACGGATCACGTACCTTCTTCTTAGATGCAAGATCAGGGCGCATCGTCTTCACGCGGTTTCGGCTCTTGATTACGTCGGTCTTGAGCGAGATCGGACGCGGACGACCCTAATACCGGGTCAGCTCATATTTCTATGGACAGAATGTGATACACTTACATGCAACTTGAGGAACAGTCCGCATGCATTGCAGAGGACTGATCCATATTCATCGCGCCGCCACAAGGGCGTGGTTGAGGTCTGGCAGTTTTGGCATGTTGGCTGCGTAGATTCGTTAGCTTGAGTGGCCATCATGATGCGCAACACCAGCGAAATGGTCGCAAAAGATTCAGTCAAGGAGTTCTAAGTATGTGCTCCAAAAGAAATGCGAAAAAATGTGACCGTTTGTTTGTTCGTGGTGCTTGACGAGGTGAGGCGCGCGATGAGAGTTGGGACTCTGGCCTTGGTGTTGACGACTATCGCTGCATGGGAACAAGAAAACTTATCTGTGGAGCAAAGATAAGACAGGGAAGGAACGACCGCGGCCAGTTGCAGCCCCACACCTGCCTTGCAGGGTTCATTGGTTCTTAGATAACAGCAATACCTGAACGGTAATTGCGATAACACTAACGCAGGAGATGGGGGAGTTTTTTGGGGTTCGGGATTGGACTCGATGATAAGATACCCGCGATGGTCTCCGTACAAGGTGGGATAAGGTAAGGTAAATGCAGACATACCGTGGTGGATCCTCCGCCAGAAGCGTAAGTCGGCGTCGGCGCGGGAGCTGGCGCGGGCGCGGGCGCCTGAGTCGGTGTGGAGGCGGCAACGGGAGCGGGCGCGGGAATCGCTTCTCTGTGGATCAAAGTCAGCTTATGAAGCTCTCGTCACTTTTTTGGTCACATCTTCTTCCATCCCATCTCGGCTGTTTCTTCTCCCACTGAAACCAGGCTGCGGACTAGCCAATGATGTAGCAGCAGAGGGAGATCTGTCGATGGAGCGCAATGGCTACATCGCCTACTTTTTCGCCAAAATGGCTCAGTTATTCGGCGAGCGCGCGAGCAGCGCAAGTGGATTGTGGCCATCAAGCTGATCGCCCATCATGTCCCTCTGCGCTTTCTTCGTCTCTGCTCCTAACACCAAGTTTACTCACGTACCGCATCTGAGGCGAGCTCGTCGCAGAGTTGTTGGCCTGGGCAAGCGCTGAAATGCCTGGCAACTGAGGAACCGTCGAGGCCGCGGCTACAACCGCGGCTGCGGATGCGGATTCCGACGTCGACGTGGAACTGGGCCGCGAGATCGTCTCGAGGTTTGTTTGCGGCAACGCAAGGGTGGCCAGAGCCGTCGCTTCCTCCATGACGTCTCGAAAGGAGGGAAGATCGTGATCGTGCTCGTGCTCTGTAATGTTGTCCAATGCCGGAGCAGGCGCAGAAGGCTCTCGAACGGCAGCCAGGATGGCGGTTGCAGCGAAATCGTCGCGGACGGGAGGACTATGTCGAAGGAGGGATATCGAATGCCGCTTCGCGATCGCAAGGCGCGCGTGTGGTGCAGTCGCAAGTTTTTCGCAAGAGAGACCCACGTACAGGGCTCAAAAAAGTGGCTTGTGAGGAGAATTCAGATCCAGGCGCGAAGTCGAGGTTGCGAAACGTGTGTGTTTGTGTGTAGTGAGGCCGTGGGTGGTAGGTGGCAGGTGCAAATACGCAGGAGGGCGAAAAAAAAATTGTTCAGCGGGAAGACGCGCTGGAGGCGACTCAGAAAGGAGCAAATGGTTGAGTTGGAGGGGGGAGGCAGGTACGTTCCCTGGGACAGAATTGCGGGGAGGAAACTAAGGTTACAAGGTAAAGCTACAGCCAGGTCTCAGACATTACGAAGGCACGTTGGATGCAAAAGTTGGTTGACTTTTGGAATAGGGGAGGATAGATGGAATGGCGAACGGATTGATTTCATCCCGCATCCCCTTAATCGATGAGGATGGAGGGCCAAATTTACTGGGGATGGACGGGACGCGATAACTGCCAACTGAGCCTATCGGCGATACTGATTACCCAGCTGGTTGTCCCACTGGACCGTATTACGGAAGCCGCGATTTGATTGGATCGGCTACCCCATTCAGCCTTACAGCACGCGCTGTGTTGATGTGTCAGGATCTTGAAGTTTTCTCTTCCTGATCATCAGAAAGAGTAGCCAATACTTGGGGGGGTCGCAATGGCCCCAGTACCCGCAAGCATAAGCGCTGAAAGAAGGTTCGCTGTTATCTGATATGAAGATCTCACGGCGACGCCGACTCTTAAGGTACCTTAGGGTGATAAGGTACGGATACGCTTTGCAGATTCCCGATTTGGAGCGCCGGTGAGACACCTCGAAAACTTGGACACATATATGCGATAGATCACTCTGTTCGGATGGACGTGGTTTTCGGAGTGACATACCAAAACAGCCTTCGCCAGAATCCCGCACATCGCTGTCCAGTTGTGACTTGCACAAAAGGGGTTGCAACTACATAGCAACTATGAAAGCAGCAGCCCTGGACTGATTGGAAACTCTGAACCGATGGGCATTCCGGACATGCCACTAAGTTACAGTTGCATTCGTACTGCAGCAATTGTCAAGATTAAAGCCACTGCCCTTGATACTGTCACTGTCACTGTCCTCACCTCCCACGATGTGAGCTAGGCCGGCTTCACCTTGAGGATACCAGACTGGGCCCCATAAAAACCGGTGTGCCCCACGTGCCGTCCCCAGCGTTATCGATAAGAAAAAGTTCGCCGCAGCCACCAGTAAGTAACTACGAAACTTTTCTCGTATACAATTCGGCGTAGATTCCATTGTCTTGCAAACACGCGACAACCGACAAGATGCCCTCCACATACAAGAAGGACAAGCCGTGGGACACGGACGACATCGACAAATGGAAAATCGACGCCTTCACACCGGCCGACAACGCCGGCGGCACATTTGCTGAGGAATCCTCCTTCCAGATCGTCTTCCCCAAGTACCGCGAAGTGTACCTCAAGGAGGCATGGCCTCTCGTCACAAAGGCTCTCGAGAAGACGGGCATCGCTTGCTCTCTCGACTTGATTGAGGGTTCAATGACTGTCAAGACAACAAGGTCCGTATTCAATTTGCAATCCACTCCCCCAATGCCATGCCTAGTCCACCACAGCAACTAACATGCCGCTCTCTGCCTACAGAAAAACATTTGACCCCGCCGCCATCCTCAACGCCCGCGACCTCATCAAGCTCCTGGCCCGAAGCGTGCCCGCACCGCAGGCTCTCAAGATCCTCGACGACGGCGTCGCATGCGACATCATCAAGATTCGCAACCTGGTCCGCAACAAGGAGCGCTACGTCAAGCGCCGCCAGCGCATCCTCGGCCCCAACGGCTCGACCCTTAAAGCCCTCGAGCTGCTCACCCAGACCTACATCCTGGTGCAGGGCAGCACTGTCTCTGTCATGGGCCCTTACAAGGGCCTCAAGGAGGTGCGCCGCGTCGTCCAGGACTGCATGGAGAACATCCACCCCATCTACCACGTCAAGGAGCTCATGATCAAGCGCGAGCTCGCAAAGGACCCGGAGCTCGCCGAGGAGAGCTGGGATCGCTTCCTGCCTAATTTCAAGAAGAAGTCGCTCAGCCGCCGTCGCGTGCCACACAACGTCACGGACAAGACCAAAAAGGTCTACACGCCCTTCCCGCCCGCGCCCGAGAAGAGCAAGGTCGACAAGCAGATCGAGACAGGCGAGTACTTTTTGGGCAAGGAGGCCAAAAACAAGGCCGCGCAGGCCGAGCGCTTGGAGCAGCAGAAGCAGAAGAAGGAGGAGAAGCTGCGCGAGAGGGAAAAGGACTTTATACCCCCCGAAGAGCTCGGTCACAAGAGGAAGAAGAGAAAGAAGAGCGAGGACGACGAGTGAGGGGTCAGGATGGTCTGAAACGGAGAGAGGGTGGAAGAAAGTGTGTAGACTGGGCCAGGTGTCTGTTGCATCTTTGCAGAAAAGGGGTCGCCACGTACGTAGGTGAGGTGTTAGCTCACTCAAGATACCCTTCCATTCAAGAGTTCAAGAGTCTTCTGACATGTCGGCGACCTGACCAGACTACACCATCTGAAGGGTTGTAAATCAAAAGCGAAATGTCAATATAGGAAAAAGGTTACGATGTGTAATGCGATTGTCTTGAGAAACTAAGGTGGTGTTCGCTACCTAAGCTAGGCGACCCAGGATTTACTCTATCTCCAACCTTTGTGTTTCTCCAGGCAAGTCCTGTTTCTTCGAAGCCAAGCCGTACTCATTCCTCCCATTGCCGAAGGCGTGTGATCGAGGTATCGGTCATGCGGAGGAATCATTTCCAGCATTCGACTGCCCCTTCAAACACCTGTACCGATCTGGCCTCAATTCTTCGGCTTCATCGAGCAGTCAAAGGTACGATGATAATAGTAGCTAGCCGGGAAAGGGCCACCCTCCGGCGATTCGGGATAGTAAATCTCCCATCCAGGGGCGTAGCTGTTGTAGTATTTGCCACCGTATCTAGAGTAGACTGTATTAGTCTTCATCCAACAAGAAGCGACACAAAGTCTTGAGAGGACAGAACTTACGCCATGTGAGGCCAGCGGTCCTTGTGGGCGAAGAAGAGGGTAACATAAGGGAGGGAGCTGCAAATCGGCTGCCAGTCACCCCATTGAAAAGGCACGTTCTCTCCGAAAAGCTCGCAAGCGTTGTTGAAGACCCAGCCGCGACCAGGCCACTGCCTCCAGCCCGGCCAGTCGGCCTGGCACCAGATACCGAGCTGGCAGTCACCGACAATGGGGCTTGGAGTGCACCAGTTCTGCGGGTCAGGAGGGTCCTTCTCGAGGTCGTAGTTTTCGCCGCATTTCAGGACTCGCTTGTCGATACTGGAGACATATTCGTCGTGCTGCTCACGGTTATACTCGATGGTCTTGCGCTTGCGATCAAGGCCGGCGGTCTTGACGAGGTGGGCCCAGATCTCTTTGTTGACGGGGATGATCTTATGGCCGTGCTTGAGGGCCTCCTCTTCGGTGATGTTGAGGGGATTGTCGTGAGGGAAGTCTCTAGGAGCAAGGTGGGGGCCGATGGACAAGTTGCGCTTGGAAAGACCGTTGCTGAAGGTGGCTTCAGTGGGAATCTCAACGGTGTTGAGGCTTGCAATTCCACCTGTAGCGGCGACGACATTGACGCTCGCAAGGAACGCCAAGGCCATTACCGTGACAAAGAACATGGCTTTATTCCACACCGTGGAGGGTTGTGTAAACTGTACCAGTGGTATGAGTTCGCGAGCGACAAGCTTGATGTTTTGCTGTGGTTGAGATGGGTGAGGGAGAGACAGGATCCCTTTCTTCTTTATTGTGGGTGAAAGAAGAAACTCAGCGAGCAAGAGAAATACGTCTGAGAGGTGTCCCCTGCTCAGAATGAGAAAAGAGGAAAGGGTAGACTGGAAGAAACCAGTGGCCAAGTTTGAAGGTGAATATCCATTATTTCTAACGGCACATATCACGTGCGTATATTCACCGACTTACACTTGGCTTGATCAAAAAGCACACACCAAGAGTGAGGTGGCAGGAGAAACCGGAGAAACCGAATAGGGAAGGCACAACGTAAGCAAGTACCGAAAGTCCTATGAAAGAGCCCATGGTAGAGTCTGTGTTTGTGTGACCTCTTTTGAAAGACAATGAGAAGGCGCAAACACATCTCTAGGCAAATCCTCTTGGTAGATAGCAACTATGCCTCTCGGGAACGTAGGCTCTGCTGAAGACAGCAAGATTCTCAAGGCTACACGTTTGATTGTCACGTTGGAGGACACAACAGGCTTGCTGAATTAGCCTCTATACGGAATGGACGTACGAGTTGACTGAGAAGTCTCTTAGATAGCGATCAACCGAAAGGAACCAGTTTGTACGAATAACAATGATTTCCTCGAGTAAGAGCACTTTTAATTCTTGTAAAGTGTGATTAAATTCAGAGAAATCCTCAGTGCTCTCAAGGATACTCTACATGTACTATGTCGTACAGTGAAACACAAAGTTCCCCCTTACAGCTTAGGCGACACAGAGGGCTCCTCAAACTCAACCACAAGTTTGCCAAACTGCTTGCCCGCTTCCATATCCTTGAAAAGCCCGTCAATGCCCTCAAGGTTCGTCAGCCCCTTGACCGTTCGGCTGACAACAGGTTTAATCTTCTTCTCCCTCACAAAGGCAACCATGTCTCTAAACTCCTCTCGCGAACCCATAGTCGTGCCCTTGAGCTCTACATTCTTGAGGACAGCCTGCATCAGCCAGTCCATCTGCGGCGACACCGTCATGCCGTACTGGCTAATGACACCGCCGGGCTTAAGCACCTTGACCGCCTTTCCCACAATCTCTCCGCCGGCACCGTCGACCACGGCGTCAAGGTACGGCCGCGACTTGGGCAGCTGGGCCTGCAGCTCCTTCTCCCACCCCTTCTTCTTGTAGTTCACACCCCCGGCGGCGCCCATGCTCTTGGCCTTTTCGATCTTGGCCTCATCGCCAGAGGTGATGTAGACGTTGCAGCCGAACGCGACGGCGAACTGGAGGACCTGGAGCGCCACGCCGCCCCCGATACCCGTGACGAGGATGTTCCTGCCCTTCTCGGCGTTTCCGCTCTTGGTCACGAGCGCACGCCAGCCCGTAAGGCCGACGAGGGGTAGGGCGGCGCCTTCGGCGGGTGTGAGATGCTCCGGGGCCAGCTCGACCTCGTCTTGAGGGAGGGCGAGGTAATCTTGTGCGGTGCCGTCCGGGTACGTCTGGGTGGCGCCGATGACGCTGAATTGGCGAATGTCTTCCGGCCCGTCCGGGCTCGAGGCCCAGCCGCGGCTGGGTGTGATGAGAACTGGCTTGTTGAGAAGGCCTTTGTCTGCATCCTTTCCTACTTCAACTACGATGCCGTATCCGTCTGCCATGAGGGGGTGGTCAAATGAGATGCCTGGGTACAGGTGGCGCCGGATGAAGAGATCACGGTGGTTGAGAGCGGCGGCCGTTAATCGCACCAAAACATCTTTGGGCCCCGGGGTAGGCTTTGGGACTTCATTGAGTTGGAGGCTGGGATTCAAATTAATCACGGTAATATAATTGACAGTGGAATTACATTTCTTACGGATAGTACACCTTTCCGGGCTTCCCCTCGATTTTTTTGACGGTGATAGAGTGAGGCATGGTCAACATACAAAGTGCTGCGTCAACACTGATACTGTAGATATCCAATTCAGTGTCGTAAACTCAATGGAATGGGGGCCACGCCAGCTCTTATTTGAACGCAAATGATTGAACCGAGCGAGATTAATAATATGATATACCGGGTCGCTGCCGATGTTGACGTTGTGATTTGGTGGGGGGAGTAGACGTCCCCCGGCCTCCTGTCCCTCCACTCAGCCGGGGCCGAACTCCCCGCATTCAGTGACGAGACCTCGGCACTTTCCCCACGCGGCGGTGGCGCGGGGGGCTGCAACGCATGGGCCAACCGACGTAATGTACCTTGTCAGAAACACCAACACTTACATGCTCTCTACCCCTTTCGATCTTGGTGATAACTTCATGTACACATGCGAAATAGGAAGACTGGCTGGCGAAGACGATTTGCCTAAGTTGATTCATGACCGTGGCCGGAGTTAACTTACTATACAATAGACGCTTCCATGTCTCTCATCTCATGTACACGGGAGTTGAAACAAGCTCCTTTCCACACTCTCCCTATCTTAGTACACGATATGAAAACCCCATTCACCAAGTCACGCCCTGCATCTTGACAGGCACATGCAACAACCGATCTCCAGCCTTGGTGGGACTTGGCATGTTCCCAGCCCTCACATTGACCTGCAGCGCCCAGTGCATGAGCCTAGGCTCACCGAGCCCTGAATCCCTCTCCTCGCGCCACTTGACAAAGTCCTCCTCCGTCACGTTCTGCGCAAGGTGCTTGTTCTCCGTCTTTTGCTTCGCCACTTCCGTCGCCGCCAGAGGTCCGCGGTTGGCCGGCGGGTAATCGTGGCCCGTCCAGATCTTTGTGGTCTCTGGCAGATCGAGCAGCCGGCGCACCGACGCGAAGAGGTCGCGGGCGTTGCCGCCGGGGAAGTCGCACCGCGCGGACCCGACATCGTGATTGAAGAGGGAGTCGCCCGCAAAGACGTTTGCTATTGAAATTTATGGTCAGTATGGGGCTGACAGTTCTTCGTGACTGTCTGTGGGGAAGTGCTCACCTCCGATCATGTAGCCCATGTGGTCGGGGGTATGGCCCGGCAGATGGATGGCCTTAGCCTTGAGGTCTCCAATCTCGAAAACCTCATCGTCGTCGAGCAGTCGGTCAAAGGCATTGGCGTACTCGTCTTTGGAGATGCCATACTTCTCGGCAAATCTCTCCTGCACGACTCCGATCCGCCTGCCGATACAGATCTTGGGGGCGGCGCCGTCCTGTGCCTCTCGCAGCCGAGACTGTAAATATTTGGATGCCGTTAAGTGATCGGCGTGGACGTGTGTCTCTAGGATATTGACAACATTGTAGCCATTCTTTCTTACCACGTCGAGAAGACCATCGGCTGTTTGTGTAGAGATGGCGTTCTTTGCTGGATCAAAATCCAAGACGGAGTCAATGATCACTGCGGCCTTGGTTGAAGGGTCGGCTACGATGTACTGCCATGTGCCTGTGACCGGCTCAAAGATCTCGTGGATTGCGGGCTCTTGAGCCATGTTTGAGTGTGTAAGTGAGGCGTTGTGGATGTGTTCTCGCAACTGGTTGACCCGGTTCATCGGCTAGTTTTGGTGATTTTGCTACTAATGTAGTTTCAAGATGAATGATTTACAGCATGGTCACTTGCTCAACTCTTATATCCAAACTCTCGAAATATCTCACTTGATCCTCGCCGTCCATGAATCCAGAATCTAGAGAGCATGAAGTCCCTCGGTCACGGTAGTAGTCACCGAAAGAAGCCCAAGCTTACGGAAGCCCCGAGAGATGTAATCCATCCCGGTGAAGAAGGGGTATCCACTCTCGGTGATGCCCGTGCGTTCCGGCAGTTCCCCGACGTCGGCGACCGTTTCTTCAAAGTGGTCGCCGTCCTCTCCCAGGCCCTTTGGCTTAAGGAAGAGAGAGAGAATAACCCTTGCGAATTCGGGTTTGGGATCCAGGACCATCCTGGGACGGGATTTAACTGATTTCCTGCAACCTTATTGATCCCCCCTTCTTCGGAGACCTTGCTCTGCCCAATCAATCCTTTGCTGACGGACTTCATGGTCCCTGAACTGCCGACCGTCCACAATGGCGCACGCACCACCTGCATCACCTGTTCTTGAATTGCATCTTTTTCTCATCGGGGATCTGAGATGCGTACAAATTGAACCGCCATATTCTTTCAGAGAAGGTAGCTTGTCTCACACCATAAAGAAAACTTCGGATACACATTTCCTAAGGGCTAGAAATAAGCTAGCGCCATGTCGTGAGTTAGCTCCTAAAAGGCGTCATTGCTATCCGAAAAGGGAACAAGGTCTAACAATCAACGCCACTCGCCATCCGTCACTTACACTCTAAACCGCCTTTGACAAAAGGCAACCCAGACGCCCGGCTCGGCCGCAGAAACAGAACACGGGACGGGGTTTTACCAATACCACTTACTTGACCAAGGCGGGTAGAGGCTCTACAGGGGTTGGCCCTCTTCACTCTTCGGCCTTTGACAATGGGGGGAAGATTATTAACCAAGGGCCCCGCTACCGGTCCATTTTTCCCTCTCTCTTCAAGTCCCCGAACGTATCTGGGCTTTCGGGCTTGATTCACTAAGCAGACCCGAGAACTTGGCAAATTCGATAACCTTCCCAGACGTTTGAACTCTTCTGTGGCAGTTTTGGCTTTAGACTGTATAAGTTCGTCTCGAGACAGCTCGAAGAGTTAGAAGATTTTGAACTTCCACCACGCATCACCACCTCATCCTCGCTTAACCAGTCATAGAAGAGAAAACCTCTCATATATACAACACATACCAGCCAAACTCCCAGCTTGCAGCAGTTCGTCCCAGAACGCTCCCCGCGGGACAAACACACATACACACACTCACTCACACATCCACAGCCGACCAAGCCATGGCAACAACGGTCTTATCCGGCGCCGCATTCGGCGCAGCCCTGGTAGCGGCGGGCGTCTACCAGCCCTCGGTCATCATCGCCCAGCTCAAGTTCGAGAACTGGCACATGATCCAGGCCTTCCTTGCAGCCGCAGCAAGCAGCACGTACGTCCAGCTTTCCCAGCACCTGCTTTGCTCCACACAACTGACACGGTATACAGCGTCTTCGTCCTCGTACTGGACCAGGCGGGCTACGTCCGGCCCAAGCCCCGCAGCCCCTCGCGTCTAGGCCTCTTCTCCCAGTACGACGGCAACATCCTCGGCGGCTCCGTCCTCGGCGCCGGCATGGCCATCTCCGGCTCCTGCCCCGGCACCGTCCTCGCCCAGATCGCCGTCGGCACCAAATCCGGCGTCTACGTCCTCGGTGGCGCCGTCCTCGCTGGCATCATGTGGACCGGCTTCCTCCAGAAACTCCTCACCAGCAACGCCAGCTCGGCACCACCCGAGAACCCTAAACTCACCATCCACGAGCGCGCCGGTCTGAGCAGAGCCGTCGCTTTCGTTGGCGTGGAGGCCCTTTTCGCGGGCGTCATCTACGCCAGCATGAAGTGCACTCCCGCCAGCCCCTATGCCGTCGTCGCTCCCACCATCGGCGGACTCCTGATCGGTCTGGCGCAGCTCTTTTCGCTGCTCACCCGCAAGTCCATGCTCGGTGTGTCGACTTCCTACGACGAGATTGGACGGTACTTCTGGTGGGCGGTCCAGGGTGGTGGCGAAAAGGGGAAGCCGTCTTATAGCAACATTCTCTTCTCTGCGAGCTTGGCTGCCGGCGCGTGGGCTGTCGCGACAGCATACCCCGAGTTTGCCCTTGGTGCCGCTGATACGGCTGTCTCGCCACAGCTGGCGGTAGTAGGAGGTTTCCTCATTGGCCTTGGATCGAGAATTGGTGGAGGTTGCACTTCTGGACACGGACTCAGCGGCATTTCCCTTTTCTCCACTGCCAGCTTCATCACAGTTGCCTCCATGTTCGGCGCAGGCGCCCTTGTCGCCTCTTTTGTCTGACGCAAGCCGTGCCTGGGGAACTTATTATCGGAATGGCACCTACGAGGACCAGTCTAGTTACCAAGTTCTGAAGCGGCTTGACGAAATTTTACTTCTCCTCTTGTGCAATTGTGCAGCGAAAAGGGTGGAACTGTCACCGCATTCAGGTGGTCGGCCGCGTTCACGGCCGTATAGCCGCCAATCGTGAAGATCATACACCAGTTGGAGATATCTCAGCTATAATACGTGTCAATGGCCTCAACACTAGGCGAAAAGCTCAGCGGAAATTGGGCATATTGCATATGCATATTGCCTGTAGGTCGATACGTTGGGCAGTCACAAATGATAGAAATTTTCGCACCCACATGTTGAAACCCGTTCTCCTTCAGTTGAAAATAAGAAGTCCCCAGCGGATGCTTCGTTCAGCCATTCTTTCTCAAACCACCAAGAAAGCATACATATATTCTTGACATCCAGCGCCTAACAATCACTTAGAGGCACCTTCTCAATATTGCCGATGAAACAGCAACACAAAACTCGACAACTGATTGCACACAAATGTGCAATAACGGCAGCAAACATTACACGAGCCTTTCTTTTCACGGTTATTCTCGCTGCGAGCGTTGCAGCAGATGATGGAGACGACTTCGTCAATAATCTCTTTTCAGACCTAGCATCGTGAGTCTCGCACCCTCAGATCTTTCATCCCAGGCAAAAAGCATGTATACTGATAGACTGTATATTAAAAGATTGCTCGCCCTATTTGGATAGAGGGTCACTATGCAGTTCATGAGTCAATCGGTCGGCTGGGCTGATAACATTGTTCTGGCCATGGTGCCTCTGGGAGTTATTACCATAATGATTAGCGCAATCAGAATCGGGGGGCCGGATTCCTGAAAGCTCTTATCGGCAGAGCTAGAGAGAATCTCGCTGTTGCTGAACAAGAGTTGATGTCGTCTACCTCAACAGAGGTCTGCGAGCTCTGGAACGGTCATGAGGTTGTGAGATGTATGGGGTCGGCTCCAGTGGCAGAGTTTATTTGCTTACTGCCAGAGTCTGGGGTGAATGATGGTGCTCAAGTGGAGGTAATGCCTTTCGATGAGGTCAAAAAACAATACTTTGCTGGTGAGTTCCTCAAGTGGTTTCAATGTGCACGCTCTCACTCTCATATTAGACAACGAATCCTCGGCCAATCTCTTTCGCAAGGCAGTATCGTTGAACTTATCGACTTACACGGAACAAGACAAGGAGAAATTATCACACTCAGCCAATACACCGAGGTCATATATCATTATCACGCGGAATCCACGGAAGAGCTCGCCAAATATCACCCTCAACTCTCATAATATCACAAGCAGAGCCGAGTCACGCATAGCAGCAATATGGGGGATTGTGCTCCAGCTAGGACTTATTGCATGCGCTGGATGTTCCGTACATTATCCATCATTAGGTTTTCTCAAGGATGGAGAGCCAGTCGCCCAGTATGCGTTCCCATGCCATTGGGTGGGGACGCTTCTGCTCGTTGTTGGCCTTCTCCTTTGCGGCCACGTTGTAGAAAGCAGCACTGTCGAAGAGGAATTCCGGCCCTCTCACAAATTGACGGCGCAGTTGGTCTGGCTACAGCAAACCAAAACCGTCAGTGATCAGTTATTCGACTCTTTCGCAATCTATGCGAAAACCAAACGGTCTTTCATCACAACATCGGAACGCAGGCGCAATGAGATTAAGCCACCAGGATCTCACTCGAACCATGAAGCAACACAAGAAACCGCCCCCTCAAACGAAACGCCTGGAGGCTCCTTGGAGTTGAAAACAACCATTGGAACTGCCGTCAGTCTAAGTGGATACATCTTGCAGTTCGTTGGTCTGCGTGGGCTACACTGGTCAGTATCTATTGCACAGCTTGGTGCCATCCTCTTGATGGCTGGTGTAAGGGCCTGGGTTCGGCGGGGTCTTGCAAATCCACCAGAATCTCTTCAAACTCGGCCAGGTTTTGAACTCGATTGGTTTGCAACGACGTTCGCAGATATTCTGGATAGCCAGTGGATACCTGGAGACCTGCGGGTATCTAAAGCTGAGCTCAAGGCTGAAACTTGGAAGTTTGTGCGTTTGCAAGCACACATCAAAGTATTCGAGGACGACGTTCCGCAAACCAGCTCAACGGTTTCGACTGCACATCGTATTGTCATGATCAGGAGAGACCTGGCGCAGCTGGCAAGCTGGCAGGGGCCCGCATCTGCGGAAGCTGTTTCTCTTGCACGATCCATTGAGGCTACAATGAACATTCTGTTCCGGGACTCGAAGCAAAGTAATTTCGCCTGGTCTCTCGTAGCTCATGGAGGAGAGCTCATCTATTTTCGCTTGAGCCGAATAGAAGGGAAATGGAATGCTCATGCAGATGAGCTTGAAGCAGCCTTGTCGATGTGGCTTTTCTCAGTTGATGAACTTGAGAAGAACGAGGAGACGAACCACCAGAACATAGTGGGAGACAACAAAGACGACAAGTGGCTGCGCGTCAAAGGGTCGCCTTCGAGTCCTGGTTTGCGCGTTCTAGGCCCGTATACGGAGAGTTTGCATAGAGACCTCGCGTGGTGGATGCCCACCGAGACAACCAGGATTTTAGGGCTGTCAAGATTGACGAACTTCCCAGAACATGGAATTACTACTCAAGATTTATGCAAGGAAAAGTACAGAGTTGTGGGACCTGGTGGAGCTGAACTCGATCGCCGGCGGTATGGTGTAGAAGAATTGCCCGAATTCGCGATCAGAGAGGAAACACCGAAGACTCCCCCTGCGACAGAGGGTGATAACTCCAATTATGACTTCTTTGCCGCCGAGTTCCTCCGGTCCCTCGAAGTTGCTGTACGCGCAGGACATCTTCTCGAGCTTTTTTAGGTCTGCAGCAAGGACTCTTGAAGAGCCGCTGGAAGGACCCGTTGAAACACGTCCAAAACATGAAGCGACGGCTGATACAAGCTGGAGGTCTTTTGTCCTCCACAATAGCCAGCTCTCGAAGCTGGTTAAGGACGTTGAGAGCACCGGACTCGGCAGCATCAGCGACGTTTACCTGAGCATGATACCCGCCCCTAGCACGGAAAACAAGCTCTCTGGGGATTCTGGTATTATCAATTTAACGAGAGAAAAGGCTCGACATCACGAGAGTTTGCAGCACTGGCAGCAGGCGGGAGAGGTATACTTGTGGTTGATCCGCGTCGCCAGGACATTCCCACTTGAGAGTGAAATATCCTCTCTAGCAACATTCATGACTGTGGATTTCCTGAGGCGAGTCAGCTTGGCCTTTGAGTTGGCCAATAAACAAGAACACGAATGGGACTCTTGGTCTCCGTATGCAACAGAGTCCACGGACGTCTGTTCGGCGAAGGAAGATCTCGAAAACGAGCTTGATCGTAATTTCCTTGGGCCATTTGGAGTTGAGCCGATTTTCGCCGGTCTTCTGAAAATGTATGAGGGTCAACAGCGATCATGGAAGTGCAGCCTTTCGGAACAGTCCACAGCTTACAGAGGAAACCTCGGCTATAGCGAAAGTAACGATGAGTATCGCGAAAAGTTTCACTTCACAAATCTACACGAAGCAGCCCGAACTCAAAATTACAATCGCATCATAAAGGCGATACGTCGTGCAGAAGATATCAACGCAAAAGATATCTTGAGTTGGACACCTCTTCATTATGGGGTGCATGATGACGACGTCACTTCATCCTTGATACAAGCTGGAGCAGACGTCAATGCACGAGATTCGGATTGAGTGGCCCCCATTGCACTATGCTTGCCAGTCTCGGACGCCATATGAAGAGATCGATTATGTAACAAAAAGGACTACGAGATTGCAAAGGAGCTCTATGGATTCATCGAAACTATGCTTGAAAAGGGGGCAGACGTCAACGCGCAAGGTAGAGATGGAGTTGCGCCAATACACTGTGCCGCAATCACAGGTTTTGTGGGAGCAGTCGAGTTGCTGATAGGGGCGGGCGCAGACATTAACATTCTTGACGCCCCAGGGGAAACAGCACTTCACTGGGCTGCATTCTATGGGCAACAAGCCACACTTGAGTATCTATGGAATATTGCGGACAGAACACTGCAAGACAGGAAAGGAAGATCTGCTTTAGACCTAGCAGTGATTTCGGGAAAGTGGGAGACAGTAACATGGCTTATTCACATCGATGCTGACGTCATGGCCAGGGATCGGGTTATGAGATTACCTTTACATCAAGCTGCTTGGGATGGGGAACAGAGTGTTGTGGAATTGATGTGTAAGAAGAGCCCTGCTGCTGTGAACACGTCAGCTGGAGGCATTCTAACACCACTGCGTTGCGCGGTTATGAATGGGCAAGAAGCACTTGTCCGATGGCTCATCCAAGATGCCAAAGCCGAGATAGACCTTGAAGTGCCCGGTCTACGATTAGAGTCGCCAATAGTTCTGACTATCAAAAGCCATGATGCAGATATGGCTAAGATTCTAATCGAAAACGGGGCCAGCTTAAGGAGAATAAGTAGAACTGGAAGAAGTCTGCTACATGATTCTTTTCTTTATAAGAATCAAGCAATCGCTGAGCTGCTTTTGGAAGCAGGAGCAGAAGATTGTTGGGATGATCGTGGGCAAAGAGTCATAGAATTGGTGGAGGGAGATGAGGAGAAAGAGAAATTCAGGAAGCTACTTGAGAAGCACAATGTACAGTTTAATGAGCAGGCGGGCTATCGTTCAGCGCGCAGAGGAGTTGGTCAAGCAGGGAGAGGGTGACCAAGTATAGTGCAAGTCGTCGCAGCGCGGTTAATCTGCAAAGACAGTTTGTCACCGTCCTTTGGATGCGTACCAAGACGGTTTCAACCAGACTTTTGGTTGGCCGCCTCCTAAATAGCAAAAGAAATCAGTACATATAAGAGGTGAAACAGCCTGGCAACGATATGGCGAGGGTGAAGTTAATATAAGGCATGCAAACGTGACTGAAGCTTGACAAGCTCGGATGAATCTATTTACACTAAGAGGAAGAGGCAATCGACACTGCCAGCCATTTTCATTAACTTTCCGTGGACTTAAGTTTGATAGAGATGATAAAGTACATCTGAGATGCGTCTTCATTGATATTTCAAGCCCGTCAAGTCCTACCACAACACGCCGGAGAGTTAGCTTCCCCCTCCACCGCAAATAATTGCTGAGCCGGCTGCGCCGTCAAGTCTTCTGCCAACTGCCCCTTCGAAGCCAGTCATACGGCTTCAAAAGTCATGTCTCATAGCAGCAAAGCCCCTCCAGACTTCTTGTTCAGAAGCTGCCATCTTTCTCCTAGACAACCGATTTCGACCAGCCAGCCTGACAGACAGCACACGTGAGGGCCCATCCGGTTTGCTGATGCGTATACACGTCGAAGCAAGATGAGTGGGTGTGGTTGCCGCACTTAGTGCAGCACACGGTTTCTGCCTCGCCAATGTCCTTGAAGCAGACGGGGCAGGACTTGTCGTCCTTGGACTTCGCAATACCGTCCGACATAGAGGGGTATTGGCTGGCCTCCGCTGCTGTGAAGCGGACTTTAGGGGCACGCTCGATGAGCCTCTCGATCTCTTCGGAAAAGAGCGTTCTCTGTGGGAGTAGCTCTGCTGGTGCCCGGAAGACATGTGTCAGAACGTCTGCGATTTCGTCAGTAATGGGATGCGAGAGAGAAAGGTAGCATTTCCGCTGACAGATTATATGTTTGCAATTGCTGCGAGGTCTGAACATCTAGTTGAGGTCAGCAATTGTTTGGTAATGCTTCGGCGCTACCCACTATGCTCGAGCAGGTGCACGAGGTCTTTGCTCCGATAGTGACCTCGTATGTATCGGGTCCAGTCCCGCGGATGCTGATGCTGACTCCACCATCGAAATCGTTGGATTGCTTGATCACAAACATGTCTTCGTTCATCGCTTTCTTGACAGAACCAACGTGGCTCTTGTCAGCTGTGTCAACAAAGAAGCGCTTCTCGCCGTTGCTGCTGGTGTTCTTGGAGATAGGGCCGAATGGCTTGTCGTCAGGAGCGTCTCTGATAGCAACGACCTCAGGCTTGTACGTGCTTAAGTTCTCGAGCCTCTCGACGAGAACACTCTTCTTCCCATCATCCGGCATCTCACGCATGGCGAGCTGCTCCTTGAGCATAGGAACAGTAAGCTTGGTCCAGTCTGTGTCATCTGGCACTGGACCCGTGTTGATGCCGTAGGTGCAAAGACCGCGGCGTGTGAGGCGCTGGATGTCGGCCGGATACTTGAGGAATGGTGACTTTTGGGAGGTAGATTTTGTCTTGGACTTGGCCTGAGCTCGGTTCTGGGTCTGTGACTCCCCGTCTGGACCGTAGTCGGAGTAGAGAGTAGATTCTTGTGTCAAGGAGGGCGGAGGCGACAACTCCGAAAATGGCGAGACGGACATGATGGTAGTTGAACTGGGACTCTTCTATCTTCTGCTGTTTGCTGAACTAAATTCTCCCCGATGTATAGCTCGCAAATCGATTGCTTTGAATTTGGTTGACAAGGGGATTACAGGAAAGAATTGGAACGAAGATGCTGGGGAGGGCAGTCGGGTCTGACGTTGTGGAAGAGACTGACATCAGGGACAGTTGTAGAAACCGGAAGTGATGGCACATCAGGCCACCGTTCGACGTACCTGCCTCCCAGCTCTCTTCTAGAAGGACCCATATGGATGAGATGGGTTCCAGTCAAGGAAGGCAGTCCCGAAGATGCGTGATGACCAATTTGAGGAAAAGGAGGCAGGTCGTGGCTTACTCGTACCTTCCAAGACGATCGGTAGGAAGGTACCTTTCTTCATACCGTCCCGGAGCATGATCGGGCGTCAAGATCTTCGCCAAGGTCATCATTGCTTGGATACTTTAGGGCAGGACCGAAGATTGTGATGTTAATAAGGCAACCTGGATTGTGTTCTTCATAATCTAGTCCATCTTGAACAGTGCGGCGAACTGCAGCTCGTCTAATCTTTAGTCCAAATCGCCTTTCCCCGCTCGTCCTATCATCATTTGATTTTTAGACTTTTTCTCACACACGCTCACTACAATACGCCAAACTTCCATAGATATCGAAGAGGAATTTAGCAAGGCCGCCCTCAACATATTCTATTTCTTCATACTCAGGTTGGCTCGGTGAATGGCTTCACCTAAGGTGTATCTTATCTCCAAGAGACCCGCCCGTTGGCCTATCCGTAAAGAGGTAACCCCAAAATGGCTGCTTGACTCATCGCGCGTGAAAATAACACCGGCATCGTACTCGAATAACCTTTCGCGCACTTCAAACGCCTTCAGGACCGTGTATGCCGAGCCTCGAAACCTGTTGCGTCTCATACAGTCCTGATTGTGTTCGCGTCGCTTTGAGGCTGGGCGGTCTTTTTGGATACCATGTTCAAAGGTCATTTCCATCCCCAGCCCGTGTCCCAATACGGCCATTACGGGCTTGTGCACAAGATTCTGATTGGCTTAGTTCATCTTTTCTTGTATAAATCGCGAGATTGACATGTGGGAATACCTAAGATATTGTGAGTGACTCAACCTCTTTTCTCTTATATCATATCCACCACGTCCTTTTCCCTTTCCTTCCACAAATACACTTGACATACACACCATCTCGCATCAGTTCGCATCAACCTTTCTTCGGCCCTTCTTTCAGCCCATCATGTCTCGAAGAAACATCAGCTCAGGTTCTGCCTTTGAGGCACAAATCGGCTACTCCCGTGCAGTGGTCTCGGGCGATCTCATCTTCGTGTCTGGAACCACGGGGTCCGTGTCTCCCACCACCCATTGATATCATGGTTGACAGACACCCATCTATACATGGGATAATGTGCTAATTACTCCAATGGCACAGCTACAACTATGCAACAGGCGTCATATCCCCCAACATTGTTGAGCAGGCGGAGCAGACAATGGAGAACATCGCCGCCGCCCTCGCCGAGGCCGGCGCCGAGATCAAGGACGTGGTGCGCGTCCGCTACATCCTCCCCGACCGCAACGACTTTCAAAAGACCTGGCCGGTGCTTCAAAAGTACTTTGGCGAGGTCCGCCCCGCAGCCACCATGATCCAGGCGGCGTTGATGGAGGATGTGATGAAGATTGAGATTGAGGTCACGGCCAAGAAGGAGACTGCCAGTTCATAGTGGAAGCACTGCACTGGAAAATGAGGAGTCTAGAACTCGTTTGAGAAGGTGAGGTCGTCTGGTGGCTTCTAGTCTCGTGGGGAGCCTCGATACCAAAATGCTTTGGGCGGGACGACTTGGGTGTGAAGAAAACAGCCAGGTAGTGAAATATCTTCATGAGCGAGATGTATGAGCAGATTGAATTGAGCCGTCGCTTGGCCAGTATATTTTACCCAAGCAAGGAAGTAGCTTGACCCATTTCCAAGAGCCTATGATCACCTTCACAATAGACAAAACGACCTTGACGTGATGCCACCGTGCCTTTAGCATAACATCAAGATGTAACCTGCAACATCCAAACACACACGACTCATCGCAACCAGAGAGATGGAATACAGCCACAGAATGAGACTAGTCCAAACTACAAGGATGGCTGAGGGCGGTTATGCTCGCACTTGAATGTGTCTTCAAGCTGGCGCCTTGATCAAACCTCTTCATTCTCTCTCACTCTTGAACAGCGTGATATGATCAAAATAAGCAATGGCTGTGACGAGACAAGGAACCACTAAATAAAAAGCCGGACAATGCTGTACCCAAAGACTTTCAGATTGACAACACTTGAGAAGACAATCGTTCGTTGCTCAAATATATAGCCACGGACTCGCGACATGAAGAATCTCCCAAGGATGCCGGGCTGCGAGAGAACCCAAAAGGACAGTTCGATCGTATCTGTTAGCGGCTCTGTAGGATCCAAATACATGATTGTAAAATATCAATTCTCACTTCGTGCAAGAGTTGTCACAATGCCGAGAAATAAGGCCCAGAAGGTACACGGTGGGATAAGTATGCAGACACCACCGAGCCTATCCAAGTCTATTAAGATAATATACTATAAGATCAAAACCCGACACCGTAGAGCGCATCATGTCATGGCATTGTCATCAAACCGAGGTTGTGAAAGCGTCGACCTGGTGAGGCTATAACACAGAAATATCGCAGCTCCCTGTCCGCACAGTCTTCAACGGTAATAGACGGTTAATCTCAGCCATCAAGCCAGCCTCCAAAAGCCAAAAGGGGGCGCATTAGAACAAATACCCGAACGTGGCTATTCCGGCGGCGTAGTGTAAGGGCAATGAGTTGGCATATAAGACAAACCTAGCACCCTATAACACTCAGCCCATGCAACTGCAACCACTTTAACCAACCTAACCAACCCCCTCCGAGATGAAGACCTCACATTTTCGCAACTGCCGAGCTCATAGCCTCGGGAAAAGAGTTGTTAACGGCTACGGGCCATGCTAAGGCTTGAACAAGACCGCCAGAGGGCAACAGCTCACCCCAGATACTTTAAGTATAGTGACGAATGCCATGAACCCTCACATCTCATGCACAATGAGATCGATAACCAGACCTCGCGCCGTACCAGGGTCCAGTCCAGTCCCGGGGAACCGAACCAACCACCCTGGCCGCTCATTGTCCTGAGTTGAGCCAAGTCGTACGACGACGACCCCAGCACTGAAGTCATTATGGCGGAAAATAACCCCGCCGCACGACCTCGGAGCCGAAAAGAGCTCTCTACTTTTCCTACCAAGGTAACGCAGAATGAGGTTGCGGGGAAAGTTGTGGTCTCGGCCCCCGTTGGGAATACAGTCAAACCGCCGACCAGTAACAACCCCGGTTTCAACCTGCCCGGCCGGCTACCTACATGAGAATAGTAGGATGAGGTGGGAAAGGGCCATACCAAGGCCAACCATCAAGTCTCAATCACTCAGTCCCCCATTACCATGTCCACTGAAAGAAACAAAAGAATGATGTCTTCTTCTCTTTCTGCTGTAATGTCGCCGCCCTCTGACGCAAGTTTGCGACCCAGAGACCCTGATCTTCCCGGCTGCGCGTTCTGGCCCCTCCTTCCATGCGGCGTAGCCAACCCCACGCAAGGCAGGCCGGCATGAAAATGGGGATGGGGAGACGTCATTGCCGATCCCTCTTCTCGCTCACTCACATTCAATACCACGCGCGCAAGATAGAGAGACAGAGAGGCACAGAAAGCAGGCGTTACACACACGCAAACTTGCATGTGAGAGAGAATATATGCGCCAGATCAAGTTTTTTGAGTTGTGATGCTTGAAGATTGAAGATATAAATGAGCAGTAATGGACAGTGAAATTGAAAATGACATGATATCTCTTCACTTGTAAATCATTCAATAAACGGCTTGCGCAACATCGTCTTCCCACTCCCCTTCATACTCACATCACACACACGATACGCATCACCACAAAAATAAAACTTACTCACAATGGAGACCTCAACTACCAACTCCCTCATCATCTCCCTCGCCATCATCCTCGCCGTCTTCCTCGGAGGTACCTTCGCCTACCAGCAAGGCATGCTCGACCCCCTCATCGAGCAAGTCGGGTGAGTTTTTACCTTTTTTTTTTTCTTCACACAAACAAAGCGGTTCAAAACGTCTCCGTCCGGTCTTGAAGCTAACCACTTATTGCGCACAATAGCATCATGATGTTCAAGGCAAAGGCGGAAGCCGAAAAGAAGAAGATGCAGGCACAGGGCATGAAGGCAGGACAAGACTTTGTCGATGGTGAGTCGATAAACCCCCAAGAACCGTTTGATAAGTCCCCATGATCCGCTAACGATCACTGTGCTAGACCAGCTCAAGGGAAACAAGCAGGCAGCCGACGTTGCAGACGGCATTGGCTCCATCGGCGGGCTGAAGAAGCAGTTGTAAACAAAAAACTTCAGCCTCATAAAAAATATGAGATTAGACTGAAGCTTAAATTTTAGTCGGGGCACGATCTCATCTGTGCCTCGACCATGAGGACCACGAGGACCATGAACTTTTTTCAACGGGGAGCGAATGATGTGCGTTTCATTTGGCGTGTACGATACTTGTAGTGCAAGAGACTTTCTGGCTAATTTACCTTTATTCTGGAACAAATTTCGGCGCTAGAAGAGAAGAAAAAAGAAAACATTTCGTAACGTCCAACAGTTTGTCAGCGAATACTTTTTATTGTTGATGATGTCTCTCTCTGCGCTCACTGGAAAGCCTGTCCGAACTATCGTCCAGTGATGACTACTGGAAAACTGACATTTTGCTGCCAGCCGCAATGAAAAGGGTGAACAAGGACTGCGAAAAGAGTTTCAACCCGCTTGGTAACCAGGAAGAACCTGTTGCGGAGAGATTAAGGAGAGCAGGGGTTTTGATGACCTCATGGCATCTAGCACTGCCCGGCGCAGGCAGGGACCCTGGACCTTGGACTGGACAAGCTGAAAACCAGCTCAACCCTCTCTCTCAGACTCTCCCTGCAGTTTTCTCCTTGCAAACTTCATTGGGCCGAACGGGGACAGGGCAGGCAGGGCCTAGTGGACGGGTGAGAAAAGTGCAGGGCTCGCGGTGGCCCCGGTTCCCGTACAACCGTGAATCTGAACCTGTGACGATCGCCGGCAAAGCTTGGGCGCCGCTGCCGCTCCCCTGGCCGTTGGCTCCACTCGAAGTTCTCTCAAGTCTGAACGTTGGTGCAATATCGTCTCTTTCCTCAGCTTTTCCCACCAAATGATCGACCGCTCATTGGAGGCATCACTGGAGTCTGGAGTCTTTAACTCTACAACTCTCGGAGAATCCCAAGACAAGGCTGCAGCAACGGTCGAATCCACATGGCTCAGGCCAAATGCCTCCGACTTTGATGGAGAATCCATTCAGTTCCCTAGCTTTTCTGCTCATCAGTTGCCCCCCACAACGCACGAGGCGAGGGCAGTTGTGGGACATCCTCGACCCTCCCCTAGGCTCACCATCCCAGATTATTCACTGAATGAACGTTTGGTAACCGCCCTTGGCACCCGGTGAACCCGACTTGAACCTCTGTCAGGCAGAATGAATGGCCGCGCCAATTGCACAGACACTTTCCCCCCGGCTGCGGCCGCCCGGGCTCGCCTTGCCCTGCAAGGACGACGCAGGAGAAGAGACGTACGGAGCACAGCGTACCATTTCGAATCGGAGCCCCGACAACTTGTTAATTCAGCACACGGCTCATCTGCGCTCGAAACTCGTATGGGGCCCGGCGCTCGCCCTGCGTCTTGGCCCAAGACCCCAACGGTCGCCCCTGAATAAAGAGTCGGAGTTGGCCACAAGTCGGTGAGTAGCCGACGCCGCGAGTCCAGACCAGAAAGAAGACCCAGCCAGTCTGTTCTGTCTCCATCGTCGTGCGGTTTCCCGCATCTCCCCTGACGGCGAACATTCTTCAGTGAGTCAAATAGTGGAGGAACGAAGGAAAACAAACCGAAACCCCTGGACAGTGCCACAGTGCTCACCGAGCTTGAGCGGGTCGTCTGAAGATTGATGGGGCTTGGTTCTCCAAGTGGCACCTTGACCTTGAAGTTTCTCTCTCCGCTCCATCCATCTCGGGCTTCGTCTGGACGAGCGGGGATTTTCATTTCCCATCCGGAGCAACGTCCAAGGTCAATCCTGCTATTTTAAGCCTCCAAGAGGCTGACGGTTAAGCCAAAACGGTAACCACGGCCAAGGCTTCCCACTTTTGGCAGAGACAACACGCGAGATGAGTCTCGAATATCGAATTTTTTGTTGACATTCGGGAATTCTCCTTCTCTCAAACAGGAAACAACGCGGAGCCACCGATTTGACCGAACCGGTTACCAGAGGTGACTGCAAAACCAGTGGGTTGGCGTGACACATCGTTTTGTTGACGAGAGCTTAGTTGTAGCCGCTCTTCAGGCACAAACATACGTGTCAACTACGCAGTCATGATCGCGGTTAGGTTTCGTAAGAAAACACTTGTGATCTTGGTAATCAGTGAACAAGCTGCGATGGGTTGAGAGACGACGTTGCGTTTATGAACATGCATCTGATTGGTATGCTGCGAGTGGGACTATGCTTTCGGGTGGGACTTCCTTGCTTGCATTCTGGGGTATGTGCGAAGTTTCCAGGTGGCTGGGACGAATTGATCGTCCGTATCCGCGTTCGCTACCTTGAATTCATGGCCTTGTTGATACATAATTTGGCTTCTTTGACGGGGAACACGAGTATGGCCACTGCCAGCGACAAGCAATCCAAAAAAAAAAAAAACTAAAAAAAACTCTCGCTAATTTAGAACAAAGAGACATGAAGTCCAATGGGATTTTTTGGCGTAATTGGGGACAACGTGGTGTGTTGATTGACGCATCAATCACTCGTTGGCATTTCATCGGCGTTGGCCACGCGCGTGTCCGTATAACCGGACTCAACCTTGGGACGCCTCGCCGTAGAAGAATCCGGAAATGCACGGGGTTTGTCGCCGGTGCTACTGAGGACGATCTCCCAGGAAGACAGCCAAGCAAGACCGCTAGGTAGGTCTTTGCTGCTAGTAGAACATATTCAGACCGCCCGGCCTGTGCCCTCAGTTCTGCCTCTTGATTCTTGCGTGCCTTGCAAAGTACTTCCGAACGTCTGCCCCACCCGCATGTCACACGGGTGTGAATAGGATAGAAGAGTGTGAACGGCTGATCGCATCGAAACCACAGGTAACCCCGTCTGTCTCCGAATCAGCATCTTTCAACATCAATGCTGGCTGGTTGCCGTCTTGCCTTCGTGGAACAAGCATGCGACACATAACGGCATGTGAGGCAGGCAGCCGACGGCGAAGGAGGTCATGCGAAGCAAGTGTTATAGATTCGTCACATCGCTGAGTAAGTAATCAGTGGCCGGGTGGATGCAGACCAGAGGCGAGGTCAGAGGCCGGCTCCGAACTGCAGCAAAATCGTCTCATAGACGCTTGGATGCTTGCGGTGCCCGCTTCGATAAGAATGCAGAGCTGCAGTGCAATCTGCACTCCTCGGGTCCAAGGGAGGGTTGAGACATTGGTGTGATAGCGTCAGATGCCAGTGCTACTTCACTGCAGCGTCAGCTAGCCGGGGCGCTCGGTATGTCGAAGAGCAACAACGCTCTTGTGGACCTATAGTCAGTAGTGGTGGGCTTGCAGGTGCCTAGGGCATGATTGCTGGCCTCTATTCACGCGGGAGAGTCGGAGGCGGCAGTGGTGGCCATGCCCGGGTGGAATGAAACAGTTCCCGGTTTGGCTGAAATGGTTCATTGTCGCAGTGTTTGCTTTTCTCGTTCCCCTGTGGTGGCTTGAGCCTTGAGCCCGATCTGGTTTGGAGGGTTCCTCGGCTCGTGGCCGGTCAGCACGGCTGTCGTCTTCTTGACTTTCACGAGCTAGCGCAGAGGCGATCGATGCCGCGGAGGGTGGTGAGCAACGTCGATATAGCCCTCTTTCCCCGCCCACTACACGAGGATGATAGCGGGGTTGAGTGCGAGAGCGACCGAAAAGAGACCCAAATGATCAGATGCAGCCGAGTAGGGACTGGTGACAGAGCAATAGTTGACTGAAGCAGGCTCTCTGGTTGACACATACGAGGAAATGGTTTGTTCGGTTGCGTCGATATTGACTTGATAGCGACGGCCATGCGTTAGCCAGGAACGCCGGATAGAGTACCACACCCTTTGGTCTTTGGCGAAAGGCTTCTGTCAGGTTCGGCAATGTTGAGCTGAGGTAGGCTTGGTAAGATGAAGGAGACATTTGGAGGCGAGTCAGAGCTAAGGGCATCCACTCTCTTCTAGAGGTTGCCTGCGACATGTACGCATACGGATAGTGTGGGTGGTGTGTGATATCAATACTCTGGATGGCGGCGGTGATAGCGACGGAGCAAGAAGTACTCTATACCCAGCTGACGTTGGCTGGCAGCACGAATCGACCGAAGTGTACGACGAGTGGTGGGGTGATGGGGCGATCTGAAGAGTCGGATGGGCCAAGCGATAAACGGAGCACATTCCTTCGGACAATTGCTGCTGGTCTTGGGTTGCAGAAGTCACTGCATCTATGTAGGCAAGGTACCTTACTGCAGCAAACAGGGCCCCTTAAAGTCAAAGACCACTGTGTCGGTGGTGCGCAGTGGGAACTGGGAACATGCAGTTTGTATACATAGGTGTTGGAGCGGGAGGTCATGGTAGGTATGCTTACACGCTTGGGACGGACGGTCGTATTGCTGTCGGGGTAGAAAATCGAAAGACGTTGATCTGTGAGATTTCTTCGAGACTGGAAGAGAGCGACGCCGAGAGACAACGGAGAGACATGGAAAATAAAACCCCAACGCCCATTGGAGAGACACGAGGCAAAGACGGGAATGGGCAAAGTAGAAGCCATTGGATTTTGTGGCTGCTGTCGATGGTATGCGCCAAAATGGGGGGGCAACTTCCTTTTTTCCCCCTTCTGCTAAGACGTGTGTTTTCTTTTCCCATCTTTTGGGGCAAGAACCACCACCATCTGAGACAAGAACGAAAAGGCAAGCGCCAGGTACAACACGTGAGGCACGGCATCTACTTCCCGATCTTTTGTTCCTGCCCTGAATGTCTCGAGGGAGGTAACTTTTTTCTTTCTTATGTTCTTCTCTCTTTGCACAGGTTGACATCTTAAACATTCAACAGAACATCGGCGTAGATATCAAGTTGCGCTCTATCCCTCTCCTCGGGCAGCGGCTTACACGCTTATGGGAAATACACATCATTATCCAAGTTTCCACCGACTCAGGTAGTCACGGTACGGTAGTGTAGTGTAGTGTACGCAGTAGTGTACCACTGCACACAGCATGGTTCGCCCGATGCATGGATCAGGCTGCATGTCAAGGCGAGTCAAGAGTCAAGATGAGTGGGATCGCCAACGCCAACAGCGTCCGTGTGCCTGCTTGCGCCCAGACCCTTTTTCCTTTCTTTTTCCTTGCGTGCATGTCTTGGATTGGAGGTGCATTTACTGCACGCTCTGGGCAACGAACGACGGGCGGGCGAATGGGACAATCAGGGTTCCAAGAAGGGGTCTGACTCTGTTGAAGGGTAACGGAGTTGCTGCGAGATTGCGGACGCCGACTGGACTGGAGCTCAGGCTCGCAACGAAATGACAAGGTTTCATCTCAATATGCTTTGGGAGGAGAAGTTTCTCTCCCTGCGCTTACTCTTTACCCTAAACGTGCCAGGAAACCTCTTGATGGCCTCACCCAATGGGGGTAGTGATGCAGGCAAAGGCGCTTTGAATTGAAGACATTCGCGCTTCAAGCGTAGCGGCCATGCAGCCCGAGCAAGCAAGCAGGCAAGCTATGCAAGCCAGAGCTAGTTGTGTCTTTGAACGTACTTGATCGGGGACGTCGGTTAGATTGTCTTTATAGTGTCTTTTCTTCCTTTCTTTCTTGTTGTTGCTCGCCTTGACTGGGGCGGCGGCGGTGGATGGGTAGGCGGCTGCCATGCTTGCTTCCTCTTCAATATTCTTTATCAATATTTTTTTTTCTCCCTTGGGTTCAGTAGCATGGTTTCCAGTCACTGTCTCTTCCATCTTCTCTAGGTCGCGATCTGCATGTCGAATCGAGTCGCCGAGGCCGCATTTGAGTGATGCATTTTGGATGTTTGATTCCTGCCCGGGATGCAGTGCGTGCTTGAGCTGTTGCCAGCGTAACGTCTGGGTTCATTCATATCCGTACATACGTACTACCGAGCATACAACACATCTCATATCATAGCCACGTTCAGACTCGCTCTCATGCAGTAATGGAAACAGGCATGGTCCCTCAGCAAAATGCTCAATGCTTGCCGAGAGGCTCCGGGCTGCTGCTTGCACGTTCTATACAATCCGCTATATCGCCCCCAAACTCGGTCAAGCACTGCATAGCTTCCTTCTCTTCCCCTCACATCACATCACATCTCGATGTCCAGTGGTCCGTCTAAGTGGGAGGAAGCAACTTGGTCACACTAGCCTGGTGCCAGATGTGGACGGTGTTGTCATCCTTCAATGCATGCACTTTGCTGTCAGTCCCGTTGTAGCCAAGTTCGCTCCCACTGCTCCAAGGTCAGGCTGCAGGCCGTGGAGCTACCGGCAAGTGAAGGATGCTCGAGCTGCAGCGCTGATGACAACCCCCGGCCAAGGAAGGGAAGTACCTGACGCAGTGTGCTCTGTCCCAGTCCCGCGTACGAATACCACCGGTACCTAACTCATCATCAACGTGGGTATGTTTGTCGTGGGCTGCACTGATTCGTGTAGCGACTGCCTTAGCATTTTGAGGTATTCGTACGCAACGTCTAAGGTATGAATACGTATCGCGTCCTGAGTTTCGGTACCTACGGATTCTGTCGGCGGTCAGGTTGCGAATACCTCAGCTGAGAGTTTGGCTCCGCCTCGGGTTGACGTACCCCGGGACATGTGCAAGCCCGAAAGGCATCAGATACCTAAAGCATGCGCTGAATCGGGCCAGACTTCTGGGCCAGTTGCTCACCCAATTTTCTCATTCTTCTCCTCACCTTGCCTGATTCGAGTCTACCCACGTATGTCACGATGTAGACTACCTAGTAGTAAAGTACCTTACTTGATGAGGTAGTAGGTGACAGGTACCGACATCTCCCAGTTGTGAATCGTGTGAAAAACACGTGTGGTCACCCTTACCTCAAAGACTTCACTTCTTTGCATCCCGCCATCTTCCCGCTGCCGTAGAGGTCCCCTGACCCTGGTCTCAGTCATCGCATCATCCTCTTTGCGCACGAGGCAACACCTAATTACTCAACGCAGGGCAAAACAGATAGATACCTCTACTTTGGGTATAAGGTTACCATGTCACTAAGTACGTATGGAAATAGATAGACAGTGGAGGTAAGGTGCCCTGTCAAACTTACAGCACCTCAATGTCCCGGGCTTGTCTGGCTGAGTTCATCTAGCGGCCCATTCTGGCTGAGAATGAGAACCTGAACTGCCCGATCTCATTACGGATACTCGCCTCACACTCTACGCCATTTCTCTCATGTTGTGAAGCGCGTCTCTTGCCTCCACCGGGCGCTTTCTTCGGAATCCTGACGGCGCCGGGTCTGCCGTTCAACTGGTTCAAGACTCAACAAAGCCTGCGAACCGCTAGGTCTTGGTTCTGGTCTTAGGAACTTGGTCTTGTCTTGTCTTGTCTGATTTGGTCTGGTCTGGTCTGGTGCAAAAAAACAAAATGCTGGTCCTGGACCGAGCGAGCCATGGCCCATCTGGCCCGGCGCCGTCAACGAACAAGGGTAGCAGGGATCATTCGTCTCTTGTCATCCTCGTCGCCCACGTCACCTGCGCGCAACCACTTTCAGACCTTTCCTTTTCCCCTCTCACCATTCTCTCTCCCAAGTCCCAACTTCCCAAGGCCTCTCCCGTCCCCTCCCTTGTCGGCAAACCACGCCCCTCTCTCAAGGACCCAAGCAGCAAAATTCCGCCCACCCCGTCTGCAACCACACACACCCACTTGCTCCCCGCTTGGCCCGTAACCTACACACTGTTCCCACACACCCACGAGTCCACGACACCCCCTCCCCTTCCCATCTCAAGTTCCCGCTGCATTTTGGGTGGTGAACCGTGAGCCTGCCGCTGCTACAAACTGTATGCCATCCGCTGTCGCTCCTGCGCTGCACCTTGCAAAAATCGCTGCTTCGCCCGGCCTTTCGCAAAGTGGAGGAGGCTGAGTTGACCCCAGTGGACCTGGACTGATCCTGTCTAACAAAGCCCAATTCGTCCCCCAATCTCTCGTCTGTCTTTTATTTCCTGCTTCTTCAACTTCTTCCCATATTGGCGGGATCTAGTAAGAGCTGGAGTTTCTGGGTGTTTGTGAATGAGCAACACCGCGGAATACCTTGACGCATGTCGCTGCGTTCGTACCCCCGTCTTCATCCGCGAACGGGGACAGAAAGACATCACCAACACCCATAATAAGCCCACCACAACCTTTCTGGGCCACGAACACCATGCAACGAGTTTCGAGCTTTCTCCCATCCTGGGAAGCCAGGAGGAGGACCAGCAACGCCAGCACCACGAGCAATGGTCGAAGCAGTGTGGTCACCGCAAGCAGCATCAAATCGCCTCTCGATAAGGTCTTTCGCTGGTCCAGCAAGCCTCCTGCGCCGCTCACCACCAACGCCCTCGTTTCAGCGACAACGTCACGGATTGGTCGGGAGGCTTTCTGGCCCGCTACCCTCGATGCCGAGTGCGAGCGCGCTGCTCGCATATTGAAGTCATTTTGCTGTGAGTAAACACCCTGGCGAGATTTACAATGTTGCTGAAGCTCGTCCGCATCATGCCGTGATTCCTCACTAACACCATTGTGCTCGTTTAGCCGACGGGTTTCTCGCACCTTTGGACGATCAGCCGAGTAGCGATCCCAACGCCGAACCAAAAACTCCAGCACGAATTTTCAAGAAGATTCCCTCCCGTATCCTGCAAAATGCAGCAGGTATCGCCATTTTTACCTGCATGCGATCCGGCCTGTGGATGACCGGATCAGGCGGTTCAGGCATCCTTATTGCTCGAAAAGCTGACGGCACTTGGTCGCCACCATCGGGCATCCTACTCCACACACCTTCACTAAGCTTTATTATGGGCATTGATATTTACGACTGTGTCCTGGTAATTAACAACATTGCCGCCCTCGAATCATTAATAACTAAACCAACTCTCACATTGGGAGAGGACATTGGCCTTACGGCCGGACCGCTGGTTCCGCTGGAATCCACAGAGGTCGACAGCCGGTGGAAGGATCTCGACAACACCGTTCTAACATACATGAAGGCGAGAGGGCAGACTCAGAATGTCAATTTGAACGGCTGCATCTTGACGGAACGAGCCAACGAAAATGAGAGATTCTACGGTGGCAACGTAACGGCGATGGACGTGGTTGCAGGCAATGTGTCGAGGCATGTGGAGGAGACACGCCCTCTATTCGAAGTCATCAAGGAGGCGGAAGGAAGGATCGATGCCGACCAAGCTATCCTCAAGAAGCTTTCGGCATTGCCAGCGCCAGGAGACGCCATGATCGAAACGCCTAGGAGCTCGCCAGCATCACCCAAAACTCCTTTCGGTATTCCCAACACTGAAGACCCTGACCCTTTCGGTGTCTTGGCTTTGGAAATGGCAGGGCTAGAGATTCGAGAGGCTGGCACACGCCTCCGACCTACGAGCAACCAATTCGAATTTCACCCTGTTCCCTCGAGCCCAGCATTTTCAAAGTTCAGGCAGAGCGGCGAGACCTTTACAACAAAGAGTAACAGAGGGAGCCTAATGTCTACCAAAACCAGCCGCACCAAAATGTCCGAGGCTTGGACACAGTCGAATCAGACAGGGACGCCATTCACCTCACCTAGCCAGAGTCAGAGCCAGAGCGAGGACGGCGCTTCCATTAATAGCCTCCCCGTTCTGAAAGAGCCCGAGGAGGAGGAGGAGCCTGAGGAGGTTGACTACACCAAAATTGACTTCACTCCGTTGAGGCAAATCAGCGGTAGCCATTCAATTGAGGGGACTGTCATGACTGACAGCGACGACCACCTGCGTACCGATGTCAGCACTATAGATGATGCCGCTACCAAGGCTTCCAGCATCTACACGAAGGACGATGCTAGCATCATCTCCAGAAATGACGACGAGAAGGAGGATATCCTGACGAATGAACCAAACGTCGATGCTGATGACGAGGAGGATGACGAAGAAGACGACTTCGAAGAGCCTGTCATTTTCGAGGTTGCAGCTGTTCAGCCTGCTGCAGTCGTCATGGCTGCCCCTATCCACGCCAAGGGCGCTTTGGTCACCATCCCCAAGAGGATTCCTCCTCCTCTGCCCGCCAGAAGCCCCATGAGAACCTCTCGGGCCAGCAAGAGCGATATCGGAGACGTCAGCCATCTTCACAGCCCCATGCAGGCTTCTTTCACCCTCTCGCCGAGACAGTCTATCGATTCATCTTCTATCCGAAGCGGTATGGACAATATTCCGTCGATTCAAGAGACGGCACCCGACGTTTCCGAGGATGAGATGAAGAAGACAGAATCTGCTGTGATCGAGAAGCCACAAGCAGAGGATGTTTCTGCCCTTCAGACCCCTACTATCCAGGAGCCTGAGCAGGCCACACCTATGGCACCTGGAGCCTTCCCAGATGAGGGAGATTTTATGAACCCTTTGGGCACACCCCTGAGGGAAACTAGTAGTTTTGAACCGAGACACACCACTCACCAGACCGTCAATGTCGCATGATACCATTCATTTTCTTTCTGTTTATTTCTAGTCTTTTCAGCGACACAGGCGCCATGGCACCTTTTGGGAGCCCTTCAGGTATTACATTCATCACTTAAGATGTGTACCAGGCGTTTTGGACATTTTGGGATTGGCATCCTCGGTTAAGGATACCAAACAGCTTATAAATAACGACCAACTTTATGACAGGCAAAAGGAGTTTACGGATGTACAGAACAAATAGGCCGGCAAAAGGATGCACCAACAACACCATCCCATGGGGGAGATCAGATACAGGAGTGCATCTGAGGGTCAGGCCAAAGAATTGGAGACCGGATTGTGTGTAGATATCGGGGCGATGCTTTACAGCAAACAAGGTGCTGTGAAAGAATTCAATGGAGCTGGACCGCTATTAAAGGGGTGTGCTTGGTCACCTAGCACAGATAGCCTAGTCTTCAATTTACTGCCTAAAGATAATGATCAATCATTCAGAACAATATGACTAGCCGTGATGCCAGGTCCCGCAGTTAAATCATTAAGTCACATGTTTATACGCCTTGTGTACGAAGGTGAAGCCGTTCCTGGAGACGAAGCCGACAGAGCTTGAGGTAAAGGGCCGGGTGCCTTTCTCTGCCTGGGTGGTCCGTCTGCCCTGTTCTTACCTCAATTTCTTTTCTTTTACATTCAACACTTCAATACTCGCGGAATTCTCATCAACCTCTTTCTCCTCAAACATCAACACCACAACCCCAACATATCTCATGATGAGAATCAACTCTCATACCAAAGTGAGATGTGCCTGCAATGGCTGCAGGGCTCGGAGAAACAATGATGCGATATCTGTGGCACGGGCCATCCAGGGGACCTTCTCAGCTAGTTCCAGCTTTGACTGCGGCAGTGGCAGCCCAGGTGCCAACAGCAGCAGCAACAGCAGCAGCGATAGCGACTCTGAGCACGTCGCCAATTCTTACGCGACTCGACTTCGTCCGCGCCCTCGCCAGCCCACGATTCCCATTACCCCCACGAAGACTCCGAGAAAAGGCGCTGCCAAAACCCCGCGCACGCCAGGAAATCTCGCGCACAACAACGGCAACTTGACGGACACTCCCAGCGGTGCTTAGAAAGCTTCGCGCGCCGGCAAAATGTCGACCCAGACGGGCAAGTTCCGCGAGGACCAGGTCCTCATCATCTGTCCCGGCAGCAAGACCACCATGGCCCAGCTGGGATGCGGCGAGCTTACCCCGCCCGTCCACCGTATTCCGACACGCATGTTCAAGGACGCCGAGACGGACGAGTGGCGGCCCTTTCACACCTTCAAGCGCAAGAAGGCCAATGCCAATGTCGCGCTTGCCATCGATGGCCCGCGAACCGACGATGATGACTACGAGTGGGTTGAGGATACCGACTCGGACGAAGGCGCTGTCTACCCTATGCAAGGTGCGATTTTTCGGTTGCTACTGCTTCATTTCATGTTTGGGGTGCTAATTGATGTCTTATTTCAGGCGGTCGCATTATTAACATGGAGGCGTTCCTGGCGTTCCTTGACCATGTTCACAGCATGCTCACAACCACCTACCACAATACCCCAATCATGCTCATGGCCTCGCCTCAATGGTGCCGCCCCGATACCGAGACGATCGCACGTTACATCTTCGAAAAGACTCGCACTCCTTCCCTCTGCATGATCCACAGCGGTATCGCTACCCAGTACGGCCTCAAGTGGCCCAGTCTTACCGTGGTGGATATTGGTTACGAAAAGGTCGATGTCACCTGTATACACGATGGCCGCGTGGTCAACCATGGAGAGCTCGGTTCCCCTACCCCGGAGCGCTTCATCTCGGGCGGAGACATGTTCACGCGCAAGCTCCTTGAAAAGCTCAAGGACAAGGATTTTAAGTACGACATGGCGGAGCAGCTGAAGAAGAGCCACATCTGCGAGGTGCTCCCATATGCGCCAAACAGCTCCATTCTCATGGATCTTCCGACAGCTCAGACGGCAGGAGCTCCTCCCAGCGCACCTGTCGCCGATGCGGCCCCTACCGCCGCGCCGATTGCACAACCGGTTGTTCCTGCTGCCGAGGAAGACATTGAGGAGAAGGCGGCTGAGGAGGGTGTTCTCGATGTGGCGTCCATTGTAACGAGCGGAAATGCGCGCGAGTTCCTCGCCAAGAAGGAGAAGGAGAAGCAAAAGGGTGGCAGGAAGGCCAAGGCTACTCAGGAAGCCGAGGCTGCGAAGCCGGTTCGTCTGCCCAACTCCAAGAGAACTCACAACACCTTCCACTTCGAAGAGGTCGTCATGGAGGAGGTTCAGCCGCCCAAGCCAGAGACCAAGGAGGAGCCCAAGAAGGAGGAGGCGGCTGTCGCGACTGGGTCCAAGGACGTTGAGATGACGGATGACACCAAGCCCGCCGGTGCCACAGCTCCTGCTACCACCGAAGGCGACGTCAAGCCCGCAGAGTCTTCGGCTCCGGCAGCGGCAACGGACGGTGCAGCTCCCGCAGCTCCAGTCACGGCTCCCGAGACGAATGGTACAAGTGGCCAATCAGCTATGGTCCCCGCTGAGGCCTCTCCTGCCGCCACCAACGGTGCTCCTCAAATGCAGGCCAAGCGCATCCGCCGCGACATTGAAGTCGGTCTCGAGCGCTTCACCTTTGCTGACCGTGGCGAGATCGACCGCATCGTCACCACAATCTACCGCACTATCCAAGGCATCGACGACATGTACATGCGCCCTCCGTGCTGGGACAACCTTGTCTTTGTCGGCAATGGCGCTCGCCTACGCGGTTTGAAGGACAACATTGTTCAGACCCTCTTGGCCCGCCACCTTATCTCTCCCAGCACCGCGACAATGTTCACTTCGGAGCTGCCGTCTAACATCGCGACCCCCACTGGCACCGGAGCGCAGACTCCTACGGGCTCCTTTACGGGCGCCCCGCACCAGCTCCCTGCCAACGCCGCTGCCGGCTCCTCGGGCGTTAACCCCCTGCTTCAGGCCGCGACCACGGCTTCCGCTCAGCACCAGGGTACTCCGGGTCCCAGCGGCGATGCTGGTCCCAACGGCACTCACTCCGTTGCGGGCCATCACTTCCACAGCCAGACGCCCACGAGCATCAAGCTGGCGACGCTACCCACCTACCTCAGCGAGTGGAACAAGAACGGCTTCGAGGAGGCCATGTTCCTGGGAGCCCAGGTTGCCGCGCGCATCGCTTTCTGCCAGCACAACCTCGATATGGCCGGTCTCGAGGCTCAGCGTCAAGCCAGCCTGAGCAGAGTCGACTACAAGTACGTCTCCTCTCCATTGCGTTTACTATCCGTTTTATTGTAGCTTTGCTAACTTTTCCGCAGCGAGCTTGGCCCCAAGGGCATCCGCACCCACTCCATGCTCAAATAGTTCCAATATTTGGCCCGCGCGAACATGAGGACGACTGGTTTCTTGTTTCATCAAGTCCTTTAGGGGGGGGGGTTAGATTGCCCTTCCTGGACGACTACGGCGGCAACAGCGCAGGCATGGGAATTACATCAGGTTGTGACATTGGCCGTCTCTCGGTCCATTGTTCAGGTTTCTTTTTCTGTAGCAAGGCTGCACACATTGTGTTCTGGAGTTTTAGGGACATATCAAAAAAACCTCGGGGTGTGAGGCGTGGAGGGATGCTTTTTTATTGTGATTTTCTTGCTTGATAATGAAGAAGGGGAACGGATACCAGCAGAGAGTGGGAGGGAGAGAGAAGATGACAGGGAGGGAGGACCTGGCTGCGAGCGAGCCCGCGAAGATTCTTTTGGCCTTCTTAGTCCAGGATTTTTCTCGTCTATACTGTGACGAGTTGGCAGCCCAACCTGTATGATACTCGGGAAAGGACAGGTATAGAATCCTTCAGACTGTGCACTTCTTTTTGATTTCGTGACGGCCAACATCTCCTCTGGGCGCGTAACGTATTGTAAGGCAGGCTTTTGCATGAAGGTTTCATTTGTTTCGGTTGATTGGAGGGGAGGGGAGGGGGGAATGGTATATAAGGACCCAAAGTGCCCAAAAGGTCCAACCCAGACAGAGAGGAAGATGTTTCCATCCTGGAAGTAACTACCCACCTGAAGATTGTCTAGCAGTAAGAGCTCCCGCGGAGGCTGGCGTTCGATTGCCCTATATGTATGGCCATTTCATATCCGGAACTGGCAGTGACGATACGTGAGAGGAATCGTCTCCGACGAGATTGACTTACTGAGTACGAGGTCCATCTCGTTGTGCCCACGAGTGGAATTCCATAGGCACCTGAGAGCCATCTGTAAGACTACGCTTAGGAGACCCAGACGCGGTAGTAGACTGACGAACCAGCGTGTAGAAGACATCCATCATATGGAAAGCTCCTTGGGTGGGTTTCATGGCGCTTGTTGAAGTCTCGATTTGAGTTCCAGGACCATTTAGGGCAAACTTCTGTTTTGCTGGAGGGGGATGGACGTGAGTAGGGGGGAATCTACACAAGCACTGATTCCCTCTTCTGTCTGTAACAGAAGTCTGGGAGGTTTTTCCTTGGGGCTTCTCTTCGTGCTCCGATATTCTTTCTCTGATTTGGGTCAACTGAATGGGCATGGGATGTAGACATGCTCGCCAACTGGTCGAGGGAGCTGGTCTCTCTCTGGGCCTTTATCTTTCACCGGTTCAGGTCGAGTCTCTGAGCGGGTTGAGCACAACTTCAACATCTCTTCATCTTGAGCTAGTCTTGCGGGTATTTCTCCCCCAAAGTCAAAGTAGCTTGGGGGTGCAGAGGAAACACCTTGACAACGGCTCGTGCATGTTAGGATAGTCTCACTAAATGCAGCGAGGAAATGATGAGGTGAAGTGTACGAAACTATTAGCGTTGAGTGTATGCCTTCCAATTTGGGCAAGGCACTGAGCCCAAAAGTGAGAAAATGGGCTCTCGAAATTCTCAAGACCAAAAGTTTCCGGGGTGGTTATGGTTGGCCCTCTGGGGATAGCTCCTGGCGGGGGGAAATCTGTAAGCACGTTCAGAATCGAGACGAACGCAATACTGTACATTGATAAAGGACAGCATGTGCTTCTGGGCTTGCCTGTATGCTAGACATTGGCCAGGATTGTGTCTCGCCATCTACTTGGTTATTTGTGGTCTTTCTGGGGGCCTCGTTGTAGAGATATCGAATTTAGCGTGACAGAACACAGCCGGACTCTACTGAAACTTGAATGGGCCTTTTTATTGTGATCTTAAAAGGACTTTGACAGAGGTCCGTACCATTCATGGCATTGGGCAGGTTTGAGGATTATGTTTTTGTGGCGATGATGAGAGGCTTGCGAGACGGAACGAAGACGGCCTTTCTTGTATAGCTTGAATATAGCCCCTGTTGCAACAGGCAACAGTTAAGTGGTACTTGAAAGCACGTGAGTTGGCGCTCGATATCCGCAGAGTAATGTCGTCGGGGGAGACGGCCTAATTCTCAGGAACGAGATATCAACTACGTCGTTGACACGAGGAAAGGAAGTGATTTCCAACCTAATCTCGGAGTCTCTTTTCTCGGTTCCTTATGTACCCAAGGTTTGATACTGGGAACTCTATCATCTAGAATCTTAATGCATGCGAGACCGTACCAGACGATTCAGACATGATGACAGCTGAGCGGGGCCGACTTCTCAGGAGAGGCAGGGCAAGATTGTCAGTAGGCTGAAGACTAAACCTCGAAGAGCCAACGGTACCACCGTGTAAAAGTTTCATCGCTGCCCCATCTCGAGACACGAAAAATCTCATGAGACTTGTGATCGGATCACTCTCATGCCCAGCGAGGTCGGTCACGTGGGTTGTTTAGACTGCGATGGGGGTTCAGTGTTCATGTTGTAGGTGGGACAATGTATGGGATGGACTCAATGGCCGCTTCTTTGCGGCAACAAAGTCTGCATGCTTACTGTCCTTAGGGCTGGCATTCTTAGTAGAATCCAGTAACAGCGTCTGCGAAGCCAGGTTATGATGATGTGAAGTTCCGCTTGACCAACACTCCTTATGTCCGCGTTGGCTAGCCATCCACTTCTTGCCCGTGTACAAGGCTGCGATTCTCAATAACATTGACCTCACAAAGAGTCCAAAGGACGCGAAGATGCTCGCACTCCTCCTCACAGTGTTGTATATGTAGGGAGATTCTGGACCCAGCCATTGCCACAACTGCTCTTGCTCGACCATCACTTCCATCCCCTTTGTTAAACATGACTTCACGTTTCACCATCGATGCGAGGAAGTGAGTATCTTAATGGCCTTATATCTAGCTCTCTATCAAAGTAAGATGGCTTTTTAGGGTAGGCTCAGCTTTTTCTGGTTGTTCCTAGGTTGGCTCCTCGGGCTTTGCAACCTCCGTGGCTGCTTCAGTCGAGATAATGTACAACGCCACGAACACGACTCTTCGTACCACCAAGTGATTAATCACGGAACCGGCAACAAAACAAGTATGTACATGTCTTTGGGCCTCATCGTCAAAGATTCTAGTCAAATTTGCCAATTCATCGGGCTTTGTTGTCTCCGTCGACTTGTGCAGCCATTTTCTCTACTTGTACGTAGTTCTCCGGACATCATACGAGGTCATCAGGCAAAGAGCCTTGGGTCAAGATAGACTAAGGAGAGCCAGCCTTTAGCACAACCTTCTATGAGTTTGTCAGTTGGGTGGCTGGTCTCATACTCGACGCCTCGACAGTGTAGCCTTGTCTATTGTTGTTGCTGTCAAACGAATCAAGACTAGGTACGTGTTTAGAAATATACACGCAAGTCAGCATGGATCGCGTCGTGAAGAAAAGTGATGTACTTCCGCAAGCAAAAGTATCTGCGTCATAGTGCTACCACCGTACAAAACGTGAGAATAGAGCAACGGCGAAAACAATGCCCATCTCTAGTTCCGGTTGACGCCTGAATCCGTTGAGAAGTCCGAGGAGTCGTGCTGGTGACTCTGACGCGCCTTGGACATGTTGAGGCACTCCAGGAGAAGGCAACCTCATATTCTTGTCTCATCAAATACTCAGAGGAGAAAATCGAATAGATCCACGCTGTCCAGCGGTCTCATCTGTTGAAACCATCACCAGAGTCTTAATCACTCATGCCCTGTTCCCCGGTTCCACGTCTGCCGCTCTAGTTCAAGTAGAGAAGCAACAACATGTAGCCCGCGTAGAGAGACACTGGAGCTAAATCAGAGCGAGTAGTTGAAGCATCCTCCTCTCGTCTGATCCTACACGAGGGCCTCCCGAGCCGTATTTAAATAAACTACATCGACCATAATCACAGCCTCGTGATGTTTCCACACGCAACTTTCAACTCCATATGGTTAACTGGGACCTTAAGCCAAGACAAAACGCAAATCCTCCATGATACCCATCAAATCACCCATAACTTAAAACCAAGCAGATCTCCATCAGAAGTCCACATCCCCTCCCGTCCCTCCACGGTCCAGTCCATTCACCACCAGAGATTCGTCCCGTGCCGGCGCGCGCCCACCTTCGAGTCCACAAACACAAAGCCCACAAAGATCAACCCACCTCCGCTCAGGAACCACACAAATCCAGATCCCACGAGGGAACTGACACGTTCGACTAACGAACGGCCGGTTGGCCCAATGGCAAGGCGTCTGACTACGACTCTTTCTACTACATCATGCGGCTCTGGCTGTACGAGAACGTGGGGGAGAATATAGGTATCAGGAGATTCTGGGTTCGACCCCCAGGCTGGTCAATGATCTTTTGTTATAAAATCCTACTTTTTATACATGGGTACATATATATCTCTTCACTTTTGACTTTCAATCTGGATATGATATAACGAAGGTGTTCATGTCCCCATTGACCCGTCGCCCTCCTTCCTCTTCATCAAGCATTACCTCCCCCCTCGTTGCTTCTTCGCAAGACTCATCGTGGCCTCGTCGCCCGCCAGACTCTGAATTTGCTTCCCAAGACTGCTAGCTACTGTGTCCTTTCTCCTTCTTTCTCCCAACCAGTCTTGGAAGTCACGAGAGACACAAGAAAAAAAACGCGTTGCAGAATTTTCACCAGCATTACCTTACCCCTCTTTTCCCTTTACCCCAACCCGAAGGGCGGTCGGTGGGCACGGTTAGTCACGCGGGGGGTTGGTTTTTTTCGAGGATGAGGTAAGGCGAGGTCACGATCGTGAACCACACCCCTATCATATAGCCTAGTTCATAGCAAAACACCGAGACGGCGGTCAAGAGGGGGTGAGAGGTGACAGAGAGAAAGAGTCGAATGACAAACAGATATACATACTTCGTACACAGTTACACACTGTGAACGCTAAATCCGTATATCCGTAATTCCATCGAGAGAGAATCTGCCTCTTGATGTTCCGTGCTCTTTACACTCAAGACTATAGAGTCCAAAGAGTGCAGTTAGATACGGAGCCTTTCCAGTGATGAAAGAACACTGCCCTCAACTCTGATTTTTGGGCCTATTCCGATGTCGATATCGCGATTCACACGCATAGGTTCACACACTCCCATCGAAACCCACCGTAACTATTGTATCTTCTCTGCAATGTTCGCTCAGACTCAGTTGTCGAAGACTCGAGTCGCAAAACGCAAACTCATCTCCCACAAAAGCTTCCTTACGTCTTGACCAATACCCAAATCTCCGACCAAATAACCGTTCAAGATTCCAAATGACCACCGAAAAGGCAGACCAAAAAAGGAAAAGCAAACCATCCATCTCGTCTCGTCTCGTCTCGTCTCTCGTAATACCCGAGATAATCCAAAATTCCTCCAATACCTGGACTAAACTCAACCGTTCACTTCCTCCGTCGTCTCGAACATTGGCGCACCCCCTCCCTTCGTGACCCCGTGACTGTGCTCCTTCTCTGTGCCTTCGTCTGCTCCGGTTCATTCCCTTGCTTATGCTGTCCTTGCTTGGCCTTGCCCCCCCCCCCCCTTCACGCGGCAGATCACCCCCGAGACATCACCCAAGGGGCCGCGCGAAAACCCACAAAAACGCGGTCCGTCATGCAGAAACAAGCCTCAACAAGAGGCAGGGAAAAAACATCAGACACAGGCACACACAGTTAGTTCGCTCGGTAATCGCACAGAGAGAGACTCACAATTCAGTATGTGAGCCTCTACTCCGTACTTCGTACTCCTTACACCAGGCAGACTTGCCAGAGTGCCAGAGGACGACATAACACCTCGCACGCGGCATTCCAGAATCTCAATATCCCAGACTCTTAGCAGGAAAAAAAAATTGTGCCCATTTGCAATGAAAGCCGGAGATGCCTCCAGTCTTCCACATATCTTCCACATAACCTTGTCAAGTGGCGACCGCTTCTCACCTACCCACTCGTGCCACCGATTCCCATGAACTCCGGGGGCCCGGTCAAAGAGCAAAGGGGCAACAACAGGCTGTGGCCCCTTTGAAGGAACAACAGGCTCGCACGTTGAACTGGAGAACGTCGAATGAAGTCGGTGAATCGGCAACTGTGGTCGACGCGAGAGGCCATCTCGCCGTCCGATATCCTTACTCCGTGGGACCTCCTCCCTTTCAGTCTCCTCCCCCGGGATGTCCACAATGCAGGTGCCAGGTGCTGTTTTTTTGTGGTGATTTTCTCATCCGGCTTGTGCCCGGTACGCGGCATGTGCGGGTCTCGGAATCACATAGCGCAACATAGCCTCGCCTCTAGAACATTGGAAACGCTCGATCGAAGCTTTAGCGTCTGCTTGACATATCCACGTTGTCAAAAAAAAAAATCTACGAATACTACTGTGCTTCATGGTAAGGGGCGAAACTGGTCGTGGCGAGCGCTAGCAACGCTCATGCAGCGGAAACAGCGGATAGCAGCAATACTGAGCGCAACAAAACGCATCAGGAGACATCCTTACAGTATTACACATACCGAACTGTGTGTACGATCTAATGCGTTGTAGTTCGAACACGGTCTGCCCTCACCTTGAATCCTGAATTAGAAGTTCTGTTTCGAGGAGAGCCGCCGGACGTGCTGCCCTTGCTCCCTTAACCCTTACTAGGGTGGTGCGCGTCCTCGTCTTGCGCTCTTTGATGCGACAGAATAGGGGTTCTGTTTCGGCTAGAACAATTCATAGTCTTGTCTCTGCTGCATTCCCTCCCCCAATCCGATCGCCAGAAGCCATTCTACGTGGTTAGTTGCCAGGCCATTGCGCGTACTGCGTATGTCGGCCGGGGAGTACCCGAAACAGTCATGCCATGGCAATGCTGCGTGTTGCTCACAATAGGTATCTGCACTCCCAAGTGAACTGGGGCTCCCCTTAACATTTTCCATGTAACTCTCGTTCTTTGCACAACGCGAGGCAGGTTGGCCGGGTTTCTTGACGATAGTTTGAAGCATGCCAGAGTTGATAGACACTGTGAAAGTTTGAGAGCGACTAGAACCTATGTCAAGTTATGGCGGCCAATCTCGCATACGGGCATTGCGACCGGAGCTCATCTCCCAACTCATAGACATAGTCTATCTTCTGGTCAAATGTCCGGTAGAATGCCGCCTCCGAGTCTGTCAAGGATGGCTGTTTTTGGAGTTGCGCATTGACGGTTGCCGCAAGCGGAACCGCAATTGTCAACGACAACGAGAGGCGGAACGCGGAACGCGTGCGCTCGACCGTTGGCATCGTCTCTGTAGTTCTCAGTCGTTCATAAGCATCGTGATGGCTGCATAAAAGTCTAGACTCAAGATCACGATTACTGCTTATGACGTCAACCTGACTTGACAAGTTGCAAGACCCTCTGTCGAATTTACTTGAGTCGTGAACTGTTGACAAATGACGCAATTGCATCTTGAGATAGATATCCGTACTGCAACGCTGCCCCTAATCTTTCGCAGCCACAAAAAAAAAAAAAAAAGGTCCGCAAGCCCTCCGCAACCCGCGGGGGACCCACCCGGAAGAGGACCGCGTCGTTGAAAAAATTGTGATACACGGCCGTGGGATCCGGGGTTGAGGCTGGTTAGGAGTCGTCCCATCAAAGCCGTGAGATTGGCCGACGCTGGCGAGATGAACTTGGCAAAAGCTCCATGATCGGCATCCGGCCGAGATGTCATATCGAAGCATATTGAATCAGTCGGTCCTTTAACTCAGAGACTGTCGTCATACCCGGGCTTGACTGAATCGTGAAGGGCTTCCGAGTTGCACATCCCGGACGTGAGGCGTCCTTCAAACCATGGACCGGAGATGCCACCTGCCACTCGAAATGACGATTTGATATTGCAGGAACATCCATCGTCGACATTGTTACGATCCCCTTGCCTGCCGAAATAGAGGGACGCATGGCTCACCTCGCCGGTCGGCTGGTTCACCTCTGCACGGTACCCCAAAGTTGCAACACGGAATACAGATAGGGTTTGCGAATTTGCCCTCAATCTCTCTGCCATCGCAGCCACAAATGAAACAAGCAAGGCTGGAGCTGTAGACAATGGCCCGAACGACAGATCAGACGAGCTGCATTCCCGACGCTTCTCGCGCCAGTTACTCGAAAAACAGGCCCCCCGACTGCCCCCCCACTTGGAGCCGGCAGAAGCCCTGCTTTTACACGTCTGTCCCCGGTGTAGGGCATAACTGCATTCTGCTCGCTGGCGCAAACCCGAACCGATTCGCTTATACCGTACACTGTACGGATAGGGGCGTCTTGGAGTGGTGTGGCACAGGGCAGCCCTACTCAGCTTCAGGCCTCAGCTTACTTGTAGAAGTAACCGCGCCGAGCAAGTGGTGTGGCCACCTAGCGACGTGTGTCCCTTCAGATGCTTGCATAACTATTGTGTAACCGCGCGTAACGAATTTTCGAGAAGGAATTGCCTCAACCTCTCATCGACGGCCGGGCATGGGTTCGCATACCGCTCCCACGTGGACTATCGTGGGTCTGCTGTTCGAGGTGGAGATTTGACGCGACCTCGTTATGGTTCGCCATGTCATCCAAAGCGACTGAGTGATCGTGAGCCTATGTATCCGAAGGTCTGTCTCTGCTGAATAGGTAGCAGCGGTGGCAGCGGCCACGGCGTCTTTCTCGGAAGAAGACGATAGGCTTGTGAAAGTTTGACCAGCGCTGTCACTGTTGCGTTAGGGCGCGGTCGTCGGGAACAAATGCTTCCATGCCAGCTGTGTTCGTAGCGCCTTGGTCCAGCTGTCGCTGCGAGATGACTGGTTTCTTACCCTTGCAATCTCGGGGATATTTCGACTTGTCGACTCAAGCAGCCTGGTGTCCTATCCGGCTGGACTAGAAGCACTGTGCCAAATCTTGCAGGCAAAGACCCTGATTCGATGGAGCGATCCCAGGGTGCCGCCGTGCCGCCAACTCGCAAAGGCCTCGTGAGGGGTATTTGGAGCAGGAAACACGCCTCCTCGTGTCAAAACCTGACTAGCGAAGAAGTTGGGATTCCCGGCCGGCACTTTTGTGAGTACGTACTTCCGCTGAGCGGAACTGGCTGGACATGGGCTCACGGCTTCCGAGCTGTCCTTCGGATACGAGCGAGTCAGAGCTTGATAGTGTGTGGTAGTTTTGCGATGGTGACAAGCCAACTCACGAATGGCTAGAATTCCCTCCATTAGTGGGTTGATAGAAGGAAACGTAACGGGCTACTAGTGTACGGATAGTACACTGCGTAGAACAAAAGGTCGGAAGCAACGCGATCTGTTGACGTAGTTATCCTTCATGACTCGCGTCAGGTAAGGGAAAAAAGCCACCCCTGCTCATTATTTTGCAAGACGTGCGCAGCGCGCATTCGATTATCTAGGTAGTCTCGAAATCTGCCAGCCTCTCTGCGAATGGCGGTCAATAAGGATACGGTACGTGACGGCGAATTCCGCCGTCCTGAAGTCCGACCAGGGCGTTGGGGCAGATGCAATCAGATAACACCTCCGCGCGAGAACATCAGTCGCATCGAGCTTGTGCCGCAAAGCAGCAGGGTTCTCAGCTTAGGCCTGCGGCTGCCATCTCGACGCAAGGTGGTGGTTGACAGTGGAGTCTTCAGGGGAACCGCAAAACAGCCTCAACTCTGTTGAAGCCACGCGGGAGACCAGCCAAAAGCTCCACCGAGAACGCGCTTGTTCTTCGAATGGAGGGTCCCGACTCCCTGATGAAGATGCTCGAGATCCCGCTGCTGATGAATCTCCAACTCCAAGACAGCCTCCTCCGGGAACACCAAAGGGACTAGGTTGCTAGAACCACATGCCCCGCAAAGAAGGCTGGACGACCGTTGCACGGAGAATACCATCCACAGGCCGAGATAATGGGTGGCAGGAGGCGGAGAATTGATGAATAGGTTCTTTGAACGTATTGCAAAAAACCCGCTGTCAGCCGCGAGCGCGCACTAGGTACTGCTGAAGCTGGAGGAAGACCGCATCTACCTTGGAAGTAAGAGCGATTCCAGCAACCTTGAACTTGTGGCGCCTACACTTGCCATTGCTGGAAGAACTTGGCCAGCAGAGCTTTTCTCTCTCTGGCGCGACAAAACGCTGGTAGCTGAATGAACGATGATGAGTTGATCCGAAGGACGGGACCTCCATCAGACCGAGGCACTGACGCGAACCCCTGTCGAGATCGCCAGCCACAACTCAGCATCGGTTTACCTCACGAAGCAAACCCCGAGTCGTCTTTCAGGGATTTGCCGCAAGGAGATGCTCTGGTTTCGGTTCTCGTTCGCTGTGCGCGTAGTAGCACCTATCGCCTAGTGGTACGTAATTTGCCCATCCCAATGTACTTGTAACATGACCCAAGTCGTCGCAACTGGGATATTTGTTGCAGCCCGGGAAGAGCGCGTCTTCACTCGACTTTTTCCACTACCTGGTCGATGCCGTCAGTTTCTTCCTTCCCGCATATTGAGAGAGTATTCGTTGCAGCCTTGTTGGGGGCCGCGAATACAGCGTGGGACTCGTCGCATCGTGGCTTCGTCACACAAGATTAGCGGACATGAGTTCCCAATTTGATCGAGCTAGACCATAACCAGTTACATTTGTCATCTTTCTCGGCCGATTGTCGGCTGGCAATAAGCTTTGGTCGCCATATGCCAGCGGGAGAGAAGTGGTACTGTTCGGAGCTAGCTGTGAGGTGGTGGTCGATCGCGGACGCGAGATTCGCACATGGATGACAGCAGAATGCTCACAGCTTGCATGCGGAACCGTGACTCCATAATGTACCGGTAGACACGGTTGGAGCGTCGGACGGAAGCCGCTTCACGGCGTTTGTAACTGTCGGATATCTCTCCGCTCCCAGCCTACAAGCCAAGCCTCTTGCGAGTTCTTTGCTCTCCCCTCCTTTGAACCTTGATGCCGGAACCAGGCCAAAGCACGACGTCCTGAAGTATCCCATGGCAAGCATATCTCTCGATCGGGGGAAGTTCGGACACAAAAAAAATCTCTGCACCCTCCCAGGGCTTATGATGCAAGCGTGGCGTGAGTGATTCGTCACTTAGAATTGGCCTGCAACAGAGTTTGGAACACATCAGGATTGAGGGGAATTGCAGCGCCACCGTCTGATGTCAAGTTATCGAAGTCGTACATCTTGAAGATGAATCTCGAAATATGGCCAAAGCTTCCGGATCCTGTGCTTCTAGAAGAGAATAATGGGGACTTGGAATACCGGTAAGAAGGGTTGAATGGGGCCGTGGACCCTCACTTCACCATGCTCGAGCGTCATCGTCCCACGATTCTCGAGCTGTCCAATGCGTCCGACGGCGTCCCTCGCGTTCAGAGAAATGCGGCCAGCGACGCCACCCAGCCTGGGGTGTGAAGAGGGGTTGCTGTCAGGTAGCCGAACAAGAATGAGCTATGTCGAAGAGCCGGTTATAGTCTGCATACTGGCTGCTACCTGTGTCGCTGCTTCTTGCGCTGCAACCTCCCGGTCGTTACCCAAGTTGGCCACCAGCTCAGCAAAGCCTCCAACTTTCTCAGGCGACTGTTGCTAGCAGATCCTTTCAACCATGCATTGTTAATAGTGCTGACGATGCACGGTGAAGAGCAACGTCTCCGACTGCGGCCCCCAGCCAGCGTCGTGTCGTTTGTTATTCGAACTTCGAATTGACGACCGCGTGATGTGGTGTCTGATTAATACACCCTCGTATTCCAAGGTAGAAGAGAGTCGGAAGGGCAAAGCAGGTTGAGGAATCAGAATTGTTCTTGGGTCCTGCAATTTTTCTGGACTTCGCGTATCCCTGTAAATTGATGTAGTCGGAGTGGCTGGGGAAGCTTGCGTAGTGGGTGTACTACGGTTGAATCGCACAGTACAAGTGAACGAGCTTGCTCCCGAGCCAGCAAGAAGTACCGCGGCCAAACGGAAACCTAGGTCGATACTCTCAGGGGGAAAAGGCATTTCCGCTGTATGCGACATGTGTCGTGTCGAGTCAGACCGCGGAATGCTGGACTGGGTTGCCAAAGTTGAACATTCTTTTTGGGCTCTTCGCACGCCATGCCACGACGTCAATCGAGCTGTCGCTTTCTGAGGTCTGCAGCCCGCAACAAAAGGAGTTCGTGGTCATGGCTGAGATGGGTCCAGTGAGATCGATCTCTGTGCCCCGTTCTCCATCATCTGAGATGGCCCCGTCCCGTTGTGAAAATGATGCGAAAGATGCCCATTGGATGGCGGGCGCGGGTAGAGATGGGGCGTGAGGCTCTTCTGGCTCTTCTTTGGGGCATCCAAAAGAAACGTCCATGCTGCGACTACCTACTGTTGATTGAACCGACACCTGTAGACATGTTTCAGACAATCTTTTCAGTGGCGGCGCCTGTGCATTGCGAATCATCCTTCTCAACCTCGGCGCTGATGCCACGAAAACTAGCCGGCGTTTGACAGGCGGGCGCCATGATAGACGGTCGATCGGACATAGGCGACTGTTGCTGACAGCGAAGCGGTGACTCGGCCAAAGTCCGATTTTCTTGCACGGAAATGTGTGTTTTGGGGCCGTTTCGCTTGACTCGTGGATCCTGCACAACATCCTCCAACATCCGTCATGAGGTAACAGTAGCCTTGTGTTTCTCGCACACAGTATGTCTGGAGAGGCGGTAAAAAGAGGCCGGATACGGATACATAGCCATGGTTTGACGGCAATTGCTCGTCCGCTGGACCCGTGGGGGATTGGTTCTGCAATACTGTCAAACGGGTGATTGTGCGCGATATTGATGCTGAGCTCTCCGTATCGTTGTGCCAAGAAAGACATGGAACCGTAGTGTGTACCTTGGCTCCTCGCCATGAGCACGCCAAGAGGAATGAACAGCAGACCTTGGTATCGTGTCTTCTGATCATCAAGAGCTTTCGAGGCGGCCGTCCTAATCTCTCACTATCGCACGCTGCCCCCTTCTCCCTGGGACAGGACCGGAAAACCCAGGACAAGTACCTAGCGTGGTAGGAAGGTTTGCCCAGCCTCCTTAGTTCAAGGCCGTCGAACCACTGGGTTTCTGGATGTTCTAAAGAATTTCTGGACTTGGGTGCTCAGCTCGACGAACGAGGGGTTGCCTTGCTTCCAACATGATTGCCACTGCCGCTGCTGGACCATCGTGTAATTCCAAGGCTGGATGGCATGATGGCTCGAAACAGTAGTTTTGGACGATAGGTGACGGTAAATTCGCGAAGCCCGAGTGGCTATACTCAATTGATTCATGCTCGTTGCTTGCGATCAGTAAGTGCAAAAGATGGACGGAGTGGCAGAAGCAGCTGGCAATACGTGACAGCTGGCAGCTCACCGCGGTTGATGCTGCCCTCCATGTTGCACAGGATGGATGCAGGGTGTGATTGGGACGCTTCGGCCATGGTGTCCGAACATTGCCCTCAACAGAACATGCCAAAGAATTTTGACATACGTCATACTGTCAAAGTGAAGGAAGTGTGATGACTGGGAGGGTGCGGCGGTTACGCCTGCTGTGAACTGCCGTAGCGAATCACCCAGAGCAGTGTACGCTCCATTCTAGCCCAGCAGCAGCCATCGCCCATCTATTCTTCGATGGCGCCAGACGATTCGTGTTCGTAGTAGCGTGACCCTGCATGCTCTTGGAGGCCAGGAGGTTCGTTGATAACGCTTGGCGTGGAGGTTCCTAGTGTTTTTGTCGGTACTCGGCCCCGAAGACCCCGCTTTCCGTTACTTGTACATCGTCGTGATGTATCCGTACTTGTGCAATCGGCGTGATGCCGGCCGCATTGGACTGTCAAGATTGAGTCGACCCATATGACAAGTAGGCAGCTCGGAGCTCGTCCGCACTCCGGCCACCGGACGTGTTTCCTCACCACCCCAGGGGTTACTTATTTCTCTCGCGTGCAGGCTGCTGCTGCTGTACATTCGGGATGTCAGAACGAGCCGACCATCGCCTGTATATCCATACGGCTAGGAAGATGAGATCAAAGTTGACTTGTGCGCGGTTTTAATATACCGCGTATGCAGCCACATCCCTGGCGCGTGTTTTTGTTCTGCAGCAGACAGACAGCAGGTGCCGCCAAGAAGCGTTCCCGAATGAGAAGAGAGGTCTGAATGCCGCCCAGTATCCCACGCCCAGCGAGCATCTGCATGGTTGGTGCATCCATAGAGCAGGGGCAGATCCTCGTAAGATGCAGCTGGCGGGTACCTCGGATCTCGAGGCGGCGAGCAAGGCAGTGGGCAGCAAGGTGCCCTACCCTGCCCTGCCCTTTTCAGGTACCCATACATTGAACGTGCCGTGGCCGGACTGCAGCAGTGCAGAGTAACGATACCACGTCGATTCGCGTGCGGCGGTCGTGACGCTTGCAGGGTTGGCAATCGTCTCATCAATTTTGGGCGAGCATGGTCAGAGATATGTACCTTGCCCAATTGGAAGGACACCCATGGCCATGAACTGTTGGAAGCGGCGGATTTTCCGTGTGTACTGTACAGAGTACAGAGTAGTAGCATGGTTTGTAATCTGTATGGATGGTCAATGTCGGTGATGAGAGCTCGTGTGGGTGTCGTCGAAGATAATTCTGATGATTGTGTGGCCACCTAGACGGTGCGACATGGATAGTCCAGGCTGTCAGCGATGTGAACGAGCAACGAAGCTCGCGTTGATGGTAGGATTAGCAGGGGTTGACGTAATGATGAGTGTTTCCCCGGCGTCTTTTGGGTGTAGGAGAGGCCGCCAGAAGACGAATTGGAGCGATTCAACCGCGTGTATCGTGTGTCGTGGGTGTGTCAAGTGCATTGTAACAAGAAAACAGCCGGGCGGCATCCAGGAAGGCCGAGATACGGAGAGCAAGCAGGGCTCCGAGAGGATGAAAAGCTGTTTCGAGTAGCTGTGCGCTGGCTGTTATGGTGGTGAGAGAGCGATACGATACAGTATGATATGTTGAAGTGCAATTGGCAGCATCAAGACAAAAATAAGGGTTCATCACATCTGCTGGCGCGTGCTGGCCTGCAGGTGGAATCCAACCCGGAATCCACCCACGCACGTACGGTATTCTCATCCTGAAGAAAACGGGAATTGGGGAGGGGACCTTTTTTTTGGGGGGGGGGGGTTGACGGCGTAAGGTAGTGAGAAGGGACGAGGAGGGGTCGAGATGGCGGGCGGGCGGCTGTTCCTTCTGGCGGATACCTTACTTCTCCTGTATATTCCTTGGGTTTGGGGAAGGAATCTCACCATCCATCATACCCGTTGGCCGTACCTACCTTACCTTAGGTACGGAGTACTCCGTACAGGCCACTTACTCCAGCTGACGGGAATCGAAAGGAGCATGGTCGTGGGAGACTAGGACCACAATCGCGGGAGTGGCATGCTGCAGTCTGCACAGGGCATGTCTCTTTTTGGGGGGAAGAAGCCACTGAACGACACCGCCAGCAACGTGCCAGCGTGGGAACCACAGCGGCACGGCGGCAGTGCCAGACAGTTCGGGGTGTGTGGACCCTACGAAGTAAGGTAAGGTATGAGGTGCGATGATGGACGTTGTTCACTGCTGGGCCCCTAGGGAGGGGCAAGTTAGAGATGGATCTCTAGCCATCTCAGTTGGGTCGGATACATGGCGGGAGTGGTGGGAAGGTCACTCGCTGTCAAGATAGAGCAAATTTTCTACACAGAGTACCAACTCAAGACGTACTCTTCCTGAACCCGGGGGTTGGGAAGGGTGGTGGATGCTTTCTTGCTGGTTCGGGGCAAAGGCGCACGAGGAACGACAACCAGGACGGGAACCAAAGGAAGTGGGAAAAAAAGGGGGGTCATGGAAGTATTGGAAGAATTCGAAGAAGGGAAATAAAACCGGGACAAGACTCAAGCAACTTCATCTTCCTAGTCGACAAGGAAGGAACCACAAATGCTCGGCAGGCACAGATTAGCATCGAGTACGAAACTACGAAGAGTATCCGTACTCCGTACTGTGCCTTCGCTCAATCACCTCAGGCTCTTACGATACAATCCAATCCAATGCGACACGACACAGTGGTGCAGGTGCAGTAAACCAGCGTGCCAGACCTTTTGCTCGAATGCGGTTTCATTTTCAGGAAGGTGTGCGGATGCGGAGTTCTTTCCGCCCATGCCCACGGCAAACTGGCAATAGAAAGACATGGCAAGCGCCAGGGCAGGGCATCTCAAGCAAGGAAGGCGGACAGGCAGACGCTACTACCTTGGCTTAGCACGGCATGGTTGGCATGGCATGGCACCGCCGCAGGAGAACCGTCTTGAAGAAACGTACGGAACTCTGTACCAACCACCAAGGTACCGGCCTGTTTGCTGCCACCTTTGCCTCCCTGAAATCGTGCAAAAGGCTGTCATCTGGATGGTAATGATGAGAAAGTTTAAATGTCCCGTCCTTGTTTTCGCGACATTTTTCCTCCCTTATGTTTTTCCCTCCTTTGGGGAGCTTTGAAGGCTGAAGTCATGAGATACTATCGAGGGGAGGGTTTCCCTGGAAGATTGGAACAGCGTTTAATAACGAACCTACCGCGAGGCATGTAGCATTGCTCGGGGAATTAGACTGATATTACGGTAAAAGCAGACGGTGAGACAAGTGACTCGATACCAGCTAAATCATTCGATCATTACTCGCTAACCTATGCACTACTTCCTCACGATGTACATACGGTGAGGTGAGGTAAATAGGATACCTAGGGCGCACAGAAAAAATATGATGTGCAACCGACCGTTTAGAGTCATGGAAAACATGGCAGCGTCGAGCATAATAATATAGTAGTGCATAGCCCAGCCGATCTAATGCAGGCCTTGACAGTGCTATGCCTGTTTCTCTCTCCCGCCAACCTCTACTTCCTCTCTCCCGGTCATCTCTCTCGTTAGGTTGTGAAGCGCCAAACTAACACCGCACGCAGTCTCACCTCCTGCGTAGGCACCTACCCATTCCGGCCCTGAGCAGCGGAAAGGAAATACGGTGGTTGACGAGATACCTTATTCCGAGGTAGCTAGCTGCGATACCGGGTGCACCTCAGGTGGAAAGGAAAATGGAAGGGTGTTAGAAAAAGGGTTCGCGTCACCGCCCTGTCGCAGACCACAGTCACGGTAGGCGTAAGCCCTGTACAAATACTGACAGGTTCCCTCGGCCAGGTATCTTGTTCCGTACCGCCTTCCTCAGGCGAACAGACATGAATGGATTACTAGGTGCAGCTAGTTCGATTTTTGACACTCGCCTGCACAAGTGACCATGGACGTCGACCGAACCAAGCACCCAAGTTCGCATTACCTCACCTTTTTCCCCCATTCCCTCCCGTGTGTCTGTTTCCCAGCACACACCACCGTCTCTTGAATCGCGTACCTCAGGTATTCCTCAAGGGCCTCGTTTCTGCTTGACTGCGGGCATACACCGTAGATCTGACCATACAGTGCTCGCCCTGTGTACAACGAGGGTCGGGTCTTCGAGGCAGGCGTGCCCAGGCAGACGCAGGCATTGGCAGGCGCTTCCTCAAAATTTTCTCAACTGCCCTTGGAAATCAGGAAGGAACATGGGTGCTTGTACCTTCCTGGCTTGCTGCACAGCTTGTTGTCGTCTTGTCGCGCGGTCTCTCCCCGTCTCTCTCCTTCTTTTGCGCGGTCCTGGGCTGTCTGCGTAATTTATTCTTCCTTCTGCGTGTAGGTGTGCCTAGGAACATTTCCTTCTCTTTCGGAATTTCCTACCTTTGCCTTCCACCTTTCACTTCTTCTCTGCCCATTGAGCCCTGCCTCTTGTTCGTCTTCGTCATCCAGCTGCCGCTTACCTATTCTTTGACTGCACGACTGACTCTGACTCGACCAAAAATTCCATCACCGAGAATCAGTCCTCGAAACGGGACACACAGGCAAGAATCCGGCAAATCCTCTGATATTTATTACCTTAGCCCAAAGTGGATTGAGTGCAAAAAAGGAAAGAAAGCCAAACGGGTCACCCTCCCACGTCCACCTCAGTCACCCACCATACTGATTTTCATTTTCGCATCCACCCCCCCCCCCCAAATTTCATACCGTTCGCACCTCACTCAGATGCTTTGATCTTGGACCGCGGTGACCTCCAACTTTCTTGTTCTGCTTCGGCCAAGTCTTCTCTTCTCTTCTCTACTACCCAAGAACTCGAGGAGCTCGTTAAACTCTACCTGATCTACACGACAACTTCAGCAAAAATATCACCTACGTGCCATTCGCAGTCACCTGCATCAATACCGTACTGTATCGGAGTATCCTGCCTGCCCTTCGTGCCTTCCTTGCACAAAAAGGAAGAAGAATCCACCGGTACACACCATCCCACCCTGGTCTGCCTCCTGCCCACCTTTCCCTTCCTCACCTACCGATCCATTATCCGTCAACCAGGATTCCGACCAACGGCCAACCTCCCACACTTTCTCCGAAAAAGGCCCTTCATAAAGACCACACCGGATCCACTCCTCCCAGAAGGGGCGACGTCCAAACCCACTTCTTCCCTTTTTTCCCCCCTTCACCTCTTTGGACGGAGTGACCATTGCTCAACGGTTCCTGCCTCGCACACCCTCGGCACCCACCCCGGCACCCACCCCGGCAAGACCACTTTTTTCTTCCCACCCACACCCCCTCCCTCCTTCAACACCCCTCTCGGCGGCACCAGGTACCTGACAGCTTTTTTTTTTCTTGCCGAAGACCAACGCGAGAGAAAAAAAAATAAAAAGGATCGGGGCCCATCTGCTCCACTCCCGACCCTCCCCAAAACCACCTCCAAACGGGATCAACTGGAGCCTCATCCCACCACAGAAAGTCCACCTTACAAACAACACCTCTCTGCGCGTGTTGTCTTCTTTGGGTTCGCGACTTCCTTCATTCGTCTGGCGGAAAGCTTATCCTGAAGAACTCCTCGACTGTGCATCACTACACTCGAGTTTACTTCTTTCTCGCCCTTGCATCAACATCTCAACTGGGTCGGCGACTTGACTGTCCTTGTCCCACAAAATTTTAACACGAGGCCCTCGACGAGTCCCGTACAGACAGACGTGAGAACGCGTCTCGATCTCGCAACAAGCAAGCTGCTCTGTGCGCCTTTGTCTCGACAAAAGGCCAACAGACCTGCCGCGGATAGCATGGACGCTTCCCAGTACCCTACCAACGGTATAAACACGACCTCGGCCTCCTACCCGTCGCCCCCCGCCATCACGCCTCATCAACTTCAACACACCAACTCCCCGCTGCCTCACCAGACTCTGCCGCCTCTGCAGCCGCAGACCTCCGCCGCCATGAACCAAATGTACGGCAGCAACCCTCACACACCTCGCACTCCTGCGACGCCCAACACTCCGGGCTCCCAGAACAACATGCCGCCGTACCAGCCTCAGCAGCAGCAGCAGCAGCAGCAGCCTCGCGGTCCGTACCAGCAGATGGGCCAGTACCCTCCCCCGCCTCAGGCGTACGGCACTCCGTCCATGCTGCCCCAGACCACGATGGCTTCTTCTCACCCGCAGCCCATCGCGCCTGCCCCCGCGTCTGGACGCGTTCCTCCTGTCCTGCGTCCCATGCCCGCTGGCGGTGTCATGCCCCAGCCCGGTATGAACTCTCCCTACGGCCCTGGCGGTGTCATGCCTGGTGGCATGGGCGAGGCTGACCAGCCTACACACGTCGTTGGCTCTCAGGGTCGCCGTGGCATTCTCCCCAGCGCTCCTGGCCGCCCTGCCGCTACTCCCGCTGGCGCCGGCAACACCAAGAGCACTGTGATCCCGGTCAAGGATGCCGATGGCAAGTTCCCTTGTCCTCACTGCACCAAGACCTACTTGCACGCCAAGCACTTGAAGCGTCACCTTCTGCGCCGTAAGTTGCAATCCACTACTAACTCACGCAGCTTATTCCCTTTGCTGACATGGCATATGAATAGACACGGGCGACCGCCCCTACATGTGTGTGCTTTGTCGCGACACTTTCTCGCGAAGTGACATTCTCAAGCGTCACTTCCAGAAGTGCTCTATTCGCCGAGGTAACCCGACTGGTGCTAGTCACTTGTCTCACCCTCAGGCTCATGTCAAGAAGAACGCTGCTGTGCAGAAGGCGGCTCTTGGTCAGGATGGCGGTCTGAACCACCTCAATGGTCTGGGTAACATGCCTGCGGATGGCATGGTTCAGCCTTTTGGTATGATGCCTGTGTCGGACGGGATGAGCAACCTTGCGAACGATCAGAGTCAGTTGTCGCGCGCCAGCAGCCTGACTAGGCTTGATAATGGCAGTAACCAAGACAGACGGGATTTGACAGGATCTGTCATGGATGCTTCTGGCCGAGGTGGCAACTTCGAGCAGGCATACAACGGCAATGTCCCTAGCTCCATGACGCCCAATATGAATCAACAGATGCAAAACTACAATATGCCCCCGGGTCAAAATGGAATGTCCATGTATGGCGGGTCGAACTCGAACCAACAATCGGGCCTTGATTGGTCTCAAATGTTCCAGGCTGGTGCGCAACAAACCTACGCAAATCATACTCAATTCCCCCCTAATCTTGGACAGACGCAGATCGCAACCAAACCAGAGCCTAATACCGGCGTCGAAAGTACAGAAGGTCCCCTTGGCCACTCCAACCACCCCGATTCCCTATTTTTCTCGACCTGGGATGTGCCGCCATCGATCCAAGACCCCTTTACCCATCTCTCCAACCAGATCCTCAACTTCTTTTACCCTCCAGGTTCCCCGATTACCGATGAAAGCGCCGGCTTCAACTTATACTTCTCCGCCGAAAACATACGCGACTTCTTGGAAAAGTACACTCATTTCCATGTCCATTTTCCCATTCTCCACACACCCACCTTCCGCATTATGGAAGCCTATACTGGCTTGCTGGCTGGCATGTGCTGTATGGGCGCCTGCTACTCTGACCGTCTTTCCCCAGATCACGTGCGCGACATGATGAATTTCCTTAGGTCCGCACTTGTTCGCGACGTGCAGTTCTTGGCCAACTCGGTGGGCCAACAGCAGAATGGTAACGCTGACGCTGGTGCCTCAAGTAACGGTCACCGCGACCTTGAGCAACTCCAGGCCGTGATGCTGCTCCAAATTCTGCTGATCTGGAATAGTACACCACAGCATCGTGAGAGCGCTCGTGAGATTTTCCCAGCCATGGCGGAGCAGACTCGTCGTCTTCGTCTGTTGGAGGTCTCCACTAGCATGCCCCTCTTCAGTCCGCTGCACCAGAGCAACTTTACCCCTCAGAACTTCGATGTCTCCACATTCGATTGGGGTGTGTGGGTTGAACAGGAAAAGCGGATACGCCTGATGCACATCATCCTTCTCTGCAACTCCGCCATGGAACTTTATTTCAACGCCCAGTCTCAACTAGACAGCTTCGAGATGCACATCCCGCTGCCATCTGATGATGCAGCTTGGGACGCACGGACGAAGAAGGATTGCGAGGATGCTCTGGGCTTACATGGAGATGAGTTGGCACAGCAAAAGAATCCAAACGGAACACGGCGCAGCAAGCAACCGGAAATGGACTATGCTCTCCAAGCTTTGCTTCACGGGTCCTACCAGATTCAGCCAGGCAGAACGAACCTGTACGGAAAGTTCATCTTGATACACGCCATTCTGTCCTTGATCCGACGAGCTCAATTGGACGGCAGTGCCGTGATGAAGGGTTACGCAACTCCACCAATGAGCGACTGGATGGTGAATGGTGGATCAGACAACGGCATCAACAGCGGCAGGGCAACACCTGTTGATCCCGCTTTGCAGGGCATTCCGGTACATGTGCACGAATCATTCCGCATGGCTTTGCAAAAGTTCAAGACCAACTGGGATACCGACATGGTCAACCAATTCCCTCCTGGATCAGCAAAGAACGTCCGTAGGTATGGTTTCTCTAGGGACGGCATCCATTTCTACTGGCTTGCCAAGTACCTGTTGAAGCATACCCGGTCATCAGAGCTGCAGATGGAGTCGGATGCGCGTTTCATGCAGGTGATGCAACTATTGAAGTCGGTGAAGGCGTGGGTAATGTCGGACGGGGCGTCTAGGGGTGAGGATATGGGATCGGTTGGAGAGATCGACAAGGATTTTGGAGTGTCGAATCTGACACTCGACATGGCGCGACTTTTCAAACCTCTTCCGGCGGTGGTGGAGGATCCAGGCATACCTTCTGTGCAAACGAACATCGGCACAACGGGCGGCGGCATGCTTTGACATTCACAAAAAAAAAACCTACTGCATTTGGTCGGCGTTTTGTTTCTTTTTACTCATTTCCACCATTTCTGTTTTGTTTCCTCACGGATCCGTTCTCATCAACTCATATGCTTTGTTGCGGAAAAGCATCTCGATTCCCTCTTGCATCAAAGCCGGATTGACGGTGGTTACTTCTGATATGCATCTTGTGGCGGGTGGTTTCATGCGATAGACGGGGAGGTGGAGTTGGCACTGCATTAGACTGCGATCAGATAGAACTTGGGAGGCTCTCGGGTGGCACCAGCGGTGGCCCGATGAGGTTGTCACGATATTCATGGCTTTTCGCTCATAATGACTTGTTTCGGCGGTTTGCGTGGCTAGGCTGGTCTGGTCTAATGTTAGATGTCTCAAAATGGGTGGTACTCGTCCTTTTATCGCGACAACGAAGAAAAACAAACGAGATGCAGAGGCAACACTGCCAGCACAGTTTTTCATTGTTCTTTTGAACTAGTAGCATGAACTTAGACATTAGAAACTGCAAAAATCGACTCGACTGTATAAACTCAACCACCTTGGACATGTCTAATCTTCTTACCATCCAGTGAAGACAGTTTCTTAATCTCGTAGACAATGCGGAGTAGAGACACTATGTCTTCTGTCCTCAATAACAAGACCAGTCATCTTCCCTGAGAATGAACATCCTGCTCGCTCACTCACTTCATTCGGACCTATCGACGACGGTGACCTTGGGGACGTACTTGTCGACGACGGCCTTCTCCTCGGGCGTGGGCTGGTACTTTTCTTCGGCCCGGTCGGAGAAGTAGAGTCCCGCGCCGCCCCAGGCCAGGACCGCGACCCCGAAGCCCAGGCGGGTCTTTGGGGTGAGGTTCTTGTATGCCCTATTGGAGCGGGACGGGGGTTTGTTAGTATGGTATCAGAAGGACTTTAGGTTTCCGAGTTTGGGGGCCGTGGGAAAGGGAGCGGGAACGCGGGGAGGGGGGGGGGGGGTGGAGGTGAGGGTCGTGGTGTGGATGAGCTTACTTGAACATCTGGTCTATGGCGAGGCCGAGGGTAATGTGAGATGGAGTGGGAATGCGGGTTGTTGGCGGGTGTGATTTAAGGGGGCCCTTATGTAGAGAGAGGCACGGTACTTCCAACCCAGCTTTTCGAGGAGCGCCAGAAGAAGACAAGATAGACACGAGAATGACAGCCTCTTCTGGTGAGATTTCTTGAGTTTCGAGGAAAGGTTTGTACGTCGGACGCGGCGGTAGCGATGGATAGCAAGTTTTTTGCGTGGATGAGTTGACTGCTGCTGGGGATAGTGTTTCTAATGTTGGGAAAAGCTTGATCGTCATTGGTAGGCGAAACTTTGGGCAATGGAAATAGTGGGGACACGGAGGACGTCAAGGCTTCCTGACCAAAAAAAAACAACTTTTGACACTGCTTTTAGAGGTTCCGGGCATGCGTGCCCTGGATAGAAGACCCGGACTTTCAAGTTGAAAACAACCAGATGAGATTATGGCAACTCAAGGTTCTGGGCGACGCTGTGTGAAGTCAGCTAGTATTCTCCACCTTTAATCACCGCCCAGCTCCCTCGGCGCTCGTGTGAGACGCTGTCTTCTAGATTTATGTCTTGCTCTTATGTTTTGTACATGAATCGCCGTATTTATCTTGGCGCATGATATCACGAGGCTTGACGAATGGAGTGGGGATGACTTCCGCCGTATGCGCTGGGCATGAGGGCAGGCGAGCGACTTCAGCGTCATCGAGCGTCGCTTTTCAAAAAAGCAGGCTGGTTTTCACCGAGAACCTCTGAGAAGCCTATTTTGTGATTCCTGAGAAAGGATATGTAAGTCATTCCCAGAAAAAGGTCAATGTGCATGGTAAGCCCGTTGCGGCGGCGAGAATAAGAAGCGCAATGGGTATAGAATCGTTTGTTTGGAGCTTCCGCTGGATATGTAGTCGGATATCTGAGAATGTTGGTTATGGCATCTTTCACGATTCCCAAGGGGCAAAATGGGGTCTCTATACCTTTGGGCGTTGACGAGGATGCGAGCTTGAGAGCCTCAAGGATGGGCTCGGATAAACTACTGCGATAGCGGGCCTGAAGACCGTGGCTGAGATACCTGAAAATGATCGATTCGGGAGCTGGAGATGATTTCTAATGAGGAGGGGATTGGGAGGAACATAGAATGCCTCCGCACGGTAAGTGCGCGCGCCGTCTGCCCTTTGGGCAATGGGCAAGCTGCAGCGCGACCTTTTGAAGAATAGGGAGACGATGTATCCAGGTTCTTTCCTCTACACCTCCAGATTTATAAAGGCAATAGGCTCGGATGCCTGGTTATATCAAAGACTGATGTAAAAATTCAGCTTTTAGCATCACCGTCGTTAGGTAGCAACAGGATATACAACCAAGGCACGTCTGAATGACCAGAATGGTGGCAGGAAAGAGCTCAACAACGGTGTGACTACATCTCTCGGCGGTTACTTTGGCGCATTTGCTGGGATCGTTTGCAAACTCGGACTTGTATGCTGTCGAAAGCAGGCTGTAACGCGGCTGTAATTGAATGTCGACCTGTGACCATTCCACAGTTTGTCCTGACCAACCGACCAAGGAAGACGCCTGCTGTTGCTGGTGCCAGGACTGGGATTGGAAGGGCCTATAAAGTCTTCTATCTACCTGGCACTCATCCGAAAAGACAGCACATGGCAGAGATTGTTGATGGAATATGCCAAGAACACCTGGTGGCGCAAGTGTAGCTGTGCGGGCTATACGGCCAGAACACTGCTCAACTGGCTTCCTTTGCTTGCCCAAGAGTGAAATATGGGTCAGTTTGATGAGTGTGTGGGAATCAGCTGGCGCTTTAGTCAGTAGAGATTAACCTGTCACCATATGTAGTCGATTAATACATCTTCAACGGCCTCGATGATCCAGAGGGCGAGCTTCCGACGGGGATGACTACTGTGAGATGACTGGCGGGCACTAATGAAGATACTAGGTACATCTTCGCCACTAAAAGTCTCGAATAGAGTTTGAGCAAGGTGTTCATGTCGTTCGCTTAGGAATAACTGAGCAAAGGGCTCGGGAGATGAACTTGAAGACTTCATGAAAAGCCATGCCGGCTCATGGCTGATTTCCTAGGTTTACCTCATGGTTCAACTGATCACTTCTTGATGCAATGAGGTCTGGTTCTGGATCACCATTTTAAACTTCGTGCTGGTCCGTCAGTCGATAAGTGCCTCGTAGCAAGCGGGGGGATGCGGTTAACAGGGTTGAGAGCAATGAGTAGAAAAGGCTGGCCTCTAATCCCGGTTGCCTCATTGAGAATCGATGGAAAGAAGACTCAATCAAATTCCATGATCGGGGAAAGAATATGAAGAAGGGAGATAGAAGCTTCAGGTGAAGCTGGGATTCAGCAAGATCGTAGGACGTTGAAGAAAGAAAGAGGACAGGAGGTTGTACCCAAGCCACACATGAGCTTGTCAAGCCACAAGTCTGTGATTGTGCTTGTCCTTGACAGCTGCACAGACCCACCCGGTAGCTCGTTCACCCGCAGCCGCAGCGATCCGGCGTGTGATTGGTTGGAGGCTTTGCCAAATTTCTGAACTGGCGAAATAGTACGAGCTCTCAGAAAGGGATTCGTGATCCTTACCAGCACCCACGTTGACACCAATTGCCAGAAATGGCGAACCCCAATGCGATGCGGCCATCGATAGGTCGCGTATTGCGCCTCCAGGAGACTCGGCAATGGCTGCCTACGACACCCGCAACGGCCACCCAATCCCGAACCGCAGCGGCATGCTTCTCGACTTCGGCTGCGCACTCGGTGCGCAAGACGCGCGACAATAACCGCCTGCGAGGTGTCAGTACCATGAAGAGATCCGGTCCCCGTGAGCCGCTGTCCGTGTCATGGGAGACGCTACCCAAGCCGTCAAACTACAAGCGTGAGGTTCCTACGGACCCGAACCACGGGCTCTGGGATTTTTTCTACGGCAAGAACAAGCTCTTGAACACGCCTAAAGAGGACCAGTCTCACGGCCGTGCATGGACGGTGGAGGAGCTGAGAAAGAAGAACTGGGAAGACCTCCACTCGCTGTGGTATGTCTGTCTGAAGGAGAGAAACCGCATTGCGACGACGAGTCTTGAGCGTGAGAGACGCAAAGTCGGTTTCGGAGGCTTCGAGGCCAATAGTAGGGACGAGACGGTTCGTATTTTGCCTGTCACATAAGTTTTGGGAGATGGGTGCTGACCGGCGCTTTTCTAGGTTGTCACGACGATGAAGGCGATCAAGCACGTCTTGACGGAACGTTTTTACCTCTGGGAGGATGCGCGCAGGTTGGCCGAAAACGACCCCGAGATCAATCTCTCTGGTGAAGGAGAGGCATACACGCCGCTGGCAGGATACGAGAACATGGAAGAGGGCAACAAGTACCTCGCCGAGGAGGTCGAGGCCGCAGCTGTCGAGTCACCAGTTATCGAGGCCGCAGCTGTCGAGACGCCTGCCGAGCCTCAGGCAGAGAAGAAGGAAGCCGCACCTGTCACGCCAGAGGCTGAGGAAGAGGTCGAGGTCAAGGTAAAGCCACCGCACCCAGCGAAGAAGGTCAAGCCTAGCAAACCGGTGGAGAGCAAGCCTGCGCCGGCGATGCCCAAGCCGAAGATCTGAGCAACTTTGTTTGTTGTCTCCCCGTTCAGCGCAAGGGTCGTAAACGGGAGAGCCATGTACCATTGTATCCAGACATGTATAGAATCTTGTACGATACGAATATTTTGTGCCAGGCGTACTGTGGAAGCCATTCCCAAGACATCATTCTCCCTCCTGACACCGCTGGCAACGTACAATTGTCAAACAGAACGTAAAGCGTGCGTGATATGACAGCAATGCTTGCTATGATTAATTTCAAAAAGAATTGAATCAGATCTACAAAAAGGTCTTGCATAAGAGAGAGAAACTGAATAATAGATGAGACTTGTATTCGCATAATGTTACAGAACTGGGACGGGGAAGGGCGGGAGCTGGGTCCTTGTAGCAGAGACAAGCCCACTCACACCGCCGAGGGCGCCAGGTACACGCAGAGTAGAGAAAGGTCGAGGTACCTTTAGAGCTAAGGCACTTGCAACTTTGCGGCCTCGGTCGGTCCATGTTCAGTCTGCTAGCGGTGAGCAAGTGGCCAGCATAGTTTGCAGTGAGAAGAGCGGGCGGAGAGCGGACCTTGCATGGGCCATTTGGAGGTACAACTGGAGCCAGGACGGGCCCCCCCCAGCGAGCATTGGCACTGGTCACTGGCCACTGGCCACCGGGCTGGCCCCCAGTGACACTGGATGCTCGATGTGCTGCCGCATGCACTGCTGAACCCCTCCATGTCCCTCCAAAACCCAACTGTTTCTAGCAATCTACGGCAAAGTAGGTGGCTCTTGCCCCCCCACTTGATCCTCCTTTGCTGCATGTTGCTCCCCCATGTCTCTTCTTCACAACACCGCAACTACTTCTCCAGACATCCAACACCTCATACTTTTCTCTTCCCTTCTCCTTCCGCTGCGAAACTACCGACCGACTTTAATATAACAACAACCGTCACACACGCACATACCCCTCAGCCGCAACCATGGATGAGATTGCAAAGGAATACGATGTCATCGTGCTGGGCACTGGTAAGTGACGTTACGCCATCCTCCTTTATTTGCCCCGCATCGTCGCTCGTCGGCCTGTGGGGTCCCCGACTGCTCGACAGAGCTTCCTGGCTGACCGGTCGACCTCACCGTCTTCTCTTTCTAGGCCTGACCGAGTGTGTTCTCTCTGGGTAAGTCAGCTCTCGTCGCCATCCGCCCATCCATGTGTGCGCTCCGCTAATCGTTGTCCTCCCCGCGCAGTGTCCTCAGTGTGAAGGGCAAGAAGGTCCTCCACATTGACCGCAACGACCACTATGGCGGGTAAGTCTCGCTGCTCCAAGGCCACGATCTGGCTCCCGCCCATGACAGACCCAGCTAAACTTTACCAGTGAGGCAGCTTCGGTTAACCTCGAGACGGTATGACACCCACGACTCCCCCCTACCCTCCCGTCCGAATGGGGCTCTAACCCGATAAACTCGCAGCTCTACAAGAAGTACGGCAACTACGCAAAGGGCGAGGAGCCCTGGACGAAGTATGGACGTCTGAATGACTGGAACATCGACCTTGTCCCCAAGTTCCTCATGTCCGCCGGCGAGCTCACCAACATTCTCGTCTCGACCGACGTCACAAGATACCTCGAGTTCAAGCAGGTTGCGGGCAGCTACGTTCAGCAGGGCCAGAGCTCCAAGGCCACTGTTGCCAAGGTTCCCTCCGATGCCGGCGAGGCTCTGCGTTCACCCTTGATGGGCATCTTTGAGAAGCGCCGCATGAAGAGTTTCATCGAGTGGATCGGCACCTTTGATCGCAAGGACCCCGGTACACACAAGGGTGAGTTTCGTCATTTCGAAGCATCGAGGGATAGAGGAATCGTGGGACAAGACTGACAATCATGCGCCAGGTCTCGACATCAACAATGTCACCATGAAGGAGGTCTACGACAAGTTTGGCCTTGAGACCGGCACTCGTGACTTCATCGGCCACGCCATGGCTCTTTTCACCACGGACGAGTACCTCACTAAGCCTGGTGCCGCCCCCGAGGCCATCGAGCGCATCCGCCTGTACGGAACCTCTGTGTCCCGCTACGGCAAGTCTCCTTACATTTACCCTCTCTACGGTCTCGGCGAGCTTCCCCAGGGTTTTGCCCGTCTGTCGGCCATCTACGGCGGTACCTACATGCTCAACACCAACGTCGACGAGGTGCAGTACGAGGGCGGCAAGGCTGTCGGTATCAAGGCCACTATGACTGGCGTTGAGGAGATGAAGTTCGAGACCAAGGCCAAGATGATCCTTGGTGACCCCAGCTACTTCCCCGGAAAGGTCAAGGTTGTCGGACAGGTTCTGCGCGCCATCTGCATTCTGAAGCACCCCCTGGCCGGTACCAACGACGCCGACTCTTCCCAGCTCATCATTCCCCAATCCCAGATTGGCCGCAAGAACGGTAAGTGCAGTGGAATAGAACAGTGAACCTTGAATGTACGACTGACGGAAGCTAGACATCTACATCGCCTGCGTGTCATCGGCACACAACGTTTGCCCTAAGGGCTACTGGATTGCCATTGTCTCGACCATTGCCGAGTCGAACGCCAACCACCACGTCGAGCTTCAGCCCGGTCTGGAGCGCCTCGGCAAGATCGAGGAGCAGTTCATGGTAAGAGAGAATCCCGAGTCCACGCAGTGTAAGAAGCAGGGTACTAATTCTTTTGAAGGGCGCCCCGATTCCCATCTACGAGCCCACGGACGACGGCACCGGCGACAACGTCTTCGTCTCCAAGAGCTACGACGCCAGCAGTCACTTCGAGAGCACGACCGACGATGTCAAGGATATCTACCGCCGCGCCACCGGCGAGGAGCTCAAGGTTGAGGGTCTGAGAGAGGGCCTGCAAGTTGCGGATGAGCAGTAAGTGTGAGGGGATGCTTTATGGAAACTTTTGTTTTCAAGCGGGTGAGGGGAGGAGGGGCAAGTCTGAGAGGCATTGAGTCCTCGCACATCATAACAGACGGCAATCCGGGGTATATATATCACATATCTTGGACGTAAACATCTGAGGGTGGTGCTCTTCAAAGTTATTCAAGCCATTTTACCACATTTTTCGGTTCCATCTCCCTATGCAATTGGTGCAACATGTCATGATGTCCGACATACAATGCTGATGGGTGAGCTCATTTCAAGTCTTCTCGTGTTTTCTTATAGATTTCTCATTCAGGGTATTCAATTGTCTTTGATTTGATGGCTTTTGAGAAAACCATCAAATGTCGAGACACGTAGAGCTGGTAATGCTACGACACTTTTTCTTTTGACATACGTTTCTCAAACAGAAAAAGGCATCACAGATTCTCCCCGTCTCTCCTATCCCTCTCCTTCTCTCCCTCGTAGCTTCCCAACTCATGGGAGCCTCGTGCCGACCGACCTCTTCAGGTTGTGATGTGATTTGTGTCGCAAGAGAATTGAAGGAATGAAGAAGACAAAAAACACAAGGCAGCAGCAAAACGAAACAAAGACCGCAAAACGCCTCCATGCCCCCCAAAATAAATAAAGCATATTTACTTTTATTCTCTTTCCGTAAACATCCATTACCGTCTTTTTGAACCCTACCGCTGCTGGCGATGACGGGGTTGGTGGTGGTGGTGGTTTTCTTAACGTCTCTGGTTCTTGCCGAGGCCACGCTTGCCGGCAACCTGTAGTAGTGGGTTAGCATTTGCTTTGCATTTGGATACGATATTCCAGGGTGGCGCATGAGATCGAAACTTACCAAGTGCCTTTGCAGCGATACGGTAGTGTGACGATCACCCTCACCCTGTCTCGCCATGCGGTTGCGCTTCTTCTGGGAGAGCTTGGCGAGGCGGTCGGCCTTGTCGCGGGCTTCGTCGTCCTGGACACCGTCCTCACGCCTGTTGACAATGGGAGCGCGGCTCTGGCTGCGGGCGCGGCTGTGGGAGCGCAGGCGCTCGCGCGGGGTGGCGTCCGTGTCCATCATGTCGACGTCCTCGGTGCCGGCGCGGGAAAGGCCGGAGGAGCGGCCGCGGGGGCGGGACTGGGCGCGGGCGCGGTTGACAATGTCGGTGGTGTCGACACCGAGCTGGTCGAGGGCGTCGTCCATCTGGGAGAGGGGCACCTTTTGGGACTTGCGGGGGATGATGGCCTGGTTCTTGAGGCGCTTCTTCATCTTGGCCTCGTTGCGGATGAGGGCCTGCTTCTCGCGGATGATCTCGGCCTTGGAGAGGATGTCGGCCTCCTCCTCGTCGTCGAGCTCCTCGTCCGACTCGTAGTAGCCCTCCTTCTCGAGGCGCTCCTCCTCCTCCTCGAGGGCCTGGAGCTTGGCGTCGATATCCGGGTCGATGAAGTCGTAGACGTTCTTGCCGTCAAAGACCTCGGGGATCTTGTCGTGCTTCCACTCGTCGTCGGCGAGGAGCCAGTCCTGGCGCATGTCGACGCTGTAGACGCCGGCGCCGCCGTTCTCGGCCTCGACGTCCTTGGCGAGCCTCCGGCGCTCCGGGTCCTCCTTGTCATACTTCTTCATGTTCTTGATGCCCTCGGGGATGAAGGTCTGGAGGGGCTGGCTGGTGCCGGGCTGGGCGACGTGGATACGCGCCATGACGTCGGCGAGGCGGCCGCCAATGTTGCCGCTGCTGTTGGTGCCGGCGTTGAGCTTCTGGGAGACGCGCTCGGCGATGAGGCGCTCGCAGACGGTGTTCTTGACGTTCTGAACGCCCTCCTGGGTGTTGCAAGAGAGCTGGAGCATCTCGACCTCGCCCGACTTGAGGAGACCCTGGAGCTGGGCCTGGGTGGCGGCGTCGAGGTCCTCGGGCTTGACCACATCGATCTTGTTGACGACGATGAAGACAATCTTGTTCTGGAACAAGGGCTTGATGCTCTGGAAGAGGTTGATCTGGGCCTGGATGGAGTAACCGCACTGCTCGCTGAGATCCATGAAGTAGAGAATGGCGGATCGCAGATGGGCAATGGCGGTGACGGACTGCATCTCAATGGTGTTCCTGTATGGGCTGTCAGCGTCTGAAAACCCTCCACTGCGTTTTGAACATTGAGATTTTGCTTACATCTCCTCGAGAGGGTGGTCGAGAATACCAGGGGTGTCAATGCACTGGAAACGAAGGTACTTGTAGTCAAAGTGACCGCAGAAGAGCGACTTCGTTGTGAAGGCGTACGGCTGGACATCGACGTCGGCTCTGGAGACGGACTTGAGGAAAGAAGACTTTCCGACGTTGGGGAAACCCGTGATGAGAAGGGTTCTAGTGTTGGGATCGATCGAGGGAAGACGGCCAAGATCTGTTTGTCGCTCGCAGTCAGTAAAAAAACTCTTGTGCGCGCTCTCGTTGTCGTCGGATGCCACTTACGCTGTCTAACCTGGTCCAGGTAAACCAGAGGGTCTTTGAGGCGCTTGATGAGCGTGGCCATGCGACCAAGCGCGGCACGCTTCAGCTGCTTGCACTGGAAAAGCGACTGGCCATACTTCAAGAGTCGGACGTCTGCACGAATTGCACCAGGTTAGCCATTTTGCATTTCCCCTCCCAAAATCGAAAAATCGCCTTCCCCCACACCACGCAGGGAGAAGGCCTTCTGAAAGAGCTGGATTCTACGCACAATCTCTGGAGATAGTCTCGATAAGGTGCTTCGCGGTCGAGAGCTGACCGAGGGCGATCTTGAAGTGGTCGGCATCGTAGAGGGTGTTGATCAGGTCCTTGTGGAAGGGGTGGATGTCGTTGAGGCGAGGGAACGACTCGATGATCAGGCCGAGCTTCTCGCTGATGGTTTCCTGGGTGAACTTGACCTTGCGGGTGTAGAAACCTCTGATTCTGGAAATCTTGAAACCCGAGCGGATCTGGGTCGGCAGCCGGCGCTGCGTCCTCGAGAGAACGATGTCGAGGAACTCTTGCGAGTTGGGGACCGGGGGGAGATCCTTCCACCTGCCGCGCAAAGCATGGTCAGCAAAGATTGATTCTTTTGTAACATGGCTTCTCTTTGAGAAGTGATCGCATGTAGAAAGGGTCCAACGTACTGAGTCTTCATTTTGGCGGCTGGGGTCTGCGTTGGAAAAACTTGAAGCAGTCCTCAGATGTTGCGATCGGTCAAGGTGCACCGTCGGTGAACTGCAACAAAGTATTTGGGACGGGGGGCGGTGTTCAGCACTCGAATTTTTTTCTCTCGTTCGCTTATCTTATCGGCACGGACAGGTGGGGCGGGGGGACCCCATGCCAGTAGTGGCCGCTCAGACGTTGTGGTTGTGCACTCAACGCTGATGGACACAACTAGGTAGGTACCTCGCCCATCTGGCTTAATTATTAGTCTTAACTACACTCTTAAGGATACCTCCGTTCCAAATTGTCTCAGTAGACCAAAACATCAGTGAGTCCGTCGCGTTGGCTGAGTCCATGCAGGGTCCGGCGGTGCGGATTCCTCGTCTTATCACAACTTTATCGCAATAAATTTTGCTTGGTGGGGCCTCTCCGCGGGGCAGACTTGAATGGAGGGGTATCCGTTTCGCGGAGCAAGTTCCCTTCAATTTTGAGATCTTTCATCCTCCAGCCTCCGACAAGCACAACCCTCTGGAAGACCAACCCAAATCCCATCTCTTCTATCCACTTGCAAACGATAACCCCCAAAATGTCCTCCCAACTCGCCCCCTACAAGCAGGACTTCCTCAAGGCCGCCATCGCCGGTGGCGTCCTCAAGTTCGGCTCCTTTGAGCTCAAGTCGAAGCGCATCTCCCCCTACTTCTTCAACGCCGGCGACTTTTACCGCGCCGATCTCCTCCGCGCCATCTCCGTCGCCTACGCCCACACCGTCATTGAGGCCCGCAAGTCCTCCGGCCTGACCTTTGACATCGTCTTCGGCCCGGCCTACAAGGGCATCCCGCTCGCGACCTCGACGACGGACAAGCTCGCCGAGCTGGACCCCGAAAACTACGGCACCACTTGCTACTCGTTCGACCGCAAGGAGGCCAAGGACCACGGCGAGGGCGGCAACATTGTCGGCGCGCCGCTCAAGGGGAAGAAGGTGCTCATCGTCGACGACGTCATCACCGCGGGAACCGCCAAGCGCGAGGCGATTGCCAAGATCCGCAAGGAGGGCGGCGAGGTCGTCGGCATCGTCGTCGCGCTTGACCGCATGGAGAAGCTCCCTGCTACCGATGGCGACGACAGCAAGCCTGGCTCCAGCGCCATGGGCGAGATCAAGAAGGAGTACGGCATCCCCATCTTTGCCATCCTGACGCTCGACGACATTATCGAGGGCGCCAAGAGCTTCGCATCCGCTGAGGACATCAAGCGCACTGAGGAGTACCGTGCCAAGTACAAGGCTACCGACTAAACCTTGAGAGTCAGAAAGCCAGAGCAGGAGGCGGTTAAATTTTGCGGGCAGATGTGACACCAAGAACATCATGTTCAACGGTCGGCGCTCGAAAGGATGGATGGATGGATGGGATGGAATGAACGGAACTTTATAGGACCTCCCGGGTCAGGCGCATAGGATGATAAAAGTGATTTGGGAAGTGACTTTGCAGGGCCTTCAAAACCTCACGCATAGAATAAAGATGAACAGAGGACACTGTGAAGGATCGTATCTTGATTTTGCCCTGCTCGCCCTCATCCAGGTGGCAAGGCATTCTATGTCATGTCCTCATCGTTAAGGTAGTCTTCGGCCCTGTCGTCTCATGATGCTACCACCCTTTTTTTTTGAGATTGTAACAATCTCGTGGTAACCCGACAACATGGACGCGGGTAACAAAAGAAAAGAGGAAGAAAAAAAAAGCAAAGCCATCATGCAAAAGTGAGGTTGTCAACTCAAGACAACCCACTCAGTATGGCACTCCCAGTTCCTCCCGGTTTGTTCGTCTGGAAACAATTAGGAGCGTACTTGTCCTGTCTAGAGCTCGGATAGTCATGACTCATAAGACAGGACTGCAAAAAAAGATGACGAGAAAGTCCCGCAATGACCTCAGTGACCACGGCGGCACTACTCAGCGAACGCCTTAAGAGCATCGGGACCCTTCTTGGGCGGGCCGGAGAGTTCAATGACCTGATGTCATGTTAGTCATTCCGCCTGAATGGATGATAGACAGCAAGAGGTTTTACCATGTCATTCCAGCCGCCACCAGCGAAAGACGCCTTGCTGGGACCAACGCGTTTGAAGCCGAAGCGCTGGTAGTAGCTAACCAACCACTGCCGATTCATCAGTGTCTTGCGAATATTTAAAGAGTAAGGATCACTCAGTGAGCTAGAAGAAGCTTACGTCCTTGCAGATGAGCGCCACGCGATCCGCAACGCCAGAGTTGTTGATCTGCTGCAGGTACGACTTCATGAGAAGCTTGCCGAGACCCAAGCCCTGGACCTTGGGGTCGATGGCAAAGGAGTGCAGACACAGCGTGCGACCCATGATCTTGTGACCGACATCCGTGCTCTTGGCCGACTTTTGATCGCGCCAGTTGTCCGGGTAGGCCATGTCGTCATCGCTAACGACAGGGCCGTCGCCGAGGGTCGCGACGGCGTGGCCGAGGAGGACCAGCTTGGCTCCGTTGGCGCGACCTGTCTCGACGGGGCTAGCGACGGTCAAGGTCGAGAGAGGGAAAGCCTCGGCCTCAGCCGGGACGACGCTGCAGAAGAGACCTGTGGATATGTCTGAGCAGGTCGCGAGGCGATACATGAACTGCGATGAGGTGTGTAAGCTTTGCGTGAATCATGATACGAGGTGACCTGGCCATGAGATGGCACGCGAGTATCCGCCCTTCAACGGTGGGAACTCGCAGAGCTCTCATTCTCATGTATGAGCCGAGTTCTTCTTAGTTCAGGCTCGGCAGAACCCTGAGACTCGATGGCACAAGGAAATGAGAATGGGAAAAAGGACGAAGGTGACGTGGGAAGAAAGATAGGGACAAATCGGCTCACCTTGACGCGGGTAGCGCGATGACTCGGATCGGTGAACGCAGCGTCCTCGAGGGCGACGCAAGACTCAAGGTTTGACTCGGTCAGAGGCAAAACCAAAGGGCTCCATTTGAAAGGAACGATATGCTGGATCGTCCGGCGCTGCGTCTGCTGCTTCTTCTTCAGCTCGGACTGGGACATCTGGGTCTCGATATACTCGTCGTCGGCATCGTCAGAACTGTCGATGGCGCAGTCGGATGCCTCCTCAAGCTTGGTGACCGGGGAATCTTTCTCGTCAGGCATGATGACGAAAGATCGTGCAATCGTGTATGCCGCGTTAGGTAGAGAACGCGGAAATGGAAGAGAGGTTTGAGGAAAAGGGGGAGGATACGTCAGGAGAACGTATGAGAATTTGTAGAGAGCTGGGCAGAGTTGGGGGGGGAGGGGAGGAAGAAGTTGGAAGTGGGAAGGGTTGTTGGTGACACAGAGAGAAGAAGCGAGGCAATGGAATCAGCCCGAGAGCGGCTTGTTGGGTCAAACTACCCCCGTCAGCTGGCAGGCAGAGAGACTAAAGGTTTCAAACAAGGCAGGAAGACACTTCAGGATAACAACCAGAAGAGGCGGGTGCTGTTGGTAACTGGGAGTGATGGTTGAAGGGGTTGATTGGGCGATTGCACAGGTAGCTCCGGAGGGGCATCGGGGAGCTGCCGGCCGTTGAACTCGGCGCTGTCGTTGCAGAGCGGGGCCTGACGGGGCTGTGAGTCAAGTAATGCCCGGCCGGTGTGTGCCGACAGGCAAGGCCGAGTAAACACCTTAGCTCGGTGCAGTGGGTGTCGGAACGGAGGAGGGAAGACGTCTCAGAAAGGCTAAGGTCAGATCGGGTGGTCCACGGCGGAGAGGGGACAAAGCATTGGGACAAGTCAAGTGAACCTGAGCCGTGAAGGCGATAACGGGATTGCAAAAAGAGGAGTAACCTGGCTGCAGACCAAACAGAAAGGTATGGAGTTGGTAGAAAATGGGATTGGTATTGCAGCAGCCAAGGAGGGAACTGGCGGGAATTGGAGTTCAGTGACTTGCCATGGACCAAGGCAGAGCAACACCCTCCATCATTGGACACTCTATGTGAGGTGTGGTTGTGGTTATGAGGTGTTTGTCGCGTGACTGGTCTACCCGCAGTGGCACAGTTGTGGCCTGTTCAGCCCATGGGTATTTCTAGGCGACGCTGGAATCGTTGCCCGGCTCCATCTTATTTCCCACTCTTCCCAGAAATCTTCCCCAAGTTGTGGCATTGGTGAAAGAGACATGACACTGTTCATGTAGCATCCCAGCCTTGCGATGTGGAAAATTGCGGAAAAGTTCTTCTTTGTAGGGCATGACGGGTAATAATGGGTACTGTTGCTTTCTTTCGATCCAGGCCATCGCCCAAGGACAGGGTAGAACCGAAAAGAGATGCTTGAATGGCTTGCACATAGGGCAAGGTTGGTTGGGATCAAGGGAAGAGAGAGTGAGAGAGAGAAAGTGACCTGACTTGTACTCAATTCCCCACAGTAAGCCAACTTCAACATCACTCCATGCTCCGATACTGCTATTCAGATCAGTCTTGCCCACGCCCCTCAGGGTTCAACCACAGAGTTCTTGAGTCTGTAAACTCAGGGTCGCATCATGATTTTTCCGGGGTTTCGGCGTTGAAAAATTTGGTCTTTGGCAGACTGAGGAATGCGCTGTTTGCTTTCAGACCGCTAATTGCTGGTCCGTCCCGTCAGATTGAGGCTGTTTTTGGCCAATGCGGCCGATAGAAACCGAACAAGATCTAGGCACTGTCAGCGACTGCAACGACAAAGTTTGAAAAGAGGAGTTGCGATACAATGTAGATTCAGACTTTTGGTTTCGCGTGGGTGGGCGAGGGACTTACCTTAGTTGGGTCTTGGCCGGCATGCTTGTTGCTCCTTTCCCCTGACTCCGCCTGCTGCGGTGTGCCTCACACTTGTATGGCACACCAACCCAGCCGCCATCGAATTGTATAGAATTTACGCAGACCTACGGAGTACTCAAGAGTCAAAAGCGATGGATATTGCCTTGAAGAGTGAAATAACTGCAGCAACACCATACTGTGCAGGCAAGAAGACCCTGAGCCTATCGATCTGCATAGGCCTTGGCTTTCGTCTGGATCTTGACCGATAAGACAGCTGCAACCCGGAGGCCGAAGCAAGCAGACGAAAAACTTTTCGCTGTGGCATGTTGACAGCTGCAGGTATTCACCGAAATGGACATAACTGCAGTATCGACTTCGAGAATCTTTCCGGGTCGGCGATCCAGAGTTGCATTGCCCCGCCGCAATGCAGCATATGCAGCAGGCTCAATGAGGTCTAGGAAGGGCCCTGAGGCACTTTTTGGGCTTTCCCACCATGTCAGATGGGCGAAGGCCGAAGGCGTTCTGACTTGTAAGTTATGACTCAACCCGCTTGGGCTGTGGTCATGGACCTTCCTAATGAATCGGCGTGGGTTGCAGAGGCTGAGAGCGCATACTGCATCAAGTACGAAGACGCGGAGCATTGCAACTGAACAGCGTCGAGAACCCGGAATGCGGCCACCACCGGAAGCCGGATCCGACCGACTTCAAGGCCGGCATCCGAGCTGACTGCAGTTCCGACCCTCCAGCGGAGCGAAGTTGGCACGCCGATCTCTGCTCGCCTTCGAGACGTCGCATGCGAGATATTGGTGGGAGCAACGGCAGCTTGGAAACATGATCCCGTGCCGTCAGATCATGAACATTCCGTTCAGGGCAAAATGCCCGGTCCTTTGCAGTCGCCATCTAAACGAGATATGCAATGTCATTGACTCGAAGCAGACCTGCGAGCCTGCTCTCCGAGCGGAGCGTGAGTAGCGAGGTCGCAGGCTGGTAGATAGATGCTGGGACCTCTTCAGCATGGGGTGATGAAGAAGAAGCTGGACAGGATGTCTCTTCTTCACGCCGCGTCCATCGTCGGCCATCCGGGCAGGTCATGATAGACGTTCTTCGTCATGACCAAAGGCATAAGACGGACGCAGGTTCCAAGCGAGGAAGCAGGGTGCTTTTCTGCCTCGAGCAGCAGCAAGTTGAAGTGCTCGTAGGCTTGTCATCATCGCACAGAAACCCACGGGCGGAGGTGGCAGGAGATGTCGCTGCTAGACATCGATTGGCGGCACATCCTGAGGATCTATGACATGTCAGTTTGGCACAGGAAAAGAAAGAGATGCAAGTGCAGAAAAAGTAGAAACAAGAGGGGATTCTCAGCTCTTGTACCTGCTCCAGAAGCAAGTACACGAGCAGATTGCAAGGGTTGTTGAGGTCGCTTGCTTGGCTCGCGCAGCTGCCGCAGGTATAGGTCAAGTACTTGGTTGCGCCATCCTCCACCTGGTTTGGTGTCAAAGATACTTTGAAGACACTTGATGGCTTAGTCAACGATTAGCTCGTGGGGCTGATATGCCGTAGGGGAACCTGCCCGTGCTGCTGTGACCTCAGCAACCTTGGAACTGGGAAGCTCAAGTCATCAATGGCCTCCTTGCCGCAGGCTAGGCAAGTCGATGCCTTGCGAGGCAGAGATTGACGCGCGAAAATACCCAGATTGAAGAAAAAAAAAACAAAGCATGCGTCTGTCTGTCTGGCTGGCAGGAAACACACCGTCGGAGTCTCTGTAAGTTAAGCTAGGGTAAGCGGAGAAGTTCCCGAAGCCTTCCATGAGCTTCTGTTCGCCATCTCGTTCCGTGGCCAGTGCTTTCCCTCCCGTCTCTTTGGAGTACCTTAGCTGCTTAGGTACCAGTGCGGATAGGTAAGGTATTCGTGCCTTGGGAGCACACAGGTTTGCTTTTCACAGTGTTTGTATTCCGGTCGCCCCATTCTACCTTGCCTTGCCTTACCTTACCTTACACTAGCATACTCCTTACGCAGTAGGTAGCTAAGTCCGCAGTACGGAAACATTCCCCGTCCTGGTTCCCCGTCGACCCCATCTTGAGCCACTGCAAACGGGGAAACGTACTGTGTAAGGTAGGGGTCTCGTCACTGCACCCACCTTCCTTACGAAACACTCAAAAAGGTACCCCAAGTACCTGAGCCGAGCTCTACCTTGCCTTTACCTTCCGCTACCTCCCCCGGCTCCCTTTCACTTTACCTTGAGATCCTGTCTTTGAGACCAAGTGTCTCTCAACTCATCAGATACCACCTGTCCAATCGTTCACCACCGCTACAAGGCTGCGGAATCACGTCGAAACTTTTCCCGGAGCTCTGCTTCATCCCACCGTCCATCCAGCAGCTCTTTACTTTCCGGATGAGACGTCACTGTTGTGTTGCCTGAATTTCGGTCCCTCCAACACCCCTCCTCCGCACCTAGCTCCGTGCTGAGGGTAACTTCAACTTCGCTTTCGCAACAGTGAAACCCGGCGATTTCCCTCGACCAGATCCGGCCTCTTGCCTTCTCGCCGCCAGTCCATTTCTTCCATCAACCGATCAAACCCGCGGCAAACAGTTCCTGCCTGTACGCCAGGAACAAAAACCCATCATGTATGCTTTGCCCCTTTGTCGGGACTTGACACGTTCTTTCTCCGCTGACTCTTCTTCCCTCTGACAGGCGCATTACACTGAGCATAACGAACCCCGAGGTCGAGGACCAGGACCTTCTCACCCTCGAGATCTTTCCCGATATGCCCATGTCCACACTCCGCGAAGCCATCCAAGCCGAGACCAACATCGCACCCACCTCCCAACACCTCTACCACAACGGTCGCTTGATCCAAGATGACACTCAGACGATGGAACAGTTGCAGATTGCCGACGGCGAGATGTTGGCGCTACACGTGAGGGACATGCAAGGAAGCACTGGCTTGCCGGACCAGGGCAGAAGGGCACCGCAGCAGCGCCGGCGACCAGGAGGGCAAGACCCAGAGCTCATTCGCCTCCAGATCCTAGGCGATCCAAACTTACGTGCCGAAGCCACCCGCCAGCAGCCCCAGCTCGCCGCCGTTCTCGATGATCCCCAGAGATTTGCCCAACTTTTCAACCAGAGCTACGACCGTGAGCAGCGGGACCGCGAAGAGCGGCAGAGGCAGATTGCCCGTCTGAACGAGGACCCCTTTGACATCGAGGCTCAGCAGAAGATTGAAGAGATGATTCGTCAAGAGAGAGTTATGGAAAACCTCCAAAACGCCATGGAGCACAACCCTGAAGGTATGGCAGAGAACCCAGGCACCACAAGTGCATACCTAGAGGCTAACTTTACACAGTATTCGGACGAGTGCACATGCTGTATGTCGACGTCGAGGTGAACGGCCACAGAGTAAAGGCGTTGGTCGATTCTGGAGCACAGGCAACCATCATGTCCCCCTCATGTGCCGAAGCCTGCGGTATCATGAGACTTGTTGATAAGCGGTTTGCGGGTGTGGCTCGTGGTGTAGGCACAGCCAACATCATCGGACGCGTGCACTCTGCCCAGATCAAGGTCGGCACCATGTTCCTGCCTTGCAGTTTCACCGTCATGGAGGGCAAGCAGGTCGAGCTTCTCCTTGGCCTCGACATGCTTAAGCGCTACCAAGCCAGCATTGACTTGGCCAAGGACAAGCTGATCATTCAGGGCGAGGAGGTGTCGTTCTTGGGCGAAGCGGAAATTCCCAAGGAGAGCGAGGAGGCTCTGGAGGAAGAACCCAGATTGCCTGGCCCAGCTGGAACGACCATCGGTCAGCGTTCAGGTGTGGTCAGTGGTCCCGAAGGCGCTGCTGCCGCCGCGCCGACGCAGCAAACCCTTCCACAAGGTCGGCCAGCACCTCAGCAGCAGCAGCAGCCAGCGGCGCCAACTTTCCCGGAAGAGCATATCAACCAGCTCATGGCTCTGGGTTTCCCTCGTGAAGCCGCGATCAATGCTTTGCAAGCTACAGGTGGCAATGTCGAGTTCGCAGCCGGTCTCTTATTCGGGGCATAGACTGGATTAAGGGGCGTATCGGAAATTCTTTGGTTGAAATGGACCTGCATGGTCGGACAGCAAAGGTATGGGACAATCTCGGGCTGGACAGGTGGGATGAATTGGAGTCGTCGTATCATGCATGCGCAGCTCGACATGGTATGCGTTTATAGCGGTTTGATAGACACACTCGGCACTTTTGAATTTCAAGTAATGCCAACTAAAGCTTTGAGACTCGCCCATGCTTTGTGTAAACGACGACGCTCAACGGCATCCGCTATGATACCCTACACGGTGATCGCAGTACACCCAGCTTCATTCAAACAAGTCCGATTGCAGTTCCGACATATAGGCATTTTTATTTTGACAAACGTGATGTTACCCCCCAAATAAAGACAACTTTTGTATGTACCAAAACCCTGACAAGAACAATATACAACCGGTCACCTCTACCGGATCTTGTACACACACGGCTTCAGGATACCCGTCTCATCAACCTTGTCCTCCTCCGTCTCCCACACAAACCTCTTTTGCTTCTTCTCCTTGTCGACATAGCCGGCCGCCTTGGCCGCGGCAAGACCCTTGCCCTTGGTGGGCACGGCGCCCTTGATGAAGTGCATCTTGACAAACATCTTGTTGGACAGGTCCACCGCACCCTTGTTGCCCTCGCCCTGGCCCGCCAAGACGAAGCCGCGCTTCCGCAGCGCCTCGACAAAGGCGGAGACGTCCGTCTCGCCGCGCTTGTCCTCGTGGCCGTCGACCTCGACGGCGAGAGCCGTGCGATCCTCCTCCGTCTCCTCGGGTTCTTTGGTTTTCTTTCCTGCGGCGGCCGCTGCCTTTTTGCGGTTGCCGACGCTGTGCGAGACGACGGCATTTTTGCGGTGCACGGGGCCGAAGCGGGACTTGATCTCGGCGATCCAGAGCTCGCCCTTCCAGTGGAGGATGCGGTAGGCCTCCTCGATGAAGTCGAGCCAGTTCGTGCCCATGAGGGCGAGGCAGAAGATGGCGATGTCGACCGAGTCGTTTTCGAGGGGCAGGTTGGCGATGTCGGCCTTTGTGACGTGTTTCGCGGGGGAGTGGAGATCGTAGCTCATGATCTTGAGCTTGAGCTTCTTGGATTCGGGCTCGAGAGTCGAGGCGAGGCGGGCGTCGCCGCAGCCCAGGTCAGCGACGTAGCACGTCCCGTCGGTACGGGGCAGAGGTTGAGGGCCGTCGGGCTTCGATGGTGCGCCGCCGGGGCGTCCACCACCGCGAGCGTTGGGGAAGCGGGCTCTGGCGCGGAGCTTGATGTCGCGGATGTAGCCGTCGACGGGGTTGGAGGGCCAGACCTCGACCTGGCGGCGGAAGCCCTCGTGGTACTCGGAGAACATCTCGGGGGAGTCCTCGAAGAGCTGGTAGGCCTGGGCCGAGGGGCGGGTGTAGAGCGTCTCGTTGAGGTGGCGGAAGCGGGCCGAGACGAGCTTCTGGCGCATGGAGCGCTGGAGGGGGGTGAGCTTGGCCGCGGCGGGCGGGACGGGGGGTACGGAGGCGGCGATGGCGGCGGCGGCGTCCTTGTTCTTCTTCTTTTCGACCTTGTCTTGCTTGTCTGTCGAGGCTGTCTTGTGTGTCTTTGACGGTGTAGTCTCTGCTGCTGCTGCTGTGGCTGGTTCATTTTCGTTGTTGAACTTTTCTTTGCGCTGCTTCTTCTCCTTCTTGTCGGATTTGGGCGTCTCCTGCGTCTGTTCTCCTCCTTCGCTCTTCCTTTCCTTCTTCTCCTTCTTCTGCTTCTTGCTCGGCTTAGGCGTCTCGACCTCAGCCTCATCCGCATCGTCACCATCGTGATCAGCCTCAGCCGTAGCAGCAGGAGCATCCTCCCTCTTTTCTCCAAAGACGCGAGGGTTCACCAGGACGGAGTTAGCGCCCGATGTAGGCGCCTTCTTCTCCTTCTTCTCTTGCTTGTTGGCCCTCTTGCGCTTCTTGCTCTCGTTCTTGGCGGGGTTGCTGGCCTTCTTCACCTGGGTCTCGGTTTTGAGACCCTCGGCCGCGACGGACCATCCTGGGACGGCGAACATTTTTCAATTGCCAAGAGTGATGTTCTTCGAGATGTCCGGATTCTGTGAGCTTCTCGTCGTGCTTACGAATCTAACAGGATGTGGTCGGCGAATGAGTTTGTTGCTTGAAGCTCATGCGCATCTCATGGCTTACTCTCATGGCTTATCGACGTTGGAATTTTTTTTCTTTCCTTCCTTTCCCCAGAGGTCGCTTATCGTACCCCTGCGTTTTGATCGACGCCAGGATGGGCCGAGTTAGACTGGTGGACCGTGCATCCCGTCTCTGTTTCCTCTGCTTCCTCACAGTTGCATCCCGTCTTCAACTTCCTCACAACCTGCCCATTTCATCCAAACTTCGGACAAGATGTGTTCGAATCATTTCCTACAATGGAGAGGCCTTGGAGAGTGCTTTGTTCATTCTATCTCAATCCCTTGTCTAGTCCTATTGTCGCTCGACAACCTTGCTCTAGTTACCAACATGGTAGTCAGGCTTCAACGGTCGTCGCCACAGCGGAATAATCATTAGAGTCGATCCAACGGCGCTGGCTGATATTACTAGGCCTTATTCTTGTCAATCTGAAAGACCCGCAAACGCGGCATTTTGCGCAGCCCGGCGTGCCGGCGTATTGTTCATGTCGACCCGAAGGAACTACAGCCAGTCGATTACGGAATACGCTATTGGCGAGCTAGGCCGCTGATGAGCTCGACCTAAGCCCAACACACTGGAAACCCCTGGAAGTGTTTCTACACTTTGCAGCTGGCCGAGTGGGTGATGGCCTGATTTGGGGACTGGAGAGTTCAGGCTGGTCTTCAGGACAACGAGTCCGCGTTTACATTTCATGCCAACACGAGCTGGGGGCCTCGTCTGACTTGGGGTTCTGGGCAGCGCTGCCGGGGCCATACTGACTATTAATCAAGCTGCATACTGTTGCGGCTGCAACAAGCTCCAAAGCTGCGCTGATTGGAACAATAGAAGAAAAAGGCAAGTATATCGGACCGGCGATTTATCAACTGCACGTAGCCTTCATCGACGTCAACGAGAAACGGTCTACAAATTGTCACCGAGAGGCGCTGCAAGACAATCTAATCACTTCAGACGGCTTTCACTCCCGGATCCGGCCGCATGCAACTCAGAAGACGAAAACGACGTGCCCGGAGTTATGAGCCTATGAGGCTACCCCACCTTGTTGGGTCTTTTGGCGCAGGTTTACGACACCTCCGAGTTGCGGACGGAGTATGATCCAAGACATCAGCCATTGGTCGCATGCTCTACAAGTTCGTCTTGCTGAAACGGAATGTACTTTACGGTTCTCGATTCCCACGTCAGACGTCAGCAACCCTCATCATCATAGGGCTTTTCGCACTATCATGCCAAGACGTTTTCGCGAGGCGCTCCTCGACACAGCCAGATCTGCCTGTCTGTCAAGTGACTCCTGTGTAGATGCATACGTGTAGGAATACCACCTGCCAAAATATCCCTGGGATCCCCACCGACCAACTCCTGTGCCCGAAGGAGGAAGGCCACGACACTTGGACCCCGACTGGTATGCGGTCAATTAACCAGTTTCTCGGCATGGGCCGGTTCAACACAGAAGCCCCGATCTTTGGCCCGAAAACATGGGTACGGCGTATTGCCCGGCTCAACGGAAGGTTGTTGATGGACGCTTTGCTACATTCGGCGTAGAAGAGAGACGACGAGGTGGGGAGGAAACGGTGTGGCAGGTCAAGGTACCTTACCTGTTCGAGTACAGAGACCCGTCTTTCAGATTACTCTCTTCTCAAGAACCCAAGTGGAGATTTCTAAAAGACTCTATTCCCAGCATCGAGCTTCGAGAGAAATAGTCGAATGGTACCGCTGGCTTCATAGATAGCTGCCTCCGACGCAAGTCCCGCGTTGACGAGGCGCATGTCTGGAAGACTATCTGGACCATCGACAAGAGGGGCGTCCAGCGAAGGACCGACTCCAAGGTCCCATACAACCCGCGAATCCAACGCTCGAAAGTAACCCAGGGATGTACTTCAGGAGGGCCGGAATCTGTTTTCCCTACGGCCATGAGCCGGACTCTGCGGCTGCGAGAAGGCAGAGTGCATATCTGACTTGCAGTTACCGTTGTTGCAGGCTTCGACCGAGATCAGATAGAGTAAACAAACGTCTGGGGCAATCTGCCAAGGTGCGGTGTTTCCTGCGCGTATCGAAGGGCACCGGGAGTGTACCAGGCGATCGACGATATAGGGAGCTGGATGTGACCGGTTCGTTCAAGAGAGCACAGGCAAAGGTGGCTCGCGGTGATCAACACGCCTCCTTTCGTTCAACAATGCGCGACGTTTGTGTTGCACCGTATGCCAGTCAACGATGCTGCGACCAGTGATCGGTCACACCATCCAGCAGGTCGGAAACGCGACGATTGGCCCCAGCTTGGATCTTGGATGTATTGGAAAGCGTTCTCAGACGGGGGAATGTTGCCGGAATCCTTCAGTAACACATCGTTTCCGGCGTCTTGTTCTCCCGCCCAGTGCGTGCCGGCGAAATGCTCGCACCCAGCAGATATGGACCCTGACATTGCTTAGATGATGAGCACCTAGTCGAGCAGGGAACGTGACATTCGCCCGAGTACTAGGTCCATTCTTCTGCCACGCGTGCCATTGTTCACAACGCTTGCGCAGGGCGATATGGAGTATCAGATCATGCCCCTCCATTCGCAAGAAGAAAACGAGACGGCTTCTATACAAACCCCGGCCTTGCAGGAAGTTGGAAAGGAAAAAAAAAAAAACCTTAGTTTCCCGCTCGGCACATGGTAATTCGGCTCAAAGCCAGTGGATCCATCCCGCCTGGACTGAGACGCCACCGGTGCGTTGCCTTTGGCGGCGACCGAGAACCTGTCAAGATGCCTCTCGAACAACGACTGCCCTCAACAGTGGTCCAGACCTGGCTGAGGGCCGACTTCAGACCTACGGACGGACAGTTTTGTGGTTTTCAACGTTGACGGGCCCTCAGGAAGACCGATCCCGAGCCGAAGACCTTGCGCAAGGCCTCAAGGAATTCCGCATGCCATGTCGACCGTCTTTTTCTCCCCACCAGATTACCGCTTGGTCATTGCTTACCTCAGGGCAGAGGATTGGTGAGGGGCAGAAGGCTGGCAGGCTGGGCAACCCTGTCGGGAAGTGAGTCCAGACCACTCAAACCTCGGACGAAAATCAGATTCGGCATCTACATCTCTTGCCCCCATGTCGTCTGCGAGAAGACTGTGACTTCAGGCGGGCTGTCTTGATCGGACGGCATGTCACGTTGATACCTAGTCACGCAGCCCAATGGTTCATGCCGTCTACGGAGTATCCGTCCTGCCAGTGTCCACAGACTCCGTACCTACGGTCCTACGGATTGCCCTGGGCACGCCTTGTCGACCTTGGCCTGACACCCGGGAATGCGAGGACAAAGTTTGTTGGATGAGGCCGTTGGAATTTTCAGCTTGGCGGCTCCCCTACACTACTCAATTTCAAGCTCTTACGGCTCCCAATCTCCGTGCGCAATTACAGCTGTACAGTTTAGCTCATCGGAATAGATGGCTTGTCACCCAGGGGAAAAAGAAAGCCACGCGAGGCACGAGGAGGCTCGGTGCCGTGGCCCGTGGGTGCCTTCAATACCTCGCGGAATTCCACGCAGGTCTTGGCTCCCCGAGTTTCCTCTACTTTTCTCACTCATTCAGCCTCAGCACACCCACTCACCTCGACTGAATTCGGCCGCTGGAGATCATCAGTCAGAACCTTCTTGTGCCAAGGATGTTGGTACTTGGTTTCTATGGAGTTCTGGCCTACCGGCACCTACACTACCGACAGACGACAACTGTGTGTGTAGGCTGACTGCCTGAGCGACGGAGGCACGTTAGCTGGCCTTACCTTAATTAGTGCCGCGCGCTATATCCACCGATGGGCTGTCATCCGGGACGTGACAGACCCCTGGGCCCTGCCGCCCTGGAAGAAAGGAGGAGGTGGCCGTATTTCGTACACCACAAAATACGTCGCCGTCGCTGCCCGCCGCCCCTCGGCCCCTCTCTCAGCGGTAACCGAGAGACCCTAAGGCCTAAGCGGCCTAAACCTGGGCGGGCCCAGCAGCAGTGCAGCAGCGCATCACCCTAGCGCGGAACCTTGGTCAGAATCATGACGGCGGGGAGCTTCGAAGCTAGACCATCTTGACTGCTACCACCCTGCGCCCCCTTCCGATGTGGCAGTTTGATGCCCTCCTGACGCCACGGGGAGAATGGAAATGGGAAAGAAGCAAGCAATCTTTTCCTGCGGCTGGTTGCCCTGCCCGAGGACAAGGTATCCATTCCGTACGAGGTACAGATGCTCTGTGCTGAGATGTTCACCTTGCAGGTTATTGTCCAGTTCGGTGCCAGTGTCTTAGCACCAGCAACAGGGGATATCCAGTACCAGATGGAACCTGACCTTGAACAAGAGAACCAAAGACCAAGCCCAGCCAGCGGGAAGAGGTGGGTGTGCTGCGCTGTGTTGCAATGCTGTGCGGCGTCCGCAAGCCACCGTAATGTTTCCTCCCTTCCCGTCGTCTTGCCGCACCACCAACATGATCCACGAATAACTCAAGGGTACCCCCGTCCCCGTCATTGCTGTGGCTGGCTCACTAGCTGCGCCTTTCTTCTCTTGTGCTCCCCCCTCGAATAGTACACCCAAGTCCCGGGAGCGATCCCATACAAACTGTTGGTGCGTTTTTTCTCTCTCTCTCTCTATCTCTCTAATGTTTCTCTCTCGTCACAATAGCAGCAGGAGAGACATTGGCGGCTTCCATGACCCCCCTGTCCCCCGCGCCTACCAGAGAAAGGCACAGAGTCAGAGAGAGAGAGAGAGAGAGAGAGAGAGAGAGAGAGAGAGAGAGAGAGAGAGAGAGAGAGAGAGAGAGAGAGAGAGAGAGAGAGGAAGAGAATGAGAGGAAGAGAATGAGAGAGCGAGCGAGGCAACTCAGGAGCAGGAGACACACGATAGAGACGAGACGCACATACTCTTATCTTGTTCTCCATTCTCGCCCTAGCGGTCAGCGCTCTAGAGGTAGTTCTGTACCTCTCTTGATGCACCTAGGTAAGGTACCTTGCCTTACGGAGTACTCGCCAGTCACGACAATAAGGCACACTAAGGTACGGATACTGAACCATGACTGCTTCCTAGGTGCCGGCTTCCATCCTCGTCGTCCTTTTATCAACCCCGGTCATCCCGGCCTCCTCTTAGTCCAAAGAGAAGGTACTTGCTGCTTGGCGGCTCCCCCGTTGTTTGTGGTCCATCTGTTCTCCCCACGCTGGTCTTCTCTAGTCTCGAATCAGATACCCTAACTCAAGGCACAATACATTGCCTTGGGACCTCTACTTCTTCCTTGGTCTATCCTTCCCTGTCTAGGGTGGGCAAGTGCCTCCATCTCACTGTCTCTGTCCCTCTCACACACACTCTCTCTCTATGGATACCTAATCGTCGTTCCTCGTGTCGTGAGAAAGAGACGGATACTTTCTCCTCCTCCTCCTCTCTCACCTTCTCTTTCGCTCTCTCCCAACTGCTGCAGACATCCCTACCCTTCCTTTACCCCCCGTCCTACCCCACGAGACCATGCATCTTGTCTAACCCATGACAACCCATTCGCCGAAGACAAAGTAGCACCGGCCTGTTTCACTTCCTTCCACCATCTATGGCTGCTTAAAACTCATCTACATCCTTGGGACCCCATACCTGCGTCCTCTTGATTCTCTCCTTCGATCCGGGTGCCGCGCACAAGAAACGGGAACTATCCACAGTGTCTCGTTGCGCTGCCGCTAGACCATTCAACAACACACCAGAAGCTTGGTGGCTCAGAAGATTACTTGTAGTCTTTCACAAATTCGACAGCGGGTCAAGCCTCGGAACTTGGCTTGTCTCGTAACCATTCTTATTAGCTTCACGATACCTTCCTTAGACTACTACACGAATCTCAGAGAGGAACCCTCCCACTGGCAGGGACGAGACATTCGCAATATCACCGCGCCGCAGAATTACAGACTACTACCAGACAATGCAGTGTGTCGCCGTCAATATACTCATGGATTAAGAGCCGCGTCGCAAACTCCCATCTTATTCGTAGCGCATTAGCATCTACTAGGATGGATTCCGCCGAAGTGGTCATCGAGGACGACAAGTCACCGTCCAAGACCTTGGAGAACAACAACAATAACGACGACAATGAAAATGAAGACGCGAACCGCAAGAAAGAGAAAGCAAATGTGCGGAAAAGGACGAAAACCGGCTGTCTCAGTATGTTCCATGTGTTGAACCCCAACTCTGACCCTTAGCCTCCATCCACCTCTTTTCCTCCTGGCCTCCCCTACTCATATTTATACTTGGTCTCGACGTCTGACTTGACTCCCAAGCATGTCGCAAACGTCGCATAAAGTGCGATGAAGGGCGGCCCATCTGTAACAACTGCATCAAGTCCAAGAGGCACTGCGAAGGGTACAATCAGCGTGTCATTTTCAAAGAACCCATCGCCGGATTTAATATCAATGGCAGCTATGGTCCTATTGTTTATCCTCCCGAGGCACCGAACCAGTCATTCAACCAACTGCCCAACCCGCCACCCAAGTCCATCAATGGTCCTCCCCTGGCACCGATTGCGCCTAAGCCGCCGCAACATCTAGATTTCCAAGGCCAGCCGATGTTTCCCTTTGGTCAAGGCTTTTCCGGTCAGCCTCAACACCAGGCCCCTCCTCCTAGTGCCTTCGACTTCAACCAGTTCCCGCATGGCGAGCAACACATGCATTCAAGTTCTTCCATCATCTCACCAGCTAGTCAATTTCAGCCGCAATTTGGTGGTCAACAAAGCAACTTGGTCAGCCCCAACACAGACAGTGGCGCGTTTGTCCACAGTCCGACAGAACCATGGAGACAGCAGCCGCCGAGAGCTCAGGCGCGGGTGGAAGATATGGATGTGTATCCCAGCGCCAGTGCCGCCCCTCAGATGGATCACCCTGTGGAGGATGCAGAGTTCCAGTACCCATGCTCGGACGACGATGCCTCCATGCCCGACTCCGAGGACGCATTCGAAGATCTCATGGGCGAGGAGAGCGCGTACGGCCAACTAGTGCAAAGCCGGAACGACGGACCTTGGGATGGATTTGGAACTAAGATGAGGTCCTTCTCTGCCTTTGCTGACGAGACCATTCTCACATCGTACATACCTACACCCAACAATTCACCACTCAATGACGAGCGAACTGCTGCTTTGTTCTGGCACTTCATCAACGTCACGGGGCCAAGCATGTCGCTATACGAGCGACATCCTTTCGACCACTCAAAGTTGACAAACAACTTCTCCGTGCCTAAAGCAGGACACAACATCTGGACCTGTAAGATGATGGAACTCCGACTTTTGAGCTTCCCCCCTTGACTAACCTTTGACCAGACACATTTCCCATTATATCATTTACACATCCTGCCCTCCTGCAGGCAATGCTTGCATTGGGCGCCTTGCAGATCGCCAAGCTACAGCAGATACCGCCGACAGCGGCCATGAAGCATTATCACCTTGCCATCCGTAGGATCGCAAAGAATCTACGGAGCCCTAAGAGGAGAACGTCTCCAGCAACGCTGGCCGCCTCCCTCTTGCTTGGGTACTTTGAGGTTTGGAACTCGGATCACACAAAGTGGTGCAACCATCTCTTTGGCTCCAGGCTCTTGATTAGGGAGATCCCCTTTAGGCAAATGACAAAGAACATTCTGCCGCTGAAACAGGTCAGGAGGGCGCTGTTCCAAGAGAGCCAAAACCAGCCAATGGACCCTTTCTACATGGGCCACGACAACACGCACATGATGAGCCACGACCTTGATGATCTCGATCTCGGCTTCCTCAGCAAGCTTACTAACCAGCACGTCTCATACGAGGACGACGAGCCATCTCCACACTACTACACAGACCGCGATATCGAGCACTACGAACATCTAAGAGATTTGTACTGGTGGTACTGCAAGATGGATGTGTATCAAAGCATGTTGGGCGGAGGGAAACCTTTGTAAGTTTTGGAAAATCTGGATACTGATGCAGTCTGTTGGCTTACAAGCAAATACAGCATGGATTACCAGCACTGGACGCAATGTCCGCCACGAGCACCTATGGGCCGACTTGAGGCCATGTAAGTCTACCCATGGTCGCCATATGTGAGGTACGACTTGGCTGACAAATAGAAGATACGGGACGTACGACCATCTCATGCTGCTGCTCGGACGCCTGTGCAGCTTCGCATCTAAGGATCTGCCGAGAAAACGGAAATCCTTCAAGGGTTTTGGTCCTCCAGGAGGCCCCCCTGGCGGACGGCCTGGAGGACCGCCGCACGGGGGACCGCCGGATGGTGGACAACCACATGGAGGACCACCAGGTGCGGGTGGGCCACCGAGAGGTGGGCAAAGTTGGCCGCCGCCAGGGATGGGAGTGCCGCCGGGAATGGCAACGGGCATGCACGGAGGAGGGCCTCCCGGTGGGATGATGGGAGGGATGCCCGGTGGGACTCCCGGCGGGCCCCCGTTGGGTATGCCGCCGCCAAACATGATGGGAGGACCGCCGCCAGGAATGGGGCCGCCACCGGGAATGGGTCCCGGCGGTCCCGGCGGCTCGCCGCCCATGTTCCCGGGTATGCTCCCCAACCTCGGAAAAGTAACGCTGCCAATGGGCTTCAGCCCCCCGCGCGACGACTCCCCGCCACCGCCCGACGCCCGAGACGAAGACGACCTTGACTCGGACGCTGCCGCCGACGCTGCCATGCGCGAGTGGACCTCCCTTCGTGAGGCCTTTGAGATGCTCCGATCCCGCTTCGGCCCCGAATTCCAGCCCTTGGGCGCCGAGTATGCCGACCGCCGAGATTCACCCTTTGGTCCCACGCTGCAGTACCGCACCTTTTCAGTGGCGGGCATCTGGATGAATTACTACATGGGCCTCATCCACCTCTACCGCGCGCATCCCAAGATGCCGCCCGCCGCTATGATCGCCGCGGGAATACAGGCGCAGCACACGGCCAAGTTCGCCATGGAGATTGGTCGCATTGCGGCTGGGTTGACGGACGATTGTAGCAATGTGCTCGAGATTAGCACCCTCGTTGGCGCGGCGCTGATTGAGAGTTCGTTCTGTCTGTTCGTCAGTGCTATTCAAGTAAGAAGAAGCCCCTATCTTTGCCCCTTGTTTTGCCCACTTTCTCCCTCAAAGAAACACTCTTCGAATTCCCCTTTAACTTTCGTATGTATTACGCCTGCTAACACGGTCCACAGTACCAAAGCGACGCTCAACGCCACTGGATCGTCAGGCGCATGCACGATATTGCCCGCCTCACAGGCTGGCAGTCGGCGCGGCAGATCGCCGAGGGCTGCGAGTCCGGGTGGAAAAAGGCGGCGGCCATGGGCCGAGGTCCGCCGTACGCGCGCGACCCGAGCCTGCAGACTGTGGTGCCGCCGTCCGTGTGGTCGAACCCGCGGCGGATTGGCGCACGGATCGAGCAGCTCGATAGTGACGACACGGTGCTCGTCGTCGCCAAGTCGGAGAGGGCGTTTTATGCTCTCGGTCTGATTAGCGTGGAGGAGGAGATGGAGAGGTTGGTGATCAAGGATGAGGGATAAGAGGACGTCGACTCCCGACGGAACATAGCCAGTGTTCTGAGCGATCATAAGCGTTGATACAAGCGTGAGCACGAACGCATCCGCGTCAGCAGGTGGAGGCGCAACTTAGGTAACGTCTTGGAAAGACGTCACAGCCCTCAGTTTTATAGATACATTATGCCCATTCACAGCATCACACCAAAGATGAAATCCAAAGCACGAAGCCATCGTCACGTTGAGTACAATAGTGATACACTTTCGGAGGCGAAATTCGTCTAGACGTCAAGTTCCCAAGTTTCGTAATCGGGTGATTTCTGGGTCTCTCGCTTTCTCTCTTTTTCGCGCTCTCTACCTCTTCCCCCATTCAAGTGTATTCTTTCACTTTTTCCAGAGTCGCCGAGACCGAAAAAATTACACCCTAGATCCTCTTTCAAACACCACGGACCCCCTCCCTTTAGTTCGCAGGGAGTCTCTCCACCACAGCGGCCATCTCCTCATCCGTGTATATTCTGAAGCCCTTTTCCTTCGTTACGCTCGCGAGCTGGACGTTTTTCGAGTCGAGCTTCTCCTCCATAACCTGCTTGAGCGTCTTGAGCACCAATGTCTCGGCATCCGTAATTGACAGGGACTAATAGGGTGTGTTAGTGCTTGTTTGAGAGAGTCGGCGGGGCACCAAGTGAGAGAACAAACGTGTCAGCGCCTTGGGTTGGGGAGAGGAAAGACTCACCTTGTGGTACTCGTTCTGCAACTCAGCCTGCGCACCCTCGGAGCCGGAACCGATAGCCTTGGCGTCGTAGCGGTAAAAGGTGCCGCTGGGCTCGGCGTGGAAGAGCTGGGGCCCGTCCTCATCGTAGCCGGCGATGAGGAGGGCGACACCAAAGGGGCGGGACATGATGGTCTCCTCGCCTTCGGCGCCCTCGCCGAAGCGGAGGGCGAGGTCGCAGATGGCCTGGGTGCACGACTCGACGCGGAGGGGCTCGTTGTAGTTGAAGGAGTGGGACTGGGACTCGACGCGGGCGTGCTCGACCATGGAGCGGGCGTCGGCCTGGAGGCCGGACATTGCGCAGCCAATGTGGCGGTCAATCTCGACAATCTTTTCGACGGACGAGGTCTCGAGCAGGGTCGAGGTGACGCGCTTCTCGACGCCGAGGACGACGCCCTCTGCGGTAGCGACGCCGATGGCCGTGGAGCCGAGCTTGATTGCCTCGAGGGAGTATTCGACTTGGAAGAGGCGGCCCTCTGGGGAGAAGGTGTTGATTCCTCGGTCTGTTGGATTGGAGGGGATATGTTAGACAAGAGAGCTCTCTGGCGAGGGGGAGGAGAAGCTGGGGTTGCTTAGTTTGAGGTGCTTTACCGTATTCAGATCTTGCCATAAACATCTTGGCGGTGTTATGTGTGTGTTGATCCTAGAAGGAAATGAGGGGTATTCGGGTCGGTAGGGTCAATGGATTGGACGTCGTCGGGGTTGAGGTCGTCGTGGTTCGGGGATTGCGTGGATGGGGGTGGTTTGGATTGAGGTGTGGATGAATGGAGGGGGAGCTTGGAGGAAGGTCCAGGTAACAAACGGTGACGGTGGAAGGCTGAGATGGCAGGCGTGGTTAGGCATGCACCTGGCCTACGCAGCCGCACCTCACTACCTAGGTAAGCTTCCAGTGGCCAGGTTCCCTTTGGGGGGCGCACGGGGGTGTGGCCCAGCACCTCAGCAATTGGAGCGGGCCCCGGGCCCCCTGTTCTCTGGCTTGAAGCTCCATGATTGGTCATCTTGGCCACTCCCAGATCCCCCTCCAACAGCTGCCGTCCCTCCGAACGCTAAACCCGGAATATTCCAGGGGAGGTTTACCACATCCGGGACCGGGGTCAACAACACGCGAGGATTTTCCGACTAGACGCGCTCGAGATTAATGGCCCTTTACCGCGTTGAAGTACCTGAGTATAGCTAAGGTACCGTACGCAGTGCCCAACCCACCTTCACGCGCGGAGTGTAAGACTGCGACTCTGCGATAGAGGGGCAGAGAGACAAAGACCACAAACCGCAAGACCAAGCAACGAATACCTCAAAAACACCACCAAACCCCTCCAAATATCACGGCCGAGTCGACGTCTTGTCATAAGAATAACACCAAACCCCTCAAAGACGGCTCCCACACTTCAGATGCAGTCGGCGATATGTCGTCCGGCACCACCAGGGTCTCAACCCATGAGCGGCGCGTAAACGGCTCAGCCGCCGGCGTCGACCAAGACCGACCTTCACGAACGGCACGCATGAATGCAGCAGGCGCAGCGGCGAGCGGCACGGGCACAGGTAGCGGGCAGACGAGCTTCAAGAGCGAGCGCAGCGAGAGGAGCGATGCGCGACAACGAGAGAGGGAACGAGAGCGGCCGCGGGAGCGCGAGCGTGAGCGTGAACGGGAGCGGGACCACCACCAGCAGCGCGAGAGGGGGGAGAGAGAGGCGTCGCCTGGGGGCAATTCGCACAAGAGATCTGCGTCGGGGAACCCCAGGGCTACGAGCAGGATGCACGACGACAGGCGTGTGGAGGAAAGGCGGACGGAGAGGACGTATGTGACGGAGCGCGAGACCATGACGCAACGGACGAGGAGCCCCGCGAGGGGCGGAGGCGATAAGGGGAAGAGCGGCGAGGCCAAGTCGCGGACGGCTGAGGCGAAGCCCAAGGAGGCCAAGGCTGACACTCCGCAAGGTTAGTTAATGCGATTGCATTGGTGTTGGGAGTAGTTACGGCGTCTAACTAAACAACTCTGTAGCACCTTGGAACCCAGAGGCGACACTCCTACCTCACACATCGGCCCCCCTGGCCTGTCGAATATCCATACCGCCGTTGGCGGCACAGGCGCCGCAGCCTCAACAACCGAAACCCCTAAACGAGCTATCCCTCGAAGCGCAAGAGGCGGTGATGCTGGAGGATCTCCTCTTCGTCTTCATGGGCTACGAGGGGCAGTACATCCGCTTCGCAAAGACGTATAACCCGCATGAGGAGAGGGACCGGTTGTCGGGGCCCACATTCAGGATACTGCCGGGCCTGGATCCTAGTCTGCAAGACCTTACGCTGTCGATGCTGAAGATGGCGACGTATTATTCAGCCCTCGAGATGTTCATCGACGTGCAAAGTAGAGAGGAATTTGGCGCCGTCAATCACGCTCTTTGCGCCTCCATCAGGAAGTTCTTGCACGACTACCTCATCATGATCGCGCAGCTGGAGACACAGTTCCTAACCAACGAGACTTTTACACTCCATGTCTTGAATATCCACACATTACCGACAAGCAAAATGATGTCGCATCTATACTCCCTGGCGCACGACTTGCTCAAGAGGAATGCGCTCCTAGACGACGATGACGAAGAGGAAAGCGATAGCGCAGACGACTTTGAGAATATACTCGAGTCGCTGCGAGAGGGCGGCGACCTGGTCCCGGGCTCGGGCAAGAAGATTTGCAAAGGCGGCGTCGTGTTGGGTCTCATCACGAAGAGGCTCGAGTCCATGTCCGGAGACCCGGCCGCGCGCGCGCTGTTGACGTCGCTTTTGCGTGATGCAAGTAAACCTTACATGGTGATGCTCAACGAGTGGCTGCACCACGGCAGCATCAACGACGCGCATGCCGAGTTTCTGGTCAAGGAGCAGAAGAGCATTCGGAGAGAACGGCTGGAGCAGGACTACACGGACGAGTACTGGGAGCGACGGTACACGATCCGGGAGCACGACATTCCCCCTCAACTGGAAGGTGTCAAGGACAAGGTACTATTGGCGGGCAAGTATCTCAACGTCGTCAGGGAATGCGGCGGCGTAGATGTGAGCAAGGTCGTGCAGGACGTGCCCACGTCATTTGATGACAGCCGTTTCCTGGAGAACGTCAACAATGCGTACGCACACGCCAACGAGTCCCTCATGCAGCTGCTGCTCACGACGCACTCGCTACCCATGAGGCTGCGGTCGCTGAAGCATTACTTCTTCCTGGACCCGTCCGACTACTTTTCCTACTTCCTCGAGCTCGGCACGTCCGAGTTGCGGAAGCCTGTCAAGTCCGTTAACACCGGCAAGCTGCAGTCCCTGCTCGACCTGGTGCTGCGCCAGCCGGGCAGCGTCGTCTCGCTGGACCCTTTCAAGGAGGACGTCAAGGTGGAGATGAACGAGATCACGCTCGTCAAATCCCTGCAGCGGGTCGTCAACATCACGGGCATCGAGCAAGGCGAGACGCTGCAGCCGCTCGCGAACCAGCAGCCCATCGAGAACGACAAGAACGCCATCGGCTTCACGTCGCTCCAGCTGGACTACACGGTACCCTTCCCCGTCTCCCTCGTCATCAGCCGCAAGACCGTGTGGCGGTACCAGGCGCTGTTCCGGTACCTCTTGTCGCTGCGCTACCTCGAGTCCCAGCTCTCGACAACGTGGTACTCGCAGACCTCGGGCCTGACGTGGTCGCACAAGAGCTCCTCGCGCGGCCTCGAGATCTGGAAGCGCCGCGTGTGGACGCTGCGCGCGCGCATGCTCGTCTTTGTGCAGCAGCTGCTGTACTTTTGCACGGCCGAGGTCATTGAGCCCAACTGGGCAAAGTTCATGTCCCGGCTCAAAGTGGGCGAGGAAGGCCAGGAGGCGACAGCGCCGGGGGGCACAACGCCGACGCGGACGGTGGACGAGCTGATGCAGGATCATGTGGATTTCTTGGATACGTGCTTGAAAGAGTGCATGCTCACCAACAGCAAGCTTCTCAGGGTATGTTTTTTCTCCTTCTTACCACCACTTTTAATGTCGCGCCTGGTACAGCCTTCAGCTAACATGCGAACCTCGGGCAGATCCACTCCAAACTCATGCAAACCTGCACAGTCTTTGCAACCTACTCCAACTGGCTTTCCCGCGAGCTAGAAAAGGCCGACCCAGACCTCTCAGGCGCCACGCGCCCGCCCAACATGACGGCAGACCAATGGCGCGCCTTCCAGGCCGTCAGGACGCAGAAGCCCTCGTCCGGGCCAGGCGCGGGCGGCACCTCACACAACGATTCGACTTCATCGGCGGGCGGTGGTAATAGCGCCGCCGAGCAAGAAGCCCGTGTGAGCAACCTCTTTGAGATTATGAAGAAGTGGGAGGGCAACTTCAGCAGGCACCTGCAGATCCTGCTCGACGCGCTGAACCACTACGCCGCGACGGAGACGGTCGTCCTGCTGAGTCTCTGCGCGAGGTTGAGTACCGCGAACCAGGGGACCGAGTATGCGGGATTGAGAAACGAGGACGATAGCGTTGCGTAAAGGAAAAGAAACATACCCCCCTCTCTCCACTCCTAAAAGACGTCTTTTTAATGTTTCCAAAGAGAGAGATTCATGGCATGGCGCATGGCTTTGCGGGCGTTTCTGGCGGCGTTACAACGGGGATGGGAAGAATGGCGGGTGCCTAGTAGCTTCAAGTACTGCGGAAAAGTCGAAGGAGTGTGTGCGCATGTGTGAGAGAGAGGGAGAGGGAGAGAGGATAAGAGAGAAAGGGCCAGCTCATACGGAGGGACTGAGCCCTTCAAAACCTATGCTAGACAGATACCAAGACCACGGATCGAGTGTTGTGCCTCTCATTGCTAAGCCCAAACATTGACCATGGTCTGAGCTCCCGTCCGAGGTATCAGCATGCGTACACTTAATGGGGCATTTTGTGCCGTGATGTTTGTACAGTGACATTATTTTATTCGTCTCAGTATCATCCAAGAGAAGAGATGTTTCCTCTCTCCCCAGGCGCCCTTCTTCTTCGCCATAATTTCGTTCCGGGTATACAGATATGATACACGATTGTTGTTGGTACAGATTGGTACAGCTTTTTACAGCAATATGATTCGAAACCTTAACCTCTCTCCTCCTCTAATCCTTCTTGAGGGCCTCCTTGACGAGCTCGGCAATACGCTTCTTCTCGACCTCGAGGTCCTTGTCCTGGGTCGCCTTGTTGATGAGCTTCATGACCTCCCCGAGCCCGCTCTTGCCCGCTGCGATGGAATCCTCAATGGCCTTCTGGATGAGAACGCGGACGTCGGCCTCGGTGACGGCGACGACGCCGCTGTTGGCAATATACTCAGCCATGACCTTAGCCTGGGTGTCCTCCTTGTCGGCGAGGTCATCGCGGCCAGCGTCACGGAACTGCTTGGCGGCGTCCTGGGTGGCGCGCTGCGTCTTGCGGAGGAGGGCAACGAGCTGGGCGTCGGTCGCGATGGGGGAGTCTGTCTTGGCAGCGTTGTTGGTGGCGGAGAGGACGGAGCGGAGGACCGAGAGACGGGGAGCGTCTTTTGCACGCATGGCGGTCTTGAGGTCGGTCTTGAGAGTGGCCAGGAGCTTGGGCTGGGCCGGAGCGGCATCGGAGTAGAAACGGATCGTCGTCCGGAGGGGGTGGACGCAGCCCGGCACCAAGGGCCGGAGGGCTTGGGCGAGACGGACTGACGTTCGTGAGGCCATTGTGAATGGAGGGAGGACTTTCGTTTGTCTAGGCTTTAGTGTTCGAGAGATGTTGACGTTTTCCCCTCAAATGACACGGTTTTTGTGTCGTTCTGGCAGTAATGAGGTAGCGGTACAATGCAGTCGCCAAGCTATTGCTATGTCAGTTGCAGTCATGTAGAAAAAAAGTTACTGCTGGGAGCTCTCAAAATGCATAAATGTTCGGGACAGCTTCTGATTGGTTAGCAACGGTTGGCTGTTCTGGCCAGGTCCACTGCAGCAGGAACATCCCCGGATCCTCTCCTCCACAGGTGGCGCGAAGTGGCACCAATGTCTGGAAGTAGCGTCCGTGAGGATGCATTGGCGGGGGGGCCGTTGAATAAAAGTGTTTGACATATTGGATACACTATTGGCAGTAGTTTCCTCGCATTCTCCCGTTCGAGGGTACCATCATGTTGGCTGAAGATGCAGATGCCAGATTGACAGGTACAATGAGACCTGATGGTTCGGATGGCACAATCAGTCGCACACTTTATGCGTTCAGGGAATCTCGCGGGTATTCCAACTTCCAAGCCATTGATGCGCGCATAAATGAGGATACGCGGTCCGTCGATGGTCGTCTTGGGTGATAAGTCGCGGATCAGTTGAAGCTTTTGTGAAGTAATGTGAGATTGCGAAGCCTATGCAAACCCCGAGGCCCAAATCACCTGATGTGCCGAAGATCAGGGGAGCTGCAGGAAACAAGGGTCGGGGCATCCGCGAAAGCTTCCCGATATCACATCCACCGGGTGTTCCAGGTTCGAAGTTCCAGCAGCTGCCACCAATGTCGATTTGGCCCCGGTGGTCAATCTGCCAGCCAAGCTGAAGGGGGTTGTGCGTCCATCGGATCGACATGCATAGAAACTTTGACCGTTGCATGCTTCATCATCGCGGCAGCTTCAGTTGATGTCCCTGGCATTGTGGCATTGTGGCATTCCAGGGGCAGTGTCGGTATCCGCATCCGAACACTGCAGCTTGCCCCAGCATCTATCTACTCGGCCAAGAAGGAATCGTCAGCCGAAATGTCTGTGCTCCTGATCATGCTAGGGAGGAAGTTTCTGAAGCCGGGGATTCTAGATGGCGCAAGGGCTCTGGGCACTCACCGGCGTGGAACTTGGCTTGAACGCTGGCGTGGATGCTGGCGTGGAACTTGTAAGGGCGGCAGCGAGTGCGGAGGCGGCAAATGTGGCATGGCGCCAGCAAAATTATCTCATCTTCAGATGAAAGTGGATTCCGTTTCTCTATTTGTCAAGGACGCAAGAGTCAAGCCACGACTCGACAGACCATTCCGCTCTGACATGGGTTCGATGTGCCCAGCTCTGGTGGTGTTGTAACTTGTGTATATGTGAGAGATTGTGCAGGCTCAATGTGACGTGAGTTGTTCGTCTGCAGTCCACCTCGGTCCTCACCGAGAACCCGAGGAGACGGTAGCGAGTAAAAGCCCATGCAGACCTCTTGCGTTCCTGGCGAGGCCTGGCGTCTTGCCTCCCTCCAATCTAACCCAACGTGGAACAAATAAAGCAACAGCAGCGGATAACAAGGTAAGGTATCCGTCCAGAGAAGGTAGAAGAACAAGAACTCGTGCCATCCCCCTGGCCCCTTGAGCCTACACGTTCACTTCTTCCACCTTCAAGACGTCTCTTCCAAATCGATCAACGTGGAGGGGGGGGGGGGTTCTTACCTTCCCTTACCTTGCCCTACCATACCAACTTACCTTACGTTCACACCACCTCAGGCAAGTTCAGATTGTACGGTACTTACCTACGTCAAAAGTAGGCAGGTACCTTCCTTGCCTTGAACATGGGCATGGGAAGCCGCCGTCGTCTTTCCCGTTTCTTCCTTCCCACCACCATCCAATAAGGCACTTGCCTTAGCTTCCGCCGCTCTCCACATGCGCCTCACTTTCTTTCAACTACACGTTGATCCCTTCGGCTTCAACCTCTGGACATTATCTCTTCAGGACATGTTCCCTTCGATGTCTGCCTTGCATAAGGTGCTTCTTATCCTGAGACAGGAATAACAACATCCTCGTTGATCCACAGCATCCATTTCCGTTCTCTACCCCTCTATTTGCCGTCTAGTCATCGACAACTAGTCTCCCCTTGTCACTTCCGACTCATTTCGATAACAATAACAACCAGTCGGCAGTCGAAACGAGTCCACGTTCTTTGCAAAGCGACTTAAACCTTGCTCGCCGTACATTACTTATCTGCTGCCACACCATCGATGACTGTCTTTCGAGAATCAGTAATGATGCGGGTACGGAAAGGGCAGCTTTAGATGAGCTCTCACAACTCCGTCATACAATCCCCAAAGCCGAAGAATCGTACAGCAAACAAGCACTACAATAGCGAATTGATCAAATAGGATTGCGAGCTAGACACGGGGTATTTGCTGCCGTCACATCGTCATTATCGTAATCCCTGTCCAAAAGAAAAAGCCCATCAAATCCTGGCTGGGAAACAACGCTCTACGCCACCATACGAAACTTGCTCTGAAAAAAGCAACAACATCATATGGCCCTTATCTACTCGGCTCAACGACGAGCCTTTCGTCCTATACAAACGTACCTTGAGGGCCAACAAGTCAGTAATCGTAGGAAATTGGGCGGCTGGACAACTTGGGAGTCACTTACATTGGAAAATACGCCTAGAAAGAGCCGCCGAGAGTGGCCTGAATGTCAGTAGGCATTCCCACTCGAAAAAAAGAGACGAACATTATAGGGGTAGGGAACTCACCCTGAACGCCGGATTATCAGCCTCGCTCCTTGCTTGAGCCACCAAGACTTGGAACTCTTGGGATGTCATTCTGCAGTGCCAGTCAGTTCAAATCGATCGGAACTCAGCGTTAAAGACTGCAGAAAACGGGAAAAGGAAACTTCTCTTACCCTCGGAACTCTGTCATGGGATACATCGCCAGAGACGCAAGCATCCTCCTCACATTTTCTCTATTAGCCACACCGATTTGGTGCTGCCTCGGATCTAGTCGAAAATCAGGTCAAAATTTCTGCACTTCGGTTTCGAGGTTTCAATACCATTTGACCAGCCGCAAGTCGGGAGAGGGATCATTTGGGTTTCCACCGAGTCGAATCCAGCACTTTGCATCCAGCTTTGCATCTGCATCGGCGCCCTGGGGTCTTTGTATGGTTGCATACTATCCAGGTATCGTCTCGACCACCTACGAAGGGCGTGATCTGGCACAGCAGGCGGTCAATGGTGGGCTCAATCTCTAGAAGGGAATCCGACCTACTTTGAGTCAACGTTCCGTTGTCTGACTGCGCATTAAAGTATATCTCCACCATTTGGCACCAACCACCTGGCCGAAGGACGCGATGAATGTCTCGAAGGTAATCTCGCCATCGGTTCGAGTGGATACCGCCTGCCATCATCTGGCTATGGACGAGGTCGAAATGATTCGATGGAAAGGTGAACCTAGGCCAAGTCAGCTGAGCCAGGGGCACTTGAGGCTCCAGCCTGCGCCCTAGACCCCTCAGGGGACATACCTGCTGTTAAGGTCATCGACTTGCAGGTTCAAGTTTGTCGGCGTCTGGCTTTCGTCGGGCCAGATGTGTGGGCAGATATCGATGGCTACCACCTATCGGACAAAATCAGTACTGCTAACGCAGCGGCACCCAGAGCGGTGAGGCGATAAATCCGTTCCTGTCACTCGCCATCATGATATGGATGAGACAAAGAGAACTGTAGTCCTCTTAACCAGAAAACATGGAGTCTTCTGCACATGAACAAGCGCAGAAGGGGGAGACGACACCCCGTCGCGTTGGCGATGGATACGAACGGCTGGCTGGTTCGGTCATCCCACCACTACCGGCAAAACGCGTCAAAGGCACGGAAGCCGACTATCGTACAATCGCGAAAGGAGTAGGACTTGAGTGTGTACAGCACGTACCTCGCAGTTCTGGTATTGTTGTGCAACGTCGATAGCCCAGTCGCCGGCTCCAAAGCCGCATTCGAGAATTCGCCGGGGCCTGGTGATCGGTGGAAAAAGGAGGCGATTTTCGAATACTATGGAGAGTACGACGTGCATCATTTGCAAGCGTTCAACTTCGTCCTACAGCCGGGTTGGAAAATACACTCAGCAAGGCGTGGTGTCTTCAGGGGCGGCATGTCTCCTACCTCATCTATCGGCGCGAAGTATGCTCCATTGTCAACTGCGTATCGTTGGTACTCTCTACCTTGGTACGTGATTGTTTCCAGGAAGGCGTTATCCAACGGAACTGTCTGTGGATCACTGAGAGTGGTTTAGCGATCACAGGAATCCTTCGCAAGAGGAGATGAGTTTCAGCAATACCTTGCCATGTCGACAACCACAATGGTATAACTCTTGTTACGAACAAGTTCGATTAGACTGAGTGTCTTTCGTCCAAAGTTTGCCTTTGGAATTCGATATTGGGATGAACTAGAGCTTGTATGTGGTGGTTACGTTGCTCCAACGAGGCGCTGTTCCTAGGGATCCAGGACGGGACGGAAGGCAAGGACTAATTCTCAAGCACTGCCCACAAACGAAACCCGAAAGTCCGTCAAAGGAGCCATATCCGAATCACAGGGGTTTTCACGAAGGCGGCAGTCGTGTCTAATAGACATAAAATTAACTGCCTACTACGTCGGAGGTGGAGACATCGGTCAAGTCGAAGGGTACTCGACATTGGCCGGCCATTGTTTTCTACACCCCACGACGTCGCTGTCGATCTTGGGTTAGTACACCATGACCTTCACTGGAAAAGTTGGGAGCCTGTTCGGTACCCTTTGGTACGCGGTGCGGTGCGGATGAGGCAGTCTTCGGGTGACATGGATATGTCCTCTGCTGTTATTGCTGGCCCCGGACCCCCCTGTACACACGAAAATTCGAGAATGGGGCCGGCAGACAACCAAGACGTGCTAATCCCAGGCCATTGAGTGGTATAAGGCGGGTGTGGCAGCGGGTCCCAACCCATCCTGGCAACTTGGACACCGCTTTTACCAGTTGCCAGATCCATGGATCCCGTTAACCGTAGCTTACCTTTCAGAGGCTGTTCCGGAAGCCAGGTAGACGGTTGTCTTCCTGAACGACCTGGTCGTTGTCTAGCGGGACGCACCATCACAGACCAACATCCCACAAGGCTGCAAAAGGGTCGGATGTGGCTTCTCTATTAACCTAGGACGATGAGTTTTCTGAGCTTCTTTGAGCGGCTCACCGCCGCCACCCCGGAGTCGGGCGAACATACCGATGCTTGCTGCTACAACTAGAGCACCCAGACCCACGACAAAGCCTAGTGGTGGATGTTGTCTTGAGACCAACTGCATGGCCCGAGTACTGGGCCCAACACACGAATTCCTGCTGTAACCCCCCAGCCAGTGCCCAGGCTATGGGAAGCTCTTCAGCAAACACGGCTCTCCATCCCTTGTTTCCTGATCAACCCCTCCCCCCAAACTCACTAAGAAAGGAGCGTTACTCAAAGGAGGGGTTACATGGTCGATCCGCTCCCATCGCACGCGCAGCTTTACTCAAATTCCAGCGGCTCACATGTCCCAAGGATCCGGTCGTTGGCTTGAGCATGAAGACACAGCAGCTACAGGTGGTGGGAGGTCGAACTGGAGCAGCATTGCACAACTCCCGATAGGATGCAGAATTGGACTAGGGATTACGTTGGCACCACTTCTGCTGTCTCTCTCGATAACCCGCGATTTCCACTTGCTGAGATTTCCCGAGAACACGGACTTGGATCCTTCTCGGTGTCGTTAGGCTCATTCGCGACTTGCACGACCCGGAGACGAATAGAAGAAGGGAGGCCAAGAGCACACAGTTGCGACTCGACTGCTACCTCGTCCGAGGCAAATCATCTCGTACGACAAGAAGACGGGAAAACTGTCATGCTGCTTTACCTGTCTGGCATTAACCAGGCTAGGGTCATATGCAGCCGGGCAGTGACCAAAGGCGGAGTTCATGGTCTGATCCTCACACACAAGGCAGACAATCACCTGCACTGATGCCAGCAAGGTGAGACCCGCGCCAGGCCCGTATCTCACGACAACGGCCAGAAAGGGGAGACGGGCGCCTCAGACAGAAACATCGATCTTTACTTTGCTCAGCACGCATGCCTGCTTCCTGCGACCTCAGGCCTCCACCACACCACCTCCCCGAGACCATGATGGTAATAATTCGGTCGGATGGCGGTACAATATGCACGGGACAGGCAACGGTCTGCAAAATATAGGTAGGGGCATGGCTTTTTGCTGGTGGGTTGTGTTGCTGCGCGTCTTGACACATTGGCGTATTCGGGTACGTGCTGATGAAGGTTTAATTATCTCACTCCCTCTCTCGGCCCCTTTCCATCAATATCTCATCCCTTCTGACCCTGGACTAATTGTTTGGCAGGCGTGTTACACTCTTAGCAGCAGAGCTCACGGAGGTTGAGCTAACAATGTTTCCTGGGCGGGGGTGATTTTGATGAAGGTTGGAAGAAGAAATTGGCTGGGCCAATTCAACGAACGAACCCCTCGGCGGGCCGCTCTGCAGGTTTGAAACTAACATAGAGGAGAGCCTGGCCTGGCTGACTAGGTAGCTGCTGGCTCGGACAGTGGGGTTTCGGGAAAGGGCGCGATGACGCGAGCCACAAAACTCTCCTGGTTCCAGCTCTTTGGGAACCGAGGAGCGAGGGTCGACAACCCTTCCTTGCCGGGGGAAACCACATCCTGGTGCTTGGGAGCACCATGCCTGTCCACGGCGGCCACGTACTCGCTGCACTCTGCAACCCTTGCACCAACGGGTTCAGATGCATTGCATGGCGGACGGGTAAAAAGCAAAGGGAGAGACTCTTTGAGACGACGACATACTGTGGTTGTGCTGGGCGCCAGGCAACTCACCAACCCACCGCGGCCCTGATCGTTCATTCTTGACATCAAGACGAGCGGTAAGACAGAGGTGTCCGGCCTCGATACAGACCTGCCTGAGCTCCCAGACCAAGTCACAGCTGTGCGAGAGGCTGCAGACAAATACATGCTTGGGGAGATGGAATTGCCGAGTATGTTGCGCGGATGGCCCGGAGGCGACCCCGAGGACGGCAGACGATGTCATTACAACAAGCAAGACCGGTTATAGGGCGGCTCTCAATACATTGTAACGGCCGGGATGCCGCGCGACAAGCAATTGGCAAATTGACGCTTATGGCTTGCTAGGTAGCCACAGGCTTACCTAGCAAGTGGCCACGGTATAGAATTCGGAGTAGGGCTATGATCCATAACTCGGCAACTCGAACGAAATGGTTTCCCTGCGCATGCGTTTACCGAGCAGCTACCCAAGTAAGGGTAGCTGTTGTTTATCGACTGACGCAAGACACTCCTCTGCATCGGGGATTCAGGCAAGAAATTAGCCTGCCAGAGACGATGCACGTCAGAGGGGAGCATTCGGCCCATCGCTCAATAGGTTGTTCCTGTGTGTAATGATCCCTCCAGCCACTCAACTTTGACGAGTCTGATGGAAACAAGCAGGTGTCTGTAGAGGAGATCGAAGGGAGCGTGACTTGGCGGCCGTTGACCGTGACCTCTCGCCTGCACGGTTGCGGACCATGCATCTGCGTATCCGCACATACACAGTATTCCACAACTCACTTTACCCGACATGAGAGAAACTTGGCCTGTGGTCTGGTTCTCTTTCCTTCGTTCAACGGGTTTTCTTCTTCCCATGCAGAGAGGGGGGGGGGGATGAGTTGGCTGTCGATTAGGAGTCACATTCATTCCCGCCAGCAGGGAACCCTAGTCGAAAGACACCCTGCTCGTTCCTCCGTCTTCATTTTGCTCTCGAACAGAACCGTACTCTCGGGTTCCAATAGGACGGGATGCTGGGGCATAATCGTCCCCCTTATCGAGGTCAACCGGCCCCCTACGACCCCTGTCTTGCTGACCGGACCACAGCTTACGGACTAATACCATGACACTGCGATACAAAGATACCCAGCTGAGTTCCCCCTATTATTGAATCCTGGATGACGAGCGGCGTTGCCTGCCATCTACGATCCAATCGTCTATCAATGGCCCCCGGTTCTACGGAGAGCATATCCAAGGACCAGGTTTCTGTCGTTTCACCAGGACGGGGTAACAATGCTTCTAGAAGACCATGGTGTTGCGAGCTGACCTTCTGAAAAGGCATGGAGCGCGCGGTGCCGGTCCTGCGAGCCGGCGAGTCCTACCTCCCGCACTCTCTTTTCCGGGTGTTCATAGGAAAGAGATGAAAGGTGCGGCTGCGGCTGCGGCTGCCACTGCGGCTTTACTGCGGCCATGAGCACATGAATCGACTTTTCCTCTTTCATCTCTTCTGCCATCTACCGACGATGCGGAATTTGGACGTAATACCGACGCCCACCCCTCCTATAATATTATTCTTGCGCGCACAGATCACGGGCTGGGCGGTACCCTGGCACATTCACACACACATTCACACGCACGCACACACATACCTACCGTGTATTGCGTACAGCCCTCCAGGCCAGCAACGACGAAGGGAAGCGGCAGCGCCGCTTCCGCCATATTCTTCCTCCATGAAACGCGACTTGGGATCACAACTGATGACCGATGGATGACAACCTCGAGAGGATTCGAATACCTATCTTTGACAAGCTTCAAAGAGCATTGGCAGCAAGAGACAACCGGCGCAACTCGTCGAGAGCGGACCGTTATCGTCCCAACCGTCGAACTAGGCCTCCTATTGTGTGACCTGAGCAGTCACTTCCTGTTCTGGTGGCACAACACAACGCATTGTCTCTTTTCGTCCTCGTCCTGCAAAACGTGTCATTACAAGGTGTCTCGCGGCTTCTGGCCGGGCCGTGAACACCTGGGATTTCTATAGGTAAGTCCTTTCTGTATATTTGCTTCTTCCTTCTTCCTTCGGTACCATGTTTGGAATTACGAGAATTCGCCGGTTGGCGCATAAGCCCTCTCTCCATCCCCTGAACCGGATGGGCGCGCGAAAAGGTACAGATATGTAGGTCTAAGGTGACAAGGCCAAGTTGGAAATCCTTGCCTGATTCAACCCAGGGCCAAAAAAAGGACCTTTTTTCTTAGTTGCCGAAAAAGGTCATTTGCATGCGCGCCCTCTTGTTTTTTCCTTAACCCTCTTTCCAACCTCCCGCAAAAGGGAAAAAAGGATCAACAGTAATAGCAAATGTAGGTACGGATGCAACTGTTGCGGTATGAACCCCCCTTCTCTCTCTCCCCTCACTTCACGGCCCATACCTAGCCTCACCTATTCTTTGCTTTTCCTTCGTCTTCTGCTCACAGCTGCGCCTATCCCTTCAACCCTTGTTCATCTCACAATGTCCTTTGAGAGTTCTGTCTCCTCTTCTGACCATGGGTCTGACTCTGCGGCCTGTTGGGGACCCACGTCTCTCCTCGCGTGTTGTGTGATACTGTGTAGTGTGTCGTGTTGTCATCATATGTCTCCCTCATCATGTCTCTGGCTGTTATCCGCCGTCTGGTTTCGTGTTGTCTGTCTCTGCGACTCGAGGTCTCTCTCTTTCTCCCTCTCTCATGTGCCCAGCCACGCCAAGTTAAGGGACGAATGCACAACAAACGCCACCAAATGCCATGTGTATCATGATTTCTCTTCTCTTCTCTTCTGTGCTGACGCGCTGAAAGGTGGGATGCGCAGAAAGAGGAGAGGAAGAGGAGGGGGTTAGTCAACTATTCTAGACATACGATCCGAAATTGAACCCAGTAAACTCCTCCCCTGGCTCCCCTATTTCGTACTCGGTGGTAATAACCGCCCCAAAGCAAGCAAGTGGGAATAAAACAAAAAAAGAATGAGGAAGAGAGAGGGGGAAAACACCACTTTCTCGACTCCTCCTCCTCCTCCTCTCCACCCCGGAACCCCTTCCCTTGCATGGGACAACCGCAGGCGGAGCGAAAGAAAAAGGGACCCCACCAACCGATAACCCAGCTCCAACTCCTCTCCAACTCCGTGCCGCCCCCCCCCCCCCGTAATGTTTTGCTCGATGCAGCCCCCCGAGTGGATGGGTGTGGATCACCAGCAGGTGAAAACCGGGTTCCTGGCTTTCACCGGCTCCAACCTCTCCACAATAACCTTGCGTTGGTTGCCCTCCATGCCCTCGGCGGCCGCATAGCCCAGGTCGCCCTCCTCAACGTCGTCTTCTTCGTCATATTCTTCCATGCTCCGGCGCGAGCCATACAGGTGCTGCGCGATGCTGCCGCTGTTGCGCCGTCCAGCTGGCGTCGCGAAGGAGTACCGCCGTTGCTGCTGCTGCTGCTGGGACTGCTGACGAGCGGGAGAATACATGTTGAGGGCGCGCGTGCCATGGTAGCTCTCTCGGTGCGATTGTCCCGAGAACCTGGGCCGTTGCGACGCCGTGTCCTTGTTACCTAGCGGTGCAGACGACGCCAGTATGCCCGAACCGCTCATGGACATCTCGTCCGGTGATTGGGCTCCCTCGCCCGTCGGGCTTAGAGCGAGCTCAAACCTGCCCGGATGAGGCATGTCGGCCGGGGGGCTAGCGAAGCCGAGCAGGTCCTCGTCCACGCGGTGGGTAGGTGCAGCAGACGTGTTGGCTTGGCCAATGTCGCCCTCGTCAATGGAGCGTCGGAGCTCTGCCTCGCGCATCATCTCGGCGGACGTTACCCGCATGGGCACTGCAACTGGCACGTCGACAAGATCGTCCCAAACGCAGACCTTGGCGCGCCGGGTGAGCTCTAGAGGGCCGTGATCCGGTGTCTTGAGCGTCTCTACCACATTCCATGCCTGGCCCTTCATGACTGCGATCTGCCTAGCAAACATCTTTTCCTGAAAGTCGGGATCCAGCTGGAATACCTTCCGCAACGCCAATTGTGTCTGGCTCCACCAGTGCGTTGAGGTCAGGAGGGGGAGGAAGTGATCTCGCGTCTTCTGCGAGAACGGCCGTCCAATCAGATCAACGGGAAGGAACAGCCAGCCAAATGGAAAGCTGTATGATATGGGCGGTTAGCATTCCTTTCTACGCGCGTTGCTGTTCATGTGGTACAGATTGAAGAGGAGAATTGGACCATTAAAGGGACACATACCTTCGCCATGCATCGGGGTGTTTCCAGGGCCAGGAGAGTGAATTATCGATAGCACCAATCGTTATCTTAGGATCTTGTGAGCTTGGATTGGGACTGGACGCCTTCATGGGCTGTTGCGTCCTGTAAGGGTATGAGGAGCGGCTTTCTGCTGCTGGTCGCTGGTTCAAGTCTACCGGGCGAGGTCCGCTCTCTTCCGATGAAGCGGTTTCTGTGTTCATTTGAAGTGGCTCCGACACGATCGACACTTGCTGTGTGCTCCAGTCCACTTTGATCATCCAGTTATCCAGGCCGCGGTCGGTGTTGCGCATCATGTAGTCTAGAATGACTAGCTTCTCGAGCTCTTCACGGAATGACTGCTTCAAGCCTTCGGTCCACACAAAGTTGTCGGGACCTGGCGGTAGCCGTTCCCGGCTGCCTTCATCGTCGCTCTCAATGTCATCCAAGGCTGCCGCACTGCTCGGCCGGCAGTTGTCTGCCCACCTTCTCCTACGTTTGCGATGTGGATCGTTGGTCCTGAAGCCGGACCAGTACTGGTCTGGCCATGGGTGTTCTCTGAGGAACACATTGGCGTCTTTGAAACCTTTCAAGAAAACCTGAAAGCTCCCGGGCTTTTCTGGAAGTGGCTTTTGCTTTCTATAGAAGCTGCGACGGTCCCAAAACGGATAGTGGAAGGATTTTGAGGATAACCAGACGACATCCGTGTAAGGCACCATATGGGTGCGCAGTTGGCAATCTAACGTGTATGCCGCCGCTTCGCTGACGTATGAAAGGTTGGGAATCAGACTGCGATGCGATTAGCCATGGAGCTTCCTGAGGTACTGTATGGATAGTATCATACCATGCTCGCCCAAAGCAACAAGGAAACAGGTTCCGATGAATCCATTTGTTCCACTTGGGATTGCCAGCCGCGTACGGCTCCTCGTCCTTGGGTTTGAAGACACCCACGACCTTGCCCTCCGTATTCCGGGCAAAGTAACTGCCGGAACTTCCCTGTGCGATCATTCGAGGATGCGTGCCCTGAAGGATGGCCTGTCTGACACTGCCCACGATCTGTTCGAACTGCGACTTGGACATGACATCTTGCGGCGCAGCCAGGCCTTCAGGGGTAATGGGCCGGACGCCCTCGGGAGCTTGGAATACTGAATGATGAATCTCTAAATGTTCATCATCTCCCGTCTTGCCGCGCCCCTTTGTGCGCTTGAACCGGCTGGCGATCTCATCGGCCCATCGTTCTAATCGAGCATTGATCGCTTTTATGTCGACACCCGAGTTGCTGCCGCCACGACGGCGATTCTTAGGTCTGGAAGGGCCGGCTAGCGCTGGTTTGGGGGTCGTCATGCCCGAACGGGGCCGCGGTTGCGTGATGGGTGCGAAGCGAGGGGCCGAGGCCGGCTGGAGGGAGGCATATGACTGTGTGAGAGGGTCGTCGTCTTCGGAGTCGGAGGAGAGGGCATCGGCTTGAGCGAGGCGCTCGTAGCCCGTCGTCGGGGGTCGAGAGCGAGGCATCGTGGCTTTGGGGTGGGCCAGGGATGAGGGACCGTCTCGGCGAGGAAAGGGCGAGGGAATTATCGAGCAGTGGCAGGGCCGGAAGTCAGAGCCATGTGTGTTGGTTTGCAGGACTTTGGATGAAGACTCGCGATCGAGAAGGCTTGGGTGCTGGTTGATCGGCTGTATCTCCGCTTGAATGCGATAATCGTACTAGGGAAGGGAATGCGGAATCTTGGCCTAAGGATGGAGGAAGCGACGAAGTCTAGCCCTCAACAGGGAGAAGAAAAAAAAGATAGCACTGCAGAAACAAAGGTGGCTTCAAGGAGACAACAGGCAGCAAGTTGACGATGGAAGCAAAAGAGGGAAGTAGAATGGTAGGGCTATGGTGGTGCTCGTGGTCGTGGTGGTAGACACAGAGCAATTTCTCGGCGAGTCGCGTCGTCGAGCATGTGTCGTTAGGAATCCGTGGTTTCGGCGGAGCGCGATGCTGTCATTGGGGTGCAACCGGCGCTGCTGTCACCCTGGTACCTTTTGAAATGTACCTTTACCTTACTGCCCCAAAAGCTTCAGGTTGCTTAAGGTTCTAGAGCGCCTGAGGTGCACCGAGGTCGCCAGTTCTAGGCGTCCTTAGCGGTTTAGCACTGGGCAGTCGGCCCCTTGCCTCCGAGCTTCCCCGTGCTAGAGCTTGGGCCGGCGATTGGGGTAAGCGGAACGGACGCAGTGTTTACCCGACTCAAATAGACTTAGGTAATATCTTACATCAAGTACCTTCAAGGCAACTTAGCTTGGAAGCTGCTAGACTCTTTTGATTAGCAGAGATAACTCATCAGATATTGAAGAATCAGAAAGCTGCATAGGACTACGAGAAAGACCTTTTCACGCCTTTCAGATCACCTCATCCTCTACTGCTGTCAGCCAACGTGTGCCGTTGAAGGCCAGCTGATACCAGGCCGGACACTTGTCAAACGTTGGCCAAAGCCTATGAAATGGGGAGACCTGAGTCTGAGAGCGGCGGTGCCAGCGTTTGCCTGTCACTCTCAAGCGAGACACAGGCGGCCAGCAGTTTTGGGCATCTCCACATTGAACTTGCCGCAACAGACCTAGGAGGGATGATGCTCGTCGATGGTTTCTCTGGAAGGCGAAGGGGGGCCTAACTAAGTAGCACGCACGAGATGGTTGACATACTAGATATTATGTGCCTACTCGCTAGCTTGGCAAGCCTAGATAACTTGATCGAGCCAGGTGGATGGCATTCTGATCAACACTGTCAAATACCCATCTTCGCTTTACTAGCTAACGGCTTTGCAGGCAACCAGACATGCCGCGGAAGATGGACAGAAGCCGTCGACTGCACACCCAAAAGTGATACCGACCTTTCTTAGCCCAGTGGCCAAGCTACTGGTAGTAGGTAATGCTCCTCAGTCGAATGAAATGCCACGGCTGTCACCCCAGAATTCCCCCAAACTCTCGGGTCACAGCCATGGACCCCACCCACACGGCATCCCCTCCGTGAATTGGTTCGATTCATCACCCGACCTTTCGATTCTGACTTGATCGTTCCGGGCCAAGGTTCCGTTTGCATGGCGTAGGTAGGATTGTACGACCCGACCAATCCCATCCCAACGAATTTCTTGATCCTCCGCGTCTTGTTAGTTTCTTTGGTGACTGATCAAACCTGGGCAAATCCCCCCTTGCAGAGTGACAGATTCCCATTACCGTTTGCTTGCGGGTTTGGACGATTGAAGCGCGCCGTCTAACCCGAATAATCTTCATACGTCAAATACGTCAAGCCTCCCCGGTGTGTTGCGAGATCCCGATCAGGTCAAATCCTCAGCTACGCCCGCCGCACATCTTTCCATCACCTCGTGATTTGCTCTCCTCTACTGGCCTAGTCCCTTGACATTGGTAGTTGGAATTCTTTATCAAGTCTTGAACCCGCTCCACCCTTTGCCCACACCCAGTTTCTTCCTACACAGCAGCTCAGGTTACATTCCCATATGTGACTTCTTGCATCAAAACGTTCGCACTAACATCCCATCATCTAATTTTTGATCAAATTCTCGGTGGATCAATATGACGTCCCAACTTGAAACGATTGCCAAGCTTCGTTCGGTAACGTCGAGCCCCTTCCCTCCCGAATCAGATGCTCTCCGCGGCCGCAAGAGGCACCGTAGCCTCACGAGATGTGACCTAGAGGCCACCCACTACGGCGGCACGGGCGAGTCCAGCACGCTCCGGGGCCGACCCCGTCGTCGATCAACCTCGCCGACGCCGGTATCGTCCAGAGCGTCTTCGCGAGCCGGAGCCGGCGGCGGCATGTCGAGTACGGTGGAGGTATCTCCCATGAGGAAGCGTCTCCTCCGCGTGGTGCTGCTGGAGCGTCGACGGAGCCAGAGCCCCTCTCGGTCAAGGTCGCCTGACCGCAAGCAGGCCCCACCCCGACGCCGACACAGGACCCGGAGCCGGAGCCGAACACATCATGCCAAGGATACGTTCCAGCCGAAGGATCAGCTGCCTCGGCTTTTGCTTGGAGAGCAGGCACACAAGAAGGTGGATACATCGGTTCAAGTCTGATTGTCAGCTGATCTGGGAGCACGCGAACATGAAAGGAAGCCCGGAACGGTCTCAATAAGGACGAGAAGGAGAAGAAAATAACATCTGTATAACGCCAATCATGCAACCGCTCACATGGGATTATGCGGTGTGCTACCAAACAATATCCTTGGTATGCTGGCTCTAGTCATTTAGTCGTTCGAAGTTTATAAGCACGCCGATGAGACCCAGCCCCGAAGGAAATGTCTTGGACACCTCAGATCAACACAAGACAACCATCGAGGCACCCAGGGCCACGGTGAGATCAACCCGGTTGGGTGGGTTAAAAGAATGGGTGTGGAAGTCCAGTCTCTTATGGCCCATCGTCCGGCTGGTAGTGGGGTGAGAGCAGTCTAAATTGGCTTGTACTGGAGGTGGTGGGCAAAGCTTGGAATCAGTGAGTAGGGAGTACACGTGTAAGAGACTCAGGTCAAAGATGGGCCGGGACGTATTATCTTGGGGCGCACTCGAGGCACCACTGCCGAAAGATCCAGAGGTTGAAAGTTGAGTAACAGCCGGGTCTCGGACTGAGAGAGAAAGCGGTGACGCTGATGGCTCAGGTGGTGTTGATGAATACGAAGAAGAGTGTCAAATGTATGATTCTCACCGGTAGATTCGAGTGACACTATGGGTAAGGCGGGCAGGTTTGGTAAACAGGATATGCCTGATTAGGAACATCCATAATGATACTAGGTACCTACCTAGGCAAGGTAGACACAAATGTCCAGAAAGAAAGAAAAAAAAGTTGTTTGGTCAAGTGATCATCCACTCTTTCACAGGCTGCCTCTGGGGAACCACTCGGAGGCCCTGTCGAGGAGTACCTAGGACCTAAGAGGTGTAAGAGAGGGTAGGTGAGGTACCTAGTAGGTAGGAGAGGGTAGGAAGAGGGTGGAAAAGGCTTGGGCTGAGATGGGAGAAAGTGGGGCGCTCAGATGGTAAAGGGTGGCCACGTGAGGGTGCGAACTTTCCAGGTAGCTAATCGGAAATCGGGAATCAACGGGTCTCCACTGCAGCTGCCCCGCTGCGAGAGGCGGAGGGAACTCAGGGAGTGACCTCAGCTGCAAGAAGGCTGCAGCCAACTGCTGCACCACATTCCATGTGCCGCGCCTACCTTCACTTTTTTTTCCTACCTCCACGACCACCACCACCACCACTACCTTCACTCACTACTACCAGCCTACCACCACCTTACCGCGACCTGGGTTCTTTTTCTATCTTGTTCTCCTCCTTCAGCCTGCACTTCCATCCGTCGCCCGGGGTGTTGTATTGGTTCTTTTCGTTTGAAGTGCTCTCTTCATTTCGCCTTGCGCCGCCCCTCCTGCAAAGAACTTCTTCAACCGCCACGAATCTGATGAGGAGGCAAGAACAATGACATGGAACAAACGACACTTGTGAATAGGCGTCGGACTTGACTCGACCTTTGGCCTCCTTCTTTCCCCGACTTCTCGCGCCATCCACCTCCTCCGCCTGGGCTCTCTTTTGTGTTTCTAGAATCCGGCTGAGCCTGCCCAAAGTACGAAGTACCTTACCTCACTTCAAGTGGACTCGACTCACTCGACGACTTACTATTGTGGAAGTGACTCTTCTAATATCACACTCTCACCACCCCCCGGACCAACTCATCTTAGACTCGATATAGCCTTGCGCCTTCCTCTCCTCACCTCTCACCATCTGCATCATCGCTGCCTTCAATCTATGCCCCTTGAGCGACACTCGTTATTCGGAGCATTACTGCTTCTGCCACTTCTTTCACATATTTCCTGGATTTGGGGTCGACTTATCTACAATACCACTGTTCATTGTCACGCCAATATCAAACAACGACTCCACATCTCGCTCTCGTTTGTGATGATCGCAACCACCTCTCTCAGACTGCTCTACTGAAGCCCTTCACCCGTGTGCAAGCAACAGCACCTTCCTCACGACAACAGCAACAACAACAACAACAACAACAACAACGACAATAACAAACTAGACGCCAGTATCGAAACGCAGTCATGGCATCGCCAAACGGGCCAAATGGTGAGTGAGCCCCGCCATGGACCGCCTTCCTACCCCTCCAAGCCCTAGGTCGACTGCTCTTTCCCTCTGCCAACCTCTGCCACAATCACAACCTCTCTTTGCCCATTATTTTGTGGTTTTCAAATACTTACAACCTTTCCCACAAAAAGGCCGAGCAAATTACATCAACGCCCAGCCTCAAACGCAGTCGTGGAATGCGCAAGCATTACTAAACCCTCGATCCTACGCCGTTTCAAACGCTGTCTCGAGGCGCAACTCACCCAAACCTCAGCACTTGTCGAATCGATCTACGCCAGGAATTCAAAATACCGCCAACAATCCTGTTGTCTTCCAGTTCGCGAGTCCCAACGACACGACTAGCGAGTCTCTGACACCTAGCATCACCTCGCGCGCTTCAACTCCTGTTCACGACGGCGGCATTTCACCATACGGAATGGCCAACATGATCGAGAGAATGAACGACGTCCAAGATCGCGCTGCGGCGCCCCTGCCTAAGCGGCGAAAGGTTGATACCCCCGACCCCGAGTCCGACGTCGATAACAAGAAGAGAATGGGGCCTGCCGGTAGCGGAATGCTCGGTGCGTATGTGAAGGAAAAGCAAGACGAAGGCAAGAAGGAGAATTCCAAGGTTTCTACCCAGACTGTGGACTTGACTGAGGAGGGCGACGATGTGGTCATGGTGGAGGACCCTGCAACCGAGGAGGTCTGCTATGGCATGCTCACCGGGTTCCTTGACTGCCACAAGGTACCTTCCGCCAAACCGGGCACGCAGAGCATCTTCGGAGCCGACTTCATGCCACCAGTTAAGATCGTTTTGAAACGAATCATCGGAGACTCGACCAAGAAGATCCAGGCCTACGACTACACGCGCGACATCATCGGAAATGTGGATGCCAATACAGCCAATGCTCTTGTTCCCCTGCTGGACTCCAACGTACGCCTCCGAACGGACTGCAAGATTCCTGCGCGTAGAAAGCAAGCGGATGAGCATCCGGGCCAGGCGATCTCGAGATCCTACCCCGTGGAAATGACACTGTACGGCCAGTACAGATTTGTCAAGGCTGTCGGCAAGCACTTTGAGAGATTCAAGATTGTTCTGCGCCATCCTAATAGAGTCGACAAAGGCGTTAGGTATGAGAATGTTCATACCGACAACAAGCCTAACCCAGCGCCTGGTGCCAGAAACCTGGCCGGAGCTCTCGCTCAGTACAACAATCATTCCTCGTCTACCTACTACACCAACCCCACTCCCCGCACTGTCGAAGAGATCAGATCGGATGTGATGGGCGTCTTCGACTCCATGGGAAAGACCGATGAGCTTCCTGAAATGGACCCGGCTCCTATCGTCACCACGGAGTTACTGAAGCATCAGAAGCAAGGTCTCTACTTCATGACTGCGAGAGAAAAGGAGTCGACGGCTGAGGAACGAGTGAAGGGATCCATGTGGCAGCTCAAAATTGGGCCCACTGGACAGAAGTTCTACTACAACGTCATCACTGGCCACCAAGAGCGGACTCTTCCCGCAGACACCCACGGTGGATTGCTCGCCGACATGATGGGCTTGGGGAAGACCCTTAGTATTCTCTCGCTCGTTGCCAGCTCGCTGGATCAGGCTAAGGAATGGGCAGGTCGCACACCAGTCCAGCCCGAGATGCCACCCCAGAAAGCTGGAGGGAAGGCAACAGCTTCGAGCTCCTTGCCTCTGACAGGCATCGCAATGAATGCCAAGGCTACATTGCTCGTGTGTCCCCTGAGTACGGTCACGAATTGGGAAGAGCAGATCAAGCAGCACATTGCGCCGGGAGAGATAAGCTACTATATCTATCACGGTTCGAATAGAATCAAAGATGTCGAGAAATTGGCCGAGTTTGACTTGGTCATCACCACTTACGGCTCTGTCTCTAGTGAGCTAGGCGCTCGCAGCAAGCGAAAGTCTGGCAAATATCCCCTCGAGGAGATTGGTTGGTTCCGAATCGTGCTGGACGAGGCGCACATGATTCGCGAAGTCGCGACTCTGCAGTTCAAGGCCATTGTTCGTCTTCAGGCCGCCCGTCGTTGGGCTGTGACTGGTACGCCCGTCCAGAATCGACTCGAAGACTTGGCCGCTCTCCTTCAGTTTGTCCGGCTGAAGCCATTCGATGACCGCAACAAGTTCAACCGGTTCATCGTGGACCCCTTCAAGGCCTGTGACACGGAGATTGTTCCGAAACTCCGCGTGCTTGTTGACAGTGTCACACTCCGCCGGTTGAAGGACAAGATCAACCTTCCGCCCCGAAGCGACCACATTGTCAAGCTCGACTTCACGGAAGAGGAGCGCGAGGTTTATAATCTCTTCGAGAAGAATGCTCAAGATCGCGTCAAGGTGCTTTCGGGTAACGGCGTACAGAAGGCATTGGGTGGTCATACCTACATCCATATCCTTCGATCCATTCTCCGGCTTCGACTCCTTTGTGCCCACGGCAAGGATCTCTTGAATCAGGAAGATTTAGAGGCCTTGCAGGGCATGACTGCTGACATGGCTATTGACCTTGACAGCGACGATGAGGACAAGAAGCCCGGCCTTTCTGATCGTAAAGCATACGAGATGTTTGAACTCATGCAGGAGACGAACACGGATGCTTGCAGCGCCTGCTCGAAGAAGCTAGGAGCCAACGACGACGCTAGCATCGAGTCCGAGGGACAGGAGGACATTCTCGGTTACATGACGCCTTGCTTCCACATCATCTGCGGTTCCTGCATTAAGGGTGTTAAGGAACAGGCTAGACGACTGCTCCCTCCCGGCCAGGCTCTGGGGCCTTGCCCTATCTGTTCCACCGTGATCAAGCCTGCCTACGTGGACATTCGTCGATCTCGACTGAAGGTAGAGCACGAGGGTCCTGCGAAGGAGAAGACTGCAACGAACGGCCGCAAGAGCTTTGGAAAATACACGGGCCCGCACACGAAGACGAGGGCGCTGGTCGAGGATCTGCTCAAGTCAAAGGCTGACACCGATGCGAACCCCGATGAGCCGCCGTACAAGTCGGTGGTGTTCTCCACATGGACCTCCCACCTTGACTTGATTCAGATGGCTCTTGACAATGTCGGTGTGAAGTACGTTAGGCTGGATGGCAGCATGACGCGTATCGCTCGAACGCAGGCGATGGACAGTTTCCGGGAAGACCACTCAGTCCACGTGATCCTAGTGTCGATCACTGCTGGTGGTCTTGGCCTGAACCTGACAGCAGGTAACAACGTCTATGTTATGGAGCCTCAGTACAACCCTGCGGCCGAGGCCCAAGCTATCGACCGTGTTCACCGTCTTGGGCAGAAGCGACCGGTTCGAACAGTTCGCTACATCATGAGAAACAGTTTCGAGGAGAAGATGCTCGAACTGCAGGAGAAGAAGAACAAGCTGGCTAGTCTCAGCATGGACAGAAAGGAGAGGGTTTTTGACAAGAGCGAAGCGGCCCGGCAGAGACTGCTGGATCTGCGAAGTCTTTTCAAATAAGCCTCGATCAAATCGGCGATGTGGAATTTTCGGCTTGCGCAAGCATATTATCGTGGCGTTTGGGAGTATAGGGAGGCAGGAATCCAGCAATGGAGTGGGGCGAAGCGAAGGCTTCAACGGTTTTCTTTCTTTTTTCATTTTAACGGCCCCTTACGAATGAGCTCACGACAATCTTATTCGGTGGCTGCGATTTCGGTGTTAGGACGGGGGAGGCAATCTCACCTTTCACGCGTTAACGGCGTGACAATGCGATCGATACCACTGCTTCAAGGTCTTCTATTCGATGATGAGAGCAACGGAGACGAGGTCGTTTGAGAGGAGGTAGGGGGAGTTGGGAAAGAGGCATCGAATCGTTCTTCCATGATTTGGTCATGGTTATGTCAACGTGTGTCAGACTAGAATTGCATTAGACGTACGTAGGCGTCTTGCTCTTGCAAAAGGCAACGCCCTTCGGATAGTCGAGGATAAATGATTGGTACAACTTTGCAACAGAGACTCCGTAGCATGGAGGGACAAGAAACATCCTGTCCCTAGGTACTTTCACATGTGATTGCTCGAGGACCCTAGGCGTATATTTATGGTCCTACGTTGGTCCCCGAAAAGTAGCTAGTTGTTGAACAGCCATGCAAGTCATTGTACAGAGCTGCTAAATGTATCTGGGAAGAGCAAGAGGGGGGGGCATCCCTGTTCTAGAGCATGTCATTGTTGAATAGCCCCCCCCCTCCCCAACCCGAGGTAAACATCCAAGCTATAGCGAGTACGCAGTATACTGTAAACGTCATGCGGTTCGTTTCGCCTGTTCGTGACTTGGGAGTTTGGGCGGGTGGACATGCTCTGCGGTGAGATGGTCCCGCATGAAATGACCAAAGCCTTTGTTGTGTGGAGTAGTATATTGACCTTTTTTTCGTGGTATCTCCCGAGCTCAAGGATTTTTTTTTTTTGTTGAGGGTGTGAGTAGGTAAGGTTGTAGTGTAGTAGGTAGGTACTGGTGTGAGTGTCGCTTTTGCGGCGGACCGCTACCTTAGTCGCCTTGGGCTCGTGCCCGTGTGAGACACGGATAGTCAGGCGGTTATATGGGCAGTTGGCAGGTGAGTGAGCATTGAGCGCAGACAGACAGCATTGTGAGCGCCGCGCCCCCCCCCCCCCCACCGCGCGGCGGCCGCGCCGTTCGTCCGGGTCTCCGCCCCAACCTGGGAGATCTGTTAGGCTGTTTGTTGACTTGCTTACCTTTTGGTCTTGGGCGCCAGCTACGGCACCTTATCGGCCGTGTGGAGCATCTCTCCCCGCCAGATTCCGTCAGAAGGGGGCAAGACGGCTCGGTAGATGACGAGAAGCGTACAAATAAGGAAGTGAACCAGGGGCAAAAGAAAAGCATGTGATTGAGGCTTCAGGTTGTATGAGAGCGTGGAGACGTACCTGGCTTACCTGGATGGTATCAGCTAGTGTAGATGGGAGAATGCTGATGAGCTTCTTCAAACGTGGGGAGAGAGATGGCGAGGATGAGTTAAGCCCTGAGCAATCACCGCGTGATGACCGACACAACTGTCTTGGTCCAGCTGGCCTAGCAGTATTTTAAGGTTATCCCTAGAGACCAAGTTATAATGATCAGTTATTCACAGATATTGGCAAGTACAAGGTTTGTTGAAGTGAAGCTTATTGTTATTGTCATTCTTGCCCTTTCGATGGGCTTTCCATTTTTCTAGTCTAAACAGTTTCTCGTTACTGTTATAGTGAACGCCTTCTTGCAATGCCTAGCCCCGCAAACGCCTAAAAATGTCCCATAAGTGTGAGGTTGGCGATTGCTCTCATTTTCAGTCGAAGCTGAAGTGTCGAAGGCGCGTCACCCTTCAACGGCTTGGCTATACCGTGATGACGATGGTTTCAACAGAGCCAACCCAAGACCAGCTCGTCTCTACCAATCTGTTGAAGTGAAAGTGAAGCACTCCCACGTCATCCGCCTCGATTTGTTTGTTTTTAAACAAGCCTCCCAAAGCCTCCCAAAAGTCATTAAATTGCCCCATCCATCATCTCGTTCATGCAGCGTCGGCGCTGGCAACGGGGACAGCAACACGAGTGAGCTGATCTCCCGCACGAACAATGCGCTCGCCACTTGAGTCGGTGACGGTGGTCATGTCCTTGTTCTCGTACTGGGCACGCTTCCAGATCTCAACCTCACAACCTCCACGGAGAACACCGACACGCATGGTAGAGAGCAGGTTGTGGGCGGCGTTCGAGTGGAGGTAGACACCACCGTTGAAGATGGCAGTGGCATCCTTTCCGAGTGCGGAAGAAATGAGAGCCTTGCCACCGGGATGTTCCTGAATGAAGTCGGTCACGTCGTGAATGACACCGGCAATGGCAACAAGACCTCTGCCGTTCTTGGCCTGTGCCTTGAAGTCGTCCCAGTCGATGACAGGTAGCTGCTCCAAGGGAACACCCCAGTCGAGCTTCGCGCGCTTCTGGTCGAGCTTCTTCTGCAACTGCTGAACACGGCCCTTCTCGATCTCGTTCTGGCGGAATTGCTTGAGATCGGTGGCGAGGCCAAGCTGCTTCCAGGTCCAAATGCACCACTTAGTGGGGTCGTACTGCCACCACTGAATGGCGTTGCGGTAGTCGGAGGGGAACTCGTGGTGGAAGTTGTGGTATCCCTCACCAAGGGTGACGAGGGCAGTAATGACGTGGTCACGAGGTGAGTTGCGGTCGTCGAAGGGCTGGTCACCGAGCCAGTGAGCCAGGGAGTTGACGCAGAAGGTAGCCTGCTGAACGACGAAGATACGGAGAATTCCGCCGTAGACGTAGCCACCGAGCCAGTCACCCCAGCCGAGACCGCAGAAGACCGTGGGGAAGATGACACCCATGGCGAGGACGCACTTGATGAAGTGAACGTGCTGCCACATGACGACGGGGTCCTCGTTGAGATCGGAAATGTCGGTACGACCCATACGCTTGGGATCCTGCTTCATGACCATCCAACCGATGTGGCTGTACAGGAGGCCCTTACGAACGGAGTACGGGTCCTTGTCGGTATCGGTGTAGCGGTGGTGGGCACGGTGTCCGTGAGACCACCATCGGATGGAACCCTCAACGGCACCGGCGCCGACAGCGGCGAGGTAGATTCTGAGAGGGAGGCTGGCTTTGTAGGAACGGTGAGCCCACAGACGGTGGTAGCCAGCGGTGATACCGAGACCGGTGTTGAAGTAGTAGATAACGGCGAAGACAGCAGTCTTCCATGTAAGAGGAATCCAGTAGGAGCAGATGAATCCAATCAAGGGGACAATCAAAATAAAAGTCGTGTTGAGCCAGTTGACGTGCTTGTACCAATTGCTCGCGGTAATAGGCTGAGTTGAGCTATTCTACACGTTAGTGGCCATGTCATATTGGTTTTATTGAGGAAGCTGTGAACGTACATGTGAGGCTTCTTGATATCGTAGGCCTTGGCACGGGTAGGAACGTAGTCGGAAGTTCCATCGGGGAAGTTCTCGGCCTTGGTGACCTTGGCGTCGGAAGATGAAGTCGTCGCCGACATCTTGAGGAACGGAGCCAATAGGCTACGAATCTGGGGATCGTAGGTTGTGATCGGAAAACGAGTAATCCGAGATGTCTCTTGGTAGACAACTCCAACGATGCTTGGTGAAGAAGCAACGTTTGCAATCAGACTTGCTGATCAGAAGTCCAAGTGGGTAGTGGACTCTCGAGGGAAGAAGAGGTCTGAAGGAGGAATAACAGAGTGGAAGGGGTGGGTGAAGAGTTGTGAATTATATAAAGGGAAAAGGATAGATTGAAAGGGCCCCAGTAAGGAGGGAACAGGTACGGAGGCCGGGGTACCTTTGGGCGAGGTGTCCGCCACCCACCAGGTTCAAAATCCCAGCAAACGAGAGAGTGGAAAGGGTGGGATGGTGGTGGGGAGGGGGGTCAGTGAATCAGATCAGTTAGTTTAGACCCAGGTCAAGTCACAATCAGCCGAAAAAATGCAAAGACAGATGGGTTTCGTGGGCCGTGGGGTTAGACTTGACTTGACTTTTTTTTTTGCCCTCGTTGCTGGCACGCCGCACCGCTGGATGGGAGGAAAGGGCGGGACCCTCTCGATCTGGGCCCGGGATTTCCAGGCGGAAAATGGGCAGATGGGAAGGGGGAAGAAGAAGCTTCCTCGCGAGACCCGCCCACAGGATTCGTTGTCCTGCCTCCTTCCCGAGAGGTACCGGGCGACGCGTGTATCCGAATGGCGGGAACACTGAGGGCTCTAATCAGTACTTCGTACCTTCCATTCCCTTCAAACACCTTGCGGAGAAGGTACCAGCAGGCTGCGCTTCTCGACGATGCAAAAACATCAGGTTGACAGGGCAGGAACGAGAGAAATGTACTTTCCCCCATTGCCTCCTTCCTGCCACAAGCCGGAAGGTGAAAGGTACCTCACTTCTAACCTGGGGATGGGCAAAGTCCATGTCCCCCTTGCAGGTGCACCAATGAGTGTGTGTGTTGCAAACCGACCAGAATAGGAAGTGACCTTCTCCTTGCCTCACATCTATCACAGTAAATAGCCATGCATAAGCAGCATAAGCAGGTATTTTTCTTGACTTTGGGTAGTAGCTACACCCAATGATTACCAAATCGGCATACGAACCACCCAGTTACACTTCGGTACTCTGCGAGTCTGCAAATTGTAAGCGATGAATGATCGGTGTGCGTTACGACTGCCTTGTGATTCAGAGACCTCGAGACTTGGACACTTGAATTCATGCAATTTCTCAGTCTGTCCGCCTCTGGTCTGACTTTTGGGCATCCAACAACTTACATCCTAACCTCACGCCCACTTGCTGAACATCTTCATCCATCAAAGACGTACCTTTCTTCGTTGGGATTGAAGCTTGGAAAGATTCAACTCCTATTAAGATCCCGCAGAGGAGCCCTTCGAATTGAACCATGGACCAACAAAAACCGATCCAATGTCATCAATATCGACGCGAACAGGAAGAAACATGCCATGAACAGCCCGACAGTCGATAATCAGAAGCAAATTCGGAGCCTGCCAACGCATAGGAACACTCCGCACAGCCGAGGATAGGACGATGAAAGGCCCCAGATCAGGTCACACTTTCCGTTGGCTTTTTACGACACCCTGTCTGTCCCGCAAGCTCTGGGGTTTGTTCACCATGCCGTAAAGTGCCTTGAGGTTGTCAATCTGCAATGGGCGACTGGGCTGGTAAGCACGCACGAGATGTGGTCCGAAAAAAATGTCCCGGCTCCCAACAAGTTCCCCAACGCTTTTCAATATGACGGCCCGTTCATTGGCGGAAGCAGGGGGCTGCCCCTGCCATGTGGCCGCCGCTGGGGCGGGGCGGATGGGCGGCTGGAATTGACCATTCTCCATTAGGAAGTCAGCTCCACATTCTACCTCCAGATCCCACGACTCCAATGTGTCTCCAGGGCTGAAATGAAGACCTGCCATTCTCTCAGAAATCGCACCAGACATGTTCATACTTCGCATCAACCATGTTGGCTCGATCATCATTCCCAGACTGAGGATCGCTTCTTATTCCGACGCTGTCCCCAGATCCCCATGACGGTGGCAAAGTCTCGTACATCACTGTCGGCGCTCGGCTCCTAGGCGAGTTACGACGCAATCGAAAGACGTTTCGACCATCATCGAGCGCCGTGAGCCTTTGGGTCCTTGGACTTTCACGTTCCCTTGGCTCCGTAGTTTCTGTCTCACCGTACTTGCGGCTGTAACTTTGTACCTGCAGCTGCCCATCACACTGCCGATTAGCACATCTCATCAATAGCTCTTTACCGCCCTTCAGGCGATTACAGGCAACGACCACTTCTCAGACCGGAGCGCATCACTTACTTTTGTTACTTTTGAGAAACACTCACCAGTCGCAAGCTCTGAATTGGCTGGTTATCATACCAACTGGTTGATGAGCATGTCTCCAACAGTCCAACTCTCTGTTCACTATTGCGCCCCCGTTGGATCATGCGCAGAAACTTACATGCCGAAGCAGCAGAAAGGCTCGGAAGATAGAACCACCAAAAAAAGGGAATAATCAACAGTGGCGGTGGCTTGTGCAATCCACGTTCGCCCTCAACATGTTCCCCACCAGAGCTCCATTCAATGACGGAAGTCTCTCGTCGCCCCCGAGCTTTCCTGTGGTAAGGCTCCCCCATCGACAGGGGCTGGCCTTGTCTCTTTTCCATTCCTTATCGCCGAGGCGATCACATCGCCCAACTCAGGATTACGCCAACTGCCTCACCCACTTTCCTCCATGGTCACTCTCTCGAACATTCTCGGTCAGCGGCAAGAGAACACCGATGACACCCACGAGCCAGCTCCTTTTCGGTGTGCCAAAAGTATCCTCGGCAACTCCAGCTCCCAGGTCCATATGCGACACACCCAGTCCGGCCCTTGATTTCGCGTTCCCCGGTGATCTTGTTAAAGAGAAAGACGACATCCGCTCATCCCACTCCGGCATCCCGGCCCATCCCCAACAGAAACAGGACCCTGCCCCGCAATCCTCCGCCCCAGTGCTGCAGGACACAACAGGGATGAAAGTTATCTTTGCCTCGCTATCGTCCCGAGGTTGTCTGCCCGTGATTATTTGGCGAACAATCTTCTGGCCATGCACATTCTCGATGCTCCCTCTACAGCGGTGGCAAGGGTCACGTGGTTTCTCACCATCATACACTTGAACATTCAAGGCCCACGACGGTCATTTGCAGTGTACAATCGTAAAGGGACTCCAGGGCACTGTCTTCCAATCTTCAGCTGGTTGGGCTGACTTATTCTGGAAGATTTCTATGCTAACCCGATCTGGCGAGGCGCGCCCTCTCGCACTTGGCCGACGCCACACCCGATCCGCCCTGCCAATCCCCGTCATCACCACAGGAGCAGAGAGATGCACTTTGGCTGCTGGCACTCTTCTTTCTCATCCCATCCTTTTTGCAGCCGCTGCTGCCCAGAGCTCTCTATCCGTACCTTAATATCCTTAGCCGCACCTGAGTTGTGTGAGGCGACCCAAGCTCCAAGCTCCCTTCCCGAGCTTGCCCAGCTTGACGCCCTTGTCACACACCTACCTTGCCGTACTTACTCCAAAAACTCGGGAAAGGGGGATCAGCATACTTTCACACACCGCTCTGGTCTTTCCAAAGTCCAGACTCGCCGTTTTTTGCTCAAACGTACACTAGCATCTAGGCCGGTTTCCCTTGAAAAGACTGCCAAAGCAGTGGCAAATCGACCGCGGAAAGCCCCAAGTGGGTGACAAAATCGATTTCCTCTCAGGACATCCGAGCACCCCTTTTCAACATCATTCAAGCATCACTAACTTAGGAAATAATATTTTTTTAAAAAAATAGCTTCTAAGGCCTCATTGTGACCTCTATACGGAGTAGAAATTTTGATTCTATCAAATAGTGGTTGTAGTGGTATAGGCGAAAAGGGTATTTCTGAGGATGTATGGCCGGAAATCGATTTTGTCACCCACTTGAGCCCCTTGAGCTCACGGAGTACCTCCACATCTTATTACATGACTTACACTGACTATTGGTCTCGTTGTAAGCTCTGCGCGGGCTAAAGGGTCCTGGTACAGGAGCCACTCCAAGAAATACCTATGTCCTAGTGTACACTAATAAGGGGCAATTGCATACAGAGATATTTGCAAAGGGTGAGCTTTTCTAGGCACTACCGTGCCTAGAATAACTTCGGAACCCCAATTGATCTCGTCGTACAGCTAACTAGACAGTAGCCATCAACGGCAATCACCCATGAGTGAATAAAACAACTGACCGCTTGTATGTGGCTGATACAACTGATAGGAAAGATGGGCGATCCATCTTGTCACTGGGGTCCTCACTTTGGACAAACCATTCACTTGAGCTGCAAAGTCCTTTACGCATACATGATTACGTTTCTCGTCCAACTATGGTGTTCAAAGCCAGAGCTCTACTTTCGATTTCACGATATCCCACAATGCAAGTCGATTCACGTCCCGAGTCGTGGTGAGGATCGAGGTTGACCCAATGTCGTCTTCTATTTCACGTACAGTGTTCCCCGGACCTCTACACCAAGGCTATGCCGCAAAAAAAACCAAAAAAACGTTGTGACCACCAACTCGATTCGTATGCCGGCAGCATCACCGTCAAGAAACAGAAAAGTAGAAACGGCGCCTTCCTATGCCTAGACAATCAACATGCGCCTATGCAAAATCGCCTTCAGTTTTCCCCCACTCCTAGTCTTACATCATATCATTTCTGGGCATCTGTTGTCGTTGCTGTCGTCGCCGTTACGAAGTCATCATCAAGGGATGTCTTCTCTCGCATCGTTAGCTCGTCAGTATTGATATGTGCCGCGCCAACCCCTTTGAGTTCTGGCGTATCTGCCCCTTGAGCTACCGTAGGACCAGCTGTAGAGGGTACCTGAGTAGTAGTGAGTGGCTCCGCCGTTGCCGCCTCTTGTGTCGTAGATTCGAGCCCTGGTTCGGCCGTCTGAGCGGCATCGGTTTCGAACACAGTTTTAGCGACTGTCAGGTCGTCAATAGCTGGCCCCTTTTCTGTCGAGTCCGCTGTCGTGACATTTTGTTGCCCATTTCTGTTCAGTTCTTCGGGTTCTGTTTCCCCCGTCTGTCCGGGCGCTGATTGCCCTGCTGTTCCTATTCCGTTTGAAGAGCTCTCTTGCGTACCTTCAGATTCTCTCACATTTACCTCCTCTTCCTCCACGTTTTCCCCATCTGTTTCGATATCCTTGATCGTCATAGGACTGGCCATTTTAGTTCGTGTCTCAACGGGATTGACAGTAGCATACGCTGCGTCCAACTTGTGACTTCGCAACGTGTTAACTAATCCTTCTCCAATGAGCCTTTTGCCATCTTGTCCTGGCGTATGGTCGAGTTCAGCCCGATCGAGGGCAGCGAGATCGCTGGATAAGGGAGTCCACTGCAATGCTTCCAGCTTTTGTCGGACTGACTTGCTTGTCTCTTCCAATGGCTCGGGCGTGACGACGGAGTCCTTGCTTGTTGTCGGTGTTGCGCTCTTTTGATCATAAACCTCGTCTGCCCCAATGTCGCTGTACGATGGTGCAATATTTCTAGCTTCAGCCCAGCTGGAGACATTACGTCCCATATTAGGCGAGTCGCAAGGCCCATAATGACTTGGCAGCGGGCTAGGGGGAGAGCGGCCTCTAGTGTAGTAATACGGGTCCTGTGAGAAGCCCCTTGTCGGTTCGTCAACGTAAGGTTGGCCCAGGTTTACGTACGACCAGTCGTGAGCTGGCTGAACGGTCTTGACCCTCGCAAAGCCGTGGTTGCTGTCCACGAAGTATTCCTGCATGGTATAGCCATCGTCTACCGAGATTGACGGGGGTGCCATGTCGTGTCCATCCGCAGGCTCGGGAAAGAGGGACATGAGAGACGAGGCCTGTAACCGAAGGCGTGGATCTTCGCTCAGGCAAATGTCTACGATTTGACGATACCAATCTGGAACCATGTATTCGTCTCCGAGCTGTAGCGGTCGTCCTTGGGCCTCGGGCTCATCATCCTGTGCTGCCAATGCCCACAAGACCATGCCCAGTTGATAAAGGTCGGATTTGACGCCGATGTACATGGAGATGCGCTGGTTACTTTCGATGAGAGGCGTTGCTTCTGGAGGCTCCCAGCCCACCGGACAGCCCCTTCTGTTAATGTCAATAATTTTGGCATCATCGTCATCGTCAATGACTATGTTTGAGAGAGTAAAATCGCCCTGCACAAAGCCAGATTCGTGAATATCTGCCAAGCCCTGTACGATTTGGCGTGCCCACTTCTCACGAATCGGCCAGGGCAGACCTAACTCTGAGTCCTGCTTGTTATCATAAATAACATCAATAAGCGCACCATGAACGGCGTAGCTGATGAGCAGTCCCTTGACGTGCTCATCTTCGTCATCAACCACGACACCATAGAACCGGATAATGTTCCTTGAATACCGGAGCCGGTTCAGAGCGTTGATCTCGTAGAGGAACTCGTCAATAGTGTCGGGGCCGGGAATCTCCTTTTTGATGAGTACCTCCCCCCCTACGGACACCTTGTAGACAAAGCCGGACATGTGAGAGTCGAAGACAATGTCCTTTTCTCTTATCCTGCGACACCCCAAGTGTTGGACTTGGCGGAAGGTAGGGTACTGGATGATTTCCTGTCGGATATTAGCACTGACTGATTTTCCTCGGGACCCATCAACTCACATTGACATCTTCAACCACATGTACATGAAGGCGACCTTCCGTGGTTTGGAGTTTCAGGTTGGTGACTGATGGGTAAAATTGTATGTCCTGCAGGCTATCTCTGATGGCTTCGTAGATCTTGGAACTTTTGTCACGTTGAGATTTGGTGTGGAGCAAGTCCATCTCGAGAGAGTTGTCCGGGGCGTTGCGATAGTCGAGAGAAATGGTTACTCTACGCCAGTGGGTTGGAGTCTCTCGGTATGTAACGAAAAACTTCTCTCTCTTGGACTTATCCCGGAAGTGCATGCTGAGGTTGAGAATCCAAACATTTTCGAGCTCATCATGAATCATAGCCTCGTAGTGAGATTGAGATGTCGTTACTGAGTGGGCGTCCGAATTAGATTGAATCTCTTGCGCATGTGATTCGTCTGTCGTGGGTTCTGCTGCAACTTGGGATACCATCTGACCAAGACTGACTTCGGCCTTTTCCTCGACAGGGCTGACGGGGGCAGATGGGGCAGACTGGACCTCGTATGCATTTTCGAAAAAGTCCGGTGCGCTAGCTCGGGGAAAGGATTGTGTCTGTGACGCCGCGCGTGACGACTGCACACGTCTGTCCACTGATAGAGCACGTCTCTCTGCCGGTGAGGGTTCAACTGGTGCGAGGTTGTTTCTACGCTCCGACTGTTGGCGTTTGAAGGTCTGCACGCGAGGAAGTCCGGGCACGACTTTTCTCGAGACTCGACGCACCAGGCCAGTACTTTGCTGGTCATCGGAGTCGGGGTCAGCCTCGGGTTCGGGCTCGGGCTCCTTGGTCTGGAGCGGGCCGACGGATGCCGGGGCCGCATTGTTTCGTCCGAAGAGTTTACGAAGAAAGCTGGTGGACTGATGGCCCGATGAAGGCGGCGGTTCCGCAGAAGACATGTTGGGTTGCGCCATGATAAGTTGAGGAAGATGTACAGCTTGCCAACTCGGTTGGACTTTGGAGGTCGTCAAGGTGAGCCGATCAGGACACTGACGGTGTGAGGTGAGGCTCTAAGCGGTGTGGTTCTGGGGACGAGGTGTTAATTATGGATAGTCCCGCAAACCTGGTCCGGAAGCGAACCAAGCGGGTGACAAGGATGGGCCTTGAAGCGAAAGACGGTCAACCTCCAGCCTGGTTTTGACCGGGCTTGGTGCCAGGTCGGAGCTAAATTGGGCTGGCAGCGGCTGGGATGTGTCCGGGCGCGGGGAACGCGAGACAAGAATGACGGCGGGCGTCTTTTGCGGACGTTAAATTGTTGCAATTCGAGCGCGACGGAGTAGATGCAGGCAACCGTGGGCAAGATGGGACATCAGACGCTGTGACGAGATAGGATGGAAACGTGCAGAGAAGCAAGGGCGAAGATGACCATGTTCAGACGAGAATGACGGTGGCGGGGGTCGAGGGATTGGCCGGTACTGGACGGGCCTTTGGAGGAATCTCAAACCCCCGAATCAAGAGGCTTTCGATGATTACTTGGTGTGCGTGTGTCCGTAGGTAGAAGCTAGATGCGGCGCATGTGTTTTTTTCGTCCGGGGTTGTTCGAAAGAGAGTTTTGGCGAGTCCGAAGCACTGAATAAGCTCGGATGGGCTCACTTTGGATGGCAGTTGTACAAGTAAGAGCGGCAATAAGTCGTCTCACGTCCGCACGTCTGCATATGCTTTGCTTCGTCTTATTTCCACAGCGATGAAGGTGATGACTTTGGCGAGCGACGTGATTCGTTTGGGCCAAGGCGGGGTGGCAGTGTAGCCTGCGGGAAGAGAGCTATGTTTGATCGCTCCGCGGCTGGGCTGATTAAGGGAGTACAAATAGGACAGTAGCGTCAGAAAGGGTAGGATGACGGAGGACGACGTAGGCGTAGGGATAGATAGGCGAGCGGGAGAAATATGTATTGATTGACGAGGATGTTGGATGGGTGGACGTATGTCGTTAAACTCGGGGTCTGGATATGTATGGCTGGGTTCGCGTTGACCGGACGTGCGTCGTGAGCTGCTGGGCGGCGGCAGTGTTGTTGGTGGTGGTGGTGGTTGGCGAGTACGCAGGCTTGGTGAGATGAGGCGAACGTTGGACTTTGGATGATTTGTATGGAAATCGGGCGGCAAGAAGATGACCGGGGGCTTTCGAGAAGAGGAAGAGGGGGAGGGGCACCGTTGACGGTTGCTGTGGACACAATGAAGGTCGTGGGGTCGTTCAGCGGTTGCGTCTTTTGCGGTTTTCCTTTTTCTCTCTCTTTCACGGGACGGTACTGTGCAAGGTACGAAGTCGAATCTGCAAAGAGGAGCTGTAATGTACCATATCCAGAGTAGTGCAAGCGCATGCAGGAGAAGCGCGTGAAAGTGAGCAGGGCCGCTGCGAGGGCAATATTGGGTCCCACCAGGTCGTGTTTCTGGTTTGCTGCGACTCTAACGAGAGGCTGGGAGGCTGGGCACCGGGTGAGGCCTTGTCAAGCTCCCGTGCCAATAGAAATACCGGGTGAAGGAGCGGGAGTTCTAGTGGCGCTCTTCAGATACCGTAAAGTACTCCAAAGTATGTACGTACGGTACGAATAAGGCATGTGCCCCTTGAAGGAACGAGGCCACTGGGAGTGCATACATTGAGAGTATTTATTTCATGGGGAGAAGAAAAAGACGTGGCCAGTGATAGTAAAGACTCTAAAATGTCAATGGCTGACGGGAAAGTGCCTATGAGCGGACGCTAAGGCGCTTGATATTGTGACCGAGTGACAACCCACCAACAATGCGGGCGGGAGACGCACGTAAGGTATTTTGTACCTCACTTTCCCACTTACCTTAAGGTGATACCTTTCTCAACTTGGTAGATGAGCATTGTCAATCAGTGAAAGCTTACTTCCATTTTTCTTGCCCCTTTTGCTTGTCTGAGATAAGGTACCTAGTTGGCTCTTTCCTCAAAGTTCCTGAAATGTGATGCTTAGGTAGATGGAAGGGAAGGTACATACGGTGACATGCCTTGAGGAAGGATAGGTAGGTTCCTCAATTGGTAGGTAGGTACCTTCCCAGACTCAAGATGGACGGTTGCGCTACTAAGGCGGGAGGGCACGCCTGGCGGGGAAGCTTGGCCATTTCTGGAAGAGGCGGGTGGGACTTCCCCTACTCTGATGCGCTGGCTGTCCCGATATTTCCACTTGGGCGTTAAACGCCGTTGATTTGAAGCTGACTAGACTTACTTTAGGGGCCTAGAAGTTAAGGGGGCTTCCCCTCTCGTTGGCAAACGTGCCGAGTTAGGATGGAATTCCATGCCTTCCAGGTGGTGTTGGTTCAGGTGCGTCGTGAACCTTCCATAGTCCCTGGCTTCTCGCCAAGGCAGGGAGTACAACACTTTGACGTCTATCCTTCTTCCATCATCGTCACTTCATCCCTTTTTCTGTGCACACCTCACCCCAAAATCATCTCATCCACAGACAGCGTCAAGGCGAGCTGAGACCGGGACCGCGGGACCCAGAACGACAACTCAGCTGCAGCCCGAGCCCGCCCTCCTTCACGAACTCTTCCCCATGCTGCTTCTCTTAGCGCATCTCGTCTCATGTACGATGACCTCCGAATCCAGCCCTCCTCTGGCGATTGGGTCCCGAATTATAATTCTGTGGGCGTTGGGTTCGTTGGGCTCGCATCCAAGCCCTTTCTTCCAAACCTGCAAACATCCACATCGTCACTAGGGACTGCAGTTTTCCAGATCCCTCAATCAATTGGCCTCACATTCAATCATCCATCCATTGACCGCCCTTTGCTTTCCATATTCGACCCACAACTTGATATAGGGGAATGCCATGGCACTCATGGGTACGGGCACTGTCAGCAGACCAAGATCAGATACGCCCAGCACTTTCGATGATACGATCGCTGCCGCTAAGGCCAGGGCCCGGCAGGGCATGTCATAATGGACCCCCGAGATGCTTCGTTACCTTGGTCAATTGATGGGTCAATCGCTCAAGGACTGCCTATCTTGCTACAGATCTGATCAGGGGGTCTGGCCGATTTCGCTTCTCCGCACTCGTCGCTTCCGGCTCAACAACCTGGTTATTACCAGAATCAAGTCTCGGCCGTGCGAGGCAAAGATGGCTCAACTCCAAGAAGAGCAATGCTTCTATACATCTATTGAGAGTCAATGGGTCACGCAGAGATTTTGGACCCGCTATATCCAAGGGACGACAGCTCAATGGGAAGCTCTTCGCTTACCGACCTGCGCCAAAGATTCCATTATTGCGCAGTCTCGCAATTGATGCATCTCCTCCGTTTTGTTGCGTCGAACTGCGTCGGACCATACCTCTCGAAGTATTAAGCAACAAGGACGAACCTACCCACGTGCTCGTCTCTCCTCTGCGTCAAAGCCGTCTGCTGCACGACCCAGAATGTTCATTCGTAGTCTGGAGGCCAGCACATCACCAATCAACGATGCTGGACATACTTTCAACCTCCACTGCCTGACACTACCTTCACTACTTGCAATGTGGCACGACAGGGAGTGAGACTACCACAGACGATGGAACCGCAGCATAGCAATGCAGTGCATACAAAGATGGACGAACGAGCGGACTGGCCCGGCGTCATCCAGCATAACCCTGTAGAAGTCGGTTGCAGTGCCACCATCTCATCAAGAATTCAAATCTTAGAGAAACGAACCAACGACGGCCTATCTTGGGACCGTTGATGCGTTTGAAGGGAGCTTACGGAGACCATAACAATAAAAGTGTCGGATGGCCTCGGGTGTCTGCACTGTCTGTTGGCTAACATCAGCGGCCGGGTCAGGGGTGTGTCTTCCACACGCTGCGTGCATTTAGGCATCGACGCAGCCCAAATGATGAGGCTGTCTTGCTGTTGACAGGCTGGCAAAGTGTTCCGCGGGACGGCTTGTATCTCTTGTCAAGCGCACGCTGACATCAAGGTGTTGAACTTTGCAGACGCCTGCCTGCGATATGCAATCTTTGAGTAACTACACAGGAACTCCTGAAAGCCCGGATGCTGACGCTTTTGTCGTTGCAACCTTACCCGCCATCCTGTTCGCTACCACAAGCGCCAGGAGCAGGCATAGCCATGCCTCGTCAAGCGCCGCATCTCAACCGACCTGGAGATCTCCCGTGTCCGGTGCACTGAGAAGCCGGCTTTAGAGATGAACGATCGATGATCGGTGGCGAGACGAAAGAGCAGAACGCAATACAAGGGTCGTGTCGTTTGCCCTTTTGACACTCACACATCCCAGCCAGTCTGGATGTCTACCCGCGAACCCCACCGATCCCGCGTGGACGGATGGGCGTGGCACACTGGGTCAGACCCTGAGTAACCCAGAAGAACCCACCCCACCTCGCTGTCAAATCGAAATGCTAAAAGGGAGCTAGAAGCGTTGTCACCAATCTGGACGGCATTCGATGTCGACGTCGTCGGAGCCTCTAGCTGCTACGGATTGGGCCACAATCAGGCACACAAAACATGTCACCATGACTCGGTTCTATATCGTACTGTAACCTTCATCATATATCACAAACGCGAAGACTTGTGTCCTGCACTCCGGCAGCACGGAGACGTACGCTCCACCGTTCGATACCCCCGAGGCTACAATGGCCTCTGGCGATTGGCAACCAAGATGCGCGGCACCGCCGTCTCACCAGCACCATCGCTGCGGCCGTTGACGTACATACTACATACGCGGTGGCCAGGTTGGCCGCATCTGCAAGCGACAACGTTTCCGGCAAGCTGGTCCTCTCCTCCCTTGGCTACCGCTCCACACGTTGTTGCTCGCCTCGAACGGCATCAGCGGGAGGTCACCACACCCCCTGCTCATCGGAAAACCAATCGAAGGGGCAATGCTGGCACTAACGAACTGTAACTCATGCCGCAACATACCATTTGGGGAGGAAACAAGCTTCGTTATGTGGCTGTTCGCCGAGTGCCTTACGACGGACGGCTTACGACAAGTGGTGGTAATATACAAGAATTCGCTTACTCTGGCCTGTCCCGAAAGCTAGCTACCATACCCTATGCAAGCATCGCGCGCCCTGCTATTCCCTCACACAGCCGCCACTGCCTATACGCGAGACTGACTGCTGCGCAATCTAACCATCCTATGCAATTGGGTGTCGCTGCAACCCTAGTCTTACAAAGCCGAGTCCGGTTGTTTCTTCCGATAACACCGCCTGAAAACGGCAACCAGCCAAACAATTAAAATAGAAAAAAAAAACCATCTAGAGTAGAGATGCAGTATCGAGAGGAGGGGTTGTGTGTGTGTGTGTGGTTGTTGTTGATGTTGGTATGCCGTAACATTTTTATGCGAGTTCGTCTAATCGTCCGGCTTTGGTTTTTGATTTTCCAATAGACAGTCAGTCCAGTCTGCTATCCGCCCTCATCCGCCCATTGGCAATCTTTACCTTGCCAGAATCCTCCCTTGCGGCGCCTCTGTGGCCCCCACAGGGCGTTGAGGATTTGGGGGTTGAGGCGCGGGGGACGGGTCATCCCAAACGGGAAGGGGGAAACTGGGTGTGTCAATGGATTGAAACCATCTATCGCGGGTGAACAATGTCGTGGAAAATCTGTTTGTAGATTTTTTTGGCTCTCCTCTTTTCCCTCGCCCCTAAGGGAGGAGGCGAGTGGTTGGAGGTGGTGGTGATGCATCTAGTCATCGTCCTCATCGTCAGAATCGTCCCTCTTCTTCTTCTTCTTGTCCTTCTTCTTCTTATCGTCCTGGTCCTTTTTCCACTCGCACGTCTTGCACTTGTTGGCGGCCTCGCGGTCGAGCTCCGGGAAGATGAGGTCAAAGACGTCAGAGTACCATGCCACGGGCTTGCCCTCGATGCCCTCCTTGATGTTCTGCAGTGACATTGTCAGCATTATTTCTGTGAAGTTCAAGTGTGAGTAGTAGTTGTAATTGTAAGAGAACGTACCTCTGGGAGCTCGAGCCAGTCGGACATGCAGTCCTTGGGGAAGATAATCATCTTGCAGCCGGCGCGGCGCGCGGCGACCGTCTTCTCGCGCAGCCCGCCGATGCGAAGGACCTTGCCGGTGAGCGTGAGCTCGCCCGTCATGGCGACGGTGGGGTTGACGGGGGTGTCGAGGGCGAGGGAGAGGAGCGAGGTGGCCATGGTGATACCGGCCGACGGCCCGTCCTTGGAGACGGCGCCGTCGGGGACGTGCAGGTGCAGCCTGGCCTTGTCGAAGAAGTGATTGTCGGGGAAATCCCTGACCATGAGGGACTTTGCAAACGAGTAGGCAATCGTCGTCGACTCCTTCATGACGTTCTTGAGGTTGCCCGTGATCTCGAGCCCGGGGCGGCTGCTGGGTCGCAGGGGCGCCTGGAGGATGGACTCGATGTACATGGCGGCGCCGCCCATCTGGGTCCACGCGAGGCCCATAGCCACGCCGGCGGGGTTGACCTCGTAGAGGCGGTCCGAGGTGAAGACGGGAGGGCCGACATAGTCGACGAGGTTCTCCTTGCCAATGGTGACGTGGACCGTGTCGGGAACGTTGAGGGCGACGCGGGGCTTCTCGGCGGTCGGCGTCTCGGCCGGCTGCTCGCCCGTCTCGCGCACCTCCTCGGCCTTCTTCTCCGACGCCTCGAGCGCCTCCTTGCCGTCCTCGGTCAGGGCCTCCTTCTCCGGGAGCACCTCCTCGCCGAGGTCCTGTACGATCTTGAGGGCGGATTTTCGGTAGACCTTTTCAATCTGCTTCTTGAGATTGCGGACGCCGGACTCGCGGGCGTACGACTTGATGAGTTCCTCGATAGCCTCCTCGCTGAGCGTCACGTCGGCGTTGGCCAAGCCTGCGGCTTCGCGAGCGGCCGGGGCGAGGTACTTGTCGGCGATGGCCTTCTTCTCGTCGGCGACGTAGCCCGACAGCTGGATGAGCTCCATGCGGTCGAGGAGGGGTCGCGGGATGGTGTCCGTCATATTGGCGGTGCAGACGAAGAGCACCTTGGACAGGTCGACGGGGACGTCCATGTAGTGGTCCAGGAAGGAGCTGTTCTGCTCCGGGTCGAGGAGCTCGAGCAGAGCCGATGAGGGGTCACCTTGGTAGCCGCGGCCAATCTTGTCGATTTCGTCAATGAGAATCAGAGGGTTCTCGGTCTGACACTTCTTGAGCGCCTGGATGATGCGACCGGGCAGGGCACCGACGTAAGTCCTGCGGTGACCCTTGATTTCAGCCACGTCCGTCAAACCACCGACGCTGAATCGGTAGTACTGGCGGTTCAGGGCGCGGGCAATGGACTTGCCGATGGACGTCTTTCCGACACCGGGAGGACCGACGAAGCAGATGATCTTGCCCTCGACCGTTCCACGAAGCTTGCCGACAGCGATGAATTCCAAGATACGATCCTTGACATCCTTAAGCCCGTAGTGGTCCTCATCCAGGACCGTCATGGCGTTTTGAATGCCAAAGTTCTCCGCGCTGCGCTGGCCCCAGGGGATCTGCGTAAGCCAGTCCAGGTAGTTGCGCGTAACATTAAACTCGGACGCTGCAGGCTCGAGATGGGCAAGCTTATTGATCTCGTCATCAAACACCTTGCGCACGGCTTCGGGCATGGCCAGGTTGTTGGCCTTCTCCTTGAACTTCTCGACCAGCTTGTCCTTGCCGTCAGACTCGAGGCCCAATTCGCGACGGATGCCCTTCATCTGCTCCATCAACCAGTACTCCCGCTGACGCTTAGTAATCTTACTCTCAACGTCCTTGGTGATCTTTGACTGGAGCTGCGCGTTCATGAGCTCCTTCTTCAAGACGATCAGGGCCTTTTGCATTCTCTCCTCCACGTTGAGACTCGACAGGACCTCTTGCAGCTCGCCCTGCTCGCCGGAAGACACGGCTGCGGCAAAGTCTGCCAGCTTCGCCGGCTCGGACGTGACGTTGCCAGTGGACTGGCTCATCGAGAATGTCGAGATCTGGTCACGGAAAAGGCTATTCATCGTGGCGACCTCCTTGAACACGTTGACAATCTCGTTTGTGACGGCACGGATGACGGCGCTCTTGGGGTCGTAGGGCTCCTCAGTCAAGTTCTCCACGTTGACGAGACTGACGGGGTATCTTTTGAGGAACGCAGTGGGCTCGTACTTCTCCGCCGCCTGGTCGGCTTTGGGGGCCACGGCACTCTCCTCGAAGCTGGCAACGACGTCGCCCTTCTTCTCTTGTTGAGCCTCCTCATCAGTGGGCTTCGAGGGTATCGGCTCGGGCACCGGCTCGACCTTGGCTTCGCTCGGCTTCTTGTCCTCCGTTCCCGGCGGCAGCAAGCTCGAAAGGCGGATACGGCGGTGAGGGTAGAGGATAGCCGTCAGGGCGCCCTGCTCTCCATGCATGGGGAACGCACTCGTGATCTGCGCAAAGACGCCGGTATCGTAGACGTCATCGACATTGCGGATAACGTCCTCGTCTTGGTTCTCGTCCTTGAACAAGAAAGCACCGACGTACGGCTGGCCTCTCTTGATCATCTCGGTGATGGCCGCGGCGACGTTCGGGTCCTTGATGGTGATAGCCTTATAGAAACCGGGGAACAGAGGCCGTTTCGCAATCGGGATAGCGAGAACTTGGGGGTAGACGTCAGGCACAACGGGCTTCTGCAGGCTCTTGTCAGAGGCTCTGCGTCCGCGTCTGCCGCTGCCGTCACCCTTATCGTCGCCGCCGCTGCCGCCGGATCCCGCTGATGAACCACCAGCCGCGCTACCGGCCTTGCCATCTTGTGCAGCTCCCGAGCCTTCGCCCTTGGCGGATGACTCGGAGTTAGAGCTCTTGGCCTCGGCTAACTCCTTCTCCTCGAGCTCGCGCTGGTGCTTCAGGTTCGCCTTTTGTTCCTCCTCAGACAGGGGCTCGACGGCACGGTCAAAGAAGCTGTTATCTTCTTCCTTTAGCCATCGTGTTGACGTTGAGAACGGGGCGACGGCTCGCAGGGACGGGCGGGTGGTGAGGAGAAGGCGGTCGAAGGTGGATGCGGAGCACCTCGGAGTACTCGCTGCGGGTAACCTGCTACTCGAGGCCGCGTAGGGGTTTCTGAGGTAGTTTGCCGAGCGTCCGAGGGCCAGGCGCCTGGGGAAGCTCGATCGCATCACCATGTTGGCGGCGGTTTGGGGAGGGTTTGCCAATCGACTTGGAAGAAGCTCCGGTCGCGGCACGTGGTGATCGGGTAATACAGGGCCGAGGGCGAATTAGGATATGCCGCTGTGTTGGTTGAATTGGTAACAAAACAAAAGAGATGGGGAACGCAATTGAAAAGGTTGCAGATGGGTGTATTTGTGCAGAAGGGTGGTGAAAAGGACTCCGAGTCCTAAATCGCAATGCGCATCGCCTCCTGACGCCTTACAAATACAGAGTGTAGGTGAGTTGAGTAGGCTTTCTGGCTATTATGGAGACAGTCGGGGGGGAGACTAGAAAGTAAACGACATCACCAAAAAAATCAATGAGCACTGACGTTGCCGCCCGTGCCTGGCCACTCAGCGCGCGGCGGAGGCGGGAGTTGGCTCTGGAACCAGGAAGAACATCGGCCCCGTTTGCCGGCGGGGCAGCTTACCTAAGGAGGGTGCTCCAGAACGACGTCCCCCCCCCCCCCCAGATTGAAGTGTGGCTGGCGTACCTACGGAGTATAGAGGTACCTACGTATAGGTAAGGTAGCTGGGCACAGCAGTGGTTACTGCCGCAGCTATCCGGCATTCCGTACGGAGTACATCCATCACTTTCGTATAAGTACAACTTGCACATTCCTATAGTTACTGACTTGCATGGAAGCATATATATTGTGTCGAGTCACCTCCTTACGGTAGTACCAACTTTGGATGGTCTTACGTTCTGCTGTACACAATAAAGAATACATGAACCAAACTACGTAATGCCTGTGCCATCTCCCGAATTGCCTGCAACAGTGCCTTCCAGACTGCCGTCCCTCTGACTCGCTGCGGGGAAAGGGTCAACCCAACCCCACAATGGGAAAGGGTTCCAAGCACAACCAGCCCATCCACGTCCCGCCATCCCGTCGTGCCCGTCTAACAGCAGTCCGTTCGCACGCCTGAAAGGAGCCGAGGCCACTTCCAGTTACATCAACCTGTTTACCAGAACTTGTTTCCTGCTACGGACACTGTCTTCCTCCTTTCGTCCATCCTGTTTTCTTCCAGGAGCTTCACATCGCACAGAAACTCGGCCATACATTCATCAACCCTTGGCCTTCTCATAGTCGTCTCGGAGGATCTCTGTCAGGTCTCCTCCAGCATCACTCCAGCTGCACGCTGCACCTCACCTTGTTGATCCTTCATTGGCGTCGTCCAAACACCACCGCCCCGTCGTCCACCGATCGAACTTCCCTGCTACCCGGAACTTTACCCACTCTTTACCTCGCTTCCCGACGGAACCGCAGCCGGGTTCCTAGCCATCTCAACCTCCTGTCCATCTCAAGCAACGTTCTACCGCCTTTCACACACACATCTCTCTCTCTCTCCTCCTACTCCTTTAATATCTATCCATATATATATATATATATTCATCACCATCATGCCATCCTCAAGTCAAAAGCCAGACGTCACGTCCTCACTCTCCAAGCTCTCAATAAACAGCAACAAAAAGACCCCATCCACCAAAAAGACCAAAGCACCAGTGGCAGATTCTTGGGAAGATGAGGATGTAGACGAGGACGATGATGAAGAAGAGGAAGAAGAGGCCGTGAGGCCCCAAAGCGACGGCGCCAAGGCCCCGCCGCCGACGCCCATCTCACCAACGTACAACGCCGCAGACAGGTCCTTCCCCAACCCCTATGGCAGCGTCGACTCCGTTGCCGGTGCAGGTGCGTCCTCGGGTGGTGGGGGACAAGACGCCGCCTCATCACGGCCCAGACCAGAAAAGACAGACGCCGTGGCCCGGCGCATGATTGCCAGCGCCCTGGGCGTGAAGGTGCCTCGGATGACGGAGGAGCAGAGGGCCTACGACAAGGCTGTCAAGGAGAAGGAGCGGAAACGCAGGGAGGATGAGAAGGCTGCTGAAAAGCGCCGGCTAGAGGACGCTGAGAAGGCTAAAGTTGCCATCTGGGAGGACTAGATTTTACTTCGTGGCCCTCCTGCTGTCGCCGGCTCTGGTAATTCCTTGTCTTGTGAGAAAGGATGGAAGAGCCGGAGAAGGATGGTGGACTTTTCCCCGAAATCAACATGTTTTCATTTGCACATATTCACATGAAAAAGACGATATCACACGGAGTTTCCTCTGCTGGAGAGACAATAATTATCGACTCCCTACACTGACTCTTACGTTGACTCCCTATGTGACAACCGCCATACGAACATGTAGCCAACTCAATCGACTCTGGCCTGGCTCGACTCCCCGTCACTCACTCCTGAGTTTTAGCCTGCTCCTCCTCAGCAGCCCTCTGTTTTCCCATAGTCTCCAACACGTTCTTGACCACAGGCCGGGCGCGGATCCTCTCAGCCCAGGCAGCGTAGTCGGGATACTTTGTGTCGACCTCCCACTTATCGTTCCACCCTTCGCCGATGAGTTTCCTGGCGAGGTAGTCCCACGGCATGAAGGAGATATCGGCGTAGGTCCTACACAGCACACAGCTCCCATCATCGTCAGTTAAAATGCGTAAAACCATTGACAAGGCTCTATATGGGTGGTAAGTAGTGGGTTCTTTTCTGGGGAAAGTGGACATCTGGGTCAAAGTTGCTATTCATAGCCCAGAGGAGAGAGATCCAGAGAGGAAAAAGGGGGTGATGGAGTCGGGGATAATGGAAAGTGAGAAACAGGGACGGGTGGGGAATTTTCTCTGTCAAAAAAACGTACGCTTTGTCTCCGACGAGATATTCTTTCCCTTTGAGAGCGCGGTCGAGGACGGAAAGGACGCGGACGGTCTGCTCCTCGTACCTCTCCTTTGCGCTGGGGACGTCTTCGGGGTGAAAGAGCTTGAACCAGCCGAGCTGGCCAAAGTACGGGCCCTAGGTGGGTGAATTCATGGTGAGCTATTCATCGCCTTTTTGAGACCAAATTTTCATGCTCTGCTTTCAAATGAATAGATAGTAACGTCCAGGAAGGGGGGTCGGGGTCCCTTGTAATAGTAGATGGACGAGACTGTATAAGTTGGGGAGAAGCAAGACGCACCTGGCCAGACACCTGGAAATGCAACCACTGCTTCAAAAGGAACCGATCCCCTCTCGACGCGAGGGATAGCGCGCCGGCGTCGTCGTACGTCTCGACCAGGTACTCGACAATGGCGCCGGACTCCCAGAGCGTGATGCCCGTGTTGGGGTCCTTGATGGCCGGAAGGCGACCATTTGGGTTGATGGAGAGGTAGGGTTCTTCCTTTACGACGGCGAGGTCGATGATGATCTGAGGAGGAAATGCTTCAGGTTAGCAAATGAGTATAGGTGTGTGTAGTGGTCTTGTAGTGATGTTGGCTTCATATCGTTAGGCGCTATTGGATTTTGTTTTGAGGGTTGGCGGGTTGTCGTAGGTGAGGTTGGTGTGTAAAAGGACCCAGGACGGTGGAATGAGGAGATAGAGGGAGGAGACGTTACATGTTCGTATGGGATACTGAGCTCCTCGAGAATCATGACCACCTTTGACGGGTTGGGGGTGTAACCTGCAATGGAGATATCAGCATCTGTCCCAAATTCATCGTGTGAGGTGAAGAAGGCAAGTTCAAATCTTTACTGTGGCCGTAGAGAACGACGGGCTTGGAGGCAATCATGATGACTTTGTGATGTTCAAGACGTCGTGTCTGTGATATTTCTTCTGGAGTTATTGGTATTGATCTATGGCTGTGATTAATGTTTCTGTTTGATGATCTCGAGAACGATATAGTAAAGGATAGAATGGAGGATGTCTTGATATTTATCCTTTTTTTTCGCAGGAAGAGTCCGGCGGAGTGATCAACATCCTCTAGACACTCCTACTGTCTATCTGTTTCCTCGCTTCGATGCTTCTCTCATTCCCTTCACACATGATGCAATCACCAGTCTCCTCGACACCATCCATGGAAGCTGCTCTGGAGCTCCCTACCGCGACCAAGCTCGCAAGCCGAGAGAACGGGGGAAATAACCACCAACATTCTTTTGTAAACATAGTTCCTCCTCATGTAATCATCACCAATCCCAAAACCTCATCTCTGCTGATCCCCTTCTTACAAAAAACCTCCCGTGCGGTAGATGACTACGACCGAGTGATCTCGTCATCTTCTGAATATACTCAGCTTTGTCACGCTTGGAAATGCCCCCAGAAACACCTCACAAATTCTCTCTCCCTCTCTCCCATACCGAAAAGGATCCTTGGTACACCGCATGATGCGCCACGTCGTGGCTCACGTACCACTCAAACACCCGGAAAATATGGGACCTTTGTTCGGCCGCGCCCCGGACGAATGGTCCGGACAACCAACCGCGTGCCGAACAGCTTATTGCTGACGAACCCGCCCCCGGACTACGGACAATTTTCGTATAAACTGCCCGAATAACCACCAATCTCTCTGTCGACTTTCCAACATCTCAGCGCCGCCCCAACACTGCTGCTCAGTTTCCACCTGCTCTATACCATACATATCCCAGATTATGCTCAGGATACTCAGCTTCCCTTCCAATTCAAAGCCCAACTCACACTCGGAGGGACGTCTCAAGACACAGAAACGTACACTCACGGCCTGAAGAAAGACGAGAAGAAAAGGAAAACATCGGATTTGCGGGCTTACAGGCTCCTTTTCGAGAAACAAGAAGCCCAAAACTCTGTTTCGAACTCGCAAGACAACACATCCCAGAATTAATGTCCCCTCAAGCACGTGGCAAGAAGAAAAAGAAGCTTGATGGAATCGTCGGCAATGTTACCACACCCCCTTCCATTTCACGAACCCGAAAAAGGCGACAACTTTTTTTCCCTGCCGCTTTAACAAGCCCTTAACAACCCGATGTTTTCTATGCAAAAAGGACTGACGTTGCGAGATTCTGGAGGGGCAAATCATACGCTTTGGAGCCCTCCGTTCGTCCCAGATTTGAAAAGATCTCATCACCTGTATAGGACAGAAAGTTTCTCGACTCCTCGACGGCAGAATGCGATCAGAAATCAAGAAAAGAGTCAGAATCCCGTAATGTGGGCAAAAACATTACTCAGGGACAACGGGGGCTCATCATGAGATGACGTGAAACATTCAGGACACCCACGAAAAGCCCAGCACACCCATCTCCCGACCTTTTAACTTGTGGAACACGTTGCCGGTGAAGTCGGGAAGGCCATTCGCCTGAACTTGCCGGCTTGGCTGAAGGGGTTCCAGAAGACCAGACCCGTTGTCCGTCGGAGTCCGGATGCTAAATGTTGACCAGAACCAGGAGGCCTTTGAAGGGTCGACCCCAAGACGACCAAGGGCACTATCCGATCAAATCACCACCCATACACTTTTACCAAGGTATTTGCAAACATTTCGACGCAGCTTCCAGAAGCCGAAAATGCCCCTGTCTGAACACACGGAGAACATACTGGTCCTGGATGTCATGAAACAGGTCTTTCTAGCGATGTCGCCAAAGTGTATATGGCGATCTCAGGTACGGCATTATTCATCTTCGGCTGTTTCTATTGTCCATGGATCCAGGGCGGATACGTCCACCGCGTTGCCAATGTCCATTGGCCACGTTTGGGATTTATATTTCAACTGCTGTTGAGAGGTTTGTATGATTTGCCGGCTAAAGAGTGGGCCGTTGTCGCAAAGTCGGACTTTGAAAAACTTCATCGGAGAGAGAAAGTCCTGCATCCCGGCCTGAAGTGCCTGGCTAAAATAACAGACCAGCCGGCTGAGCGCCGAGCAGAGGCATGAAATCTGGATATGCGCCGGCGAGAGGCACGGCGTCCACCAAAGTCAGCGTGCATCGGGCCTCGTCTTCTTCGGGAAGCTGATAAGAAAGTCTCGCAGGGGATTTCGACGAGAGTACCCATATCGCTGAAGAAAAGTATTCAGGTGTAAGCCTTGCTCGGATGAAGATCTTATCAGACAGCCCTTTAGTCGTGCCGCCTCCATGGCATGGCGCTCGTCCCCAAATCAGACTTTAAATACGATTATGGCGCTTGAGAATTACTGCCCTGGCCGGCCGAGAGCACTGACGCACGTGGAATAGCTGGAAGTAGCCTTGGCCACGCTTTTATGATCCGACGAGCTCGAAATTGCGAAAGCAAGGTCTATTGAACATTGATCACACAGGTGCTTGATGGCGAGCCGGACCGTTTGGTTGTTTGGTGAATGACCCATGTCTGTGTGTCTCGCCCTTCAAACTGGTCAGAGAAGATGAGACTTGATGCCTCCTTCTCCCACGTGTGCTCCCTGCTGATATCTGTTCCAAAGGGCCTGTGAACCGCCAGGCCATTGACGCTAGCCGATTGGGCGAGTCGCTCAGAGGATACTCACATTGGGCCCAATCAGGGTCGATTTTCTGACGAAAACGTGAATGAGACCGGGGTTGTCCTGTCACCAAGGGAAGCGGCCGATGCCCCTGCAACGCTTGAGAGGTATTCGGTCGAGCTTGACACGAAAACAGCCTGCAGAACTCATACGGCAGGGTTGCCGTGAAATGTGAAATGCCGTCACGACACAGTCGCGGAATCGGCCATTGAGCTCAGGCCGGTATCAAATTCCTTTGTTAAGGGGCTAGACTGACGTTGAGAGGAAGAGTATCAGACATTGGCGTCGTTCAGAGGGTCCCAAGTTAGAACTTCTCGTGTAACCTCGTACAAGCAGTAGCTCGTAGCCTCATCATGTGGCATTGAGGCACAAATGGTGACCTGCGGCTAGATGACCTCCAAGTTCCAAGGCGAAGGTGCAGCCTCATATTGAGGCGAGAAGGGCCAAGAGCCAGGATGGGGTTGCAGCCAGGCTGGAATTCGAGGAGCGATGAAAGTGCCCAAAGCGTGTATAAGGTTTTCGTGGTCCGAATTCTGTGCGTCCGACTTGGATATGGTCAATTGCCGTGCTGTTTGTATACCCCACCACCAGTGCTTCACAAGAAGAGTCTGGGCACCGTGTAACAGCTGACAATTAGGGCCGGACAACTGTCTCTTTGAAAGTCGTTTGGGAGGTTTGAGGGGGTGAGGTGTATGGTTTGTCGAGCAATTGAGTTGCCGAGTCCTGGCATGTTGGAGCACTGCGACGTTGGAACGTGGCCAGTAGACCGCAGTTCAACTAGACGGGAAACCGGTCCAACGATGACAGAAGGTTTGTGTCCTGTTGTATCTGCACTCGCAGGCGCATCGTAACCGTAGCATCGCCGACGTTCTGGCCGCGTGCAGCTTCCATGTGTCGCCTCGCCTGTGTACATTTGTGACTCGTGAGCGAGATGGGTTGCATTCCTCGGTGTGATGCGGGGCGGCGACCGAAGCAGTAGGTATGTCGTTGAGGATCAACCCGTACATGGCAAGCCAGCCGATGCTGGATGGGTAGATCTGCACAGTCAACTGGCAAAAAAGAAGCCCGGACTCACGCCACAGACGCCTAGTCGGCGGGTAGAGGTTATCCGTCTTTCCTGCTCAAACTGTAGCTTCGGGATCCGATGACTGAATGTCACTTAGCTCGTCATTGATGGTGGTCATTTGCTCTTAGCCCGCCTCAGGTCGAGGCTCGATGATTCGTAGCAGCCAGCCAGAAAGAAGAGGAAGATCGATCATTGCTGAGCCATGAAGCTTTATGCCGGGGTTCGCCAAGTCGCTACGCAAAGTCCGTAGTGAAGACGTCGGCATTTGCATCGCATATTGTGAATGATACTGTTCCTTGTTTGTTTTTGTCGTGAAGCGGTAACTTCATCCAATACTAATTGCCCAATGGTGCAGCGAAGGGATGGTCTGTCGACAAACCAACGTCTCGAAATGTTGGCGGGCACGCGGGTCGGGATCAGACTGGGGGCGGTGGAGGGTCATTACTCGGGAGCGATGACTGAAACACTTGTTCCAATGCCTAGCCCCCTCTTCCATTCAGTCTGCAAAAGACGGCGCTCGCTCATCGACAGCGTCTGGGACTGCCGGATGCGGAGACGCGTTGCCGGGCGCGGTCGAATCCTGCGTGACTTTGCTGGATGAGCCGAATTTCTCGGGGCCCAAGAACATATAATGAGGGTCCAGACAATGTCAAGATCCGTATCCGTCCGTACCTTGAAGCTTATAGCATCTCCCGCTTCTGTTGGGGAATGGTGGAGAGAGCGGAAGTCGCCCGCAGAGAAAGAATCTTAATTGTCCGGGGCAGAACAAACCATTGAAAACACGAGCACGGAGATAGTCAACACAAAGACGAGAATTTTGAGACTGGGAGAAGGAGAATGCAGCGGGATTCAATATGTGTGATCTACAGTGGCGCCTACCTTGGTTGATGGATACAAAGTAAGGCAAAGCAAAGCAAAGCAGGTGCGGGTTCCAGTCATCTGGATTGTGGCAGGAGACGACATCCGGGTGCAGATACCGATCGGGTCGGGCGGGAATGGGAAAGTGAGAGGAGAGGGCAATACCTTCTCCTTCGATCCATACCTTAGGTGGTAGCAGAAGATTCGGGAGCGGCCTGAAAGCACGCCCTGAGGTGTTCCATTGCAAGTGCGAACCATGGGGCGGTAAGGGTTAAAACTAATTTGATTTGAGGATGAAATTTTTCTGTTGTATTGCGGAACGAGGATGCCCTTCTCAGAGGCGGAACCTTGTCTGATGGACTCGCGTTGTCGGATGGACACTCGGTGCAGGTTCAATTTGCAGAGTGTCCGGTACCTACGGATGAGTATTCGTACGTGATGCCTTAGACGGACCAAGACGTGGTGGGATGAGAGGCACGCACGTGGACCTTGGTTCCAAAAAGGTTGAGGCCAGGAGCGTGGCCCATTAAACTTTGCACTTTGCCTTTTGCTATATCTGTATCCGTAGGTACTCCTGTTAATAGCGTAGGCCTTGCCATGCCTTGCCTCAGCTTAGATGGACAAGCTGCCCCTTGCTCAAATTTCCAATTTCCAACAGCTTCATTTATTTTCTTCCAAGTCTCCGATTGCCTGATGCCTGAGTTTACCTCAGGCCCTCCACCTTCATTGAGGCTCCGTCTCCAATGGCCCCATCACTGATCAAGCCCGCCTCGCATATTACACATGATTGGGGGCCGCCTGGGGGAGATGTCAAATAATCAAAATTGATCAAAAAGGATGAGAACAAGCGCCAGACCAGCCGGGATTGGCAAGAACAACAAGGAGCAGAAAATATCCCGAAATGCCTGGAGAGATGAGAAGTCGGTACGTACCGTGAGCTGTAAATATCTGCGAGAGCTTGAGTTGGCCGGGGTCAACCAGGGTGTGCGCCCAATGAAAGTGATTTAAATGCCATGCATGCGGCAGAGGGAAGACACTAAAACGAGTGGAGCTGCCCGCTGGTCTGTCCTTAGCGGTACCGCCAGTAGGCTGTTGCCCACGTCGAGAAGGAGAGCTCCTGCCCGCTCTTTTCATTGCTCTGCTCTTGCCCCAATCGCAACCTGAGACTGCAAGTGCCTAGGTACCGCAACCACTTGCCAAGTATCTTTTCATGCTTACCTAAGATTACCTTACTACACCTGCCTTATGAGGTAGATTGGTAAAGTCAGTGTCAACTCTCGAGAACATGTCCGCAGGCGTGATATTCTGCCTTGCTCTCACGATGATAAGTCACTCGAGATATTCACGACTACCCGCGAACCTCGAAGCCCTGGCCCGCCATTGTCAGCTCGTGCCTTGCACCTGAAGGTTCCTAAGCTTGTTCACCCTGTGCCATGTGCTAGTCCCAAGCATCCCGTCCAGAACCAAGCCACAAGTGGTAAATGCCTCCATTCATCTGAAATACACTCACCCAGAAGCAGTCGGCCGGCGTTCAACTGTGCTTCAGAACCAAGCTGAGCTAAGGACGTGGGCAACTACCTTAGAGTGTGTACCTAACCACATTACCTTAGGTACATCCGTCCCTGTCTGCATACCTCTCCCGGCTACTCCCTGCTCGGCCTGTTCCCCCTCCGGCAGGCCAAGACCTGTCCAGGTCGATTGAAGAAGCTGTCCGCAGGTGGCATAGGCCGAGTCCGCCCCGTCCACACACACGTACAATCTCTCTATCCTCTCTCCCGCACTCTTATTCGTACACACTCACTCACAGCACAAGAGACAAGGCCCATACATACCTATCCCGATCCACACACCACACACCACACGCGCACCCGCACCCCGCCGCCCTGGCCTTGCCTTGCCAACTTTGCCGGGGCCTGCTGCACCACTCACCTACTCCGTAAGTCTGCGCTGAGAACGTGTCCCTGTCACCCATGCCGCCGCATACCTGAGGAGTGAGCACTGAGGGATTGAGGGACCCCGACGGGAAGGGAGGGCGGGTGGTTGGTGTCTGGGCTGAATGGGTCTGATTGTCTGAGCTGACTGCGTATGGGATTGGGGGACGTGTGTGTATGCCTTGCTTCACCACCCATTTCTCCCCGTCTCTCTGTCACTCTCTGGCTCTGGTCCTCTCACTTCTTGTAGTCAGTGCCCTTAAGTAGTACATCGCGATGTAGGAGGTAGCGGCAGAGGTATCCGTATCCGTAAATTCCAGTGCAGAGGTACCTGACCATCGAGACCGCTGCTTCTCGCAACTCCACGAGTCCAGCCTGCCCGCCACTAGCATCAACTTTACACTTTCCCGCACGACAGAATTCCTTTTCCTTTTACCCACACCTGCTCTCCTCACTGGTCCTCTCCTCCCATCCAACTCGTTTCCAGTCTTCTGTCCGGCGTTTCTTTTTCCGATCTCCCTCACAGTTCACTCCCCTTCATCACTTGACAGATCAGATCCGAACCGCCAGTACGGCCTGATCTCTTGACCCATTGATTGATTCCCTGGGCCGAACGCGCTTTCTTGTCACACCCAGCCTGTCTACCTTGCGGTCTACATCACTTTCCATTCCCAAATTACAGCCGTCTCTCTGATCTCAGTCTTACGAGGCTTAGGTCTCCAGGTTTCCTCCCCATATTGCCATACCTTATACCCACCCACCCGCGGGCACCTCTCACACAGCACGCTCCTTCGCTGCCAAGGTACTTCCAAAGACACCCAAAGGTGTCGCTCTCGGTACCAAAGGTACATCGGTGCTTACCTTAGCTTGGGCCCGTACCCAATTGCACTTACCCGCCCGCCTGTCGAGGTCCTGGTGATACCCACATTTATTCCTCCGACACTGTCCTTGCCCGCCTTCCCGGTCGCACTCTCGTCTTCCGTCCTTCGCTACCCATCTCCCTCGACAGCTCCCGCCCATCCCCGATCTTCAGGGTCGTCGCTCATCATCCGTCCATCCTCGCTCCGTCCGATACACAATCATACCAACTCATCGCTCTCGCTATCAATCGTCGCCGTCGCTGTGTCCTCTCTCGAAGCCTTCTGATCCGAAACGCCTACGTTACCGCCGAGTCCTCCGCCGACCAAACGATCATCACTACCAATCGACGACGACGACGCCCTGCGATCCATCTCAGCCTCTCCATTAATTTTCTCCTCGCCAGCGTTATCTAATACTACTATGGGCATTTAACGTGCATCCATTCGGGATCTCACGCGCGGTTAAATCATTTCGACGGCTCCACGAGCCCTGCACTCGAACGTTTAACGCACCCAAATCCCATCATTACTCCCGTCAGCGGCTCAACCGACGCCCCGGCCTCTCTCGAAAATGGGTGCCTGTATGAGCTCAAACAATGAGGAGGTGGAACAGAAAAAGAAGAGTCAGGCAATCGACCGACAGCTGGAAGAGGACTCGAAAAGGTTACGCCGGGAATGCAAGATTCTTCTGCTCGGTAGGTTTTGACGCCAGAGTTCAATTTTGCGGAATCTTGAGATGGACTTGGCTCGCTGACAACCACGCAGGATCCGGAGAGAGTGGTAAATCCACGATAGTGAAGCAGATGAAGATTATCCATCTGAAAGGCTACTCGGAAGATGAATTGTACAACTACCGCCCGACCGTGTTCAAGAACCTGGTGGAATGCGCAAAGGCAGTGATCCAGGCCATGCGACAATTCGACATCGAACCAGTAATCGAAGAGAACAAGGCATATGCCACCTTCCTCATGGAATACACAGCCGAATCTGGCCCCCAAGCACACATCGATCCCCAGATCGGAATCGCCATCCAGTCAATATGGAGCGATCCCGCGAGGGAACAGCTCATGGAGAGGCAGACTGAGTTCTACTTGATGGATTCCGCAGAATAGTAAGTGTGCTCAATTGGACGTTAGGGTTCCTGGGCAAGAAGTGCTAACAAAATGACATCAGCTTCTTCCAAGAAGTCATGCGGATCGTCGCACCAGACTACCTCCCGAACGAAATGGATGTTCTCAGAGCCAGAACGAAGACAACTGGTATCTACGAGACAAGATTTCAGATGGGACAACTCAGCATACAGTGAGTCTTTGTGGTCGACTGTGCGCGTACTTGACAATTACTGACGATTCCTACAGCATGTTCGATGTTGGCGGTCAAAGAAGCGAAAGAAAGAAGTGGATTCACTGCTTCGAAAATGTCACTTCAATTATCTTCTGCGTTGCTCTTAGCGAGTACGACCAAGTTTTGCTGGAGGAGAGCAGTCAGGTATGTCATACCATGGAGCCATGTCTCCCATCCAACGCTGTGTACTAACTGACGACTGCAGAACCGAATGATGGAAAGTTTACTGTTGTTTGACTCGGTGGTGAACTCAAGGTGGTTCATGCGCACCAGTATCATTTTGTTCCTGAACAAGGTGGATATCTTCAAACAGAAGCTTGGACGTTCACCACTGGGCAACTACTTTCCAGACTACTCAGGCGGTAACGACGTCAACAAGGCAGCCAAGTATCTCCTCTGGAGATTCAATCAGGTCAATCGAGCACACCTCAACCTGTATCCCCAGTAAGTGGAAGCGTCATTGTTTCGGTGGGCGGGGGCTAATCCAACTGTAGCCTGACTCAAGCAACCGACACATCCAACATCCGATTGGTGTTCGCGGCCGTCAAGGAGACGATCCTTAACAACGCTCTTAGGGACTCTGGCATCCTATAAACCGCCAATCGCCTCGGCCACAAATTTTCCTTAATGTTTAGATTCATCTCCTCTGTTGCGGGTCAGCGTTTTACAGCATTGCCGGGCGTTGTGGGCGGCACCTCGTTTGGACGGCGTTCACTCTGGTTTACACGCTCGCTTGCGATACGACACGGGTGCGAGCGAATCGTCGGTTAGTGCCTCGACTGGAGGACAGCACGGCACGACAATTCCTTTTCATTTGCATCACGGAACCAATCGCTTGAAGATGGACATTCGCAACCGGTTGCTGCCCGCCTACGCGAGATACGCCGGGTTACTGTGGTGGAAGAGAAGCCCATGCGAAAGCGTTTCTGGGACGAAAAGTACGCCATGGGTTGGAGTATGGTATGGGAAACGGGAAATTCAAAGATGATGTGATGAATTGGCCGTTCGTTTTCTTTTGTCTTTGTTTTGGGATGATGCTCGCAACTTGGGAAAGCGACAGCATCTACCCTACTGGAAGCGGTAGCGTATGGGCCTGATTGATAGCTGGAGAGAGTTGCGACAGCCAAATGAAGCACGTCTCTATATGCGAACCATTCGTGTGCCAGGAACGTGCCGGTTTGTCGTGCGTACACAACGTATGAATGCTCAAAGAGCCCATTCCTGATTCCTGATTATCGGATTGGAGAGAGTGGGGTTGGTCGTAGGAAATAACAGCGAGGATGAGGGAGATGGATCTCACGAGAAAGAGAGAAGAAGAGAAACCCCCCCCCCCCGGCACAACGCTGGCTTGAGGCCTCGCGATTGCGGCAGATGATGTTCTTTTTCTTTTTCTTCTTCCTCTACCTGTATACTATATCGTCTTAATCATCACGCAAGGCTGTGTATGCGCTGCTGGAAGCAGCCGCATCTTTTATTCTCATTTTAGTCGTTTCGCTACAAGTTGTTTGATGTGCGATGCTTGATTTTGGGCATTCGAAGCCTTGTGACTGCAGGTAAGGGGTGTTCAACAACGATAGCTACTAAGACCAAATGTGATATCCAGAGATGATCCGTAAATCTGTGATATCTTCAGTGGGCCTTGATAGTCAAGCATTAGATACTGGTAGTAAGAGAAGTTGTGCTGCGTTGGTAGGGACTAGGAATATCAGGTGATGCATTTTTTTGTTGTAGACTTTTTTTTTGGGGGTTGGGTGGGTTATGGCAGGATGATATTACATTGCATTCCGACTGGGAGGTGAGTGAGTGAGCTAGCCCCAGCCTACCTTGACATCCAAGGTAAGGTAGTGGTTGTGTCAGGCACCCTGTTCGCACCCCCATCATGTCGTGCTCGCTTTTCTGTCTCGGTCTGTTGGACGACAGGAAAGGTGGGGGGGAGGAAGAGCTGTCTGATGCATGTTGATGGAGACATGGCCCGTATTCGAAGAGGTTGGGGGTGTTTATCAGACTTTTGAAGAATGGAGCTGAAGAAGAACCCACCCGAGGAATATACGGAGTATGGAGTACGGATACTGCCTAGGAAAAGGAAGGAAGCGGTGGGGCGGGCTGGAAAGAGAGTCGCAAACGGGATGTTCGGCGAGAGCGGAGAGGTTCTCATCATTTCATGATCCAATTGTCAAGCTATCTATCTACCCCGGGCGATGCAGCAGAGTTGGCGCCGTTATCAGGAGGTAGTCCAGTCCTCTTGCTGTGGAACTTGGGGAGTAGTGAGGGGCAAGTCTAGTCGAGTCGAGTTGGTCGGGGGTTGGTGAATCACCATGTTCCCTCACTTACTAAGGCCAAATAAGAAATCTACGGATACGCCGTCCCGTCAAGCAAACGTGTGAAGGAGCAGGAAAGGTATTCGTAGGCCGGACAGCCGTGGGCGAGCTTACGGGTTACCGGGGTGCTGGCATTCTTCGCTTGTCCCGCATCCGCACCCGGGAGGCGACTTGCCAGCCAAAGGTAGACTGGAATGGCGGGAAGCGTCAAGGTAACGGATGCCGCATGCCGTGGGCAACGAGAAGAACGTTGGTTGCTAGAGGGACGAATGGTATGAAGAGATGGATCCGAAAAGTTCTGCCCTCCTTCTTGGGGATTGGAAGGAACCGGGGTATGCTTATTTGCACGATGCGGTTTCCGGCAGGCTTGGGATGTCTTTCAGCTTGCTCTGGGTGAATACCGGTAGGTGAGAGTGAGTGGTTGAGTCAGCGGCATGAGGTATCATCGTGAGAGCTGAGGGCAGACTCAGGTAAGGTGTAGGTATTTCAGCAGAAGTGCGCAATTTGATGTGGATGCATCTTTTACTGGGTCCCCTTGAACCTTCTTTCCCTCCTTTTCGGATTGCCTAGTTCGGGGTTTGCGGTTTGTTGGTACCGTCACAATCGTGCCATACTCTCAGATCCTGATATCTTGACCTGCCTTGTTTTGTATCTCAAAGATCCCCCTCCCTATGGCACCTTTTCCTTCTCTTGGAGTCGAATCATCGGGAGACGTGGTAGAGTAATATGAACGGCGATACCAAGACATGGAAGGAGGCACGACATGTATCTGTCTGGGATGAACATTCCGGGGGGCGCTGGTCCTACCTTACCTTGGGTTACTTTCCCCACGTTCGTCAGGTGTAAGGTAAGTACGTAGGTATTTTGGTGTTAGTCTGCCGCCCATTGCTTTTCTGATGCACCGCAGCATCACTAGACTGGCGGCTGCCGCAGTCGCATCAAATGGTGTCTTTGGGGCTGCATAAGGTTGATGAGGTCCCTCGTAGGTTGCTGAGGTATCGGTAGTAATACGCCACAGCAATTGGGCAATGGAGTGCTCACCGCGTCCTGACCGACATCTTCACCGCAGTGGGATGGGATGGACTGGTTGGCCGATTGGGTTCCGTCTTATCATCAGCACCGTGATGTGCTGGGCCCTCGATGACACAGATCTCACGGGATAGCTGCTACACTGCCCTGCCTTACTCTGCCTTTAACTTCTAGGCCCCAGCTTCAACACCATGGATAGTTAGGGAGGCTCGAGAGGTAAGCCAAGGTCTGCGACATTGTATAAACCGTTGTTGGGGTTGCGTTCTTGGGACGCTTGCCCACTCACCGTGCGTCACACAAGTCACCCCGCATTGAACCGCAATTAGGTACCTTAGCTCGACTCCTCGAGGCACCAAAAACAAGCCGCAGCCTATCGAATGAACGATTCCTGTCGAGCTTCGACTGCTGTCGACTGTCCACTGCTTCGAGGTTTCTCGCCAACCTTTTGCAATGCCGCAAGATGAGGTCATATCAGGTGGTTTTCCTTCCCCCCCTGGGAGTCGTATATCTCTTAGGAGTTTCTTTCTGTCCCATGGCACCCGGTCCAGAAACAGACCGGGGGGTGGCCTAGCATAAACCCAAACATCCTGACGGATGGGGAACCAGACAGGGAAAATGGGGCTCAATAGCTCCAGAGCTCCATCGCGTCTTCGCTGGTGTGTGCGGGTTGTAAGATCAGCCCCAATAAAAAAGTAGTCTGGCCTCTCCAGACCTCATTTGATCTCAGACCGTGGACCTTGGAACAATGCTGGATTTGTCTGGCACTCTTGGGGAAAAGTGCCACCTTTGTTGGCTCGGTACCTCCAGCGAGACTGACGCATTCTGGGCAAGAAGATCAGGCAAATACCTAACAGCATCTCTGTCCGCTTATAGCAACGAGGCCATGCCACTCGCTGCCCATGCCGCGTGCCCCATGTTCCATACCTCACGTACCCATCGCCATGTCAGAATGTAGGTAGCAATTAGCAATTGCCAACCTCAGCAATCCATTGGGACTGACTGACTGCCTTTACCTCCTTACCTACGTTGCTACCTACCTACCCTGCACAGCACAGCAGGTAGGCGGGTACTTTGCACAATGAATGGGGAAGCTGCTTCTGCTCCTGCTTCTCCTTGTGCCCTTTGTACATCGGGCATGGTTGTCCGTTACATGCCATGCCCGAGGGGAAGTAGCTACCTTCATAGAGATGCTCCGTACCTACCTCACCTCGACTTGCCCGTCTCTCTCTCCTCCTCTTAATAAGTGTGCCACCATCCCCCTACTCCTCTTCCTGGCCTTTTGACCTCTCCTTCTACTTTACCCCTCCTCCTCCATCTCCTCCTCTCTTTTCCAACCCGCAAAGCTCCCAGTGCACCTTGTAGGAGTCCTCCCATCATCCATTGGTAACCTCGCCTCTTCCAAGCTTCGTCGGCACCGTAGAGCTATCAGTATCTCCTACATCGTCTTCGACGGCCCCTTTGCAGACAACCTCACCTCGAGAACGCTATTCAAACTTGGACCCTCCAGCAAAGCTCGTCCGCCAGCTTTGCCAATCTTTCAGCTGAGACGCTTCGTCCGCGCTGAGCTGAGTACGAATCCCGGCCGCGAGTGGTGTGGACTGAGCTTCAGGCACCGCCAAACACCCCGCTCTTCTCCCCACTAATATCCTGGGCTTGTCCTGTACGTCCCGTTCGCTCCGCCCGTCAAAACAGTCAAGACCTCCTCCTGATCCTCCGTTGCCTTCCCCTCGTTCCTCGCTCGTCACGTACGACCGAGTGGTGTTTCGATTTCCGCATTCTTGTTCCTCGTATTTTCAGAGGAGGGGTTCTCCAGCATAGCTAACTGAACGGGGTTTGACAGTTCCCCAGACCAGTTCGAGGACTTGATCGAGTCAATTGACCCCCTAGTTCATCACCCCTTTACTCCATCGTACGACAGCTATTCAATATGTCGGCAGCTACGGAAGAGCGCCTCCCTGTGCGGGAGCGTCGCCCCTCGACGAGCGCCCCCATTGTTGATATCCAGGGCTCTGTCGGCCCGGCTGGCATTTCGCGCCCCAAGCACAAGAGAACTTTCACCGGTTTCGGTGCTGGAGAGATCAAGAGCGTCGAGGGTGAGTTTGTTCTGTTTTCTCCATTCAATTGCATGACTTCCGGGGGAGGGGGATAGCCGCCATGTGCTCGCCAACTTCCGAAAGATGTGGACGAGCGAGCTCTCGCGCAGCTCTCGTGGAGCTTGGAGGGGCAGCTCCTCAGCCCGGGCCCAAATACCCCGCACTGATCGTCGCGAGCTCCATCACGCCACACTAGGATCCAGTAGCTTCGTTTTCCCCTGTCACACATCCTCACTTACACCGATGTTACTACCAAATACATTGCCAACCTCGAACCACAGGCTAATGACCTTTGAACAGCTTCCATCCCTGAGCCTCAGCGCGAGGCTTGGTCTAAAGCCCAAGGCGGCCCTTTCAAGACAAAGGATGAGTTCGAAAAGGAGGTCGTTCGTCACGTCGAGACCACTTTGGCTCGCAGCATGTTCAACTGTGACGAGACGGCTGCCTACTCAGCCGCCAGTTTGGCCTTCCGTGACCGCCTGGTAAAGCAGTGGAACAAGACTCAGCAGCGCCAGACCACTGTGGACGGAAAGCGTGTCTACTACTTCTCTCTCGAGTTCCTCATGGGCCGTGCCCTCGACAATGCCATGTTGAACGTTGGTTTGAAGGACATTGCCAAGGGTGAGTTACAAAGGGGCGGGCGCAGAACCGTGTTTGGAAGATGGTATGCTGAAATTGTGGTGCAGCTGGTCTTGATGACCTAGGTTTCCGCATCGAGGACGTAATTGAGCAGGAGCATGACGCTGCTCTTGGAAACGGTGGCCTGGGTCGTTTGGCTGCTTGCTTCCTCGACAGTCTTGCGTCTCTCAACTTCCCCGCCTGGGGCTATGGTTTGAGATACAGATACGGTATCTTCAAGCAGGAGATTATCGATGGCTACCAAGTTGAGGTGCCGGACTACTGGCTTGACTTCAATCCTTGGGAGTTCCCCCGTCACGATGTTACTGTCGATGTGAGTTGACCAGAGAGAAATCGGTTTCGAACAAGTGCTGATAATCCCTCAAGATCCAATTCTTTGGCCACGTCACCAAATCGACAGACTCAAACGGCAAGACTATCGCCAGCTGGGAGGGTGGTGAGACGGTCACCGCCGTGGCATACGACGTCCCTATCCCGGGATACGCTACCCCTTCAACCAACAACTTGCGTCTGTGGTCCAGCAAGGCTGCCAGCGGAGAGTTCGATTTCCAAAAGTTCAACAATGGTGAGTACGAGAGCTCAGTTGCCGACCAGCAGCGCGCCGAGACGATCAGCGCAGTTCTGTACCCCAACGACAACCTTGAGCGTGGAAAGGAACTTCGTCTGAAGCAGCAGTACTTCTGGTGTGCTGCCTCTCTTTACGACATCGTTCGTCGCTTCAAGAAGTCCAAGCGCCCTTGGAGAGAGTTCCCCGACCAGGTCGCCATTCAGCTGAACGATACACACCCTACTTTGGCTATTGTTGAGCTTCAGCGCATCCTGATTGATCTGGAGAAGCTTGAGTGGGATGAGGCATGGAACATTGTCACTGCAACTTTTGGCTACACAAACCACACAGTCCTACCCGAGGCTCTGGAGAAGTGGCCCGTCGGTTTGGTTCAGCACTTGCTCCCCAGACACTTGCAGATCATCTACGACATCAACCTGTTCTTCCTCCAGAGCGTCGAGAAGATGTTCCCCAACGACCGCGAAATCCTCAGCAGGGTCTCGATCATAGAAGAGTCGCAGCCCAAGATGGTGCGCATGGCATACCTTGCAATTGTTGGCTCTCACAAGGTCAATGGTGTAGCTGAGCTGCACTCTGATCTCATCAAGACCACCATTTTCAAGGACTTTGTCAACATCTACGGTCCTGACAAGTTCACCAACGTCACCAACGGCATTACCCCGAGACGTTGGTTGCACCAGGCCAATCCTCGCCTGTCTGACCTCATTGCATCCAAGACTGGTGGCAACTACGACTTCCTGAAGGACCTGACAAAGTTGAACCAGCTTGAGCTCAGTGTCAACGACAAGGAGTTCCGCAAGGAATGGGCCGAGATCAAGTACGCCAACAAGGTCCGCCTCGCCAAGTACATCAAGACCACAACAGGCGTCAGCGTTAACCCTGCGGCACTCTTTGACGTCCAAGTCAAGCGTATCCACGAGTACAAGCGTCAGCAGCTCAACATCTTTGGTGTCATCCACCGCTACCTCACCCTCAAGGCCATGTCGCCGGAGGACCGGAAGAAGGTTGCTCCCCGTGTTTCCATCTTTGGAGGAAAGGCGGCACCTGGCTACTGGATGGCTAAGCAAATCATTCACTTGGTCAACAGTGTTGGTTCAGTAGTCAACAATGACGAGGAAATCGGCGACCTTCTCAAGGTCATCTATCTGGAGGACTACAATGTCAGCAAGGCAGAGATGATCATTCCTGCGTCTGACCTGAGCGAGCACATCTCCACTGCCGGTACCGAGTAAGTGAATTCCCTTGTCCAACGCCGACGGCGTCTCGGCTAACGTGCCATGCAGGGCATCTGGTACGAGTAACATGAAGTTTGTTCTCAATGGCGGCTTGATTATCGGCACGTGCGACGGCGCCAACGTAAGTGAACCCGATGGAATGGAACTGGCTGGACGATCGTTTCTAACACTAGCCTAGATTGAGATCACTCGTGAGATTGGCGAGAACAATATTTTCCTCTTTGGCAACCTTGCCGAGGATGTGGAAGATCTCCGCCACGCACACAACTACGGAACCCACTCGATTGACGAGAACCTTGCAAAGGTCTTCTCTGCCATTGACAGTGGCACGTTCGGCTCCGTGTCCGATTTCCACGCGCTAGTCTCGGCTGTCCGTGACCACGGAGACTACTACTTGGTATCAGACGACTTCAACAGCTACATTGAGACGCACCAACTTGTCGATGAGGCGTACAAGAACCAAGAGGAGTGGATCACAAAGTCCATTACCAGTGTAGCTCGCATGGGCTTCTTCAGCAGTGATCGCTGCATCAACGAGTATGCCGAGGAGATCTGGAATGTCGAGCCTCTTAAGGTTGAGGACTAGGTAGACTAGACTATAGCGCTATAAAGACAAGACCCAGGCGGCGTGAAGTGACCTAGAAGGGGGGATGGCTGGTCAGGCGTGTACGGAACCGAGTACCTATTGCACTATTGCACTCGAAACACTTGAAGAAGGCGGGGCCTATAGGGAACAGTGTTAAATAGTATCTTTCTTTTGTATAGTTTATGAGAATGCCCAAAGACTGGTGTCCGCAACGATTGAAACCGTGCACAGTAATGTGTTGACTGAGTGTGAAGTGAGCCTGTGTGTTACCTTATTTTCCAGATGACTCAGCAGTCAAGGCAGCGATTGGATTTTTTTTTTTTTTTTTTTGGAATGGCCTCGAACGGCAACCATTGTTGGAAACGGAGCAGGGTGACCAGGGCAATTGCAACGTGAACGTTTCGACAAAGGAAGTGGAAACAATGGGGCGCATGTTTTGCTTCACTGACGTCATTATGCGGCAATGTGGACGTCGCCCACAGTGACCAAGGGGAAAGAGGAAAAGGACAACAGACCAGGACCCCTCTCTCTCCATTGCTCCAAGGAGTACCTCATTCTGGGACGGATCGATTCCGGGTACTACTTCCAAGCTTCCGGCAACAGGACGCGCGACGCCGCGAGAAAAGGGCGGTCAAGGATCATACTTGTTTCGAGGGGGGAGGAGAGGGGATCTAGAGCCAACTTTTTCCTTCCCAAACACTCATCGCTAACCAGCAAAAAGTGCTCTGGAACTTTGGAAGGCTTCCCGGGCCCAATCGTGCCAATCCAAACCGAAATAATTGTGCAGTCTTCCGGATTTGCTTGGTTCGGCACCCCGCGGGTGGATGAGCAGACGAGTAAGCCGTGTAGGTACAAGTTTCCTTGCTTGCATGCCTTTGCGAAACAATGGAAACAAGTTTAAGAAGACATTTTGGCTGCGCGCTACATATGCGTGTGTTCGAAAAAAAAAAGAGTATGTGCATTTGGTTTGGCCGTCCCGCCTGCCGGCGTACGTCCCCGTTTGGGGCGTAAGACAACACCGATCCGTTGCGGCATGTCGGGAGCGAGTGAGATTGGTCCGGGGGACAACCTCCGGGGAAGGAGGTCAGGTTTATATTGGGTTGAATGCTGTCGTCATCTTTGCAAATGTGGGAAAAGTCGAGACCCTGCTTCTCCTTTCCTGCTAGGTTCTGGATCCGGATACCTATGGTTTTTTTTGTGGTGTACCAAGGGACCAACTCAAAACCAGCCCTGCTGGAGCCTGGTAGAGCAAAGACTGGAGAAGAGGTGCATAATGACATCAGAGGAACGACGATAACGAATGCTGGCCCTGGTTAGGTCCCTGATTCCTGCCTTCCCCCTTTTATCCGTCTGTCAAAACGGTATAAATCGGCCGGCATCGAAGAGACTTTTCATCTCGCCGAGTAGAGGGATACGCTGGCGGCTGAACTGTGGAATGCTTAGAACAGAGCCGTGGCCTTCGGCAGAGCAATACGCGTGCGGGATGTGATTTTGGCTTCAGAGTCGCATTCCCATGTCGAAGAAATGATTCGTGCAAATAAGTTATTTTGTTGATATGCGCTGATTCTGGTATCAGAAGAGAATTTCCAGGCGGCCGCCTTGATGCTATGAATTACGTGGTCAATGGAGGAACCTCATGGCCCTCGGCGCTAGTTTCGCACCGGCCGGGAGCTTAGACAACATCGGCCGCAACGCCGGCTCGTGAGCTTGCCTTGGTGTTGAATGCTTCTCTAGATCATGGAACGGAAGAGTCGTTTGGAATGGTTTGACGAATCAGCGTGTTGACAGGTCCAAATGAACGGGATGATCTTCGATACACATCAAAGAGTTCAGGGTCCAGAGGATGAAGGGTCCTTGGACCGTGTGCTTGTGTTCCCACCATTTCATCCTTTTCTGGTACACCTGCTGGCTGCATGAGGTAGGGAGAGAGTTGGAGGGTCCTTTTCGTACATTCTCCCGTCTCGCGCTGCACCGCGCCATTTTCTTCTTCTCTGCGGCTCGGATTAGCATCACCAAACGGATTACACACAGGTTGACCCCTGGAGGTTCCCGGCAGGAAGGGTCCAGTTCGAGATCCATCGCAGCGAAGCCAGGGCACAATGTGCCAAAAGTTGTGCGCATGTCACCCTCAGAGTTCCTGGGAAGCTTCTGAGTCCCGGGTGGGATGGTGCTGCTTGTCATGATCTTACTCCATCATGACGGATCTGAAAGGTAATTGTTGACTCGAAGGTGTCCACTCTGCAACCACACATGCAAACCAACGTCGCCGCTATGCATCGTTGTACCTGAGCTGGTCAAGAATGGTAGCCGAACATTGCAAATCCACGTGTCGCGTCTGGTGGGTGCACGCTGTGGGCGATGAATTGCGAATGCGGTTCCGTTATCACAATCGCCGAGACAGTCTGGAGATTGAGAGCATGACTTGGTACAAGCATGTCAAAACCGGTTCTCGTCGAGCATCCCAGATTGTCATTGATAATCCCGTCCCAACGGTGGTGAATCGAGATCCAGTATCACAATCATCTCGAAAAGGGCTTAGACTCATATATTGTTTTTCAACGTCTCGTGAGCTGGGGGGTCCATCAGTATCGAGGAATATAAAGAGCGTTAGTTATGCAGAGAGGTGTTACCCGCTCCTGTGCCGCGGAAGGGCTTGATGGGATCCATACCGTATTCTCTCCCTCGGAGCCCAATCAATGCGGCCGGACGTTTGTCCAGCTACAGCAGGTAATGCGCTGAATTGGGCATATTCAGGCCAGTCTAGAACATGCGGCTACTGTAGTCGGGGAAGCCCCGTGACGGGAATTTTGGGCTACCGCAGTTGCTTTGCGGCGGTCACACGGATTCTATACCGCTCGAGAGGATAAGAAGGGGCGTGTTATGTGCGCTGGGTGAGCTGTGTGACGGACCGTTTTCTCGATTCTCGATCTTCGCCTGAGAAGTCGATGTTGGGCGAGAGAGGAGACTGGGAGGGACTGGGACCATGGATCGAATAGCGTTATTGCCGGGGTAGTCTCTAGCTCCCTGCAAAACGGTGCGAGAGGTACGGCAAACGTGTTAGTGCTTGGGGGAGTCGTCGACGTTTCGGGGCGCTAGAAACTCGGACAGTGAGCGGCTAGTATCCCATTGCACGCTAAGCTGACAGGATGGACTCGATGGAGAGAGAACAGGGGCGGCTGTACTTGTGGTCTCTGGAGTCTGGATTAGCGGGACGGATCACAGACACACCCCTCCCCAGCCCGTCGTGCCCGTCAACGCGACACGACACAGGAAGGTTTCCATACCCCAGCACCATCTCGATGCGATCTCAAAATGACGTCAGAGGTTGCGGTGCTTTTTGTGGTGGTTTTCACACCTAGCCCCCCTGATGTGCCTGGCACCTGAGTGCCGTACGGAGTAGTGCAGTGGGAGGAAGAGCTTTCGGATGGATGCGTTCGCCGCGATGCAGCCTGGGCTCCTCTATATGTGTCTCGATATCAGATACGAATACCTACATAGCTTGTCGGAACAGACCGCTAAGGAATCCACTGTCAAGGTTGGTCAAGGGAGGATGATACTAGAGGTATGCGGGATGAATGATTATACCGGATTGAACATGTGCGCACATGCACAAGCGGCGGAGGTATCGCGTTGCGGATGGCAAATCTGATCTGGCATGGGAATTGGATACGCACCTGAGGATTATGCTCCTGCGACAGAGTTCGAGCCTCCGTAAGAAGGAGGTATGGTGTCTTGAATCCATGATGCTGGTAGTTCGACAGTTGCATCGACAGGTTGCTTGGTCGTGCTTGGTGCAAGGGGATGATTGATGGGGAACGGGGGAGGAGAATACTGTAAGTGAGGTAGGGGTGCCAGTAGAAAAAAGGTAGAAGAGAAGTTGGGGGCTAATTGGAACCGTTTGAGGTTCACCGTATCTTGAGGCTGGGGGCCACGGTCCGATGGTAAATTTCTCTGTGGTGTTTAAGTGCGGAGGAGCAAAACGGCAATTGAGCGATTTGGACGGGAAACGGCAAAAGTGCCTTTGAGGAAAACATGGCATTTTGGCAAGACAGGTTGGCAATCTCCCGTTGGCGTGCCTTCTGTCTGCTCATGGGTGTCCTATGCTCCCGCAAGGGGCGCGGGAAGGTGAGGATAAAGATTGGACCGTCGGGGAAGGAACCACGAACTAGTAGCTGCCAGTTGTGTTATCGTAGTCGCAGTGGCAACTTCAAGGCAGGCACGGCGGGCAGACCAAGACCATCATCGTCGATCTGTTATTGCTGGACGTTCCCAGATATTCCACGATTGCGCTTCCGTACCTCAAGGTGGTACACTAGAACCTCATGCTGATACTTCACCGTTGCCTTCCCTGCCGCGGGTTCACCGACCACTTGTCCAACGAACGTTGTGATTTGCTGTCTCGCGACTGCCCTGCCGCTAGGATAAAACAAGCCAGAGCATGCCGTCCGGTCTTGGGATTGGAAAGTTATGTGACCTGCGACCGGCTGGAGCGGTGCCTTGTCTAAATTCATCATTATCAAAAAAAAACAGAGCTACCTAGAAACGCCTTCTTCTGTCCATCTTGTCTGAGTTGCGCGTTGAACAAAATCTTGTTTTCCACGGCACGGCATTGTGGAAGGAAAGATTCTCAAGCTCGGCCCGTGGTGAGCTGAAAGTGAAATTGGCGGTGCCGCTGATGCTCAGGCCATTCCATGAAGCTTCTTTTGTGACAGGTCAACCTTTGGTTGTCTCTCGGTCATTTTTTGAGATATCTCGCAGCAGCTCTCTAGTCGTCTCATGTTATTACCATCTGCTCCCCAAACAGCAATCCACAAAGACCGAGGCTCGCGGCAAGAGACAATATACGCAACCTTACACAATCATAAGTTCAGCCTCATCTTGACTTGTTTCTCCTCGAACCTACGAGATCGGATCGGAAAGCAAGTCTCTCTACTTCTGGAGTACGCACTCACGAGTCATCCCGGACATTATGCTCCTCTCTGTGGTTGTTGTTGCCGTTGCCGTCGTCTCATCTCAGTCTCGGTCAAGTCCTTTTTACTTGGTCACCTGTGACTTGTTGGTTAGTCTGGTAATTGTGCACATTCAAGTCCCTTACCTTAGTACCTGGCATAGCTGCCGTCCCCATCTAACCTGCCTTTCTGTCCAGTCGGACCTTCTGTAGCCTGTACCATACTTATGTAGCCTGCTTATTACCTGGCCCTGCCCGGCCCTTTCCATTCACTGTGCCCATCTTGTACATGGAAGACAACGTTACCGCCTGCAAGTTCTCGGTTCAACAGAGAAACACCCCTCTCCGCCAGTAATATTCATCCGTAACCCGCCTGCCTTGATACTTCATTGGACAGGAAGATAGTAGCGGGGTTAGAGCAAGGTACAATTACCCCTGCCTTGTCTTCATTCCGACGCTTACCGTGCAAGTTCTTCCGTCTTTCACGCTCGGTTCAATGTCACTTCCAGAGCCAGCCAGTGTCTCTCCGTCTTCTGGCCGAATTGTGCACACCCCTCTCCCCTACTGTATGTCTTTCCCCCGCGAGGTACCTTTTCTCTCCCACTCAATCGCGCCTTCTGGGAATTATTGAAAAGCACTTTCCCCCATCAAGTACGGGAGTATTGCTCCTGTGTATTGCTTGACTCTTCGTTTCCTCGCATTTTTAGCCCGAATCGATTCTGAGTATATCTCTCTCTCTTACCCCCAAATCTCACATTCACGTCCAAAGGTATTTTCGAGAAGCAACACCAGAGCCACTTGCTGAAAGTCTCATACGCGTCCTTACCTCCATCTATCAACAGGTGTTGTTGTGCATCCACCCTCCAGCGGCATCCTCAGCTTCACCGCGGCAGCGAACGAGAGACGAGAACGACGACCTGATCGACACTTGTGCGATTTTGCTACCTGCATTCCCCACGTGCGCCCGCCACTCGTGCGCCCATCACCGCGGTCACCATTTGGTTTGAGCTTTCGCGCCCGGACTTGATCCCGAAGAGACTCAGAAAAAAAGAGAAAGTGAACTGCTTTGTATAGACAAAAAGAAGAGGGAAACATTGCAAAAGATACCTGAGAAAGAGCATCACCGACACCTTCAACTCTGTAAGTGAGCAAGCCTCCTAACAGCATATTATCGCCCGAGGAATATTTTTGAGCATCCCCCGCTGTTGCTCGCCAACATACTTCCCCCTTGCACTGAAAGTGCCCCCTGCGCCGTCTACGGTATGGGCAATTATTGAATTGGACGCCCTTGGCACCAAATGTCGACAATACCGGAAGAGCAAAAAACGGATTATGCATAGGCAAGAACGGCGAATGACGAAGGAGAAGGAATAGAACATGGGCGGACAGGATGGAAGGAAAAACCAGATTCTTGTTCCGCTATTGCTGTCGCCCCCTAGCTGCATTCGCTACCATTTACAGTACTCCGTGCTGCGTACTGCTTGCTTCCTTGCAAGAAAAGAAGTCTCGCTAATGCCGTTGCCACATTGTTCAGGTTGCTCCGGACCCCATACCACGTAAGGTATCCCAGAAAAGGCCCAGAAGCAGAAGCAGAAGCAGAAGGAGAAGAGACGCAGAAGCCGTGAGGTACCTGAGGGCAGTCCAGCCGTACGTACGAAGTACCCCAACAACAGCGGAGGACAAAACGGAGAAAGAGACGTGCGCTCACTCGCTGCCCACGCTTCCACCTACCCCGCTGCCCTTTTTGCAACTCCCACGCCCTCACGCCCACATATCCCACGCCCACCGTCCCACGTCCCACGTCCCATACGGCCACAGTCCACCGTCCACCGTCTACGACCAGCCAGCGAGCGACCTTCTCCTCCCAGCCCAAGAATCCACGTCCCAGAACCAGGCCTAAGACCAGGACCGCCCCGCCGAACAGCCACCCCTCCAGCGCGCAACAAATCCTTGAGCTCGCTCCCCCGCCGTCGCTGCATCTCTTTCAAATCCAGCCGACTCCCGCTCTCTTGTTGCCTTTCCATACACGCGCCAGACCAGACGGAAAGCTGCCCATCGCACACCTCACATACCGCAAAACCTCTCCTTCGAATTCCCTCATATCGTCCAAATTCGAGCTGATCATCGAGCCTGTCTCTCGCTCATCACAGCAGAACCGTCAGCAGAAGCATAACTTGACCCGTCGATCTCCCGGCTGTCGTCTTTTTACTCCACCACCCCTCATCACTCTTTAATCCTCCCCGCCGCACGACGACCAATTTCCATCCTCCTCCCCGATCGGTCTCCCTCCCTCTCTCTTCCTCCCCCCTTCAGCCGCTCAATCCGAAAACCCAATCCTTCTCGATCAGGTAGATCGACCATCACACGAAAATGGCCGAATTCGTTAGAGCACAAATTTTCGGTACTACCTTCGAGATCACCTCGAGGTACTCGGACTTGCAACCCGTTGGTATGGGAGCCTTCGGTCTCGTTTGGTAAGTCTGAGAAAATACCATCCATCGCAACGAGCGCTCATTGCGACCATCCATCTGTACTGGCTGACACGTCTTTTTCGCTCACAGCTCCGCCCGTGACCAACTTACCAACCAGAATGTTGCCGTCAAGAAGATTATGAAGCCCTTCAGCACTCCCGTTCTCGCCAAGCGAACATACCGTGAGCTCAAGCTGCTCAAGCACCTGAGACATGAGAACGTACGTTTGATCCCGACTTTGCCGGCTTCTCTCCATATTTAGTTTGTTCGACGTGCGCTGATATCCACCTAGGTCATCTCTCTCAGTGATATCTTCATCTCTCCTCTCGAAGATATCTACTTCGTCACAGAGCTTCTCGGCACCGACTTGCACAGACTGCTCACCTCCAGACCCCTCGAGAAGCAGTTCATCCAGTATTTCCTCTACCAGATTATGGTAAGCCTCGCCCCCTCACCGGAATCCTCTCCGACACCCAATCTGACATGTTTTTGTAGCGCGGCCTGAAATACGTCCACTCTGCTGGTGTGGTCCACCGTGATCTGAAGCCTAGCAACATTCTCGTCAACGAGAACTGCGACTTGAAGATTTGCGACTTCGGTCTCGCCCGTATCCAGGACCCCCAGATGACTGGTTACGTCTCGACGAGATATTACCGCGCTCCTGAGATCATGCTCACATGGCAAAAGTACGACGTTGAGGTCGACATCTGGAGTGCGGGATGCATTTTCGCCGAGATGTTGGAGGGCAAACCTTTGTTCCCCGGCAAGGACCACGTCAACCAGTTCTCCATTATCACCGAGCTTCTCGGTACTCCTCCCGACGATGTCATCAACGGCATTGCCAGTGAAAACGTGAGTTGATGCAGAGCCGAAGCGACGATTCATTTGCTTACTGACACGGACCCAGACCCTCCGATTCGTCAAGTCCCTGCCCAAGCGCGAAAGGCAACCCTTGAAGAACAAGTTCAAGAACGCCGACCCCTCCGCCATTGATCTCTTGGAGAGAATGCTGGTCTTTGATCCCAAGAAGCGGATAACGGCGACTGAGGCGCTCTCGCACGACTACCTTGCTCCCTACCACGACCCCTCTGACGAGCCCGTCGCCGAGGAGAAGTTCGACTGGAGTTTCAACGATGCTGATTTGCCCGTAGACACGTGGAAGATCATGATGTAAGCCATTATCATTTGAAGTTTCCATGAATGACTTGCTAATGAAGTACTCTTTACAGGTACTCCGAGATACTCGACTACCACAATGTGGATGCGTCTGCGCAACAGATGGAAGAGCAGTTTAACGCACAATAGATGAAGGAGTCCAGGGGCGGAGCGAGGATAAATAGGAGAGGGGGGGCTATGATACCACGCAAAACCAGAACGGCACGTGTTTCCAGTACATTCGCACGCAATCATGGTGTTTGGAAGAGGGAATCGGTTATTGTAACGTTGACAATGCAAAGGGCCAACAGTATACGCGATATAAAGGAATGGCATGCATCTTGGAGGTGTTTTTCTCTTTTTCATCATCTTGTTCCAACAAATTTTCCTTTTCCTGGGTCTCCAGGTTCTGTTAGAATAAAGTCCGCGGCATAGGGCATAGCGACAAGCTGACAATGGGCTTCAAGGCCCTGATTACGAGGACTTGCTTTACCAATCAGGATGACGGCCGCTCTCCGGGATACTTGAATATGGGATGCCCTTTGCGAACTGGAGGTCTGTCTGAATTTGGGCGTAATAGCAGAAAATGCCGCGGCAGATAGCAACTGAAGAGAACGAAAAGAAAAAAAAATCATAGAAATCGTTCAGAGGATAACCAAGGCTTGTGATCTACCTCTGGCTAACTACAACCAAAGCGACCCAAACGATCGATGATCCCAAGGGGTTACCCAGAGTGCCAGAGACGATTGTGGCTTGGGGTGTGGTTGTGTACGTACAGACCCCCGCCACATATTGTGTGGTTTACTGTGTTGCCTCAGCCACATTATAGGAGAGTGTGGCTGCCATTTTGCCACAATTCGTCGCAGTTAGGATGGTCACACGAAGCGGAACTCTATCTCGAAAAGTTTCACCGTGACATTTACGTTAACTGCAAGGAAAATCATTTCATGATAGTCAGAAGGAGACATAGGTGAGTGACACCTAAGGTGAGATTCAAGGGGCGGGCGGGCGGCACACTCCGTCTGCACGGTGTAAAGGTGGTGGGGGATGGTGATTTGACTGGAGGGAGGGAGGAGGAGAAATTCCATCTCATGCAATGCAGGACACGCTGGCGGTGCTTGAGGTTAAGGTGAGATGAGGTTTGGGGTTTCCGGGAAGGGAGGGAAGGTTGACGTGGTGTTTTTGCCTCTCCGACTTTTCGTCGCTTTCACCGAGGTAGTCGGTCATGGACTGGGAGAATTTATCGTTAGAAGACTAGGAGTTGACTCCGGTTTGTTTTCAGTTTAGTACCTACGCCTTATGGGTGGCATTTGCGATGTTGCTGGGGCAAAAAAGGTTTGTTGATTTACAGGCTCAAAGTTTGGCTTCTTAGGTAAATTCACACCACCTTTCTCTCACCGTTTATCCGTCGTTGTTGAAGAATTGCACTTGAGGGAATACCGGTACACCACACATGCAGTTCAAAGTGAAGTCGCCTTGAGAAGGGGTAGCACGGGAACCGAAGTAGCGGGAAGAAGCAAAGTTGTGAGTCGTGAAATCGTGATCGATTGATTGATTGATGTGACGTGCCATGGAGACGTGGTCGGTGCTTTTTCCCTTCGGTGCATGGTTGACGTGTCTGTGGTGGACCACACGACCGGACCACAGACGTCGATGTCCGGCCCTTGGCGCTAGGCTGGTTGGGGGATCGGGGAGGTTTTGAGATGGATGTTGAAAGTCTGGTAGATAACGAGTGTCTACACGGTCTGCTTGGCTACTTTGTTCTTGGTGAGAAGCAGTTTGTTGTTGTCGTGGTTTCATTTGTTGCGACAAGTGTGGACTGACCATGATATCCACTGGGAGGGAAGAGTGTTAGACTACTCCGCGCTGCCTAGGCTTGTAAGCTCCCCGGTCAGGACTCAGTGGCTGTAGTAGAATGTCAAAGAACGATATAAGATGTCAATCAACTCTCAACCGTTGTATACTTGTCACGATGGCGAGTGCAGATGTCTGTGTGTGCGTGACAGCGTGCATTTCCAAAAAGAAAAAAAAAGTAACGTATCTTGCTACGGACACTTGAAGTTCGAACCGGGGGCCACGCGGGGTCACCGTAGTCGCCTGGGTATTTTCCTGAGCCCGTGTTCTTGCTACTTTTCTTTTCCCCTCCCCCCGTTGTTCTCGAACCTCGCTGGAACCTCGAACCCCTGAACCTGTCGTGCTTTCTTTCAATGTGGGACGAGTCGTTCGTTTTTAATTGCAACCCATCCCCGACAATTGACTTGTCTGGACCACTGTACATCCTTGGCTCTATTTAAAGGGGTCCCGTGTCCGCATAAGAGCGTTCTCATAAAACGCGGGCAGAAAATAAAACAGAGAAGCCAGATGAGCAAATGAGACTCGAGGGGCAGGACGGCAAGGAAATTACAATGAGAGTGGAAAGACTGGACTGGAAGTAGTAATAAAGTATTTTACTATACTTTTTTGCCGTAGTGCATTAGCACTAATTCCAACAACTCATCCACTATGCCCACTCTCCCGAACCCAGTCTCATTTTGAACGTTACCCGCCTCCGGTCCAATACAAAGCCTACCGCGAACCCACACCGCGAACAACCGTGCTGTGTGGTGGGCAAGCATTCGAGTCTCTCTATCCCCTCAGCTCTCAGGTTTCCATCTTCCTTTTTCTTACCACTCCTCCGCTCGTCGGTCCGTCACTCACGTCTGCCTTTACCTTCAGCTTTTCTCTCCCAAGAAAGGAGGCGGCGAATTGTCCCTTTCTGTGCTATTACTGCCATTCGACACTTCGTGATTAGCAAGGCCTTCTCCACCGACCGCCCATTCTTACAGCTGCTACCAAACGTCCCTTCCCAGGACCCTAATTCGCCAGTGCAACTACGAGGCGGCGGTCGAATCACCGAGGCACACTGCGCAACGGTGCAACCCGATACTTTCAGCTCACAGTTCCACGTACGCCCCATTCGCGCACCCGCGACCGCGCTCTTTCGAGAGGGACGAACCCGTCACCGCTTTCTGCGAGTTCTGCTTGGCGACGCCGGCAGGTAGCTTGCCGGCCGATTTCTCGAGGAAGGAAGAAGATCAGGCGGTACAGAAAGCAGACGCTTGCCCTTCCCTACATAATATCACGGCCCGCTGAGAGAGAGAGAGAGAGAGTCACATTTCTTGACGACCAATTCTTCGTATAGAGGACGATAACCGAAGCCGCCAATTGCTCTCTTGGAGGACTTGTGCAGATCAACATTCCCGGCAGCTTGTCTCACACTAGCCCCCCTTTGAGTGGACGGGGAAATCTCGATACTACGTCAGAACAGAAACCCGCAACCCCTCCTCGACTTTACTGGGGGTCGAATTAGCATACCACAAAGACGAACTTCGTGCATCCGCCCCGAGAGATCTCGACGCCGACAGAAAGACCTCCTCCCATCGCGAGGCTTTGCCGGCGAAGCGGCAACCGGTACCCCGAAAAGGATTGACCCACGCAAGCAAACGTTGGACGAAACGTGCGACGCACGCGAGGGGGATAACTGAAGGAGAAGAAAGAATCTAGACCAAGAACCGAGGAAATACATGGCAATGTCGTAGGAGTGGTCCGGTTGCGCCAAAGAAGTCGAATTACAAACATAGATTGAGGGATTCGCAAAGGAATTGGGCGGTTTTCCAAAGTAACCCAGACCTGGTTTCTCACGCAATCGACAGATTCGACGCATGTCCACGCCCTCGTCGGTAAAAGGCATCACCAAGAAAGAGTGGCAGACACGATAAAAAGGAGGGAAACATGGATACTCCCGAGGTTGCGACGCCGACATCAGGCGCCGCTACGCCCTTGACGGTGCCGTCGACGCCGGCCAAGCCAGATTTCATCCCGCTGGTCACGGTTGTCGACTTCCACCATGCCCGGGGACCCGAAGTTGAGATGTGGTTTGGAGCGGCGGAGGGCACCGATCCGGCAGTCGAGTACGACTGGGGCTTGCTGCCCTTCATGGCGTTGAGCGATGGTGCGCATCTGTGAGTCTCGACCCCTGTTCACTGTAACGCATATGGTGGTTGGAAGCTCTGCTTGGAGCCCGGCTGCTGTTGACGTCTCGGAGCTGGACCAGAAGCTAACGACCCGAACCAGATCAAGCGAGGACTTCTCCTACTTTACGCTTCTCCGTCCGGCCACCGCCACAGGGCCTGCGACGTCCCTGTTCGGCATATCCTGTACACGGCAGCTCGATGCCTCGCAGCTCCTGAACCGGCCCGCCGACGTCACGCGCTCGACGGTCCAGAAAGCCGTTGTCGTCATCGCCGACACGCCGCAGCACTTTGGCATGATGCGCGAGCGTCTCAGCGTCGTCACACAGGCCTGGTTCGCGCAGCGCGAGTTCACCGACACGGAGATCCTCCGCCGCTTTCAGGAGAGTCTGGCCGAGGAGAAGGAGCGCGGGTTCTTGACGGAAGAGGAGAGCCGCGACCAGTACCTCGGCATGAGCTTGCGTGAGCTGGTGCACGAGTTCAAGTCCCAGACGCTGATGCTGTTCAAATGCTGTTTGCTGCAGCCAAAGGTGCGTTTTCTCCTGGCCAAGTGGTAGATTATTGGGGGCTAACCGATGAGTATAGATGCTTTTTTTCGGATCACGATGTGAAAGATTATGCATGATGCAGTTTTCTCTTATTTCTCTGATACCCGGACTTATCCGTAATCTCGTTGACTGCGCCGACCCGGAGCTGAACAACTACGAGAAGAGGTTGGCGCGGCCCACGAGCTTGCGGACCAGCGATCGCAACTCTCTGCTCACCTACATGGGCTTGCCCCTGCAGATTTTCGGCAAGGTATGTATGTTATTGCCATGTCAAGGGTCCTTTGACTGACGACATCAACAGGGTAGTCTGTTTGGTCCATACACCCCTCTGCAGCAACTTGACATACTCGCCGACTTTGGCACCAAGTCATACATTGTGGGCAGCACGAATTCGCTCCTTCTGCAGCAGAGGGACCGCTACAGCGACATTTTAATTAATCTCGACGAGCACACCGTCAATGTCACATCGTCCTCCCTCAAGAACGCCCTGGCTCTGTCAGCTGCAGACCGCCGCTGGATTGACTACATCACCCAAGTAGTTAATGACACTTGGGACGAAGCCAACCCTCAGCGTCCAAACACCATGGGCTACGTCGGCAGCGAGGAGTTCATCCGCCTCCAGTTTGAAGAGTACATACTATCTCTGGTCTCTTCGGTGAAATACCGCAACCACCTCCATGCGCACCCGAATAACCCGCGGGCGCTCCTCCCGCATATTGAAGGCGACCCGTCCCTCGACTACGGAAATGAATTCATCGAATACTGGTCCCGCACCGAAAACCACCGCATCTGGAACGGCAACACAGATTCCCACCTCTTTGACGTCGTCGAGCCGCGGCACCCCTGCGCCGGCGGTCTTACGATTGATGACGTGCAGCGCCGCATCGCTCAGCAGGTCCAGGATATGCACCTGGACGAGCGTCTCGCTGTGGGTAAGGAGGTTCTCGGACGCAACTTTGCCGTGGGCAAGGAGAAGGCGTCCAACATGTTCAACAAGTTCTACTCTGACCTGGAAGCTCTCCGCGAGGCACAGAGGAAACGGGCCGAGGAACAGCGCCTGGCTCAGGAGGCTGCTGCCGCGGAGGCCGAAAAGGCAGGCGCGCCCGCCGCTTCTGCTGCGGCGACGGAAGGGGGAGCAGCCGCCAAGGCGCCGGGGAACTCTGGCAACAAGGCTAGTTCGTACGTGAGTTCGTGGGTTACCTGGGCGGGCGAGAAGCGCAAGGCCGGGTGGGGTGGAGGCAGCGGCAGCGGCAGCGGGAACAGCACCGTGACGTCGCCGACTACAAGTACCAGCGGAGGGTACGGTTGGGGCCGCGGATGGGGCAAGTCCAAGACGGACGCTAGTAAGGCTGGGAATGGCGACAGGGACTCTGCTTCAATCTCGGGGTCGCGGGTGTCGACTTCGTCAGCGGGGACGGAGATCAACGACAAGAGACCGCATGGGGAGAAGCACGATTTCCAGCCGCTGACGCAGGGGACGTATACGGAGTCGATTCTGTCGACGGGGTCGATTGAATCGGAGACGCCTGCGGGTCACGCGAGGCCAGAGTCGAAGGATGGGCCTGCGCCGCCTACGGCGGTAGGAGCTTCCAAGGGGACTGGTCAGGTCGATGGCAAGTTGAATGGCGGCGAGAGCAGCACTATGAGGACAGTGGCTTCTGAGGCTGACGTGGAGGAGAAGAAGGGAGGCTCTGCCACCGCGGCCACGAGTGCTCTGCCCACTAAGGCGCAACAGCCACAACAGCAGGAGAGCGACGACGACGACGACGAAGTTGAGGAGTCCAGGGCGACGGCGGCTGCTGCGGAGGCTGCGGCCGAAGCGGCCAAGGCCTGGGGTGATGATCGCCCGTGAGGAAGAAGAATCAACTCCTATGAGAAGGGGAAATCCTTCCCTTGGAGAAAGAAGAATGAAAGCATGTTAGCAGGCCGAGACGATAATGGGGAATGATGGACATGGGAAGTGGAGAAATATCAACTACAGCACAACACACAAATTCCTGCAGAGAAGCAAAAGGATCATCACAGTACAGAGTTGTACAGAGTATCAGCATAGCGAAGCATTTGTTGGATGGGGGTCCCGATTACCAGGTGTGGATTGGGAAATATGGCGCGCATGAAAGAACCACATCAACAGGAGGCCCCGCCCCTCCCTTTGTTCTCTGGTTATCTTGGTTTTGTCACCAATCTGTAGCTTTAATCGTCATATATATTTTTTTACATGCGGAAGAGATTGAGAAAGCTCGTTTAACGGCCTTGGGTTGGCTTGGCGGACACGCGGGGTTTTACCAATGTACTACGGTTTGCGTGTGCTGGAAAGAGATGACTGGGGGCCGGGACTGGATAGTACGGATCGGAACAGATGAGATCAATGAGAAAGAAAGCACGATTCGCAACGTTGTGTGACTAGGTTTTTTTTTTTTTTTTTTTTTTTGAATCCGTGACTTGGGCATACACGAGGCGGAGTGTCTCGGTAAACTTTGTCCTTTCGTTGCGTCTACTGACGAGAGGTAAGACTAGATCCAGGGCGCTTCCATACCTCGTGCTAAAAACACTGTTGACCTACAAAAGTGTCACGAGAATTTGTCGACGTAAAAGGAATTTCAACTTTGGTCAAAGGAGGAAGGGTGAGAGGGAAGTCCTCTTAATGAAAGCCGACGCCAGGTCCATGAGGAGGCTTTCCCCCCTCTGCTCGAAGCAAGACGACCATTTCGCATCTTGCCGTCCAGTCGAGTCTCCTGCTTAGATGCTGTTCCGAAGCGCACTTATTTTATAGCAAGGGAAATTTCAGGAGACGAGTTAATTATTACACGCTCTGACCCTTGTATATTGCTATACAGAAGAGTATTAGTCTCGGAATATGTTGGGGATGCTAAGCGTTAAGGAGAGGCTCTGTTGGCTCGAGGTAGAGTTGCTAATCATAGAAGTAAGGCCAGCTAATATCACCGCAAGACCCAGGAAGATTGCAGAGACTGGGTCTCAAGTGATGGAGCATCGACTGCAGTCTTGGCCGTCTTCGAGAAGCCAAAGGTCCCTGCAGATGCCATGCGCCTGGTGTGAGACCTTGCTTTGTTACTTTTACTTGGATTTATATTCGCGACGGCGGGATCGGCTGAAGGTGCCTGCTTCGTCGACTGTACATAAGCTGACCTGTGGGCGCCTGTCAAGCTTGGTAAGTCATGGCCCGGTCGCCCAAGCAAAGAACTGTGGGAATTCACGCTTTTCTCTCTTGCTCCGATGGCTTTTTTTGCCCATCTTGAGAAATGAGAAATGAGGAAGATCTACTTGGTGCTATCTAGAAATGTTGTCAAATTGTGAGAGCGGAGAAGTGCAGTTCTCTTCTACACATGCAGCTTCCTCCATGGCAGAATATTCATCCCTGAATACGGTCTGCCTACCCAGTATTCTCTACGGAACGGAAGTTCTCTCGGCCTAGCCGAAATGCCGCTTCGATCATTGTTCCTGATCGTCTCGTCAAACGACCTGCAGATTCGTCACTTCAAACATGGCGAATCATCAGATCACGGTTACGGGACCCTCACTCCTAGACCGGCTCCTGAATCCACTTCATTATCTTTAATGAGGCCATTTCTGTAAGGTTACTCTTTATACTAGTACAGGTTGTGAACTTATTTGAAGATGGAGTACCTATTAAATGCCCTTTCCGAGGATGATGCGGTGTGCCCTAATTGTTTTTGGTCAAAGACAGATGTCGTTTGAATCTTTCAATCGTTACTGGGTATTGAAAACTCCTAAAAAAGCAGGCCAAGAAGGTATCGTCATTCAAAGAAACAGACAAAAGAAAACGTTCACCGCATCGCCAAACCAACCCGAGTCCCTATCCATCCTCTTCACACAACCGAAGGCCGCGGCCCCGACGAGACCATGACATGCCCAACGCTCGACTGCCTCGACGCCTTCCTGCCGGAAGAGAACCTCTCAAAGAAGCCCGCCGTCCCAGACTTCCTCCTCTCCCCGCTCGAGATGCTCGACCGGTCCGAGACCTCGCGGATCGAGGCGGCGTCGATGAAGGTCTGGGGGAAGATACCCCAGACGCCTTTTGCGTTGGTGCCGGACCAGCACCAGTGATCGTGCCATGCCCCTAGATGTCTTGTGTAAGCACACTGAAGATACTCCGTACGCGCGCACCATGGAAACATCTACATAGGAAGGGAGGGGGGAAAACGACTTACAGCTGATATTGGTGATCCTCTCGCCCTGATCAAACTTCAACCAATCCCCGCCATCCTTCGGCCTCGGCGCAAACTTCCACCTCGCCACAGCCGAGATATTACTCGCCGTGTCCGCGCGAATCTCCGCCTTGGGCGGCGCCTCCAGCTTCAGCACATCCAGCGGCGCGGAACCGAAATTCCCCTCGTGCCACCCCATCACCCACTCCCCGTTGTACTTTGCCGGGAACTCCACCCCGCTCAACCTCGCGCCGTTTGCGAGCTCGAACCCGGGCGTGTTATCGTACAGCAGCCGCATCCCGTACATCCTCTTGACCGTCTGCGTCGCCGTCGCCGTCGGCAGCTGCGCGAGCTCGAGCTGGCGGCCCTCGATGCGCGAGGGCCGGGGCGCGGCGCGGAAGTGCAGGTCGTAGTTGTTGCGCAGGTGGAGCGGTACCTCGCCGCCGCCCGTGGTTTCCGAGGTTTCTACGACTGTGATGCCGGGTACTTGGGGTAAGGGGCGCGGGTGCCGGGCGAGGTGCTCGAAGAGCTTCTTCTGGCTGAAGAAGACTGTGGCGTCGCATTCTTCGAGAGTGTGTTGGGCGTGGACGCAGAAGACGCAGCCGTAGAGGAACTCGTCTGCGCGTTTGGTGGCGACGTGGGATTTTTGGAGGAACCGGGGGCGGTAGGAGATTTTGTTGGAGGTGTGGTTTGCTTCTTCTAGAGTTTGTCATCATATTAGTGAATCCCCTTGAATCAAGTCAGACATCGATATGTAGAGTCGAGTGCGTACCGGCCTTGTTGATGTCGTTCTCGACCTGTTTGAAGTCGAGCTCATAGGAGCAGCTCGAGCACTTGGCGACCTCATGTGCGCCAGAGAATCCCTTGCAACAAAAGTTAGTCCGTGTGTACTACATGGAGAAAAAGGGGGGGGGGGGTGGCGTTGGGACGTTGACTACTCACCGGTTTCTTAACCTTCTTCACACCGAGACCTCCGCGCGTGACCTCCTTGGCACCCTCACAGAACCCCTTGTACAAATAAAACGAGCTGCTCAACCCAATATTACAATCCTTTGGCCGGGACGAGACCTGAAGCGCCGCCTCCCTTCCCTGCGAAGAAGACTCCGACTCGACGGGGATCAGCCCCTCGCCGTCGCTCATGACCAGCGGCACCTTCTCGATGCCCTCGTGGACGCCGGGCGGGAAGTTAGGCGGGATGATGGGCGGCGGCCTCGACGTCGGGCTGAGCCGGCCACCGTCGTGGGCCGAAGACGTGGAGGCGCGGTGCTCCGTCATGGAGGGGCTGATGGCGCCCGAGTTCCTCCTGCCGCCGCCGCCGTCGAATACGGAGTCGTGGAGGGATTCCTGGGAGCGTTGCCGCGAGGCGTGCGAGTACATGGAGCTGGTCTGCGAGTGCCGGTGGGGCCGCGGGGAGTAGCCTCCGTTCACGTTCCGCGGGGTCTGCGTCTGGTCTTCCGTGACGATACCTAGTGTCGTAGATGACGCTCGCCCTCGTGAGATGAGAGGGTGGTTTCTATCCGTCATCGATACCGGTGATCGCGTGAGGTCCTGCGGGCTCATTTGGTGGTACCGGTCTTCTTCTGAGAGGACGCGGTCGGCGGGGATCTCAAGCCGATGATCTGAGCCGTGCGAGACTCTGCTCATGTTCTTCGGGCTGCCCGGCTCAGAGATGGGCGAGCTCATGGAGACGGGCGGACGACGCTCAATGTTCATCTCGCCCATTGGCCCTTCCAATCCTGTCTCGATCATGGGGCTTGCTCCTATACTCCACGGGTTTGTCGGAGGAGGAGGCGGCGGTTGCTGCTCGAGGACCTCCTCCCTGACTCTTGGCTCTGGCTCGGTTGGTGCATGTTGCTCTTCCTGTGGCTGGAAATGATGTCCCTCGTGGGACGTGGTTAGACTTCCGTGGCCTTGTTCTTGGGTCTCTATCGTCGAGTGGATCTTTGGTCAGCTGCTTGATTTTTTTATCTTTGAATTCATGGGGGCAATGGCTATAGTTACCGAGTGTAGCCGGTGGCGATGTCGCGATAATTGGAATAGGAGGCTGCTCCCGCGGCGCCGGCTCCAGCCTCATCCTCTTCAAGATCTCTCCAGTCCGGAGGCCGGCCCTCTTGCAGAGCTCCCGCAGCTCGACATACTTTTCCTTTTCATACGTGTCTGCATCGATTACGTCTTCAAAGTCCCATATCATGTCAGTCATTTGTGACCTGTAGTCGGCGATCTCGTCTGCATGGATCACAAAAAGGGTCAGTTAAACGCCGTCACTATATGTGTAAGAAAAGAAGAGGAATGAAACCGGAAATCACCATACTATCATCTTTGAGCGCATCTATAAAGTTAACGCCAGACTCCTCCAAGTGGCGTAAGCACAGCGGCTCAATAATCTTGAGGATGCGCTCGGCGCCCTTGACCAGCTTCTGGCTCTCGGAGAGCATGTCTCGGTCGTCGCCCGCATTTCCGAGCGCAACGCTCCCTTTCTCCACGACCTCCTCAAAGGGCCCTGTCACCAAGTCCTTCACGACGTCCATGGTCGGCAAAAGGGGGGGCCCGTAACTCCTTTGACGGTCGGTGGCCGTCTGGTCTCGGTCTTCCGGCGGCGGGGTTTAGGTGGGGAGTTGTCGGCCTGGTTGGTTAGAGGTACACGATGGGCTAAGCCAGCGCGACAAGCTGGCAGAGGGTCATCCGAATAGTCATCCGAATAGTAAGTTTGAATCTGAACTTGCGCAATCGCCAAGTGTTTTGGGAGTTCACAATCACAGAAACTTTGGGAAATAGATCTTGGCAGAAAATATGAGAAAAAGAGAAGGAGGAAGAGAAGGAAATGCAAAGAGGACGGCAGGTCAGGATAGGACAAGGCTGTAGAAAAGCTACTAAGCTGAGCTGAGCAGATCAATTAGTCGGCTTCGCTCAGAGTCACCACCACAGAAACAGGGCCAGCTCTAGGCCGCAGGATAGATGGGCAAGGTATGGCACACAAGGACGGGACGGGATTGGAGATGAGCGGCTGGCGGGCAAGGTAGGCAGATGCAGGGCGCACCGCATGTCAGACTGGCCACTCTCTATCTCTCCCGAGACACGAAGCGCACCTCTGGGCCGTCCGTCTGTCTGTCACTCGAGAGATAGAGCGAACGAGCGAGGGCACAAGAGTACCGGTAGCCAACGGGCGTGGCTTGCTTCTCGGAACGCCTCCGCACTTCCAGTTCCAGTTCAGGTCTTGAAAGTTGACTTGAGTGACAAGCAGGCAAGGCGGTGCGGTGGTGTTGCGCCCACCTTTGCAAGCGAATGCAGGTGAACCTCGCCCCGGTATCAGGCTAGTCTCGCAAGGAGATCGGCATGGCGGGCGATGAAAAGAGTGTCAACATGTCTGCTGCATGTTCCAACGTGGAGGAGGGGGGAGGGAGAAGCGCCAAAGGTGGAGGAGGAGGCGTTCTGGCGTCTTGGATCCGAGGTAGGGCTGCTGAGCTGTCGCTGCTAGCCTTCAGAACCACCCCCCCCCCCCAGGCAGACCCGTTTGACTTCATCGGCGTGGCACATTCCTAAAGCTGGCTCCGCGATTGGTGTTTCTCAAGCGAAAGGAATGTCGCGGGCGTGACGGAGTTTGCTGGTAAGGGATTGAGGGAAGAGGGACGTTTGGTAGGGGGTTGTAAGCGAACAAGTCCACAGTGTCGGTACGTACTAACTGAATAAGCAAGGAACTTAAGGCACGTAGTACTGTGAGTCTGGTAGGCTCATCAGATGAACGCTGCAGCCACGAGGTCCAGCACAGCTAGCGCAGAGGCGCAGTTCAATATAAGCCCATCGACGTAACCCCTTAGAGTAAAGAGGCTCTAACGAGCATTTGCATCAATGTACAAGACTACGCCCAGCTGTTTAAGCCTCCCGATCTGCCTCGCCCGATGCGCAGTTTGTTTTTAGTGGTCATATGCCCATTCATTATGAGGCATTACTGAGTAAGGTCAGGTAGGCAACCCTGACACCAGACCTTATCTCAACTCCTCCATCGGTCACCCATTGTGGCCACCGACGACCGCATCACTTATGCCCCATCTTTCTTCACCGAACGGACAAATATTCAAGGGTTCGCCTGACTCTTATTTTGACCGAAACAAACGCCCGATTACAGACAGCAAATAACCCGTAGCTTTTCGGAAGACCCCGATTAAACATATTCGCTAGCAATACACGCCAGAAGAGGCATAACTCATGTTCTCATCAATAAGGGTTTGTGTGTATACTTTGTTACCTATCCATCAGTCCGTCTTTTGATCAACTGTTGATGGCGACCTCTACGCCTTAGTCGTATTTCCGGAGATGGTCTGAAGGTCTCATGTCAGAAGGTGGCAGTGGCGATCAAAGTATACAGCGACTTACCTGAGAAATCAGATTGCGACCAATCTGGATGGTCTCGGCCATACCACGTTGGCGAAGCCAGAACCTGTCAAATCGTCAGCTTGAATCTTCAACGTCGAGGGCTAGAACATCAACTCACGCTTCCTCAGCGCCTCCGTGGCCTTGGGTCGAGATTCTGCGAGCCTCATCCTCAAGAGCCTGCATGGTGATCATCTCCGTCTTCTCGATACCTGGAGTGGCAGCTTGGTCCGAAACACCTTGGCCCAGGTTCTCCTCGAGCAACCTCTTCTTCATCATGAACCGTTCCTTCTTCTCTCTCTGCAGTCCCGGGCTATCAAGCTTCTTCATGACGAGGCGGACGACGAATTGCGCGCCAAAGTAAAAGTGTTCCGAGAGGAGGATGCTAAGGAGGAGACCCCATGCCTGAATGCTTCCAGGAGTGCCGCGAGGCCCATCACCCTTGCCAGCGGATCTGCACAGGAACACAATCGAGGCGCTGGTAATGCTGCCCAACCAGGACAAGAATCCCAGGGCGTTGAGCCAGGGTCCGATCGAGTCGGCGCGCCACGGGATGGGCCGCCTGCTGCTGATGGCGATCTTGACCGCGTCCGATCTCATCTCGACCCAGTTGTTGACGAGGAAGCAGCAGGCTGTCAAAGGCCAAGCCACGGAGAAGAGTGAGAGGTAACCGAACTGGATGACCATTTCTCTGTAGTCTCCGGTAACATCGTACGTCTCAAGCTCAGCTTCGTTTCTCACACGCTCCAAGAAGGCGGCCTCTTCCGGCTGGTCCTTGATCTTGGCGGCGCTGTCCTCCTTGGACATCTTGGACTGCACCTCTCTGACCTCCTGGAACACCTGGCGCTTGACGTACGGCACGATGACCTCGGTGGCGAAGTTGACGACCTGGGCGGTGACGGTGAAGTAGAACATCTGCTTGCTGATTCTCTCGGGGTTGATGGAAAATTCCTGGGTCTGGAAGTTGACGTCCTTGGGGGTGATCTTCTGCGCAGTGGTCCGCCAGAAATCGAGGTAAGGAGTGAGGTGGTCGCCGAAGGGAAGGTAGACAAAAGTGGTGAAGAACAGGGCCATGTAGGAGGTCAGGAAGTTGAGAACGAACTCCTTCTGAACCAGGGCTGCATGGTGTGCGTCAATTGTCTCGTAGTTTTCCATCTCGGTCAGTCTCGTCGCGAACTTGGTGAGCACGGTAGAGAAAGTGGGCGTCATAACCACCAGAATGACGGTCGGGAGGAAGGCCAAGTAGGATTGGAAAGGCCCGTTGTACACCTCGTTGATGAAGATTTCCAGCGAGTTGCAGGTAACGATAAGTGTGCCCAGTACCACGATGCACGCTGCCGCGAAAGGGATCTGGAGAAGCTGCGTCTGCAGGCGCTTGATGGGTGAGTAGATCTTGACGGGCTCTCCGGTGACAGGGTCCTCGGCCTGGCGCTCGAACTCGAATTGCGGCCGAGGGTGCTGGATGTTGGAGACGCCGCGGACGCCCCACTGTACGGCGAGGTCGACTTCCCTCTGCTTCCAGAACTCGAAAAAGATGACAGACCACAGGCAGCTGACGAGAGCATAGAGCCAGGAGAACTGGCCAAGGAACATCCAAGCACCAAAACCGGCGGCGGCGGGAACGACGAGGAACTTGAAGTAGGTCTGCATGAAGGCGAAGTAGAAGGCGACGCTCTCGCCGAACTTGTCGCGAATTTCGTCGAGGTCGTTCTCGTCCGTCTGCCCCTTTGTGCTCACCCTCTTGATCCACTGGCGGTTGAAGGAGTGGTTGTGGAGGGGGAAGATGCTGGCGACGTGCTTCCACTTGCCGGACTCGGGGGTGATGCCGGCTCCGCCCTCGTTCTTGGGCTTCACCATGAGCAGGTAGACGAGGCGTAGGCGCTCGGCGTCGGAGACGGGCTCATCGCGGAGAGCCTGGGAGAGGTCCTTGTCTGCGGTGTTGGTTCGAGCGCCCTGTAGCCAGTCTTGCAGTCTGGATCGGTAGACTTGGTCGGCGAGGAACTTGTCGGCGATCTTGATGAAGACGAGAACGGAGCTCTTGTCGCCTCTCCGGACCTCGGTGGTCAGGCCGACATGGGTCAAGGCTTCGATGAGCTGGACGAAGGAAGCTTCGGCACTGGCGCGGTCTGAACAAGTAAATGGGTCAGTTTTCGTGGTGAGGCACAAAGGTAAAAGGGGGCTCACCCTCTTGGGGAATCTTGTAGTTGATGACATAGTCGACGCCAAAGTTGGTGTCTAGACCCTTGGTCTTCTCATCGCTGTAAAGGTCGCGAAGAGTCGCCATGGCTGCTGCGGGCCGCGAGTTCGTCCCAAAAGATCAGTCGTCGGGAGCTCGAGCACGGATGTCGTGTGTGCAGGTTAGCAAGTTTGGATTGCAATCGTGGAGATGGGGTGCACTGTTGAGACAAGATATGAGAGCTATCCAAATGGTCGACGGTGACGGGATCACACGATAAGAGAAAAGGTAGTAGGGGTCGCGATGGTCTTAAAGCCAAGTGCGAAAATGTTAGCCAAGTGGCTGAAAGTAATGACGGTGATGTCTCGCTTGGCAGGTTTTTTAGATGAACAGAAGGAGAGAGAGGAGCTTGGGCATTTGGCTGGTGGGATTGAGGGAACCGTCACGTCACCGCGCAGGGCCCCGACTTGGCCGGGGAGCTTTTTTTCAGGGAACAAGCTCCAGCCCCTCAATCTACGCAGTATGTACGAAGTACCTACCTAGTGCCCACCAGTCGATCCCACCACCGCTACGCCAAACATGGATTGGCGCTGCCGTGTCGCTGGGAAATGTCCAGTGGTGTTGTACCTCGTAGGCTTGTAGCACCGCAGCAGTGACAATGGTGGTGCATGGCTCGTGCTGCCCCGGCCTCCCTCCCTCTGGCCCCCAGCATAGCTGAACCGCCGCCGTGCCAGGTGCCGGCCGGCCCACCTCACTGTGGACATGGCGACACGCACTGAGTGATTGACTTCTGACGGGTGGACTGTCATTGGATTGCACCAGTGCTGGCTGGTGCTGTCATCGGTGGGGTTTCAGCTCGGGCAGCTGCTTGGAGCTCCCTCTGCCCCATGTGAAGATCCGTCCGGCCAACCTCAACACCACTTCACCTCACCTCACCTCACCTCATCTCACCGTATCTCACCTCACTTCATATCACCAATCTCACTCACCTCTCACAGCAGCTCACATGGAAGTCGCATAACCCCTGCGTCCCTTCACTCGATACCCCCACCCACAGGGACACCGACGGACACAATCCCCAAATGACTCTCCTCACAGCCCTCGGCCTCCGCCGCAAAAACGACTGGGAACCCCTAACCCTCATCGACGCCCTCATCCTCTCACCCCTAAACCTCCTCGTCACAATCATCTACAGCATCATCCTCTTCCTCCGCGGCCGCCCTTTTACCCCGCCCCGCGACAAGCCCGCCATCCGCATCGTCTGCCTCTCCGACACCCACGACCGCACCGACGTCGACATTCCCCCCGGCGACCTCCTCATCCACGCCGGAGACCTCACCAACGCCGGCACCGTCGCCGACATCCAGGCCCAGCTCGACTGGCTCGCCGCTCAGCCTCACCAACACAAGATCCTCGTATGCGGCAATCACGACAGCTTCTTCGATCCCAGCGCCCGTCTGCCCGAGGACCGCGGCAAGAGCCTCGATTTCAAGGGGATCCGCTATCTCATCCGCGATGCCGTCACGCTCGAGTTCAAGGGCGGCCGTCATTTGAAGATCTACGGCGCCCCTGATATCCCGACCTGCGGCGGCTCAGAAATGGCTTTCCAGTATGATCGTTCATCACCGCCCTGGACCAATACCGTACCAATTGACACTGACATTTTGATCACTCACACCCCACCAGTAAGTCTCATCTCATCTCATCTCATCTCATTTTCACTTCATCTCATCCTCTCCACCTTCATCAACTTCTTCATCTAACACACGCCACCAGAAAACCCACCTAGACCTCAACCTAGGCTGCCCAGCCCTCCTTCAGGAAGTCTGGCGCGTCCGCCCCAAACTCCACGTCTTCGGCCACGTCCACTGGGGCCACGGCCGCCAGACCGTCCACTTTGACGATTGCCAGCGCGCCTACGAGGCCCTCATGTCCCGCCCGCCCCGCGGCCTCTTCCGCGACCTCTTCCCCCACGCCGGCTGGCGCGACGCCCTCGCCGTCCTCGGCTACGGCATCCACGGCGTCGTCTGGAAGTGGCTCATGGTCGGGCCCGGCGGCAACACCAGCAGTCTCATGGTCAACGCCGCGCAAATGTACGGCAATACGGGGCGGTTGGGGAACCCTGTGGAAGTGGTGGATTTGTAATATCAACAAGGGTAAGACAATGACTTGGAATCCTAAAGTATTTGTATAACTATAACAACTACGTATAATGTAGTAAGGCAGTGCGCCCGTTGCGCTGGTGTGGTATCATGGCGATGTCTGTGCTAATGAACGTGTGGTGGAACAAAAAAAAGCAACAAAAGAAACTAAGCAGAAAGATAGAAAGAAGAGAAAGATACCAAATGCGCCGCCAATATGCACCGGGAACCAGCCCACCGATTCGTACGTCTTCTCGAAGTCAAATCCACACTTCCACTTCATCAGAAAAACATCAACGCGAATCGTACAACCGCAATAGCGACCCCCAACCCAACAGCCCACCCAAAGTTCACCTCGGCCACGGACGCGCCTGCACTAACAGACACCATGGACGGAGTGGGTCTCCCGGTCGCAGGCGGCGTCGCCACCGCACCAGTCACCGATCCAGTGGGCCAATAACCCGTCGACGTCCCGACCCCGGCGCCGGCTCCGGTGCCCGGCACCGCAAGCACCAAAAACGGCACCGTCAGCGTCACACGGTCCGCGCCGTCGGCACCACACCCAGCGCACGAAGCCACCGTCGTCGTCATCGGCACGCTCACCGCCGCGGGCTGCATTCCATCACCGCCGCAGTACTTGTTGCACCCCGGCACCAGGATCGTGGTACAGTGCTCCGCGGGCGTCAGGCGCGCCGCGTCGGTCGCGCAGACGGTGGTGTAGGTCACCGTCGTCACGAGCGTCGATGTGGACGGGGTATGGGGTTCCGGATCGCCCAGGGGCGGGGCGTTGGGGGGGACTTCGTCCGTGAGGCGGGCGTAGACTGACAGGAGGTAGGTTGAGGGCGCGGCGCGGCGGTGGAGGTGGAGGTGCATGAGGCGGCGGTGGGGGTTCGAGGAGAAGGACGGCGGAAGGGTGTCTCGCTTTGGCTTTGTGGCTGGGGTGCTTGTGGTGCCGCCGCAGAGCTGAGTGCTGTTTCCTGGGCAGGGGCTGTTGCAGAGGGCGCGGTCTGTTGTTGCTCTGGTGTCTGGGTCGAGGTCATCTGCGCAGAAGCATTCGCTGGGAGGTAATGTGTTAGTGAGTGAAATATTTGACGTGATATGAGATGAAGATGGTTCCGAGACGTTACCTTTCGCGGACACCGGCATATTTCCCAGGCCTGCAGAGATCAATACACTTGTCCAGCGTCATATCCGCCGCCGAGGCTTTTAACAAGAAGCTCTGGAACCCTGTCCCGGAGCCGAAGCAGCCGAGGTACGCGTACTCCCCGATCGTCGCCGGCTCGCGCCCTGGGACAACAGGGTCCGTCGAGGGGCTCGGCGGCGCGGTGGCGGTCGGTCCCACGACGGTGGACATGACGACGGACGATACCTGGGAGGACTGCACTGTGGCGGTAGACACGATGACGGTACCGTTTTGCGTAAAGCTCGTCACGATGGTGGCAGGGTTTGGTACCGTGGTGTAGATGGTCGACGTGGTCTGGACCGTCGTCGTTGTTGTCGGTTCGGACGGGCTGGCAGTGGTGTTTGTGGCGAGGCCTTGTTCGTAGACGTCGATGTAGTTGACTTCCCAGTACCTGGTTGTTCGCTTCTCGTCAGACAGGTTCTAGGGAGAATGTTCAAGAAAGGCTCGATGACCTACGCGTTCGCAAATGCGGTAGGATTGTTCGCCACATATTCAACGCACGTCGGCGCTCGCTGGTTGCATGTATCTCCGTCTTGGCCCCAGATATGGGCAGCATAATCACCGCAAAAGTTCTGGATACCTCATGGTCAGCTTGGCTTGTAACATACTCACGCAACTTCGCGCAAAACATACCGTCTGAATCACAATGCTCATATCCTTGAAGTACGTGTCCACATCGCAAGTTGACGTTCCGAAAAGCGCAGACGGCAATCCCCAGCCGGACGGATCCGGATTCTTGGCAATGATATCGTCCGGGATGCTCTGCCGCGGCCAGTGCCAGATGCTGATGGCTTCCGAGGTCCACTCGAGCGCGTAGACGCCGCCGCCGACGGCGTTGAAGGCGTCTCCGTAGGTGTGTGTGTCCGAGGCTGGGGGAAGGTAGTTGCAGCCGGCGTTGTTGGTGGTCTAAATTTTGGTCTATTGTTAGCGAGAAAGAGAGAACAGTCACACGTCACCAAACGATGAAGAGAAAAGGGGCCGGGGGCTTCGTTGAGGAGACTACATACGCCTGGGCTTTCACAGTCGAGGAGGAGAGGCTGGCCGGCAGCTGCGGGGGAATCTGGGATACGGCATCCTGATGTCCTATTTCTTTCGTGTCAGAACCGGCTTTCAAGATGGTATCGCCATGGTGTTGAGACTCACGTGTGTCCGGAGAGGATATTCTTCGTAGCCTGGTTCGCGCCCTCGATGATATCAATCTCTCCGCTTGTAGGCCAGTCCGGTCCATACATCCAGACTATTCAAATCAAGTGTCAGCCAGTGAGCCAAGAAAGGTGATTCGATACCTCTTCAACGGGTCTGATCCCCCCCAACACTCGGCAAGTTGAAGGAACCCAAAAAGGAGGGATCCAAACTTACACGCAGGCCACAACCCGCAAACCGACGGCGGCATGTGCGCGAAATCACCAATGAACAGTCCATGATTATACTGCCTCTTGCTCTCCAGCCTCAAGCTCGGCCGCCCGTCGCTCAAACCGTACGTGTTCTTGTTGTCCACGCCCAGCGTCACGGCCTGCGTGTCCGGGTCGATGAAGTAGAGGCCCTTTGCGAGGGCGTCGGGCTGGCTTTGGTACCTATCGTTGCCGTCAGTTCATCCATGTCCAACTCTGTTCGAAAAATAGCAGGGCCGAGACCGATATCCGTGAGTATGAGAAAGAAAAGACGTACCTTACGAAGCCGTTGGACGGGTCGGCATAGTTGATAAAGTTGAAATCTGAAATCAGATTCGCGCCAAAGTACGACTGCGATAAGCTGTACGCCATCTTGGCTTCTCTTCCTCTTCCTCTCCTACTATTCCTTTACACCTTTGTTCGTGTCTTTTGGAGGTTTCTTGTTGTGCCCTTTGTTGTGTTATCAGACTTAAGAGAGTGTATAAGCGACCACCCTAAAACTTGAGTAGAGCGAGAGAGGTCGGGTGCGTCAGCGATCGATGATCGGAAACCGATGGGCATGCACACGTCAACGAGAGACACTGGTTGATTCGGATAAACAGAGAGAGATAGAGAGAAGGAGAGTGAGAGAAATACGCCACGACTCAGTTTCAATGATCGAACAGAGACCAGATGTCATGAGACCCTTTGGAGAGAGGGGTGTAGTTTCCTTATAACCCTTTGCTCGTCAACATCTCCCTTGCGACTGATCCAGGTACAGAATCACCAAAGATGCGAACCTCGACGAATGGATTTTCAAGTCTGCCCTCCTCCACATGAGAACCACACCACCATCATCGCAGCCCTCACATCCGGCCAGGAATGCCATTGCTCGACCGCCGTCTGGCCAAGGACTTATCCAAGGACCCGAGCCTTAGGGCTCTCGAAATCCATCTCCCTCCCAGCCTCCTCAAAGCAGGCCCATTTAGAATAGGTGACGTTTGCTTCTCCACAAAGAGTAGCTCCTCAGAGCCTCAGACGAGAGAGCGAGTTCTACAGGCTACACCTAATTGGAGACACTGGAAAACCAAAAAAGGACAAGAAAGCTAGACCGGTCTGGTGGGAGACGACAGAGAATTCAATACGCAGGTAATCCATTTCGAGAAACCCAACCACGCAATATCCACTCCAAAAGAAGAAAGTCAAGGAAGGGGAGCAACGTTGGCGAGAGAAAGAAGGGAAACAGGAGGAATGCAAGCATCGCTAGCTTCGCTCAAAAAGTTGCCTTCCTCTTGCCCATCCATCAACCCTCCGAGCGTGGCAGACTCGGCAGACCGAGACATCCTGACGGCGAGACAGGAGGTGCCGCCCAGAGAAAAGGACGAGAGTGAAGAGAAAAAACGTGAAACCCAATAGAAGTCCACCCAAGAACACTTGTATCGAATGCCAGATCATGAAGAAAGGGATCGGGGGGGGCGTGGGGCCGGACCACCGCCCCGATGTGAGACATCCTCCCCTCCATTCCAATCGGTGGAGGTATTCGCAAGTCCCGCATTCTTCAAGTCCGACCCTTGCTTCCACCGGGTCTCCACCTCCGAAGTTCTCAGGGCAAAAAAAAAAAAAAAAGACGGATGCTCTAGATCATGAGTGGGTATATTATTCATATGGTGGATATGGCATACAAGCGGCAAAAAAAGACAAAGTTCGTGACCCAAACGCCATGGCCTTTTTCGGCTTATGCCCACCAGGTTTAAGCGATCCCTCCCATCAACACTCACCCCGACTCTTTCTCGTCGTCGGTAGACTACTGACCCAAATGCCCTCTGACAGCTGTACTAGTCTTACACCATGATCCTCCTCAGCCCCTCCGTGCCTCCCAGGACGCGTCGGCCAGTGACCGCACACCGCCCCTGTCCGCTCTCCCACTTGCCCTCCTTGTCTCCCATGAAATCTTCCTGCATCGAATGCAAACCCTCCACCCAGCGGTGAATACACGTGTAGCAGTATACGATACCCGTCTGACACGCCGTCGGCGTAACGATGGGGTCCTCGCAGATGGGGCACAACGCCGAGTCCTCGGGCGCAGTCACCGTGTAAATGGGCAACAGCGAAGGCGTCGCGATAGGCGCCGTCTCAGCAGCCGGAACGGCCGCGTCCGCCGACTCGTCGTCGCCGCTGACCGCCTTCTCCTTGTCCTTGCCCGTCTCGGCAGTGCCAGCTCTTCCAGCTCCTCCCTTGCCGGCCCCCAAGCCCGAGACCACAGGGGGCGGGAGATCCAGCGTCTCGGATGCCTTGCGCGACAGCTGCTTGGCGAAGTCGGACGCGTGCCACCACTCGAGGAACTTGAGCGCAAAGATGCTCATGGGCAGCAGCAGAGACAAGCTGGATAGCAGGCGCGGGCCCATCTCGCGCGGGGAGAAGAGGGATCTCCACCCGGGCGGTGCGCCGGGCTTTCCGTTCGCCTTGCCGCCGCTCGTGAGCGCGTCAATGGCCTGGTAGTCGGCGCCCGTCATCCTCCTCATGCGGGTGCCGATGAGCCACAGGAACGGGTTGTGGTACTTGCTGTTGTCAAACAGGTAGGCTAGGTTGAACGACAGCAGCGCAAAGTAGTAGGCCGCGTTGACGCTCGGGTAGATGTTGCGCAGGAACCAGCGGTAGTAGTGCAGAAAGCGCTGCTTCAGCGTCGGGTTGGGCGGCATCTGGGTGTAGGCGGCGCCGAGCAGCGCCCGCGGCGCGTTCACCTCGTACCCTTCGTCAAGCTTCCTCTGCAGGTAGGGGACGCCGACGGCGACGGCAAGGTTCATCCATATGTCTTTCGTGCCGAGCTTAAGGGTGTCGCGGACGACGGCGGGTGCGGAGGCGCTGGCGCGCGGGATCTCGGCGTGCAGAGCCTTCTCGCGCTTCAGTCCGTAAAAGTTCTCGGTGAAGCTGCCGCCGCGGGTCTTTAGGTAGTGACGCTCGACGAGGAGCATGAGCAGGGCGTAGAGCTCATCAAAGGAGTTGAGGGCGCGTAAGAGGTAGCGCGGGTATCGTTGGGTCGCGATGGTGAGGAGGTATCGGATGGTGGGCGGAAGGAGGGAGTTGAGCTGCTGTTCGGAGATGAGCTCGAAGAGGGAGGGTTTCTGGTCGTCGAAGGAGCCCCGGAGGGCGGTCATGAACTCCATGGTGGGCGAGGGCGGGCGGGCATCGAGGTTGATGGGATGGCAGTCCCCTGAATGGTTTCTTGCTGCGAGTGCGCGGATGCAAAGGAGTGAGTTGCGCTGTTATCTGGGCATGGCGATGACGGATCAGGTGTTGTCGGGTGGGTTGGTGATAATGGAAGGCTGCAGATCTTCGCTGGTACAGCTGCGGTAAGGTGGTTATCTTATCGTCGGCGGTTGGTTTGTCAGAAGTTGGAGGTTGAACGTACCGAAAGGGATTTGCCGAGGCAGTTCCACTAGCGTGCCGAAGATAGGGACCAAGAACCCGGGGAAGCCAGCGGGGCCATTTTGCTAGGTGTGGAAATGGGTACCTGAGAAAAGGTACCCATTCGGGACCCCGACTGAACTCAATCGAATTATAGCATCAACAACTCCATCATTCTCATTTTAGACGGCGGCTCGTACATAGATTGCCTGTCTATTCAGTTATAGTCTTCTGGTTGATGATTTGTTACCTAACATTCCATCGATACCCTCACTTGATTCAGCTTTCTTCCAGCAGATAGAGCCAGACTCGCTGTCAGCGCCAAACGGCACGCACTTTCTCATCTCACTCCCATTCTCACCACTCCCACTCTAACCCCCAAACTCGTACACCGACACCTCGCTCACAATGGGCATCCCATCTCAGTTCAAGTCCGTCTTCGAAGCCAAGGCAGGCGAAGAGCGCATACAAGCCTGGCTCAACCTAGACAAGGACGACGCGGGCAACTTCAAATTCGGTGTACGTCCCTTTACCTCCCTTCTCATCCATTCCACTCCGCACAGCTAACATGAGACTTCAAACCCCCCAGAACTGGATGGGCGCCCTCATCCCCTCCATTGCCCTCCTCTCAACCTCCCTCACACCAACCCCGCGCGCCACCTTTGCCTTCACCGTCCTCCCAGAGCACTGCAACCGCGCCGGCAACCTCCATGGCGGCGCTGCCGCCACCCTCTTCGACTCCCTCACCACCATGCCCCTGGCCCTCGTCAACGACAAGCCGGGCTACTGGCAGTTCCTCGGCGTCTCCCGCACCATCAACTGCAGCTACCTCCGCCCGGCCCCCAACGGCGAAGAGTGCCTCATCGAGTGCGAGATTGTCCAGATTGGCCGGACGCTGTGCCAGCTCAGGGGCACCCTCACGAGGCGGAGCGACGGAGTGGTGCTGGCTACGTGCGAGCATCACAAATTCAATACCGATCCGCCCGCGAGCAAGTTGTGATGCAACGATCTTGTTTTCTACCTTTTTTTCTTTCAGAGAAATATGAGTGTAAGGAGTATGGATGAGAAGAGATTTTGAGTGAGACTCACGATATCTATGACCAACGCGGTATATATATACACAGCTGTAGACGTTACACATAAACTAGAACAAATCCACAAAGCCCAAAAAACCACCAGATTACACCAAATCCCCATCCCTTATCCCATCACTGCTCTATAAGATGATGTCCACTAAGCACAAGGTCCATAAGCTCGGAATCCGGCGCCGCCAACGCCGCCAAATCCTCCACCAGCTCCTCATCATCAATCTCGCCCCCATCGTCATCCTCGTCCTCCCCCCACTCCCCGACCACAAAGTCTTCGTCGTCGTCCTCGTTGCTAGCCAGCTCCGCGTCAAAGTCCATGATGGGCAGGAAATCGTGAATGTCGATCTTATTGTCGTCGCCCTCCTTGGGGCCCGGGGCCCGGTCCGAGACCTTGAAGTAGGCGCTGGGTCCGCAGGGGCCGTGAGGATCGTAGTCTCTGTTAGTCTCAGAGTTTAGCATCAACTTCAATCAGAACTGTTTCCCGACCCCCGGTCTTGGTCGATACTGGTAAGGGGGCTGGAAGGAAGAAGGGGGGACGCAACGTACGTATCGAACCAGTGTCCCATGACACCGCGAGCCGACCCGACACCACCAATCTGGATCCCCTCGCTCCGCCACCGCGCGTGGCCGTTGAAGACGGAGAACGTCGTCCATCTCACCTCGCCCTCCTTGGTCATCCGAACCGTGCCTTCAGTAGCTAATTAGAATCAGTCGAAATTTAATAAAAAAAAGCCGCAAGAAAGAAAGGGCCTTCCACCGTGTGGGCAGGCCTTCCTTTCGAAGAAAAAGAGACGAGAAAACTTACCACGAAGTTGCGAATGCGCATTCTCATCCCACGAATCATCAACCGACCGCGACAACCCATGAAAATGCACAACAGGCAGCTCCTTCCCATCATCCTCCCCCGGCGGCTGCACATCAACAACAAACATTTTCATCAGAATGATCCTCGTCGCCTCCCCGACGTCAAGCGGCGGCCGCTGCACCTCGATCGGCGGCGGCTCCTCTCCAATCGGGAAATTATAGTGAAAAAAATCGTTATAGTCGATGAAACATACCACCCTCAACCACGTACCCGCAACACCGTACGGATCTTCCAAGTCCAGATCTCGGATGCCTCTCCCTGGCGAGGGCACGTAGCTCCCCGACCACGAGCCCGCAAACGGCTTCTCCCAGAGGTTGGAAAACACTTTTGCCGTAAGACGCTGTGATCTGATGTTGCTGCCCAGAACGATCATGATGGCCTCCATCTTTTCCCAGTCCACCCGCCCCGAATCGTCGTCGCGGAAGGGGCCCCATTTCGTGCGCGTCGTGTACTGCCGCATGTCGTAGACCTTGCACGCGGCGTAGGGGTATACGCGCGAGGACCTCGTGCGGCCAGTGTTGAAGATGGGGCGGCCGTAGAGGCAGTGGAGCTTTGCGCTCTGTTGGTGGATGTCGTCGGCGGTCGGGTCCGTTCGGGAGGAGGAGGATGCTGACGATGACGAAGATTGCAGGCGGCGGCTGCTGCTCGTCGGGCGTGCTGCATCGCCGCGCGCGCGGTCAAAGATGTGAGAGCGGCATAGGAAAGCTACCCGCGCGGGCTCCTCGTGGAAGAATCTGGCCAGGGCGGTGGCGTTGCGGGAGACGGCGTGGGTGCCCGTGTCGTTCTGCGTCTCGCCCGTTGGGGAGGCATGTTGTAGTAGCCTGTTGACGACGTCGGATACGAAGGGGAGGAGGTCGCGGGACTAATTGGAGGGCGCGGATGAGAATGAGTGCTCATACCCTGGAGTGTTCTACATTTCATGATGGGGGAGCGAGGGAGTTATTTGCTCTTACCTTTTCGTTCACACTATCCCCGGCGCAAACGAGACCAAGTCTCACGAAATCGTGCAGTTCCCTCTCCCAGTCCAGCCCAGTCTGCTTCGGTGTGTCCTGTTCGAGAAATCGCGTATTAGACCATTTCCCTCACGAATGCGACGCAAGACAAAGGTAACCCTGAGACGAGGATCATTCATACAAGAGCATTCAAATACACGTCCTTGCAAAGCTTCTGGTTCCCCTTGACGTAGGAGTGCAAGAATCGACATGTGCGGGGCAGACGTCCGAGGTCGCGGGGCTCGAGGCCCGAAAAGATGTGATGGAGGATCTCTGCCGGCAGCATGTTGATATGCAGCACCTGATGCTGCTGCTGCTGCTGCAGCGGCGGCGGCTGCGACATCGTGGGCGACGACGAAGGATACGACGACGACGCCCCGTCGGATTCGACCACTGGAGGGGGAGCTTATCGCGCGACGGCGGTTGCGGTCTTTTGTGTGTGCGTGTGTGTGTGTGTGTGCGTGTGTGTGTGTGTGTGTGTATGTTCACAGCTCAGAGAGGGATGCGTCGTTGAAATGGACAAGTGGTTTGGGGAACAAGATTTTGAGCGAGGGGTCTAGGTACTGGTCACGATGAGAGGGAACGTTTCTTGGGGTAGCAAGGTAATGAAAGTGGGAAGAATAGAGCAAGGTAAGGTAAGGTAGGTAAGGTGAGGCAAGGTAGACAACAGCGGATCGGAAGCTTAAACTTACGTCGTCTATCCGGTTGGTCAACCGCCTGGTACCCACGAAAACCTCCCACGCGGGATATGATCCACCACATGCAGCGTTCGTGCGGGGATAACTGTGTACGTGGTACGGAGTGCCTATCCGAATCTCAGGGCGGGCGGGCGCGCGTGTGGGTACCGCCTGCCTGCGATCCGTGAAGCTCCCCGCCTGGAGTTCTGCACTCTGGTCAACCCCCCCCCCCCCGGAGGTCAAGGGTGTGTAAGCTTCCGGCGTATCAGCGCGGTGGGGAATGACGGACACTGTGTGTTGTGCAGGCAAAGTCGTTATGCCTTTGAGATTGGTTCGCCAAATTCCTGACGAACAGCTCTCTCGATTGAGGTTGCCTTACGGATACCTACTTCTCTGGTAACACAGCAGTTCCTCGGTTTTCCGATTGTCCCGTTTCCCCAAAATTTTCCCTTGGAAGGATGGACGTGCCCCTCTCCAAGAAGCCATGTCTGCGAAAGTCACCAGAATCAGTATAAGTCATCATGACGTAAGGCAAGGTAGAGAAGATCACTAATTCCCTTCCTTACCTAAGACAAAGTATTGAAAAGGCGCTATCGGATATGTACCCTAGCCCCACACACATCGGAGCCGGGAAAGTGGACCCGCCCGGCTCCGGACACCGGAGCTTTCATGTCCAAAGCAAACGGAAGCGGAGCATATGATCCACAAAATTTCAACTCGCCAATGTCGCCGGCTTTCCCGTGGCAGACGGCTGTCTTCACAGCATCGAGCTTGCATCAGGAATCATCAGAGCCACCTTTCCGGCGCGTAGAAATTTACCGGCAATGCCTGAGCTACGTAGTCTCGGACAGGTGGGATTTCCAATTCCTCGGACGTCCCGCGTTCCGTCCTCACCTAGGCCCGTTTTCTCTTTTGACAGCAGGTCGTCTACCGCAACCTGGAAAAGGTATGGCGCCGACACATATCAAGGTAGACATTGCAATGAAACCTAGCATGTGATCAGGTAAGAATATATTCATCCATGTACTCTCTCTGAGATCCTACTTTTTCCATCTCAGCGCTAATGCTGCCATGCCACGAACATTCCATTGCGCTGCGGTAAGGCGCGCGCATCATGGGGGTATAGATACAGTACAACACACAAAAAGGGAGAGAAAAAAAAAAAGCTCAAGCTGAATGTCCATGCTGGCTCCCACTTGTTCGAACTTCATCGTCTGGGATTGTAATCCTCCCATCATGTCATCGCAAGAAGTGGTACAATAATTCAAAGTCAATCCCTCCAGTCGTCAATAAGTCGTGCCATTACCATGTGTAAGTCGTAATTAGAATGGCTTGAATGCAGTTTGGTCGTCATCTCGCAACTCGCCAATTACAACGTGGTAGCCCCAGCGTTCAGCTGGAGACAGTTACTGAGCAGATTGGCGCCCTCGTGCAACAGCTCCCACCGGGTGGTTTCGAATGAGTCTTTGAGAACAAGTAGCATCGCCGTGTTTTCGTTGATGCCCTTCATCGCCTTGAGCTCGTCTGGCGAGGACGCGCCCCCATATTTCAGAAGATACTCGCGCATTTTTCGTAACTGCTCCTGCTTGGATGTTGGGGGCGGGACATCAGGACAGGGACCTTCTAGAGCGAATCCGTAACACCAAACAACAAGGGCAGCAAAGTATAGAACCCATGGCCTATTAAGGAGTACGTCGTCTCGTGCAGTGTACGGCTCATCGTACTTGAAGCCATTGGGCTGATGCGCGTGGCCGCCATCAGGTATGAGAACAGAGCTGATGAACTTGAGGGCATAAAAGGTCGCGTCGCGAGCCTTGGCGGTTGGGGCCCAAATGTCCTTCATCCTTCGCTGAGCACTATTCAGATCTTGCTGTCCAATAGCTCGTCCCAGAAGCCGCTTTGCTCTGGCAAAAATTTGACAGTCGACAATGTCAACGTGCATTGCCATATGTGCAAGATGATGCAGTACGGTACGGCTCTCGAAAACGACGTTGGCGTCATTCTTCTTCGCTGAGTCGTAGCGGTATGGGTCGGAAGAGCCTTCTGTCCTAGTGAGGGACTTGTCGAAATCTTCTTTCCAAGCATCAAAGGCCCTGGTAAGTGTTCCCCGCCATTTGTCTCTGCCGCCTAGTGCCTGAGACACGCCACCGCCAAGAACGTTGACCTGAAGGTCTCTTTGGTTCATATGCCAACTAACGCTGAGAAGTCCAGCCATGAGGACCATGCGACCAAATGGGTTGGTCTGTACACCTTGGCCGCTGAGCGTTCGTTTGAGACCTTCCAGGAAAGAAATGGGCTTGACACCGTTGGACAGTAGATTGGACTCGACTCTGCCGACTTCCGCACCACTCGTAGCTTTCCACAAGGCCTCATCGCAGGGCAGAGGCAGCCTCATTTCGTGCGTGACCATGACCGTAGAGTGGCCAAACATGGTAGCATGGATGGAGTCAATGACGAAAGCAGCAAACGCAGCTCGACGTGTTGACTCGTTAGTGATCCAGTGATTCCACCACTCGTCTGCGGTGTGAGCCATACCGGATGCTGAGGAATGGCGTGAGCTGTTCGTCTTGTCGTCTCGGGGGTTTGGTGGCGAGTCGAGAGATGATTTGCCAATGAGGGACCTTCCACGGCGCATCAGGGTGATTGTGGTCGCGTGGTGGATGTGTGCTCGCTCGTGCAGTTCTCTGGTCGAGTACATCTTTTCGTACAACTCAAGAAGCAGAAGTGTCTGGAATAGCCACAGCTTCGCCGGGGGCCTGAAATTCGGGTCCATAAAAATCTCCCATCTCAAGTGCCAGGCCAGGAAGTTGGACAGCTGAGCACCCGCCTTTGTGACCTTCTGGCCATGTGTCTTGTCGAGGCACGCCGCACCGATTGTCATCATTGCTAGAAGAAGCAAATTCGGGGTCCGGTCAGGCGAGAATGTCGGCTTGTGGAGGATAGGAATCTGGTCACTGAAATGAACCCAGTACGAGCCTATGTAAGCCTGCATCATCCGCTTGCTGAGCATGTGATCGCCGTCGCTGCGGTCACCCTCCAAGATGCTTTCACGTTGTCGCATCGCCGGAGCTTCATCGTTATCGTGGAATCTTTGGTTGATGAAGTCATAAATCTCTTGGCTCTTCTCCTCAGAGATTGTAGCCTCTGGAAGATTCTGGTCAAGCAGGTTGTTGACAGCCATGACTTGATGAGGCCCCGAGGGGAAGTATCCCATAGGAACGCCCTCTGTTCCCACATAGGGTACACTATAGGGATTCTGGTACTCGCCGTAGCTGCAAAAATGTTAGTAAAGTTCGTGGCCAAACGAAGGTTAAAACCAACTTGCTAACATACCCGGGAGCCACCATCTGGCCCATAGGTGAGCCTTCACCTCCTTGTTGCGTGTTGAAGAGGTAGGCAACGAAATCTTCGGGGATCGTGACATATGGCGATTTACTCAAGATGCTGTCGGTCCCAAAAACGGGGATCGTCCCAGGCATAGACATCTGATCAAGCAGCATCATCTCGCCTGACTGCTGGGGATGCCCCTGCTCACTGTACTCGGCCGAAGTGGTCGGTGCATATGTTTGGCCCTCGCGGGGTACGTTACCTGCGCCGTTGGAGAAGTCGGAGGGCGGCAAGTTGAATTGCGGAAAGTTTTGCTGGGTTGTGTACGGTGCAGAGTGAGGGGTATTGTGCGGCTGGGTGTGGTAGCCGTGTGGATTGGCAACCGGGGACATGTAAGACCCGTTGGTCTGTCCAACCGGCCTTGGGCCGCTCGGAGACTGTTGTGGGGGGCGATGCGCCTGAACGCCTCCGTACCCATTGTCGTGATGCATGTAGCCGTCCATTCCACCTGGGTGCACACCTATTGGGTATCCCGGCGGGGTGTTGGTTGCCTGAATGAACGGACTACCAGATACGTCTTTGGGCGACTGATACTGCATTTGGGCTTGCCGCATATTGGCGAAGCCCGTTCCCGGCCGACTAATCTCGGGCGAAGCAGACCCAGGCAATGGAAAAGGTGGACGATCCGTCGTAGGGGAGATATGGCTCATCATCGAATCCTTACGGTTCAGGGCAGATCCCTTGGCCGTGTGACGGTCTCTATGGCGGTTACACAAATCAAGCCGAACAAAAGTGCGACTGCAATCAGGAAAGTCACAAGCATAAATCTGCTTGGGCGTGTGGTTGAGCTGGTGACGGTACCTGAAGCGTTGTTAGTGATGTAGGACATGGGCTATACACGGCACCACCTACAAGTGCTCGGCTCTGGAGTAGCTCTTTCCACAGCCCTCCTGAGGACATTCAAACTTTTTGTCCAAGCCTTTGCGACTCCTCCGTCTTTTCCTAGCAGGACCACCGTCCGAGTTTGAGGAGCCGGCTTTTCCTTCGTCTCCATCATCGTCCATGATGTCGGCATCCTTGTCCTCGGAGACCTCCCGCAGTCTTCCCCTCCCGCTTTCGTGTTCCTGCTTGATGAAGTGCTGCGGACTCGTTCGCGGCTCGTGATTTGTCGCCATTGTCGCAGGCCCGGCAGAGGGCAGCGAGGTTGAGGATTTGAACGTAGCTGGATGTGCGGGTAAAACAGAAGTCATGATTTTTCAGACGGCAGCTTCGTGAGATAGGTGTCGGAAAACCCGAGGTAGTTGGAGGCGCGGGTCCTGTCACGATGTAACGGACCAAGACGCAGAGACACCAGCTTCGTTGCGCTCAGAGTTTATTATCGCAACGGTGGTACTTGAGATCTTGTTTTGCGAAGCCTAGAAGGGCCGGTCGAAGAATTATCAGGTGGCGCGACTTTGTCGGTCCAGTTGGATCAGTGTGCTGAGCGTCTCGTGTTCTTCAGTTTTCGTAGTATACAAGCTGCGTGCGCAAAATCGCACTCGAGTTTTCTGGGTTGGCCTCTCCAAAGCCAATTGGAGAGGATTTTCAAAACATGACTGAGAGGGAGTAACACCGGCCAGCAGAGGTAACGGTGGCGGCAACGGCGTGGTGAGAAGGTAAAGTGCGATGCGTGAGGGAAAAGTCGCGGTTGAGAGCGTAGTCCTCAGGACAGTGAGATGCTCCTTCAGTTGAGGTACCGAGACCCTTGAGGCGAGATCAGGCAAGGCAAGGTAAGCAACTGGGAATGGTTAGCAGGTGGATGTCGGTGGAGATGGTAGTATTAATGACGGGTCTGCCGCCTGTTGCGGTAAAATGGACGAGCGCTGGACTGCATGACAGAGCGAAAGAGAGGGGAGGGGGTGGGTGTCAAAAAAACAAAATAAGAGACGGCAAGGTTGGAGGTTGCGGATGGGAGTGGACCGGGGCCTAAGGGCTGTGGAGATGTGGACTAAAGGGCGATAGAGATGGACCATAGCGTTGCGTCCTAGGGGGTGGGCGTGTAACAACCATGAGCCAGGCCTGGCGCCATCAAATCTCTGTTCCTTTTCCTCTAGTGCTTTCTCTCTAGACGGATAGATCTCTGCTCAGGAGACCGAGGGAGACCGATGCACTATTGCTTGGACGTTGGGCGATGACTTGCAGGCAGAGCCTAGCCCACGACCCGGAAGGGAGTGTGATTGAAGAGCGCAAGTACAGTATCCGCGGAGTGGATGAAGAGCAGCTGAGTGACGAGGGGTGGGAGCAGAAATGGCGAAGGGGAAAAAGAGAGTTTCGTCTTTTCCTTCCTCTCCCTCTCTCTCCTTCTCCCCATTTCCTGGGGGAGGCGTCGCCGCCGTTCCAGTTGCACAAGCTGTCGTCCGGGGCGGTCCAGCCTCTAACAAGCAAGATAGGGAACCTTGAGTGAAAGGATGGCGGGAGACGGGACGACATGGCGTTGTATCGGGTACGAGATCTGCTGGCGGAAGCGGAGATGGATAGCAGTGGTTGTGGTCCAAGATCAGGTACCTGGAGCTTCGGGGTACATTGGGACCGAACGGCGCGGTCCCTTGAGTGCGAAGTAAACCGAAGCGAACCGTTGCTGTCCGTCGGTGGCATTCCCAGCTAACCTGAGGTTAAGGTAGGTACCTCAAACCCAAGGAAAGCGGCGACCAAGTGCACGTCGGGGAGCGCCGCTGGGCAGACAGATCGGTGTTCAGCGCTTGTGACGACTACAGCAGTAGCTGCGGCTGCAATGGTAGCCGATGGAGCTTGGTCGCATGTCATCCAGCTGAGGCATCATCGTCTCGAGTAATCCGTGTGTTAAGCTCGATTCGTGGTCCTAGGCGATGGATGGTCTCCTACACTGGAAGCTGGATGGACATAGGTAGATGTGGACGTGGCGAATTATCGTTCCTGATCCATGGCGGCATGTCTGACGGGTACCAGGTGGGATTGTCTCTCAAATCCCCGGGGGGTTGGGTTCGAAATGCCGGGAGACATAGTAAGGAACGGGAAGAAAAGAGAAGAAATATGTAGGGCGGGAAAGAGGCGACGGATGACGGAGAGACATAGAGATAGAGAGAGAGAGAGAGGGAGGGAGAACGAGACAGACAAAATGGATTGGAATGCCTCACCTGAAGAAGATTTCACCTCGCCAAGTTGACGGATGCAAGGGCTCCCGCTGAATGATGAACGGCAGTGCAACGCAAAGCCAAACAAAGGGTGATGGTAGTTGGACGGAACGCGAGGCGCAGACGGGCGTTTGTGTTGCTAAAGTCGAGATAGGTAGAGAGATAGAGGGAGATGGGGGTGGCACGCAAAGGCAGGAAACAATGTCGTCTTTCTTCTCGAAGCTCGGATGGCAGGGCAGAAAGATGTTTGTTGCCGTTGAAGATTCGGGCCTCGTGGAGGTATCGAATGGAATGGATGGTGGTGCGTGGGCGGTGCTTGGTGCTGGGTGCTGGGTGCTGGGTGCTGGGTGCTGGGTGCTGATGCTGGCCCACCGCGTTAGTACTCTGTATGGAAACTTCGTACGCAGCAATGGCGGCAAAGTCCTGGGGAAGTGGGTTGAATTGGAAAAACAAAAAAAGAAGCGTTTGACCATCTGGGCAGATGGATCGAGAGCGCAGAGTGGGAGTGTGGGGGGTCTTATGCCACCTCCCACCTCCCACCTCCCAATCCCACTCCCCCTTCTCGTCAGTCTTGCCTCTCGATTCTCCAAACATCCAAGGTAAGGTAAGCTTCCCCCTCTCTCTGCTTCCATCCATTCTGTGCAGGGCAGGGCAGGGCAGCTAGACGGGCAGGCAAGAGTGTGCGGGTTCTCTCTCACACCCCCGTGCCCCCCTTTCCCCCTCCACCCTTCCAGACAAACCTGGCCATCATCGGTGAACCCAGGGTGTAGCCAAGGTGTGAGGCCCGCCGGCGATGCGATGCGCTGCGATGCGCAGAACGCAGATAGATGCCCTTGACCAAGCAGCTACTAAGCTGTGCACTCCCATAGGAGCACACATACCGCAGTACCTACACGGCAGGGCCGCAGCATCCCCAAAAAGGTGTGGTGGGCCACGCCATTAGGGAGGGGTCCTTCATTAGTGCGCTTTCCTATACGCAGCGTATTCCGCGACTCCGTACATTGTCACATAGTATCCGTAGAGTACATACATGTAAGTAATAATGAACATGGCATGTTGCCGTTGGAATGCTCCTTGACTTTGGCTGACTCCCCTTTTGCGACCCCTCCATGGCACAGTCTACAGAATGGTCTTTGAGGGTGCACTCGGAGAGGGGGGGAGGGGGAAACTTGAAAGATGATGCGGCCAGACACTAATATCGTATATCTGTTCATGTAATAATTGCCATGGTACTCTGTGGATAGACGCGCCGAGGGGACGGCCCTCGCCCAAAAGTGTGCTGCAGGACAATATCGGAAACTTGAACCAGGGCAACACGCCATGTAAGCAGAAGGGGGTATCCGGCTGGTCTTCGGTACCGTTCGCGAGAACCCGACAAAAAAAAAGTTGACAAGTGACCACCTGTGCATGTGCGTTCCTGCGCCTCGTCATTTACTCTCATGGAAGAAATGCGTGCGGTATCCGTCCGAGGCAGCCGCACCATGCTCCCGTACGTTTCCTCGGCATAGCTACACGAAGAGAGACGTAGAAAAACAGCAATGAGCCCAAAAGCCTGGTTGGCCGCAAAATCCCGCTCCGACAGCCGTAGCTATAGTGGTAGCCGAGGAAAATCCAACTGAACATGCTCAAGACTGCCGGGCACGGCTGGGTCTGGTTGCAATCCATGGATGCGTTTCGTCGGGTAAGAAATCGGACACTTCTGACCAGCTTTCTCCTAGGGAACCGAGATCGATCTGGTTGGCGTGGATAATAAAAAGACTAAGCCGTAAGTATATCGGGTCAGGAACCCCCCAACTCACCACATCGCTCGCCTCATCTTTTTGGTCGACGGATATCGGTCGGCAAGCTGCCATCTTGAGCCAAGGTGAAGGAAGAATCAGTGACGTTTTGCTCTCACAATAGCTCCACATGGTTCCGAGTAGCGAGGCAACGGAGCGGGTCAGTCAAGCTGAGAGGGTGCTCTCATGACATTTCCAAGTGGTGGTCTCTGTCGTCGTACGACCGTCAACTGGATGAGCACAGCAAACACAGACGGGTCCCTTCGAGCTAGAGGGTCCCCGCCTAGAGACCCCCAAAGATCCCCCGAGTTCTCCTCGCTCGCCTTACGACAAGCATGCCCATGCCGTCCGTGACTGGCGTGGCTAGCTTCTGCAGGGATGGCCGGTGTGAGACTCGAGTCCCCTCCGTAGCTCACTTGAAGAAGACGAGACGTGTGGGGATGGGCACGGTCTGGAGCTTGGACGGTGGACCTCACTCTTCTGGGGCGCCATACCCCGGCCTATCGACATGGTTGCGTGGATCGGCCGCCGGTGTCACCTAGACTTCTCGAGCTTCTTTTTGGGGGGTATTGCTGCCAGCCTTTGCCAACCAGCATCTGCGTTATTTGGTGGTTAGCTACCCACGGACGACACTGTCAAAATTCCCACCGAGATCGTTCTCATTAGTGTAATTGCCCACGTAATTTGCTTCATGGCCCTCTGCCGCTCCGTGGTGCCTCGGCGTCAATGGTGCTAATAGCTGCAAAATTGCCCGCTCGAGGGTGGTGTTGTGTTGACAGAAAAGTAAGACAACGTGAGAGAAGGACACCCTGAGCGTCGAGCAAGACGCAGAAGAGAGGCTGGGTTGCGCCACAGAGCCAGCACAAATTTGCTGCAAATTGCCTGTCAGTCACCTGTCACCGTTAATCTCACACGTGGTTATTTTCGTGGCAGGTCGCACCAGACCTTCCAAACTGCCCGGCTATCGCGTCTAAGTTGTCGCTGTCAAACCGAAGCTGCAGCACTCACTGATAACGCTCGGAAACGGCCATGTTGTGACACTCCAAGCTAGCCGCCCATCATACGCGTTCGATTTCACCCGAAGGCGGATGCCATGTCGTTGTTGATCTTGTGCCAGTTATCAACCCCACGCTCTGAGGCTGAGATGCGTGAGGCACATCAGGAACAAATACCGCATTCTCGGGTGGGGCGTGGGTGAATCTTCCAAGTCGGCATAGTCTCAAGTTCGAAGCAGACGGATACGTTCAAAAGAGTATTTCCGGAGTCTCAGCCGGTACGTCGGCCATCCCCGTTGATGCACTCTTAATACCTTGGCTCTTCTCATCTCGTAATGGGTTCCCAATCTGGTATAGACCCTGAAATCGGAAAGGCAGCACACGACCCTCTTGGGTCGAGGCACTGGCACTCCAAATTTGCTCGTAGGCAGCTATCCAAGCCCGCCTTCATTCGATGCTGGCAGTCAAATGGGCTCAAGTCGCATTGCTTCAGTCAACAGATTGATGGTAACTGGTTGGGAATAGCTGTTCGACTCGGAAACGATGGGTCTTCGGACTCGCCATCCTGGTACCCTGCACCGTAATAGTGCTTCGCAGCTGCGCAGGACGCTTTTTCTTTTCGCCCTGGTAGTCACGCCGCCAAACAACTCGTTCGAAATGGCGATGACCCAGCTGGATTTCGGATCGCCTCTCTCTAGGCAGGTTACGGTGCCACCTGACGTGGAAAATCGCATCTCTGGAAGAGAAGGGAGGCCAAGGAAATCTGGCGTTAAGTTGCCAGCTAGATGATGTAGATAGTACTCCTAGCCGTCATCTATAACTGTACTCTTCAGCCTAGGGCCGAGGCGACTCGCCAAAAGTTGTGGTGGAGGTGGTTGCAGGGATATTTAGCTGATCGTCGGTCAGCGTCTGTTGGAGGGAAACCACAGACAGCCGGCTCCACTCACGGTGAGCTTTGGCAGGGACAAGGTCCTTTGCAAGCTGGCCGTGGGCCCTCAAGGGTGAGAGTAACAACTAAATGATCTCCCGGGCAAGCCACAGTTCGGAAATAAACCCAACTGACTGCAAGTCGATGATTTTCGTGTTGGTCTTGGAGCTGCGGTTCTTTGGACGATTTGTGTGGTCATGCTATCGACTCTTCTTTCCGGATGAATATCATTGGTAGAGATTTGTGGCGCCTACGGCGGGCAAAAGGTCGTGAGGGTTCAGGTCTCTCATCAAAAGCGTGCCACTTGCGCATGTACTTGCGGATTGGAGCTGTGGACAGGTTTGACACCTGACCAATCCGCAAGCCGATGCGCATTCGAATGAGGATGCCCGATCATGTATCGTTTGGGTAGTCAGCCCCCCTTCTTGCGGCCTGTGGCAGAGCCGGGGCGTCTATCAAATGACTCGACGAAATTTCGAGGCCTTAATGTAGACGATATTCTCTCTTGTCTGGCCTGCGTACTCTGTAGTTAGTTTCGATATTAGTTTCGGAATAGAGCAGATAGAACGTCGTGGGGCTCCCAAGTCTGGCGTCGAAAGAAAGTTTGGGGGTCTCTTGGTCCACCTGCGTCTCGACGCGGGATGACCCTCATGTAAAGATTCAATTACGTGCGAGATGGTAGCCCGAGCTACTGGGCCAGCCACACCTAGTGTTTCGTACAGCGTGGGGGATAGAAACCCAGACACGGTCTTGTCGGGCAAATCTCGCGGGCCGCATTGTGACTCGGGTATCTGTATGGCCGGGAGCCCTGGAGGTCTTGAGATATGCCCTGGCTCGATCAGGAGGCCAAGAATGAATGAGAAGCTCCCTTGGTGCTCGCGGATGCGGCCGATGTGTTCGTGTAGCCAAGAGTCGTCCTCCCTCGATGTGGGGAAATTGGGGTTGAGTTTGTGAAATGGGATTGTCCTGTGCAAGCAGACGGCAACCGCTGGGCGCACAACGGCCTTAATTTCCAAGCTCTGCTGAATAAGTGCTGCATTCTGTGATTTTAATTCGCGGCGGACGGAAGCTTCCCCAATCGAAAGCTTGATTTACTGCCCCTACCTGGACTGGCAACTTGCCAATCCAAGTCCGTATTCTGTTCGCGGGTGGCACGCATTGCTTGCAGTGTTCAAAGGGTTCAGGCTGCAGCTGCTAATATTGACTCGAGACTGGATACCCAGGTGAAGGGCGTCTAGATTCTACGCGTCTGAATTAGCAGAATCTGTTTGCTCAATGAAAGCACGGCGGGAATAGGTAGGTAGACGCCTGGAGTTGGAGCGCGCGGAAAAAGGTGAGGGGCCGATGGAACCTCCGCTCATGTCGAGGGAGGGTCCATCACTGCGCTATCCCAAATAGGCTGGAGCTGAAAATTTGCTCCGGAGCCGATGTGTGTATATAACTTAGGTAAGCAGGCTGAATGTCGGGGATCGTATTTCAAGCAGCGACTTTGTGTACGTACCGATGTCGCACCACATTGACGCCAGCAACGGGGCCCAACTTTTCCAGGCACAACCTCTCGTGCCTCTCCAACTGTTCAGCGCTCGCTGCTCAGAGTTCGCGCCAGACCCCGAATTCCGCCATGCCGCCAGTGGCCGCCCCGCAGCTGGCTCCTCGAGGCAGGCAAGGCCCTGGGTAACCTGCCAGCAACCAACAGAGGCGCCGCCGCCGGCTGTTTGGTGCCATGACGTGAGAAAAAATCCCCTTCTTGTCCACTGCTCATCCACGCTTCCACTCTCCCGCCCCGTCCCTGCCTCTTCCTCCCCCCCCCCCTCACCACACCCTCATCGTTTTCTTCCCAGTCTCCATTTTCGAGTACGATGTGATACCTGGGCACGCCTCTCTCCCCCATTTCCTGCGACCTGTACCAAACCAGCTACGACAACCTCGGCAAATCCTCGTTTTATCCTTACCATTGCTATGGCACCCAAATCTTCCAAGGTCGCTCACGACGACACAAAGTCCGAGAACACAAACACGAAAGAGAAGCACACATCTGGTTCTGGCGGTCACTCGAATGGCAAGCTTCGTCGTGTAGCTAGCTCGACGGGCTCTCAATTGCGAGAAGTCACGAATGCAAACGCTTCTGCTGATGCTCCCACTCCGGCCAAGGAGGCTGCTCAAAATCCTGGCGTAAGAATGGACCTCGCCTCTTCGACCTCGCCATAACCCATGCAGACATCCCAGCCTTGGAAAACTACCGGCTAACTTTGTCATGTCCAGATTCAATGGAAAACCTTTGAGCGAGACACACTTCATGCGTACCGTCGCGAACACCACCTCAATACACCTACCTCCTTCTCATGCTCCTACCGTCAATTGGTTCTCTCGCGACCCGGTGGCATTGGCCTACACTCCCCAACGATGGCCCGAAAGAAAGAGAACAGAAGGCAGAGCAAAGAGCAACTAGCGATGACGGTGCGGAAACACTTCAACGGTGTCGGCATACAAGAAAACGATGTCATCGTCGACTTTATTCACAAAGTCAGGAGCCAAGCTATAACCAAAGGCGACCGCCACAGAAGAGCGAACTCGAAATCGCACGACGCTTGAAGATTAATGACGGAACGAATATTGCTTGGGAATTACACGCATCGAAAGAAGTTGATTGACGGGTGTCTTTGTGTCACCGGAGCATAGAGCCACGCCGGCCGTTCGGGCGATTTCGGACTGCATAATGATACCTCACCGTGGGCAGGAAACCCCCCATGACGATAGACGACAAAGGCAAGATCCTCTGTCTCGATTTTTTGTTTTAAATAGTTATGATCTACCACAGTAATGGAATATGGAGTTCTGGATTGGGAGAGTCTTCAGCAATTTGCATTTGGTCTGGACACTGGCGCCTTAATTCCCCCGGCTACTCCTCCGAGTCCCGGCGCACCAAAGGCTTATGCACGCACAACGCGCATCCCCCAGAAGTAGCCGCGAATTTCCACCTGCGGGCTGTGGGGCCTGTTCGCCGGCCACTTAAAGCCATCCCAAATTGCTGACGTGAAGCTTGAGGTGCAGCAGTTACCCCCATTTTACCTACCCAAATTACCCCCGGTCCCCCTGCACTCACCCGCGCCCTTCTTGCTGCAGGTGCCTGAGGCAATCACCGACTTTCGGCTTAGCATCGGGCCAAAAAAAAAGTTGATATCATCCCGTCTTCAATGGCATCGAAGGGCAAAGAATTTGCGGGAGAGTTCCACTTGGACCTTGATGCTTTTTCCGCATCCCCGGGCCAATTTAACCCCCTAAAATCTACGACATACTGCTTCAGATGAATCGACAAGCTTCACAATGAATGCAAGCATTCTTACCAAGGCAGCGGCCCCGGGTCGTCTGCTGTCTAGCCGTATTTCCAGGCAATCCAAGCTCAAGGATTCGGTTTGCAAACGCGCCCAAATCCACACCGTCACTTGTACCGTTAGACCCACGAAGCCTCTAGCTTCTCGGGTGACATCTCAAGCTCCCTCATCCAAACGTGTAAGTATTTATTGCTTGCTAGAGTATTTACACAGCTTGCTAAATGTTTACTATCTAAGGCATTTCATGCGACATCCGCCAACCTCGCACCGAGCGATCCCTACAAGACGTTGGGTGTTGACAAATCAGCATCTGCGGGCGACATCAAGAAGGCATATTACGGCCTGGCAAAGAAATACCACCCCGACACGAACAAAGATGCCGGAGCGAAGGAGAAGTTTGGCGAGATCCAGAGCGCATACGAAATCCTGTCCGATCCCAAGAAGAAGCAGCAATTCGACCAGTACGGCGCTGCCGGCTTCGACCCCAGCGGCGGCGGCGGCGACCCGTTCGGAGGCGCTGGAAACCCATTCGGCGGCGGATTCGGAGGGCAAGGAGGCTTCGGCGGCGCCGGCGGCTTCAACTTTGACGACATCTTCTCCGCATTCACGGGCGGCCAGGGATTCGGACGCCGCGGCGGCGGCGGTGGAGGCGGACGGAACCCCTTCCAGCAGGAGATCCTGGTAGGCGACAACATTGAGGTGCAGTCGAGCATATCCTTCATGGAGGCGGCCAAGGGAACGAGCAAGACCATCACGGTGACGCCCCTGACGGAGTGCGGGACGTGTACGGGCAGCGGACTCAAGCAGGGCACCAAGCGGTCGGCGTGCAAGTCGTGCAACGGGACGGGCACGCGGGTGCACTTTATGAACGGCGGGTTCCAGATGGCGTCGACGTGCGGCAGCTGCGGCGGCACGGGCACGACGATCCCCCGCGGGTCGGAGTGCAGGTCGTGCGCGGGCAACGGCGTCGTGAGGGAGCGCAAGACCATCACGGTCGACATTCCCGCGGGTATCGAGGACGGGATGCGGCTGCGCGTCGACGGCGCGGGCGACGCGCCCGTGACGGGCAAGAATGCCGAGGCGGGCATGCGGACGCAAAAGGGCGACCTCTACGTCTTTGTGCGCGTCGCGACGGATCCCAAGTTCCGCCGCGCCGGGTCGGATATCCTGTATACGGCCAGCATCCCCATCACGACGGCGATGCTCGGCGGCGAGGTAACGGTGCCGACGCTTGACGGGCAGGTCAACGTCAAGGTGGCGACGGGCACCAACACAGGCGACAAGCTGACGCTGTCGGGCATGGGCATGAAGAAGCTCAACGGCAGACGGGGCGGCTCAGGCGACCTCAAGGTGGAGTTCCGGGTTAATATGCCCAAGTACCTGAGCGCGAACCAGCGTACGCTGGTGGAGATGCTGGCGAACGAGATGGGAGACAAGACGGCGCGGAAGATTATGAACGTCACTCCCCAGGGGTGAGTCCTTTTACCTGCGCGAGAACACGGGCGAGCGAGCGAACCAGTCGACACCGGACTTTTCTGCGTCTTCTTTCCTCTCTACCTCACTCTGTCCTGAAACTAGGACACACCTCGACGCCCGTTTGTACTAATTCCCGAAAGTAGAACCCAGCCAGCTTCGCCCGACGACTCCGAGACTCACAAGAACGAAGGCTTCCTCAAGTCCATGTGGCACACCCTGACGAACCACCCGGCTCACCAGAAGCCTGGCGAAGACGGTGCGGCAACAACGGATAAGAAGACGGACGAGAAGAAGGACGAGTCCAAGAAGGACTCTTGAGCTCTTGGTGGCTCGTCTTGAGCTAGAAGGTGTCTTTAATGTCCTCCGTCCTTGTACCATATCTCGGGCCTCCTTGCGCGAGCCTTGGCGGGTGTAGACGCGAACTTATAGAAGAGCGGAAAAGTGTTGGAGGATCTTGCATGGCAGGTGTTTAACAAGGTTTTTATTCATGGGTTTCTGGCTTCTTTGTGCCCCCGACCTTCCGAAGGGGGAAAGGAGATTACCAGCCCATGTTTGTTTGGTTTATGGAGGAAGCCTCATTGCTTTACTCGATTGTATTATTCACATGACTAAGAAAAAAGTGTACACTGTAGTATAGACCATAGGAGAGAGAGAAGAGATGGGAGGAGGGGGGAGGAGGGGAGGAAAGAAGGATAAGCCAGCTCCCCGCGGAGGCCACTCACCTCAGATTATTTACAAAGGACCACACCCAAACAATGAAGACAATATTTAACAACTTTTTTCTCAACTACGTTCGCCGGAGTGAACTGCGGCCGGAGAGATGGAGAATCCGAGAAGGTCGCCTTGTTGTGACGCGGGGCGCTTGGAGATCTAGACGACGAGACGCGTGGAATTCATGTGAGCGCCGTGATGCCCACCTAACATTCAGAATCTGGCTGGTTGGTTTCGGTCGCAGAAGCGGCGTTTTGCCGCGCAGCAGGAGACTGAAAGCAACGGGTGGCTGTTGAGGGAGAAATGCCACAAAGAAATGGAAAGACGGGGATCCTTGCAAGGAGCGGGCCGTTCGGGCCTGGCACCTGGTCCTGGCTCGGGTCCTTGAAAGTGGGGCTACGAAGCGCCGGCCGCCGGCGACCAATGGGAGGCCCGGGTGGAGGGGTAGCTATAGGTCCGGATATTGGGAGGCCCGTCACCTGCATGAAGGTCGGAACCAATGTGGTTGCGGAAGCGTGGGTTGTCGAAGTTTGGGTGAGGTTTGCTTATGGGTGTTAGTGGGATTGCGGATGGACTTTCCTGATATTGAAGGGGCATCGCGTCGTTGATGTTGAGGCTGCTTTCTCTTCAGTCTAGTATCTGCAGCGCAGTATCATGTTCCAGCTCGGTTGAGGGGAAGAAGCGAGGGTGAATTCGTTGCGCTCACTTGGAGTATCAGATCATCGCTGTCTTTCGGTAAAGAAGAGAATTGCTGACATGCAGAAGAGTCGGCACGTACATGTAAGCAGCGATGGTACCGTGATGAGCAGAAGGTGCGGTCTGGCCATGGTGGAACTGAACGGAACCACATGAATATCACGAGACGGCCAGGCGAGAGCTAAGCTGGGTCGAGACGTTCGGAGCAGACTATCGAGGGTGGAGTGAGGGCGCATGCGAGAAACGGAGGAGAGTTGCATTGGGCAACGTCTCACTGTGATTCCGCCAGAGATGAAGGATAGGCCATCTGGGCATGTCGACGCGATAGGCGAGGTAACCTCATGTACGGTGAGCCGATTAGAGCCCGAAGAAAAAGTTACATACCCAGGATCCCAAGTGGTCTCATCGTGGTTGGCGGTACTTTGTGATATTAGCACCAGAGAGTCGGGATAGGCGCGTTTAGCTAGATGTAGATAGATGCCCGATTGAGAGTCGGTTGAGAGCGCCTGGCTACGGCTGAAATGTCTGGTGGACTGACGGATCATAGAGAGTCTGCTCCGTACCTACCTACTTAGAATCTTCACAGTTCACTTTTGAGTCAAGTGCGACAGACAGGTTCGTACCCTCGTCTAGGCCCCCGCCAAAAAGCCAGGAATATCCCCGGCTCGTGGTGGACAATTCTCACTGCCTGGCGGCTACGTAAGACAGCCCAACGCATCTTCACCCAGTATTCGTGAGGTACACGTTATGCGCCAACGTCAACACCACTCACACGAGGCTAAGCCGAGCAGTGCAACAAGACCACGGCGACGAATAAAGACGGCGCAGACTTTTACTTGTCTCCAATCTCCGAGGCCTGGGCGCTTCGTCAACCAAGCATATATCACCAACAGTCCGGAACCGCCACCGCCAGAGGCGCAACCTGGTGTGTTTGAGTGTTTGAAGACGAAAACGAGACGCCTGACGACGCCGAGCCATCTTGGGCAAGACGAAAGCTGCCCCGCCCTTCCCAAGAAGCTCCTCTTTAGGCCCTCTGTCTAAATTACCGACAGTCCCTCATCTCGCCAGGTCCCCCAGCATTATGACCTCACAGGAACACGAGTCTGGTACATTCCTTGACATTTACAAGCAATAGCCAGAGAGAGAGAAAGAAAGAGGAAATCGATATTGTTGTCACCTTTGCAAGACAATTTGTCGCAAACTGCCGTACTACCACACCACCACTCTTCAGTCAATCTGCACCTCATCCTGAACAGGCACCAAAACTTAAGGCCGGCCGCAGAACAGCAACCCACCAGGCCACAGCCAGCGCCATCAGCGCCGCCGAGAGCAACTACCCGATCACGGCGGGCATCCTTCTCCATCAAGCAGCAGCCAGCGGCACCACAAACCGGGTCTCCTCTCTGCCCACCAGCAACCGAGCACACGTAAGGTACATACACTACCTACTCTCGTCGGGTACCTGACCTGGCCTGACTTACTACTTATTACCTAGGTTGACAGAGGATCGGAAGTACGTACTCACGATTGAGCTTGGGTGCACTGACTCTCGACTACCCCCGACTGAGCTGCTACCATTCTGGGCTCCTTCCATCGTCGCTGCCCGCCCCCACCCCGCACTCCGCCCGCCACGGCAAGACAGACAGCAACCAGCAACCAGCAACCTGCCCAGCGACCTGACCGGAGAGCTGCATCCGTCCACCTCCAGCCCGTCGCTTTTTCTTCCCAAGGCCACCTCTGACGAGGCCCCGTATGCCACCCAATCATCAAGACATTTGAACGAGGCTGCCCATCATAGCAAACCATCCCTCCGACTGCGATTCACTGTCCCCCCCGCGACACCCCCGCGATTCCCCCGGGCCGAAACCTCGTCTCCGGAGCTGGCCTCGTCGCCCTCTTTCAAAATGACGCAGTCGCCCATGATCTCCTCGCCTCTCAAGGCCACAAACGAAATCGACTGGGTCACCCCGCTGAAGGACTACATCAGGGATACATACGGCGATGATCCTGAACGCTATGCCGAGGAGTGCGCCACCCTCAATCGTCTGCGACAGGACGTGAGGGGCGCCGGCAAGGACAGCACCTCGGGTCGCGATATGCTCTACAGATACTATGGCCAGCTCGAGCTTCTCGACTTGCGCTTTCCTGTCGATGAGCAACACATCAAGATCTCCTTCACCTGGTATCTCTTCCGCTGCCCCTGCTGCGTCTCGCGGCCCAACGCGCCGTTAGACCATACTGACCCCTGGTGCTTTTCAGGTTCGACGCCTTTACACATAAATCGACGGCCCAATATTCGCTCGCCTTCGAAAAGGCTTCCATAATATTCAACATCTCCGCCGTCCTATCGTGTCACGCCGCCCACCAAACAAGATCCGAGGAGTCAGGCCTCAAGGCCGCGTACCACTCCTTTCAAGCCTCCGCCGGCATGTTCACTTACATCAACGAGAACTTTCTCCACGCACCTTCGTCCGACCTTAGCCGCGAAACCGTCAAAACTCTCATTTCAATCATGTTGGCACAGGCTCAAGAGGTTTTCCTAGAAAAGCAAGTGGCGGATCAAAAGAAGGTGGCCTTGCTAGCCAAGCTCTCCAGCCAGGCAGCGTACCTGTACGGGCAAGCCGTTGAGGGTGTCCAGGACAATTTCAACAGAGCCATCTTCGAAAAAGTCTGGCTTCTCATGGTTCAGGTAAGGATTGCTGGCACAATGCCTTCCATCACTTCTATCAGGGGTGGTTCGCAGCCATATGCTGTGGCTTTGCTGACAGACCTAGGTCAAATTCAACCTCCTGAGCTCCATGTCGCAATACTACCAGGCCCTCGCCGATGACGAAGCTGGTCAGCATGGAACTGCTGTCGCTCGACTCCAAGCTGCAGAAACCCAGGGCAAGGAGGCAAGCCGCATCGCCGCCAATTTCCCAAACTCAGTACCCCCGAGCTCGAACCTCGGCGCCGAGACTGGTGGGCTTTTGGTCGAGTTTAGTAAACGGCATCTGTCGACTGTCCAAGACAAACTCAAAGAGTTCAGCAAGGATAACGATTTCATCTACCATCAAACCGTACCCGCGGAGGCCAGCCTTCCACCCGTCCCGAAGCTTCCTGCGTCGAAACCAATCCCTGTCAGCGAGCTCTATGCCGGCCAAGATATCCAGCGCATTACTGGACCCGACCTTTTCTCCAAGATTGTGCCCCTGGCTGTGACGGAATCGGCCAGTCTTTACGATGAGGAGAAGGCCAAGTTGATCAGAGCTGAGACGGAACGAGTGGACACGGCGAACAGCGAAATGGCAGCAAGTCTAGACTACTTGAGACTCCCCGGCGCTCTGCAGGTTCTCAAAGGTGGTTTCGATCAAGAAATCATGCCAGATGAAGAGTTCAGGACTTGGTGTGAGGATGTTGCGGGGCATGAAGATCCCGCCGCCATTTTCGATATCTTGAGATCCGACAAGGATATCATTGTGAACACACTGGATAAGAACACGAAACAACTGGATATGGAAGAAAGTGTGTGCGAGAAGATGCGATCCAAATACGAGAACGAATGGACTCAGCAACCGAGTTCGAGATTAACATCAACTCTGCGAAGCGACATCAGAAACTACCGAGAAGCGTTGGAAGAGGCAGCGAGAAGCGACAATCAACTGGCGGCAAAATTACGGCAAAACGAAGTCGAATTCGAGGAGATGAGGGCGGCAGCCTCCCACGGAAGTATCGAGTCCCTGTTTCAACATGCCGTCAGCAAGGTGCGCGGAAAATCGAGCAATGTTACGAGTCCTTTGGGTAACGAGCCAAACCTTTTGGATGTCGACTTTGACGAAGGGGGCCCGAGTGTCGTTGACCAAATCCACAAAGTGGAAGAGATCATGAAGAAGCTGAACCTGATCAAGAGAGAACGCAATCAAGTGTTGAAAGACCTCAAAGAAAAGGTTTGTCCCTTAAAGTCCTTGCAGAAAGCCGAACAATGCACTAATATTCGTAGGTTCACAACGACGACATCTCGGAAATTCTGATTTTAAACAAAAAGTCAATAACCAATTACGAGAACCAACTCTTCCAGTCAGAGTTGGAAAAGTTCCGGCCATACCAGAACAGATTGCTACAGGCAAATCACAAGCAGTCCGCCTTGATGAAGGACTTGACGACCAGCTTCAACACGCTGCTGCAGGACAAGCGGGTCCGTTCGGAGCAGAGCAAGTACGAGACAGTGCAACGCCAAAGGACATCGGTCATGAACAAGTACAAGCGGGCGTATCAGGAGTTCCTCGACCTGGAGGCTGGTCTTCAAGGTGCCAAGACTTGGTATGCCGAGATGAAGGAGACCGTACAAAGCCTCGAGAAAAACGTCGATACGTTCGTCAACAACAGGCGGTCTGAGGGGGCTCAACTTCTCAACAGCATTGAGCAGGAGCGGTCGACTCGTAAAGACGCACATGCTGAGCTGGAGCGCGAGCGTCTGAGGGGTTTGATGGAGCGTATGTCCATGGAGCCTCCTGCGCCGTCACCCAAGCCTGCCTCGAATCGGCCAACGCCGTCGCCTTTGAACTTCGCCAACAACTCGACCCCGCGATACCCCCAGACCAACTTTTCTGGTCAGTACCAAGTCCCTCAGTCTCCGCCTCCGAACCAGCAGCAATATCCGAGCTTCGCCGCCCCTCCTACCTCGCAATCTTACACGCCTCAGCCGGCAAATACATACGGCCAGCCAGCATACAATCCGAGTCAGTACGGCCGCACTCCCGGCCCAACATCACCGCCTCCCCACCAGTCCACTTTCGGCCCAACTGTCTTGCGAGGCCCGGCTTCGCCGCCGCCAACGCAGACCTCATTCAATCAGAACCAGCAGTACGGCAGTTTCCCTAACCCACAGCAACAACAGCAACAAATGCCTGCCGGGTTCGTTCCGCCGCCTCCGCCTCCTGGTCCTCCACCATTGGGCCCTCAGCAGACTTTCTACGGCCAGCAGGATTACCAACAGCAGCAGCAGCAACAACAAAACTATCCGCAGCAAAACCCACAAAGTGCCTACCCTTCTAGTGCGCACCCACGGTCAGCTCAGCCTCAGCAGAACAGTGACCCTTGGGCGGGATTGAACAACTGGAAATAAGAGTGGATGAAAATGACGAGTCGAAAGTTGAGGACGTAGATAACACTTCAAGTGGTGGTAGCTTTTGCGCGAAGCACGCAACTTAGAGTTAGGTAGCTGCTTAACATCTAAGGCGAGCGAGTGTTGGTTGCAGGCAGGATGGTACCACAAAATCAATGGTTTGAATAGGCCTGGGGCGCGATGAGGCTTGCCAGTAGGCACAGCACACTGGCAAGACATCTTGAGAGGGGGAAAGCCGAATGAGAGTTGTGAGCGGCTTATACATAGACCAAACCACCAATCGCAATTGCATAAAGAAATATCCCATTTATTGATGTGACGGACTATGCAGATAGTCTGAGGTATGTTCCCATCGCCTCAAGCTCCTGGAATGGTATGCGCCCAGCCCACGCTTTGGGTTAAACTCTCGATTAGCATCAATCAGTAGAAATGCCAAAAACGAAAGAGTTCACCCCCCCGGTGGCGAATGGGGGCTACATCTCTGGTGCTCATGCTGGGACTCGAACACGGGACCTCTGAGCCTTCACCGATTAGGCTGTTCGTGGACTTCAACCACTCCACCAACCAGCCAGGTTTGACCTGACCCCCAAGGGGGCGCCTGCTGGCTGGTGACTGGAATGGAAGTGAGGGGGTAAATATGGGATTGTTGTGTGTTCAGAGGGAAGGGGCGGTTCGTAAGGTACCTGCCTACCTACAAGTGAGGTAAGGTGGCTCGTGATGGGTGGATAGATAGAGCGATGAATCAGCACCTCTTCTATACGTCTAGCAGAGGTTTTTACCATGGTCTATAGGAGGTGAGAGTGTGAGGAGAGGATATGAGCAGCGCCTTAAGTACATATGGCGTCGTGGTGGATTAGTTGAGAGGCGGTAGGAGACTGTGAAGTTGGAGTTTGGTGGCCCTTTCCTACTGCGAGCCTTCATATCTATCCAATGACACCGGCTATGTGTTCAGTTCTTAGCCACAACCCCAGCCACCGCATCGTTGGACTCTTGATTCTCGGACTTTGTCGTAGGTGGAAGCTTTGGGGTGCTGTTCGAATCCGTACCCCAGCCGCCATAACCGGTCTCAGCCATCATACCACCCAGGCCCGACGGGCTACCGGTTGTGATGCTTCCCGCTGCCCTGTTTCCGCCTACGCCGGGACGATCGGCCGCCCACCCGTTTAGAGTATCTTTGCTCATGCCGGTGTACTTTAGGACGTCGGCGTCTGAGATTTCTCCTCTCTTGGAGTCTTGGAATTTGCGGTATAGAGACTTCTTTGGGCTGGAGCTGGTCTGGGACTCGCTTGCGGAGTCGTTGTCGATTAGAGGTTTGTTGCTGTCGGTCTTTGAAAGTCGAGAAAACATGTTGAGCTGAGCCATGTGAGGAATACTTGTGGGCTTTTTTTTACGAGGAACTTGGTGTGTAAGAGGGTAGTTGTCAATGCGTTGAGTAATGGAAGATTATTAAAAAGATGAAGTGATGGAATGAATGTACAAATGTCTGCTTGGTTTGTTGGATATCGGTGCAGTCGCTGCTACTTATGCACCTGGTAATTCCTCTTGAGGCTTTGACATATGGGAATCAGGCTGCATCGATCTAGCCACTTATAGGATATTGAACCGTTGCCTCACGCGACCCCACCTGAATAAGGTGTTCACCTGCCCAAACAAGCTTATTTCCTGGGGGATAAACCTTGAAGTGATTGCAAGCATAGTCCGTATAATTCCACGAACAGTGCAAGGGCATGATCATCCATTCACCATCAAGAGATGAAGTCAAAATCACTTCACGGGTACGGTATTCCGACTTGAATCTGCAATACTTCCTCGGCCCATTTTGCATTTACATGGGCGAAGACAAGAACATACACTTGAGAGGAGGGCTTGTATACATAAGATGACTTGTAGATGGTATCCATCCTTGCCTAAAAATCGACCAAGTTCCACCTCTTTCTGTTTAAAAATGTCTATCCACTAACTCATGACTTGGACGTGATTTGGTAGTCAAAGATCCCGGGGAAAGCGAGCATGTTGCCAAAACCGTGAAGAGAGTCGGGTCGCTCCAGGAAATGGTTTCCAGATCTGGATGCATGGCTCTCGAGACCCTCAAAAGGGCCGATGGGTTCGAGATTTGGTTGATATAATCCACATCCTTATGTGCGGTCCAATTGGATTTCATAGTGTAAAGGGTTGTTCGGTGGTTGTTCGTTGGTTGTTGGTCGCTCGCCGTTGGTCGATGTTCTTCAACGAAGTCTTGGCGCTAGACTACAAAGGACCCCGGAACTGGATCTTAGTATCAACGGTCAGCGAAACTCGATCAGAATTCCATTATGACTACCACCAGGTCAGACCGCATGTAAGTTTTAGAAGAAAGGCACAGCCGGTTCAGTGGCCACTCAAGGAAAGTCTCATGATGTCTGAGGAACCGTGAATGATTCCCGAGTGGAATATTGCGAGCCTTTTCCAGTCTGACCATGAGTGTAGGCGGCGCAGTTCACGATATGCCATTTGATGAAAAAAGGGTTTTACAAACTGGTATCATCCATATAAAAATGCGTGATACGATTGCTACGGCTATGGTCTCTGCTGCAGCTCTTGCTGCCTCAAATGCTTCTTATCATATTCTTTGCCCTCACGTATCTTGTCATACCTAGTAGTACCTGATAACGCAGATCTATCACGTCTGTCTTTCTATCAACAGGCAAAGACTTTGAAAGTCCCATTGAAGGGTACAGAGTTGAGCCTATTGATAGAGATTCAATCCAGACATGACTGGAACGGGGACCTGCGTAAAGCTAAACGGTACTGAGGAGGAGGTTTGGCTTCAGCTTCCGGCCATCTGATGGATTAAGCCAGCAAGGGACTTTTTCTCCAACAGACTTTGATTCAAAACTGCAGTCTTGTTAACGTAGATCATAGCAAGCTTTCGTTAAGTTTCTGACCAAGTTTGTGCCCACAACAAACGACGAAATTTACCTCATCTGTTGTACTTTACTAGCTATCCTAACTTAGTCTCCCCCAGCTAGACTTCCACCGCGGAAATGCTTTAGGCCGAAGGCTTGGTCAAGGCGACGCCTGAATCCCAGTGATATTCAATATTCCGCCCACAAATCAACTCGAAACTGCCTTGCGTGCGACGGAGCACGTCCAGCATTCTCCACCTAAAGCGCCCTGAATAATAATCCCGCCGAGCATCGAAATCATACTCATCCAACTCCTCATACTCCGTGTCGGCCGTAGTAACTATATCGGGTGGCAAATCCATTGGGAGAACACCGAGGCTGATCAACACTTGCCGCTCCATCTGGAGCTCCTGTACTAGATACGCTGCCATGTCCATCTCCCGTCGCCGTCGCTCATATCTGATTATCTGCTTCATTGCTCCGTAGATGCTTTCGCGTCGCTCTCCCCTCTTTATCCTGATGTTCGGTTCCTTTCTCCTGGGCCGTACAAAGGCTAGCTGAGCTAAGCCCGCCTCTGCCTCTTCAACAAGAAACTTGATCATAACAAGAGACGGCTCAGCCCGGGAACACTCGAGAATTGCAGCAGCCAGAATACTGCCATATTCTCCGAACTCCAGATATGCATTCACTTCAGCGCCGTGTTCAATCAGTAACCGAGCACAACCCACGTCTCCGCTCGATACAGCAGCTACCAATGGACTGCCATATTTTCCAACCCTCAAAAGTGCTTTGGCGTCAGCGCCGTGTTCAATCAAAATGCGAGCACAATCCAAGTCTCCCATCGATACAGCAGCTGCCAGGGGACTGCCATATTCACCAATTTCCGGCGTGGCGTTGACATCGGCTTCGTGCTCTAGGAGAAGGCGAACACATTCGGGCTCTCGACCGCATACAGCAGCAATCAAAGGACAGCCATATTCTCCGTATCTGAACTGTTCGTTGACATTTGCACCATTCTCTAGAAGAAAGCGAGCACTTTCTAAATAACCTTCCTTTACGGCAGAAGCGAGAGGGCTTCCAAGATCGTCTTTGAGGTTCTCCAGGTTGACTTCTGCTCCCTCGCCAATCAAGACTTTTATGGTGTCGAGATCGTTCTTCCAAACAGCCCTCGACAGGGCAGAGCCGAATCTGCACCTGCGGTAGGGATTGGTGATATTTGTACTACACTTCATGTTGGGATCCATACCTGCCTTCAGCAGAATAGTGCAGTATTCAGACCCCTGATCCACTGCTAGGCAAGCAATAGACTGTTTTCCGACGACGCAATTCATGTTTGCACCATTATTGAGAAGTAGTTCCATGACCTCAATCTTTCGCTGGTCTACTGATATCCACAGTGGGGAGCCATCGTATCCGTCCTCAACAAACCCGTTGATGTCGCATCCCCGACTGATTAGAAGTTGACAGAGGTCATAGTGGCCATGATAGGTGGCAATTTGCAGCAGGCTCAGGCCGTCCTCATTTACCAACGAGGGAAGGTCGAGGCCTTCGTTCCACCACTCAGGCAGGAGCCGATGAAGACCCATTGCCACAACGCCAAAGGCGAAGTTGGTATTTGGCCTGACATGTGACGACGTGGGTGTATAGTAATTGAACCGATAACCTTCCATGACGCGGCTGCAAAATATCTGATACTCCTTCGAAGAATGCGGAGGACGCTCTTCGCCCAGGAATCGTTTCAAAGCAAAGGCTACGTCTTCAGCTCTGTCATCTTGTTCTGGAAGATCGTGGATGTGTGTGAGCCAGTTCAGTCGAATGTACGCCTGAAGTGGATGCCGAGGATCTAAAGGCTGGTCAAGGTCCGCCCCTCCTGCTTCTATCCATTCGTGTAGATCCCTGGTTGATCTTTCCTGGAGCGTTCCTGAGTAGGACTCCACATCTGAGGGTGGCCATAAAGAGGAGTAAGCTGCGCAGCAATCCCTTAAGCAGTTGATCAAGACAATTGCTACCTCCGCTGGCGCGTGTTTGACCCACGGCTCTCCCTTCTTATCTTCAAAGTACTCTCTGACCGATGCATGGGGAAACCTCCAGACCTTGAGCTCTGGGTCTCTCACGATCAAATGTCGACAGACAGTCTCCAACAATTTCTCAGTGAGATCTGACTTGTCGAGAGCCTTCACATTGTCTCCATGCATCTGTTCGCTTTCCACTCGAATGGCTGACAGCAATGTGCAACTGTCGAACGGCCGGCGGGCGCACATGACCCATCTCACTGCTCGCTGCAGCATGAAAAGCTCAAAGCTCTTGGGTTTGTATTTATCGTAAATCTCGTCGTAGGCTTTCGTCAGAGTCTCGGGAAGGTCACCAAGCCTGTCTTGGACACTGCTATTGGTGTCAAACTCCTTGAGCTGTTCCCATTGCAAGTAAGTCCATCTGAACCTAGTTTGTATCAGTCAGCTTGAGTAGGTAAGGATAGATTGTGAGCTAGAACTCACATTCCCGCGCTCTTCTCCATAAGCTCCTTTTTAACAGCCTGCTTAGTTTCAGGGCTCCAATCCACACTGAAGTTGTCCACCTCTGTATTGACAAACTTCTCGATATCGTCCTGATTATCAGAAGTGTTGATTGTGATCGTCGCCCTTGGCTCTTGGAATGACCTCAAATAGTCACCAATATCGTTCTCTGGACGGCTGGCGATGAATATCTTCAGACACCTATTGGTTTTCTCCACTAGACGTTTGAAGAACTCAACAATGTGGCGTCTCGTGTCTTTCTTGCACTCATCCAAGGCGTCGAGTATCAGAACTGTTCGAGAGTAACTGTTGATCATCTCGACCAACGCTGTCTCGCAATCTTGGAGCGTGATATCGCTTTTAATTTCTTTCCTCTTGTATAGATTGAACAATGTCTCATGAATGCTCTCAGGATGACCGGTCACCTCGCCCAGTTGTCGAATGTAGCTTCGGAGAATGGATTGGATGCTTTGCCGATTCTGATCAGAGCTGTTGCAGTAGAAGAAAGCGAGACCCAGGCTGTGCCCGGTGGGAAATTGAATTCCGTCGTGAATTCGATAACGATCAATTACTCTCGAAGATAGGAACGATTTTCCCGTACCGACTGCAGAACAGAACCGTGGTCAGTTTGATCTTACACACAACAGCCTTCGGGCCTTAATACTTACTATCACCCCGCAACCAGAACACCGGAGTACAATAAGAGTTTTCCCATGCAAGGAACTTAGAATGGCTGACCAACCATTTGAATGTGCCCTTGGTTCTTTTTTCGACCTTCTCGTTATGATGAGATCCGACTGGAATTACACTGACGTATTCCATAGCCCTGTCTCTTTCTTGCTTATCAAGCACTTTTAGAATATTTATGACATTCTTGTCGGTACGCTTGATCGGCTCTTCAAGACTTTCAAGCAGTCTTCGATGCTCATCATCTGCTGTAGCCTTACAAGGACGAGTTGCAAGCTCAAGTTCCTGCTCAAGTGCTCTCACTGCTGATAGCCGATTTTCGCCATAACCGGGGTCAACGAGCGCGTCGAAGAATCGGCGCAAATTACCATGCGCCATTTCTTCGTAGACAAAAGCAAGAAACTCCAAGCATTTCGTGTATACTTCAACCAACTTCGTCATCAAATCTTCCTGATAAGGCGGCCTAGGCGACATGGAGTTCCCAATGTAGACCTTCTCGTACACTCTACCACGCCTCACGAGGCAGAGGACTATGTCGGTGCATCCCATAATAGCCACAAGATCCTCACGCTCAGATACGTGGGCCTGCAAGATCATTAGATCATCATGTTGACAACAGTACGTTCATGCTTTGCTGCAATACATACCGTCAGAAGCACCTTGATAGCTGACCACACGACGTTAGAGGGCGCAGGGGCAAAGTTGATGGCAACATTTCCAATCGCAGTCACCACAGGGATAACTTTATTCGCATAATCCCTCCACAAAATCTCCCGGTCGCCGGATTTGAGCTTCAACGCCTCTTGCTTGTGTTTCTCTTCGCTAGAGCGAACGAACTCCGCCAGCTCACTTGCAGGATCTTGGGCATTGACTGGTGGAGGAAGACTGGCGATCCATATCTGAGTTTTCACGTCCACCTTCTTGCATGCTTCCTGCCATAAATCAACGGTTGGAGTAGAACCGTTCAATGCAGATGGTCCTGGAACATTGGAAGCAGGAAGGAGTGAAGGGTCATCAGCAATACCAGTAAATGATGTCGCACGTGAGACGCTTAGTACTGAATCATGACGTACGACCTCGGGGTCTGTAGGCTCAGGCTTTCCATCGTCAGCCGGTTTTAATGCTGTTAGGACGTCAACGCCAGTCGCAGGAGACTCGGAAACGTCATGGCGCGGCTTTTCTCGTCTCCTGAAGCAAGAGCATAAGGCGGAGAGGCAACCGCCGTCGGATTGGCGGGAGTCGGTCATATCGCAGTGAAGGAAGCCTCGTTGTAAGTCACAAGTTTGAAAAGAAACAGTTCAGAAAGAGGAGGTGTTGACAGCAAGATGTCAGGGCGAAAAGAATGCATGCTCAGATTCTAGCCCCTTTACTCTGTTGTCCCCTGGAGTCGAAGTTCCTGCAGCTGTCCGTTTCTGAATTTCCATGTAACCTGGGCTGCCTCTACCGAGTCTGTTGCTGATGGAATACCTAGGCCTGACCGGCCAGGTCCTCTCCAACACCCTATCAAAAGTTTGACTGAGGCGCTTAGGGGCCCAATAGTTGAGACCTGCATCTGCAGCTGGACGAACAGATTATACTGATTGGGCCTCAAGTCGAGGTGTCCAACAGACCCCCGCATCCTTTCGAGTTCGGGCTAGGTGTCATGCTCCCCCCCCCCCCCCAACTCCCAGCGAATGAGGCTTTGGATGTAATTTCTCTGTCTTCAACTCTCGCTTGGCTGCATCTGAGATCTGACCGCTTTGCCGCTGTGGACAGAATCAAGTTGCAAACGTACTGTGGGATGGCCCTGCAGAGTACCCTAGGCCCATGGGCTGATAGCCTGACATGTACGAATCCTTTTGGTGAAAAATGTGGACGAAGCCAGATGGTGTGTTTTAATAGTTGGCCTTTTTTTATGACAAGATTTATGGTTATGGATGTCACTAGACATGGATTGTATTTTATAATTCATTAGTCGGTAAGGTCGGCCGTCTTTGCCACACTTCCTTGAACGATTCTCCTGGGATTAGATCAACATCTACTCGTTATCGCAACTACAGACTTCATTACAAAGTATTCCGATATGTGACAAAAACGCCTTGATTAAGACATGCCATGATGCAATCTAAAATAAACGGGAAGAGTATATGTCGTATATATATAACCAGTCACGATGTCCGCAATGCCCGGATGCAAGTTGCTTCCGAGCCAAACAATTGACTCATCGATTGGCTAAAAAAACGTTTGTATTTGCAACTAGGTCGGTGTATCCTATGAACTGTTGTTCGTACATATCTCATTATGGCACTGCATGGTTGGTCAACACCGAGAGTCTGGTTCTGCCGGAGTTTTAAAGGTTCCGCACTCTACCTTACAGAAAGGTAAGCAGTTTGGGCAGACTAGGAAGCGATCTTCAGGCGACCGCACACTAAGCGGCGTACGGGCTCTTGGGGACTGTTCTTTGCCGCTGTCAGGCTGCCGAAGTACTTGCCGCAGGGTCATCCCGTGGTCTTGGCTCGCTTTTCATCCCATGTCAAGTCGCCTCGACCAAGCCAACATCGTGCGTTGCCCGCAAACTGGCCATCGAGTTTCTGTTGTAACATGAACTTCTCAAACAAAAATTAGGACAAAGATGCCTCCTGTCTTCCCCTGGAGAAACTTTCGCCTGTATCACGGGAGGCCAGGATCTCGGAATGAACTGGTTTCTCGGAATTCACATACGTAGAAAACATTTGACATGAATACAAATACTTGTGTATTGGATGCACATTTGAGACCAAAGTTGATAACTTCGCGGCAAGAACCTTTCTGAGAAAGAAACAGACTTGTAACTGAAGATTACCGCACACCAGCTTCGATCGTCCTAGCCAGTTGTCATGGACGAGAAATCCGTTTTGAGAAACCGCGCGAGGAGCTTCTACAAGCTTGACCTCACCAATAATCTTCCTCCTGGAACCGATAGCATAAGTCAATTTGAAGCTCATCCACGACAACCAAGACCACCGGCAGAACCCAAGAGGCCGGTCCCAGAATGGCCACCGGAGGCAGATAGGAAAGGGAAGTGGATATCGGCGTATCTCGACCAGGTTGGTAGCAACAAAAGCGACAACAAGATCCGAACATGCTGGTACTATTTCATTGACGTGCCATAGCTCGACCCAGAAACCGAGTACGACCGCATCATCCAGACCTCAACCTTCTTCACCGGCTCCAGCTTCGCCATCGCCATGGGCTACACCTCGACCCTCATCCTCTTAACCCAGACGCCGGCAGGCGCCTCAGCGGTCCACAGCACCGGAAAGCTCTTCCGCCGCGGCCACCAACGCTTCTACGAGACGCAGGACCGGCTCCTCGACTGGATGTGGTACGGTAGCGCCTCTCCGCAGGCCGTCGAGGGCATCGAGAGGGTCAACAGGATCCACGCTGGGGTGTGGAAGAACGCGCCGGGGACATTTAGTCACCCATGGGAGGGCCAGATGTCGCTCATCGGGTCGGCGTACTTTGAGACGTACCTGAGGGACCTCGTCGGGGCGAGGGTCAGGGACATACACCCCAAGCTGGCGGCGGCGTGGCCGGCGTGGGCTGAGAGAGTGTGTGCGCACTTTCGATCGGAACCCGAGGATGGGTCGAGGAGCTTTGGGGTGAATTTCCCAAGGGACTGGAAGGAACTCGAGGCTTTTCACAAGTGGTATCGTGAGCTGCCGTTTGATAGGTATACCAGTGAGGAAGAAAGGGTCAAGGGGGCTGTGATATCTAAGGGCGTTGTTGATCAGTTTGCCGAACTGTGGTTTCCAAGGTACGTTTCACTCAACATCCCCGACATCTGTCAATGGCATATCTCACAAACGGGCAGGTATCTCCAATGGTTCGGCCGACAGCTGTTCCTCACCATCGTACCACCCAAGGTCCGAGAACAACAGCGCACCGGGCACCCTAACCCTTTGGTGTCCAAGCTTGTCAAGTTGTTCCTCAAGATACAACTCGACCTGGCTGACATCATGCCGGATCCCGCGAGGCCCATCTTGAGGGACGAGTACCATAAGATCAAGAGTTGGGAATGGTACAAGATTGATGCTCAAGTGGTTGAGAAGCGGAGAAAGCAAGCGTCGCTGATCAGGAACTTGCTCTTGGGGGTGCTACTGATACTTATTGCGATTGTCCTTATGAGGGGCTGGGCAGTGGGAGGTAAGCCGGGAACGGCAATCCACGGGCTCAAGGTTCTGCCTTAAGGGACCAATTAGCAGATCAAAGTTCCGAGAGACAATCCGCTATGTCCCAAACGACGTAGTGTAGAACGGAAAGGTTTGGGGCCAGGTTTGCTTTGTGGATGTGGATTGAGTCAAGAACTGTTGGTGGTAGGTAGGCAAGTAATCGTACTAAGGCAAGGTCTACGTCGTAAAATGCGCGCCAGTGAAGTTCCATAGTTAGGGATAGCCAAGAGTCAGTGTAAAGTAGTCTCTCATGAAAGTGAAAGTACACGTGTGGTTTTCTGGGGATCAAGTATATAAGCCTTCGTGACTGTAGTCAACCAAAGCACCATTGTCTAAGAATATGCCGGCGAAGACGCCAGGTCAGTTTCTTACAACCTAGGAGCTGTACCTACTGGTGCATACAATCAAACAAAGCCCACTCAACTTTCCCCATGAGGTTCCCTATTAACACAGTAACTACCTCGTCTCTCATAAACAGGAATTGAAGTTGAGGCGCTTAATGTCGAGAATGAGTAAGCAGGTATCTGCTTACGATTTGCGTGACTTCCAATACACGTGAAACGGCAACGATGAACACTCAAGGGGATAAACTTCACGGTACCGGTCGAAAGGAACGATAAGATTGAGACTAAGTTGACGTTGACGGCTCGAGTGGCGTAAACACACGTGTGTAGTTGAGATAAAGAAGGGCCATCCCGCACCCTCCTTCGGAAGCGTAGCCGCGAGTATCCGTATCAGCAGCGGGTTCCAAGCCGAAAGGTTGCGGTTGGCGTTGCTGTCGCTGGCTGGCATGCTGCCCACGACGAACGCGTGGGTGTGCGACGGTGCGTGGGTGGGCACGGATTGCCTTTCGGGGATAGCCCGGGATGGAGACCGGTAGCAGTTTACACCGAGGAAGTGCAAGTGTGGAGGACGTCACCGACAAATTACCCCGCACCCCATTGACCCGAGATGGGCCGCTAGCGCTGCACTGGAGCCAGTGTGGGGCGCGGCAGTCTGCGACGGTACAATGAAGAGCGAGCTGATGACCTTTGATGGGTTTCGCCCCCCGGCAACCGTCTCTTTTCTCCAAGTCGAATTTCCCCCCTTCAAGAGAAGATGGGTGCTTGCTTCCCCCAACATTTCTCTAGAAGAACTTTTTTGGAGTCCCGATTCTCGGACTGACTAGCGAGACGACACCTACATCTTTTTCTGCTCTTGGTTCCGGCCCTTAGATCTGCGTCGGCATCTCTTCCATTACTACTTCTGCCCGTCATTGGTGTTTGTAAAACGTGCTATTCCTGGTCCCTCTGATTTGAAATACCTTGGATTCGACTAGACCAGCAAGCAAGCCACCCATAAATCAGACGCTACCCCGTGGAGAAAGATCTACCTATTTGTTGGCCTTTACCCCGGATTTTCCAACCTGTCGATAAACTTCCAAGATACTTTTCTTCCTTTCGTCCGGAACAACGACATCAATTGCACCGAACAGCAGGCACAATGGGTTTGAAGGGTGACGATATCGCGAAGCACAACAGTGCCGACTCTTGCTGGGTCATTGTTCACGTAAGTGATGATCAGATATTGACTTAATTGTCAATTGGTAGGCAATTAACACTGGCCACCTAACAGGGCAAAGCCTACGATGTGACGGACTTTTTGCCCGGTAAGTTCTTCTTCTACAGTCCCATCAAGTGCTTTCCCTGCTAACAACGACTCTCAGAGCACCCCGGTGGCTCAAAAATCATTCTCAAGTACGCCGGCAAAGATGCGACGGAAGAGTTCGACCCTATCCACCCGCCCGACACCCTCGACAAGTACCTCGAGCAGTCCAAGCACCTTGGCCCCGTCGACATGACCTCTGTAGTGGCTGAGGAGAAGGAGGAGGACCCCGAAGAGGTTGAGCGCTTGGAGAGGGTTGAGCAAAAGCCACTGTTGTCCCAATGTTACAACCTGATGGATTTCGAGGCCGTAGCGCGCAGAGTCATGAAGAAGACGGCTTGGGGATACTACTCGAGTGCAGCCGACGACGAAATCGTAGGTCGACCCCGCAAACTCGCACACATCAGAGGATCAGGAACAATTTCTAACTGATCTTTCCTGTAGACATTGCGCGAAAACCACGGTGCCTTCCACAGAATCTGGTTCCGGCCGCAGATCCTCGTCGACGTCGAAAAGGTAGACTTCACCACCACCATGCTCGGCGCAAAGGTCGACATGCCCTTCTACGTCACCGCCACCGCCCTCGGCAAGCTGGGCCACCCCGAGGGCGAGGTCCTCCTCACCCGCGCCTCCCGCAAGCACAACGTCATCCAGATGATCCCGACGCTGGCCTCGTGCTCCTTTGACGAGCTCATGGACGCCGCCGAGGGCGACCAGGTGCAGTGGATGCAGCTCTACGTCAACAAGGACCGAGAGATCACAAAGAAGATTGTGCAGCACGCCGAGGCCCGCGGCTGCAAGGGCCTCTTCATCACCGTCGACGCGCCGCAGCTGGGTCGTCGCGAGAAGGATATGCGGTCCAAGTTCACCGATCCGGGTGCCAATGTGCAGTCGGGCCAGGCAACGGATCAGAGCCAGGGTGCCGCCCGCGCTATTTCGTCCTTTATCGACCCCGCCTTGTCGTGGAAGGATATCCCCTGGTTCAAGTCCATCACCAACATGCCCATCATCCTGAAGGGTGTGCAGCGCGTAGAGGACGTCATCAAGGCTATCGAGGCCGGCGTCCAGGGTGTAGTGCTCTCCAACCACGGTGGTCGCCAGCTCGACTTTGCCCGGTCCGGAATTGAGGTTCTCGCCGAGACGATGCCGGTGCTGCGTCGCATGGGCTTGGAGAACGCGATCGAGATCTACATTGACGGCGGTGTCCGTCGCGCTACCGACATCATCAAGGCGCTGTGCCTCGGTGCCAAGGGTGTCGGTATCGGCAGACCTTTCTTGTACGCCATGGCCGGCTACGGCTTCGACGGTGTCGACCGCGCCATGCAGCTGCTCCGCGACGAGATGGAGATGAACATGCGTCTTATTGGTTGCACGAGCATCGACCAGCTTAACCCGTCGCTTATCGATACCCGGAGTCTGTTCAATCACGGCTCTACGCCGTCTGATAACCTTATGGGTGCCGTGTACGACCCGTTGGCGACGCCGGTTCAGAGACCTAAGGTGCCTAAGTCGTCAAAGTTGTAATTATGCCTCTTTCGGAATAGGTGCAGCAGCTGTAGTGTGAGCGAGTGTGGGAGGTCAAGGTGTTCTGGTTTTGAGAGCGATTGAGACTTGTCATGAGACCTGATCTTTGTATCAGATGTATGATATATAAACTACCTATATACAGGATACTATCTGTGAACCATTATCCACTTCATGCCCATAAAAGTGACAAGATGCCGATATAATTTAACGTAACGGCTTCCTTTCCCGAAGAATACTCAGGGGATCACACTAGTCAATGCTAATATGTATGGTAGACGGCCTGAATATCTAAGTGTCAATTTGTATGCCGTTGCCATCAACTTCATAACTTCTCTCGCAGACTTGGCAGCTGAAGGGAAGAGCCCCGCGCTTGGCATCCAACGGTTACGAAGAAGACGATTGAGGGAATGGAAAATGGAGTGATGATAGTCTGTCATGAGTGTTTGGACAGATATCACCCCCGCGTAGCGCCGCGTATCACAATAATATGAAGCGCTTACCTAAATACCGACTTGTTGAAATGTGGGATTGCTGAGACACAAAAAACGGAACGAATTCTAGATTTCAGCGGCGTCTCATGGCGGGCTGGAATGTCCTCCATGTGACACTTGTCTCAAACCTTCCAAAGTCTACGTCGGGCCGCCGCGATGCTTGATGCCAAAATGGTCGAATGCGGACTGCGGCAACTCAGCTGGCTTGCTAGTGAGTTGCGGCTGAGAAACCAAAGCTCCGTTCATTCTGACACCACAACGTGTGAATTGACTGAGAGCGATCAAATCGGAACCTAAGGTAAGTATGCAGTGGGAGACTCGAGCATGTGGCTGACATCCAGTGTGGAATAAGAGAAAGCAGATGAATGAGGTGTTTTTGACCGTCATTGAGGGTTGTCTGTTCTGTACTGGCAGGTATGGTGAAGACGTCACGAGGTATTCTCCCTCAGGCCTCATCTCCTTTTCAACGAGAATCAACTTCTCATCACAACTCCTGGGTTCTGGGCTTGTGAAAAGTACCGCTTCTCTATACGCGGTGCTGTAAGCGAGTAATCTTACAGCTTATGGAGAATAAGAGGCTGAGAGCTGGTATTGCGTGAAGCTATAGAATTCAACACCTCATCGCTCCACATACTAGCTTTCGAGAACCCTATCCGGTTTCCGTCTCACTGAAAACAGATAGACATTACCCTAGGACGAATGTGGCTGGCTGAACATTATGTTCGTTTAGATCCAGATCCATCCATCAAACAAGTCTTCGGAGCTCAAGTTTAAAAGAGGTATTGTGAAGATATATCAAAGGCAGTCAGCGTTCCACCCAAGGTTTCGATATTCTATCCTCATCAAAGACATTTCATAGCTCTCATCACATCATCTCATACAGTCTCATTTCCCAATCAAAGCAACAGCAACCATGGGTGAAGTCTACATCAAAAGGAATGGTCGCGTGCCTCCTGAATCTTTGGCTCGTCGTATCGGTGGATGGCTACCGTCTAACCCTCATCGAATCCAAAAACATGTGAGGGAGGTGCTCAGGAGAGCGAAAGCCGCGAACCTGCCCATCGCTCCACCCATCGCCACCCTCCAAAATCTCCTGAACAGTACCCCAACCGTCCGCATGCTCTTCACTGAGATGCTCACAGAGGTTCCTACCAAGTACACAAGTTATCCCGGAGGCGCGCCCAACGCTGAGTGCAGAACCTTGGACGATCTAATCGCCGCCTTGAACTACCAGATCCAGAACCCGATCAGTTGGAACGACTCGGCTCAGATCGGTACCCCGATCAACGGCATTCTCGACTGGCCAATGGCTACCAAGGCCGGCTTCGCAGCATTCATTCGAGACGACGTCAACAATGTCTTCCAAGAAATGCTGGAATACTGGGGTGTATTTCTGAGGAGTACGGCATCCAATGTAACAATCACAACGGCCAAAGATGGATGGCTGTCAACCGAAGCACAGGCTAAGGGTGGCTTGAAGAACTTTCTCAAGACCTACGTGGTGCCCGATCCTGCCAACACCATCACGTATGGATTTGAAAACTGGGACCAGTTCTTCACACGCCAGTTCCTCCCCGACCTTCGTCCCATTGCCTCTCCTGACGACGATAATGTCATTGTCAGCGCAACTGAATCTACCCCATTCGAGATACAGCGGCATGTCCAACTCCAGGATACCTTCTGGGTTAAGAACCAAGATGATCGCTCCAACTACAGTCTTGCCGACATGCTCGGGGGTAAAGAGATTGCTGAGCAGTTCGTCGGCGGTACTGTCTATCAGGCTTTCTTAAGCGCAGACAGCTATCACAACTGGCACGCCCCCGTCTCTGGAAAGTACTCCCAGCCTCCCACAATCATCAACGGCACGTACTACTCGGAACCCATCATGTGGAGCTTTGACAACGACCAGGGCAAGTCCGATCCCGACAAGGCCTCGGACGAGCTCTCGCAAGGCTACATCTCTGCAGTTGCCAAGCGCGGCGTGGCTCTGATCCAGGCGGACAACCCGGCCATTGGACTCATGGCAATTGTCATGATCGGCATGGCCGAGGTCTCCTCGGTTGATTTCTTTGAGAATTCCGGAACTACCTTTAAGAAGGGCGACCCGATCGGATGCTTTCACTTTGGTGGTTCGACGCACTGCTTGATCTTTGGGCCTAATGTGAACATCGAGTTCGCCCGGAACGCAAATCCGTACCCGAATCTTCATGATAACGATAAATATCACCCGCAGGTTCAAGTCAAGAGTCTGCTCGCTACTGTAACGCCTCCAAGCAACTGAGATAAGACAGAATGTGAGCTTTTCTTCTCCCGATACGCTTTACACGGAGATGGGTTCGCTCGTTATCGCCGCTGCCTGTAAGGTAACCTAAGGTTCCGATAGCTAGCCTAATTCGATCAATATCATTCATCCTTGTGTGCTACAATCCGGAAGGCGCTTAGCTGCTCACTCTCCATGTGCATCTAGATGGACACGTCAGCTAGATATGAACACCGCTCCTGCTTCACTCCAAAGGTTCCAACTCAAAATTGAGGAGGTGAGCAAGAAAAGTACTAACATGTATAGTATATACGCAAGATATTGATAATTGCCCGATCGGGATCGGCGATGTAACTAGCCTAGGCCAACCCATTACGATAAAGTAGGATGTCTTAACGATGCATACCTTTTCTTGTTCAAAGTGCAGGCGTTGGTATGACGGCCATTCTCACTCTAGATTGAGAGGTTGTCAGCGCCTCTCAAGTTTTCCTCCTTTTGGCAAGCACGCCGGGCGAAGAGATAGATGGCCTTGCTTGGGTCCTGGACATGATCGGAAGCTGTCGACCACTACTGAAAGAGACGGAGAGTTATGTTATTGCTTGACAACACGAAAAGATGGGTATAATTTGTAAGACACCTTCCCCAAGGGAAACTAGTGTTGCTTTCTTACTACATCCCAGCTTACACCAAGAAAAACAGGCCGCGTAGGTACGCCTTACAATCAAATCTCAGCCTCCATCCTGCTAAGTAAGGTTCTCTGAGCTGCAGATAGATGGCGTGGCACGGGGAAATTTCCAGCGGCAGCGGCCTTGACGCTAGAGAGTACTTACACTAATCCAAGTACACGAGAATGAGGACCAACTGCCTTGGGGGTTTTGCCCATAGATTCGTTGAGGAAGACGGCATCAAAGCTCCTCCAGTGCATCGATGAATCGTTGGTTCTCCTATCGGAACGTATAGGTGACGCGCACGCCCGCCTTGATGACAAAACACCCGGATGACCTCTCGACTCGTATCGAGATGTTCTGGGCAGCACACTTCAAGGATCGTATTCAGCAAAGTTTCGGGGCGTTTCTACGTCGGAGATTAACCCCCACGTCCAAGTCATTTCTGTGTTTGGGCAGAAGAAGTTGCAGCTAGAACAGAATTCGCTGCTTTTGTATTGTTGATCAAGATCTTGCAATTACCATGTTGCCATTTCGGGTTGTTGGGAGAGATCATTGATCCAAAAGAGGCACGGTCTTTCACGAGAAGGCACTCTCGTGATTCCGACCCACGTGTGATTGGAACCGAGTCTACCGTCGGCATCTACAGCCGCAATGACCGTTAGAATGGAGCTGTCGACTACTCACGCGGCCTTGTTCCGTTGTTCGTGGCTTGATGTAGAGGAGTTCGGGTCCGCAGCGTCCCTAGCGCCCGCAAGCTAGTGAACACGAGGTTTCAAGAGAGATACCCTCACAATAGTTCCAGTCGTGTTCAAACTTGTTGTTCTGCGGTGAAACTCCAACCCTCGTTGGCAGATATACAGTCCATCCATACCTCGACGGTATACGACTAATGCTGATGAATGTTCACCCCAGAAACCCAATGTGGTGGATGCAATGCGATGAATTGCAAGTCGTACGAGAACACGGCAGAGCCTCAATTCCTCACGGTGATCGGCGTCATGCTCGGCTCCCACCTCAAGGCGATCGGCCCGTCCGGCTACCCGCCGCCGGGTGTGACGTCAAAGTCCGGACAAAGGCGACGCATTGTGCATTGGAGATTTGCACTGGAGATGGGGCAGATACGATGTTTATGTGCACGTTCATCCGTCCAATCCATTTTGCATTTGTCCTGAGTTCGTGAGGCTGGGGCATATGCAGATAGCAGGCTAAGAAAAGGAGACGCATACGGTTACAAAGTATACTTGGAAGGTTGGAGCGATTCAGCGGTTATGGAAGGAGAGAATACGAGTCATAGAGGCTCTAGTGCAATCAAAAAAGACATTACGGTTTGCGAAAAAGGGGAGCCGGGGGACTCCACGATCTCTTGGCCGTCGTCCCGAGAGGGTTTAGCGACGTCCTCGACAGGCAGGGGTAAGAACGCCAAGTTGGGCGAGATCGACACAATGTCTTGCTCGTTTCAGAATCCGGCCAACGGGGCTCTTCCCTTCCAACTTCTTCCCCTTCTCCAACAACAACACTACTCCGTAAGGTGACCGGGTTCCTGCGTCGACGCTTTTTGACTTTGCGCCAAAACTTCGGGGAGATTTTTCTTTTCTTCCCTATCATTTTATTCTCCAAACCCCCACCCACTGGTCAAGCCTGGCTGGCCCTGGGCAGCCTGGCGGGCTTCCTCCCACACCGGATGAACGGCTTTCTATTTTTGTGCCGACTTTTGTGCGTCTCCAGAGATAAGGCAGCGTCCAACCATGTTTCGACGCAGATTACCGGCGGCTAGCTTTCGTAGGGCTGTGCCGGTCTTGCAGAGTCGCAGTAGACCCTTCCCAGGCACTGCATCGCTCTCGAGTTCCCAGACGATCTAGCAGAGAGTCGATCCCGTGCCCTCTTTTATTTCGCCATACGCTGATCGTCCAACACGCTACTCTTATACGAAGACGCGAACTCTCACCGTCTGGGCCTTCGGGAAATATGTGGCGTTATCCATACGAGGAAGCACAGCACCAAACCTAAGAAAATTGTCCCTGATGAATCTGGGCAGCAACTACGCGTGTTTCGAGGCGAACGGGATACGTGCAGCCAGCAACGACAACATGAACATGGTGACTGGTCGGTGTCTACTCCGTGCCCGACCCAGCTGTCGTCGCTGAATTGCTCGGTCTTCTCCGTTCATCTACTCACTGGTCTTGGCCGTGGAGGAGGTCCTCTATTTGCCTGCAAGGGTCATGGCAGGGCGGTCCAGCTTTGCCAACGTCAACAAGAACGACACTGACGGGATGATGCTGCCAAGTTGCACAGTTGTTTACGTCAAGACGGCCAAAGTCAAAGTGCGCGCGTGTGTGTGTGTGTGTGTTCCCCAGAACATCGGACGACGGGTAACCTTATTTGACAGCTTCTCTCGTGGGAAACACGGCAAAAGCTTTGACAGGCATGAATGTTCAGACGATTTTTTCCTGTTCAAACCTTCGAAGCTCGAGGCAGTGTTCGACGATCACTCATGCGATCCACGGCGAGAGCCCGAGGGAGATCCCAGCTTACAGCAACCACAGCAATGGGGCTCTCTGCGGGTCTGTGCAGGGGTATATCAAAGGGGGAAAGGTTCGAGGCTCGAGGCTTCAGGTTGACCGCCGCCGTCGTCGTCGTAGTGCGGCGTGCCTGACCGCTAGCCGTCTTGTTCGGGCGGCCGTGGGACTTATGGGATGAGGATGAACCAGAAGCAACACGACGAGCCTGATGGATGGCCGAGCGGCTTCTCAGAATCTCCACACGATTTCTTCTGCCTGCCTTTCCCACATCACGGGCTTTTCCTACTTGGACCTCCAACCGGCCCCAAGGCCAGCGCCTGGCTTTAGCATCTGGGCATGGTTCCCACCTTATCCTCTTTCTCGATGGGGATCACGGCTCGGGAAGCCTCGCCATTCGCCAGCGCCGACTCGGCGTCGACGAAGGACCAACTCCCCGGCAGACTCTATCGGGCCATAACTGCACCTGCGGGATGGCGCAGCCTAGCTTGGGGGCTCCAGAGTTTCCACATTTTGGATGATGGATCTCTCTTGGAGCGTCCTCTCCTCTGCGGAAGTGCCGCAGATGGAGCTGTGATGCACGATGTGCCCGGCAAGGCAGTTGTGTATATACATATCGTCGAGTTTCTTCCTCTTCTCTGCCCTTTTGAGACCTCTCTTCTTCAACACCGCTCTCATCGACAATTTCCCACGAGTAGCCTCTCGTGCCTCTCCTTACTCTTTGTGCTATACTTAATTATAGACACATGTCTCTCATTGCTTATACGTGTCTAACACCTACACTCACTCATCAATACACAAACACACATACAGCCTCGATCTCTTTGAGGAACCACACTCTCTATTACACGCGCAGTTCAGCTCCAAAAAACACCAATACACCAACATGGTTCGTTCAACCGCATACAAGGCCATCGCGGCCGCCTCTCTCTTTTCACGGTTCTCCTCCGCGGCCATCACAGCCTGCCCGAACGATGAGGCCGAATGGGAGTCACCCATCGGAGTAAAGTATACCGTCTGTCCTGGCTCTGACTACCAGTATGGTGGCGGCAGTCTCCAATACGTTCAAAATGTCCAGACCACGGTCGAGTGTGTCCAGATCTGTGACAAGGATGCTCGCTGCAACAGAGCCGTCTACGACAAGGAACTCAAGGTTTGCCACGTCAAGGACACCAAGAACGAGATGAACTGGGCAGCCGACGACCGCTTCGACTCTATCCGTATGACAAACGATTTTGTCGACGGCACATTCCTCGCTACCTGCCCCTTCAAGGAGGAGGGCTACCGAGTTCCCAAGGGCAGCGCCGACTATCGTGTCTGCCGCGGCACCGATTACACTGGCAACAGCGCCAAGATTGTTCAGGATGTGACGACTATCCAAGCCTGCTCCGAGCTCTGCTCAATCACTCAGAATTGCAAGAAGGCTGTTTTCGACAATATCAACAATGTCTGCCACATCAAGGCCGCCGAGCCCGAGACGTCTCTCTTCTGGGTTCAGAACAAGCAATTCGACACCATCCACGTCCCCGAGAACATCAACCCGGCCGTCCAGGGCAAATGGGGCGACCTCATTCGTCTGCCCGTGATTCCCGTTGCGGCTTACATCGTCCCGTCCTACCCCGAGCCGAGCAGACTGCTGTTCTTCTCATCATGGGGAGTGGACGCCTTTGGCGGTGCTTCCGGCATGACCCAGTACGGTGACTACAACTTCGCTACCGGCGAGATCTCTGAGCGCGCCGTCACCAACACCCACCACGACATGTTCTGCCCGGCCATCAGCCAGCTCCAGGATGGTCGCATCGTCATCCAGGGCGGCTCCGACGCCGAGGCCGTCAGCATCTACGACCCAGCCACTAATAACTTCACCCGCGGCCCCGATCTGAAGGTCGCCCGTGGCTACCAGACTTCTACACTCCTCTCCAGCGGCAAGATCTTCACCATTGGCGGAGCCTACTCTGGCAAGCGCGAGGGCAAGAACGGCGAAGTGTACGACCCCGAGGCTAACGAGTGGACCTACCTCCCCGGTGCCGACGTCACCCCGATCCTGACCAACGACCACGAGGGCATCTGGCGCGAGGACAACCACGCATGGCTCTTTGGTTGGAAGAACAACAGTATCTTCCAGGCCGGCCCGGGCAAGGACCAGCACTGGTTCGGCATCGAGGGTACCGGCTCCGTCACCAAGGCCGCCACCCGCGACGACGATGATGCCATGTGCGGCACCTGGGTCATGTACGACGCCGTCGCCGGCAAGATCCTCTCGGCCGGCGGAAGCCCCGACTACACCGACAGCGACGCCACCGTGCACGCCCACATCACCACCATCGGCGAGCCGGGCACCCCGTCCGAGGTCGAGCGCGTGGCGGACATGGCCTTCCCCCGCGGCTTCGCCAACGCCGTGGTCCTCCCCGACGGCCAGGTCCTTGTGACGGGCGGCCAGCGCAAGTCCCTCGTCTTCACCAACACGGACGGCATCCTCATCGCCGAGCTCTTCAACCCGGAGACCAAGGAGTGGAAGCAGATGGCGCCCATGGCCGTCCCCCGCAACTACCACTCCGTCTCGATCCTCATGCCCGACGCCACCGTCTTCACCGGCGGTGGCGGCCTGTGCTACGTCCAGCAGATCCTGGGCTCGACAGCCGGCTGCGACAAGACGGTCGACCACGCCGACGGCGAAATCTTTGAGCCCCCTTACCTGTACAACGCCGACGGCACCAAGGCTGCGCGGCCCGTCGTGTCCGGGGTCACCGAGGAGGCCGTCAAGGCCGGCGCAACGATTACCTTCTCCGTTGAGGGCGTCGAGGCTGGCGGCAAGGGTGCCAAGGTCACCCTCATCCGCACCGGTAGCGTCACGCACTCGTCCAACACGGACCAGCGCCGCATCCCGCTCGACGATGTGCAGGTTGATGGCCAGTCTTTCTCCGCCAAGTTGCCCGAGGACTATGGCATCCTGCTCCCTGGGTTCTACTTCCTCTTTGTCTCGAATGCACAGGGCACGCCTAGCATTGCGAAGACTCTGCACGTTGTCTTGTAGAGGAAGAAAAAGAAGAATGATGATACCTAATATGTAGCGAATTCTGATTATTTTTTTGGAAAGCGGGATTAGAGAAAAGAAAAGCAACAATTTTAGACATTAGACAATACCTAATTAGATACCAGAGCGAATCAAATAGAAAAAGTAATGTTTAATACAAGGAGTTCCGAGTGTGATTTATTTGATACAAGAGTAAGGTCGTACTTGAGTTGTGTTGTTGAATTTGATGATCAACTTCGAATACCCCACATTCCTTGACGGCTACGGAACGTTGGAGGCGAAATAACGTACCTAGCCAACGATTACATGGCTGTGCTGCAGTTGTGAGACTACTGCCTACAACACTTAACCAACTTCATAACTTCATCTACCCGGTCAAACCAGATTTCAACACCTACAAATGTCAAAAGGCACCACCAGACTGGAAAGAGCACGCCGGTGTCACGACAAAGTGCCGTATGTCGAGAACAGCACCGCAGCGCAGCGGGATGAGTTTCGTCTTTCTGCTTTCCCCAATATTTGAGAGTCCGCTTTGCCCATGGAAAGCATCGAGGCGCACAAGTATCTTCTTCACATGCCATTAATCTGGATCCTTTTTTTTTTCTCCTCAAAATTCTTAGTTGACGAGTTGTATCTGTAGACCGACCATAGGGCTCTTGTAGTTGGTGAGTTGTCCCGGTTCTTGGCTTACATACTTACCGCGCCGTCGCGGGACTAGCCAATGAGTACGAACAACCTTTACAACAATGGACCTCCGATTGCCGAGGACCGATTGGCTTCAATCGTGCATATGCTTCCTCAAGGTAATGATTTCAAAAGCTCAAATGGTTTCTGTTCGTTCGTCTCAATCGTTCCCAAACTTTCGAGGCGGCCGTTGGCGACATATGGTTCGCTTCGAACTTGAAAGAACAAAAGAAGCAATGACCTTGGACCGATGACGACATTGTGCGTTTTTTGGAGAGGGACCCGCTTCGAGTGCACCACGCGACCATCTCCAAATCGGATGACTAGGTGGAAGATAATGCGACTGACTCTTAGAGCATCTTTGCAAAGTTAATGCCTTGGATTGCATGCAGTAAACTGTGATTCAACATTGGCCTGAGTAGGTAATGGAGGCGGAGCTGGTGCCGATTAGTTCGCGGAGAGGTGAGTGCCTGAGTGGAACATTTCTAGAAGAAGCAGAAGAAGCAGTTGGGATCATCGCTCGCCATCTGATACACTGATAGATCAGATGCCCCCTCAAGTTCCCCAACACCCGTCCATGCAAGATCCCTTCCTAAACAAAGCATATCGCATCTATCAGCAGTTTCTCCTGATAACGAACCGTTCTGATCCCAACATGAGATAGCTATAGCACAGCCAAACCCCACGGCCTCAGCCTCATTCCCCCGCGCCAACCACTTAACTCCATACATGGTGCTCGTTCGGAACGCACCTTGGTCTCGAACAGAAACGGAAAATGGAGGTGGGATGCAACTCCAATCTCTCGATGTGAACTACCTCAAACACAATAGTAGGATTATTTCAACTTGTATGATTTCTATGGATATTGAACGATAGAACCGAATCCATATCATCTCCCCCATCCCCCGTCCGTGATCCTTATCCCACCATCCCCCCTTGTTACGTAGGCGAAGAGAAATAAAGAGAGAAAAATACAACAACAAAACAAACAAAACAACACCGAGAAATCAAACAACCCACATCCTCGTCCGTTGCTAGCGGCCGTTACAACACTCCTCGGAGCCGAATCGCCTACTTCCAACTCTGCGTTTCAACGAAAATCTCGTGGTCCTCCCGTCCTTACCGGCGCAGCTCAATCTCACCTCAGAAACGCAGTCTCATGCACACTCGGATTCCCATCCAGTTCCCCCAAATCTGTCTGTCCCGCTTACCGAAAAGGCGGGCACCCACCACCACCACCATAACCACCACGCGCCTCATCGGCCGATCACTGGCCTCGTGGCTGCCTGCGTTTTAAACTTGGCGCCGGCGTGACTACGTTTCGATCTAGGACTCACGCACTTACCCTAAGCGAAGAAAGACAAAAGGACACTAGAGAAGAAAAGACTGAGTAGAAAGGAAAGAACCGAAAAAAGAGCGCATTGTGTTTGTTGTTCCCTCGTGTACACAGGTACCTTACCTTACCACACCCCCGGTATCACAACAGACGAGAGAGAAAGCCGCGCACCGAGCGGAAGCCACCACCACAACCACCAACGTTTCGTCGAGTCCTCCTCCTCCCTCGAAATCAAACGGTCGTCTTTACCCTTTTCCCTCCAAAGGATCAAACATCGTCTTCCCCAATCGAGGATTAGCACGAAAGCCACACCCGTTTGAGCTTCACTCCCTCCTGAGTCCCCCCACGATTCTTCAACAAACCCATTCTCACCAACATTCCCGCGCTGTCCCTCACCGAATTCCAGCAGTGTCCCCTCTTCACTGCCGGTGCCCACCACCACCACCACCACTACCACCACAGCTGCCACCCCTCAGGCTCTCGGTCGCATCACGCACCGAACCACTTTCCAAAGGCAAACCTGCCCTGGTCAAACATTCGCTTCTCTCCACCTAACCGATCGATCCGACCTTCACTCCTCAAGAAAGCGCATTCCGCGCTACTCCTCCCTCCTCTCCTCCACCCAACCTCACCCTCTCATTTTCCCCGTTGCATACGGGGCATCCGAGAGAGAGAAGGGAGGATGTCGTCTCTCGAGGCAAAGATCGTCGTCCTCGGCTCCCAAAATGTCGGCAAGACGAGCCTCGTCATGCGCTATTGCAAGGGCGCCTTCAACCCGGCCCAGACAACATCCACCGTCGGCGCGAGCTTCATGACCAAGCGCGTCGTCGATAGCGATACCGACACCGTGGTGCGGCTACAGATCTGGGATACCGGTATGCTTTTCCCTCACTTTCACCTGCCCTGCCCACCAGCTGCGATAACAAAGTTACTCTTTCTGTCAACTTTGATGTCGCAGTCGCAAAAAGAGACTTGTTCGGTTTACTAACATGTGTGTCTTCCGTCCCTCCAGCCGGCCAAGAACGCTTCCGCTCCATCTCCCGCCTCTACTACCGTGGCGCCAACGCCTGCATTCTCTGCTACTCCATCACAGACGCCCAGTCCTTTACCGAAATGGGCGTCTGGCTCACCGAGCTCCGCCGCAACCTACCCGGCGACGTCGTCCTCCACGTCGTCGGCACGAAAGCAGACATCGTCGCCCGCGACCCCTCCCGCCGCGAAGTCCCCTTTGAGCGCTGCATAGCCTACGTCGCAGAAAACCTCGCTCCCGGCCTGGCCTCGACACCGCCCCCGACGGCGACCTCCAGCGGCATGCCCTCCCTTCTCTCCTCCTCCGACCCGCGCCAGTCCTCCTCGCAGGTCCACCAGAGCACGAGCACATTCGGCGGCGGCGGACCAAGCGGAGGCGAGCCGCGCAGCCCGTCCTCGAAACGCAGTTCCGGGTTCTGGGGCCAGGAGGTCGGCTGGGACGCGTGCCACGAGATCAGCGCTGAGAGCGGCGAGGGTGTGGAGGAGGTGTTCCGCGTCGTGACGAGGAAGCTCGTCGAGCAGAACCGCAAGATGCAGCAGGCGCTGTTGCTGGCTACGGCTACGCCTGGTACGCCCGGGTACGAGACGGGCATGGACGGCGGGTACTTTGACGGTATGAATCCCAGGGGCAGCTTCCGGGTCGGACGGGACCGGCGGAGCTGGCTGTTTTCGCCAAACTTTTCGCCTGCTGTTACGGTTGAGCAGGGTGGGACGGAGCAGGACGCCGATGAGGGTGCTGGGAAATCACGGAGGAAGTGTTGTTGAAAGTCGTTCTGGAGAAGGAGAAGGAGTACGACATGCAGAGACGAGAGATGTGCGGACGAGACTCTGGAATATGGGCCTCGTGCACATGCCTTCTACGTCCTTTGCATGATGGATGGAAAGCTGGATTGCACCAACGACTGGCATCCGCGTTCCGGCACGACATGAGAGGAGGGGTACGAATGGATTCCAACGACTTGGGAGGCATATCCGACGACGACAACGACGAAGACGATACGCATGGCCGACTTGGGGCATATATGCTCTTACTAGCTCGAGTCACAGTTGCCGGCCCAGATGCAAAATACGGAAGCAACAGCAGCAAGACGCATCATTCGGGCTAGACACACCGAGCACGCATTTTGATTACAGTACACAGCGAACGAACCACGACGATGATTATTTCCCTGGAAGGCTGCAAGCATGGTGCGAAGGCGTTTATCTTGGATTTGTTTTGGTTATTGAAGCACTCATCAGTTGCGAATGGTGCTCAACATTGGGAGGGATCACAGTACACGGAAAGAGAGGAGGAGGATTTCAAAGATGTTTGGGAACGAGTTTCACTCTGTTGAGGTCTTTTGGGAAAGGAAGGCATGTCTTGATTCCTTGTCGTTTACATATTGCGGATGAAGGATGTTTTTTTTCATATTTTGTCGTGTCATGGGCACTGGGTACGAGGGATTGAATCTCCTTCTACCCCGCCCCTTAATTCTGCTCATTGGGCGAGAGATTTTCTTTTCTTGGGCTTTTTACGTACACTTTGTTTGTTTACATGGACAGGAGGGGGAACATCATCTCTCGCGAGAGAGCATTCTTCACATGTTGTTTTCGTCTTGTTCAACGGTTTCCATTGTCATAAAGGCATGGGAAATGGGTGTTCTCTTCTTGTTTATATTGTTTCGTTTGAGTCTAGATGGGGCCTCTCATGTCCCAACAGCAGCAGCAGCAGCGGGTTTCTTATCATCTGCATCCATAGCACTTTCTTTCTCCATCTACGCCGCATCTAATATAGCCCAAATCTCATTGCCACTGCCACTGCAACGAGCATCTTTTCCCCCTGTCCTCTCCTACATGCTACCCGCTGAGCTTTTGATCTACAATGACTGAGTGTATGTGCGTCGTTCTCAAGCTCGAGAAGCACCATCACCATGCTGCTGAAGCTGCGCCTTCTTCGACTTATCCACATCGTCATCCACGACCGGCGCCGCGGGGACGTCGACGGTAACGCGGTACTCTAGCCCAACATACGCGTCGCTGACGACAATGACCTCGAGCTTCTTGCCCTGCGCGGTCTCGGGGACCTTGATAGACACGCGGGCGGTGGGCTTGGACCCGACGGCGACGCTGCGGCCGGGTCCACCTCCGGACCAGCCCGCGCGCTTGACGGCCAGGACGTCGTCGCGGGCCGGGTCGGCGAGGAGGACGAACCAACCTTCATTCTGAGGTTTCGGGAAGCGGGGCGCGTAGACGTGGGCGTCGCGTTCGGTGAGGGCGTTCAGGCGGCGGATGTCGACTGTGATGCCTAGGGCCGTGGTTTCCGCTACGGGGACGGAGACGGCGAGGTTGGGGAGTTGAGATGCGGCTTTGGCGAAACGGGGTTGTTGGTGCGGCGGGACGGAGAGCTGTTTTGCGAGGGAGGTGATTTTGGATGGGGAGGAGGCGAGGGCTGAGATCTTCGCGAGGGTGAGGTTGGATTTGTCCGTCTTGAGGGTGTCGAGGCCGACGCCGGGGAGGATGGAGGGGGGCGGGTCGGTGGGCCAGCGGGCGGATTTGATGCACTGGAGGAGGGTGATGAACTGAAGGCAGGTAGAGAGGTGGCCTAGCTCGGTTGTGACGTCGATAGAGGCCTGGATGATACGGATGGCCTGGTCGAGCACACTGGTCTGGTCGCCGACGTAATCGGTGATGGGGAGGGAGATGCGTGACATATGTGCCTGGAGCAGGAGGAAGGCTTTCACATGGGGGTCCCACATGGGGAGGCCAAAAGAGCTGCCGGGGTAGAGGAGGTTGCGGGAGAGCTCCTCGTTGATGAGATCTTCATTGTGGCGGACGGGGAGCTCGTCGTACTCTGTGGCGCGGGACATCCAGGAGAGGACGTCGAGGAGGGAGGCGGCGGCCTTGACGTGCTTGACGAGGTGGCGGATGGTGATGTGGGAGAGGTAGTAGTAACTCATGATCTTGCCCATCGGGGTGGGGTCGACGTCGCCGTTGGGGAAGACTTCGACGCAGCTGGAGCGGGCGAGCTCGTCGAGGGACTTGTCAATCATTTCAATCATGTAGTCGTTAGCCATGGTCTGGGCGGCGATGCTGTTGTGCTCCTCGGCCGAGATCTCGAGGCCGTAGTAGGACGGATTCTTGTGTAGGCGGCGGAAGAAGAAGGTCCAGGTCAGGTAGTCGAGGGCGTCCTGCTTCGTAACAATGGTCTCAGCCGAGACTTCGGCGCACAAATGGTTGTCAAGGACCGTGTGGAGGGACGACTCGACGGGGAAGCCGGTATGGAGGAAATGCTTGTAAAAGTCCTTCTTGGCATCCTTTGTGAAGATGCGAGCCACGCCGGAGTTGTCGAATTGCGGGCGGCCGGCGCGTCCCAGCATCTGGAGGACGTCCGTCAGGTCCATGTCCTTGTAACCTTCAATCTTTGCGTCGTAGAACTGCGTGCCCTTGACGACGACGAGATGGGCCGGCAGATTGACACCCCACGCGAGAGTACTGGTGGCGACGAGGATCTGGATCTTGTTGTTCAGGAAAAGTTCCTCAGCTAGTTGACGATCAGATTCGACCAGACCGGCGTGGTGGAGTCCGATACCAAAGCTGATGGCTTCCTTGAGAGCATCGTCCTTGACCCTGGCGAGATTGAGTTGGAGGTCATCCTCGTCCATGTGGAGGAATCGGCGTGGGTTGTCCTCCATGCCGCAGTAGTTGATGAGGTCCTTGGCTGTTAGACGCGTTTGTCTTCGAGACGGCACAAAGACGATGACAGGCTTGTCTGGGCTGTGCGTCTTGACAGCGAGGAATGTCGGGCGGTTCATGGACTGCATCAACGGGCAGAAGCCTCTGACCTCGGGGAAACCGTCGATGTACAGCTCCAGCGGAACCGGACGCACAGAGTGGCGGAAGTTGAACAGGCCCTCCTTAACACCGAGCCAGTTGCCCAGGTCAGTGGCGTTGGCACACGCTGTCGACATACCAAGAAGGCGGACAGAGTTCTTGATGGATGCCGCGATGTAGTTCATGCCTTGAGTGGGTCAGCACCTTGCTAGGTTGCATTCACCGCGTGCACACTTACGAGAGACGATGATTTCCAGAATCGGACCACGATCACCAGCGAGGAGATGAATCTCGTCAATAATGACAAGACTCACCTGTCGAACGTAACCTCTTGTCTGCCAACTACGAGAAATACCATCCCATTTCTCGGGTGTAGTGATGATGACGTCGGCATCCTTGATGGTGCGCGTATCAGGGGTATTGTCACCTAGTCAGGTCAATGGGTATTCCGGGATCGAAATGCGCATGCAACATACCTGTCAGTTCGACGAGCTTCAATCCCAGAGGCTTAGCAAGTCTAGCTCCCCAATCCTTAACACGCTCGCGAACTAGAGCCTTCATTGGCGCAATGTAAACAACCTTGGATTTTGGCCGCTCCCTAAAAGCCCACCACATCGCCAGCTCTGCCGCAACGGTCTTTCCACTGCCGGTGGGAGATCCGAGGAGAACATTGGCGGGTGTGTGGTAGAGGGTGTGGAAAATTTGAGTCTGCATGGGGTTGAAGTACTGGAAGCGCTGGGCGTAAATCTCCTCGAGAGCCGGGTTCTTGAGAGCACTGATGGGTAGCGGTTGCAAGTTGAGGAGGTCAGTGTACACGCTCTCAGTATCTGGGCGAATAAGGTGCTGGAAAGAAACAGGTGTCACCGTCTCAGCGCCAAGCCATCGGTCAGATACTGCCCTTACATAGATCTGAGTGGGCAAGGGATCCGAAAGAGGGATGGTGAAGTTGAGTTCGTGCTCATCGTGGAGCTTCCTCCTGTTCAGAAGGAAGAACTCGTGATGGTAGATCTCAGAGGTCTCAGAGTTTTCGACCCAGATGTAGTACGACTCGGAAGTCCCGTGAATGTGGTCATTCCATCGGAAGTCAGGCTCGATGAACAACTTGATTCGGAGAACATCGCGGTTGAGTGGCGCAATTTCCGCTTCGACGCTGATGGTCGGGAAGTTGTTCAAAATGTGTGCAATCTTCTTGCCTGCGTTCTGATTATGAACCAGGCTACCAATCTCGGCAGACTCCATGTCTCTCATTGCCTCCACGGTCATGTTGTCCTTGGCATCGAGCTGATTAAAGACTGACTTGGGGAGATCGAACTGATGTAGGGGGTGCTGGAACGGCCAGATGCGTTTCTCAATAGACTTGGCAAGGGTAAGTAGAACCAGACACAGATGTCCCCATCTCCTATTCAGAGCAATCATGAACAAGGCTCTGCAAATACGGCCCGCCTGCTGAGCAACATAGTTAAGATCATTGCCAAGAGCAAAGTCTTCTGGCTGCGCTCTCGAGATGTATGCCTGCAACAGGATATTGGTCTTGGCCTGAGGCGTGTCAATGCCGCCATCGACGTCACAAGGAACGACGTCGTTCCTCAGACGCGTGAGCTCCTTTTCTTCAGAGTCTCTAGACTGGATATTGTCAAATTCTCCGCTCATAGCGATCATCTTTAAAATATCGGCCTCAGTGGCCATGGGGCGCATCATGGTGTTGAAGATCTGAACACTCGTGTGCAAGATGTAGTACTGACTGGCAATGCGGCCGATATCCTTGCTGCGGAGCTCCTCGGTCACTTCATTGAAGATGATCATCTGGCTCTGTTGAAGAGTTCGGGCTGCCTGGATACCCAGCGTACGACGTCTCTGAACAAGAGTGGGATCGTCTCTGATTTCAGCCCACTCAATGCCGTAGCTCATTGGGCTTCGTTGCATGCGGACAAAGAGATACGAGTATCCAATCCACTGGACAGCTTCGGGAATCGACGTCACAGTACCGAGGGAAATCTCAGCATTCAGATTGTCGACGAGCTTGGTGGAAAACTTGGACTCGATCGGTTGCTGCTCCGTGACGGTGGTCAAGTAGTGGTGGAGCCTATCTTGGGTGGTACAAATCATACCGATACCGGTGTCCTCGAATTGGGGACGACCGGCACGACCAAAGATTTGCAACACGTCAAGAATGCCAAGATCGACAAATTTACCCTCCTGTGCGCTGTACACTTGGGTTCCCTTGATAACGACCGCAGCCGCGGGCAAGTTGACACCCCAGGCGAGAGTCGCCGTACAGCAGAGAACCTTGAGGACACCCTCTCCGAAGAGCCTCTCCATAAGATTTCTGTCGGAGCGTGCCATACCAGCGTGGTGGATACCCAAACCCTTGGGCACCAATTCTCGCAGGTCTCGCGCCTTGGATTGCTTCATGTCTCGTACGGCGTTCTCGTAATTCGGGTGGTCGGTGGGGTCGAACAGGTCCACGCAGAAATCTTCTATGGCCTTCTCGTACAGCATCTTGGCCGTCAAGAGAGTGTCTCGCCGCGAATGGACAAATACCATGACTTGGTGACCTTTCTGGAGCATGTCCCTGACCTTTTCAAAGGCAACGGTGTCCAAGTTCTCTCTGGACGCCTTGGAACCAGCTTTGCCCTTCACACCAATAAAGTGCTGCTCCAAAGGCACCGGACGGAACGAGGCGTCAAAGTAGAACATACCGGCGTGCCGGTTTACCTTGAGGAAGTCGGCAACGTCCACGTAATTCGGAAGCGTGGCACTGAGACCAACTATACGAATCAACGACTGTGTGCTTTCAACTTGGCGCTCGGTTCTGGCGACGAGAGATTCCAGGACAGCACCACGCTCATCGTGAAGCATGTGAACCTCGTCAATGATGAGGAGACGGACTTTCTGCACCAGCTCGGTATCACCAGTTCCCTTTCTCGTCACGACATCCCACTTCTCGGGGGTGGTGACGATGATTTGGGTTTGCACAATCTCTGCCTTGGTCAGGTGCATATCTCCGGTGAATTCACGGCACTTGATGCCCAACCACGCCAGTCGCTTGCCGAGCTTTTCGGTGATTTCCGCAGCCAAAGCCTTCATCGGGGCGACATAGACAATCTTGAAATCCTGGAGGTCGACTGCGAAGTCTGTGGCAGTACTGTCTTCGATGGGGTTAGGTGTGCAGTAGTGACCAATGGTCTGAAGGATTGTGAGCATCGCAGCATCCGTTTTACCCTGTGTCCGGTTAGTGACCTGCATATATCGCAACAGATTTGGGGTGACTTACAGCACCAGTAGGGGCACAGATGAGCATATTCTCGTTTGTCTTATACGCGACTGGGTGAACCAGACTCTGCATACGGTTGAGAGCTTTGTAACCCTTGAAGGTGCCGCGACACAGGCCGTCCATATCTGAAATCTTGACCAGTCTCTGGCCGGGACCCAGAACCCCCTTCTTCCCTGCAGGAATGGCATACTCCTCATACTTGTCGAATAGCAACCTCTCGCTGCCGCTTGGGAGACCGTACTTCTGGCCTGAGTGGCTAAGGGAGTTTCCGGCGTTGTATGACTTGTACACATGAGGGTACTGCACTTCCCTGGTCATGGCAGGCGCGAGTGTCGCATTCTTGTGCTCAAAGTCCTGTCGTCTCAAGGCCTCCTCACGCTGTGCCTTGCTCAAGAGTTTTCCCTTGGGCTCCTGGGATCCCTGAGAGGTGACGGCCGTGACAATCTCGTTGCGGTGGCCGAGCAGTTCGATAATGAAGTCAAAGTCGTCGAATCCGACAAGATCAGCGAGCTGGGACTGGAGCTCCTCGTCGCCTTGACCGGATGTAAGGATGCTAATGATCTGGTTTTGGAAGACGTCTTCGGCCAAACCGTTTTTGGAGGCGATGGATGAGCACTTGCTCACAAACCAGGCGGCGCCGTAAGCAGCGTCGCCGTTGGTGGCGTCGTGACCGTCTAACTGGTCGCTGCTGTACTCATCATCTTCGTTGTCTGAGATGAAGTCCCAAACGTCCTGTGCGCCGCTGCCCGAGGAGTAACCTTCGTATTCATCGTCGAAATCCACATCGGAGGGGGGTTCTGAGGGGAGTTTAAGACCAGCCAAAGCCGTTTTCATGGCCTCGAACTGGGCTCGCCACTGGGTCTCTGCATTGTCGAGATTTGCAGACGCCATCGTTGGGTAGTCGAGGAGGTATTGTGCTTGTAACTCTCAATTTTACGTTTTTTTGTGTGAGAGAGTGATGGATGGAAATTGAGTGGTGCAGCTTCTCCCCATTCCTCATATTAAACACCTGTGAGGTCGAAAATGTCTATGATGGCTAGCGGTGGTAAGTAAGCCGGGCCCGGTCTTGGAGGAGTCATTCACCGAGTCGCCGCCCGCCGTGGTGCATAGTGGGGCGACTGGAAGAGAGAAAGGTGACGGGAAGTACCTGCAGCTGCCAACTCCCCCGCCGGATCAACCTTGACCTTCATTGTCGGCCACCGTGGCACTCGAATTAGCAGAGTTCCATCGATTTGCTCCCGCACCCAATGACGTCCGTGGTTGGTGGGGGTTCTAGACTTTTGCTCACCTCAGGTCACGTCACACACCTTGTTCTTTGTATGGTACCTAAACAGGTACTTTGGTACGGGCTGACCGCCACACTGAGGACGGAAGAGGGGAGCGCCCGAGCCTCCGCAGGCGGCAGGCAGGCAGGCTGTCACCGCAATGCTTAGCGGATCTGGTGTGTTGGGTGCTAAGCAAGGTACGCAGGTACATCAATGCCTTAATTACTCTGCAGCCTAGAGGGGCAGTCCGCTGAGCCAAGTTTCCTAATAGTGGGTGGTGCATGTGATGTACCGCCCCTCTAAGCCAATCGTTCCCCAAGGTGCCTGCGGTGCCCTCTGTAAACCTTGAACCGACGCGGAGACGCTTTCTCCATCGTTCTACAACTCGGATCGCCTCCTTTCTCCATTATCTCCATTCCCAATTCCCCCTACGATTACCTGACTTTCTCACCCTTCCACGAATCAGCCCATTCGCTGCTCCCGAACTCGACGTCCCTCGATTCATTCACGAATTACCTACGAACCGACGCCAACTAGACTCTGCGACTACACCTTTCGCTACCCCTCTCGCCCCTCAAACTCCGCCGTAAGTCAAGGCCGGATCTCCCCTCTCGTCGCCTAGACCGCCTTCAACGGCGACATCTGTGATCGACGACTAACACCACAACTCCAGAAAATGAAGTTGCACTACATCGGAGTACGTCTCTCTTCCATAGCTGCTATCCGGCACCTCGAGCGATCCTAAGAAACACTGGCCCGCGACCCAGCAATTCAATCACATCGCAACTAACGCCTGCGTCGCAATAGATCCTCCGCAATGACAGCAAGCCCGCTGTCGAGCTCTGCAGCGAGATGGAGCTGTCCGCATACTCCCGGTTCACTAGAAGTAAGCCATCCACGATTGCGCACAAGAACTGGTCGCCCCAGCTACGAGCCGGACGACTTGGCCTCGAGCCTATCGCGCCCTCCCATGCCTGAACCTGGGCTGATGATTCTTGAAAAACAGACAGCTATGCCGAGTTCATGAGCCTATTCTCTAAGAAGGTGGCCGAGTCGACGCGCCCTGGCCAGAGGCAAGATATCGAGGAGGGCGACAACACATTCCACTGCGTGGGAAGAAGCGAGGGTATCTGTGGCGTGTAAGTGGGCAACTCTTCAAAGATGCCTTTCTGCAAAGTAGCCATACACACACCAAGGAGCGGTGCTGATATTCCACTGCGCAGTATCATTTCCGACCACCAATACCCGAGTCTCGTCGCTCACCAGCTTCTCTCCAAGATGTACGTCCACCATTCACCCCGAGGGCCTGCCAAGCCCCCGCTCCCCTTATCAGGTCCCCAAGACTATGCTAACAACGATGACAACAGCGTCGACGAGTTCCTCACCAAGCACCCGCGCTCCACATGGGCGACGGGCGAACCCAAGCTCGTCCTTCCCGAGCTCAAGGAGTATCTCACGCGGTACCAAGACCCGCAGCAGGCCGACTCCATCCTCAAGATCCAAAAGGAGCTCGACGAGACCAAGATTGTGCTCCACAAGACCATCCAGAGCGTCCTGGAGCGCGGAGAAAAAATTGACGACCTGGTGGCCAAGAGCGACGGCCTGAGCTCCCAGAGCAAGATGTTTTATCAGCAGGCCAAGAAGCAAAACTCGTGCTGCATCGTCATGTAAAAAAAAAAAAAAAAGAAATCACAACCCCTTTTCAACGCCCCCCGTCCGCCTTGTGCTTCACTCGCCTGATTTAATCGTCTTCTGAACCGTCTGGCGTTGGATCCCCTTGGAACTCTGTCTCAGCATAAACACTCGCTCCGTGTGCAACGTTCGCTAGACCTCGCAAGCAAGAACGACTGCCTTTTGTTTTTGCTTTCTTCTCTTTTGCAATAACGTCAGGGTAGCAGGGAGTTCTTGCACTACCTACACTCCCAGCAGGACGATGGGCAGGCAGGTAGCAAGGCCCCAGTGTTCATATTTCTCTCCTCGGACCGGGCCGCCAAACCAATTTTCAGTAGCGAGACAAATTGACGGCTAGAGTTTTAGGATTAATACAAATCATCTTTTGTTGCAGAAAATGTCATTGTATGGATACTGCATGCAGAAAAAGAAGTGAGCAAAGGGCGGCAGTCAGCCGAGACATTTTTTGCTTGATTTCTTCATGGTGTGAGACAAAGGAATGTTGTGCTGGGCGCCCCAGTCGTCTGCTTCTGACGGCTACCTAGTCTATTGCCGTTCGCCGCATGACGGTCTCTTTCACGCGGAAACTTCGATTTGCACCAGCGAGGCATATTGTAGGTAGTTGATGAGTTGAGCATGGGTTCTCACGGAGAAGTAGTGTTATCGATTCTTATTCAAAAAAATATACCTATATAGCTGAGTCCTTATCGAGTCGAAGAAAGCGTTGATTTCAAATCCCTAGAAGGACACGGCAAGGTTCTTATCATCATGTCCTTGTGGTCCCTCCTGTGTTCTAGCTACAAACACCGAGGTCTCTCTAGCCAGTGTGGTGATTCTCTTGCGAGACAACGAGGGCTACAGCTTCAACTTGAGGATCGTTCTTACAGACGGTCCTACAAAAGCCACGCAGAGCCCACGCGGCTGCGTCTGCTGCGCAGCCGGTCACTGACTGAGACCCGGGCTCATCGCTGACCTTGAGACTCGAGTGGACCTGAAATCTATGTGAGGTAGTTCCGGACTACGGACATAACAAAGACACACCACAGCCCAGGGTTTTAATGGCGTTCTCAATATGTTTGAACCTGAAAACGGCATGTTTATTTTTAAGCTTTAGGAATTATCCAAGAAAAAAAAAGGAAGATTTTCCAAGAAAGCTTTCTTCATAAAGGTGAACCTAAGGGGGTGACAGGTTTGAAAATGCCCTGGCCCTCGCCCGCCGCCGTCCTTCTCCCTTCTTACACCAGACAAAAAAAGAATATCTCCCCTCCTCCCACAGTGGTATCGATTGCGCGCAAAAGAAAACGAACCTTCGAGGTCGTATTACAGGAAGATCAGTTACTCCATCGGAAATCCTTCTCTGTGTTTAGCTTCTCGGGAAACTCGCTTGCAAGTGACAAAAAAAGACCGTTTGAACTTTGCTTTTCTGATAAGGCCACCACACACACACATCCACAACCCCCACACAAGACAATGAACTCATCAAACCTGAAACCAAAGTGAAGAAACCCCCATTTCACCAGGCGTATGAAATCCCGCTACAATCATAGTCCAAAATGGTCCTCCAGAATAATGAGGGGAAAAGTGTCGACAAAAAAAGGTGGAGTAAAGGAACAAAAATCGGTGGGTGAGAAGGTGGTTGAGTAACAAAAGTGATTTGGTAGAAATCTGATGGCGAGCCCGAGCACCATCAGTGTATGTGGACGAAGGGAATTAGAAGAAGAATGTCCAAAACGATGACATGGTGAGGGATGTGTCTGGGCTCCATGAAGTTTCGTGTGAGTTTACGCCAAGTCATCCTCGACGATGATCCGCGAGCTCTTGCGGTTTTGTGCGATTTGCTGCTCAAATGTCTCGCCGTGGCTGATGAGCGTCGGCGTGGAGCTCTTCGTCGTTGATAGCCGCTCATTCTTGCCCACTGTGATGGTCGTTACCGGGCTTCTGACATTGGGGCTGCCGCCAGTGCGAACAGCATTCGTCTTCAAGGGACGCAACATTCGGCGCTGCTGCCGGGAGATGCTGATCTGCCGGGCAATCGAAATTTCTACCGCAGCGCGGAGCGCGTCGTCCGGCTCAGACTCGTCAAGGGATGGCTTTGTGACGTGCGTATGGACGGAGGATACCGATGCTGGGGAACGGTCTTTGGCGCTGGGCGCAACGCTCGACGGGGCGGTGGACTCGCCTGGTGTTGAGATCATCTGCCATGCGGGTTCGTAGATGGTTGGCTTCAGTTGCTCTGTCAGGTGGATCTCCTCGGATTCGTTGTCGTCTGTTGGCGAGTCGAGCATTAGGCCGGACTGCTCGGGCCCGAAGACGAAGTCGTGTACATCGGAGGGCTCCGTGGGATGGGACCGGGCGATCGTCTCGGGCGATGGGGTCTTCCGCTTAACAGATTCTGGACTCCTTTCCTCTGCGGCTGGCCCGAAGCTTGCTCTCTGCGGGGATGACAAGAAAGCGGGTGAGGTATTTGAGCGGAATCGGGGTGACTGAGGCGGGTTGTTGGCCGATTCCGAGGGCGTGGCCGGGAACAGTGAGAGCGAAAACGCTGGCGATTTGAGCGGCTGCGGCGATGTTGCTCTCCGACCCCTCATACGTTCCCTCTCCTCCTCTTCCCTCGTGACCTGATCGTTGATCGTCTTCAGTCTGTCGAGAGTAGCTTGCCGCCTTGCCAGAAGCGAAGATGAAGGTTGTAACCCTTGTGGTCCCGATGCCGAATCTTGTGATCCATATGGTTGTTGTCCAAGGACGTTACCAAACATTACACTGTACCTCTCCATCGTGATGCTGGGAATCTCCACGTCCAAGAACCCACCCGATGGCTTAGGCGGCAAAGCCGGTACTCCCATGGACACGTGAACCGGCGCAGATATGTCTGATTTCTTGACACTCTTGGTCGATCGTGTGGACGCCATTCTGCTTAGTAGCTTAGGGGGCTTTGAGTCTTTCGGGCTCGGCGGGGCCACCGGGCCAGCGGTTTGTGAGCGCTTCATGGCAGGTTTGCTATCCGCTGTCCTCTTCTCCGTGTTACGTCTTCCCAAGTCGGTGGCCTGGTTTGTCGTCGGTGAGATATCAAAGTCCTTCCTCGTGGGTGCTGGATGCTGAAGATTCATTGGTTGTGAGATGGCGACTGGGGATGAAGCAAGTCTCTTGCTCTTTGAGCGGCCAAACAGTTTCCACCTTCCTGATTTCTGCTTCGGTGCTGGCACGGGTTCCGGTATCTCCTGTGGCGGTTCTGGTGTCGGTGAAGCCCTCATCATGGTCGTGCTGAGGCTGGATGCCTGCGGTTGCCACTCATCTCTTGGGGCGGGCATCGGCGATGGGAGGAATTCGCGCGACGCTGTAAAGTCCGGAGGTGGATGTGTCGGGCTCCCTATGGCCATGCCTATTGCTATCGTTCCCATGTTGCTATCCATCGAATCTGGCGTCTGTGTCCTGACTGTAAAGGTGCGCGCCGGCGAGAAGTCGTGTGAGAAGTCGCCAGGACTCTCTACCGGAGATGCTGGGTTGTCCCGTATCGGGATGTGATACGACTTGTAACCACCACGTGCTGAAGACTGAGGCCTGATGTACAGGTCATCCTTGGACATACGTCTATCAGCAAAGGATCTGAAGCTGGTGGTGCTGTAGTTATGAGGTGAAAGACCTCCGCTAGTGCTGGGCCGCTCAGCCATGGTCGAAGACGCCTTGGATGGAGGAGGTGTAGGCAGCGGGCGATGGCGGTATGTGTTGCGAGTTTCAACGGCAACGGCAGCAGCGGCGGCAGCGTCGGCGGCAGCGTCCTTTGCGAAGAAGGGCACGCCCTCGTTTTGAGAAGCGCTCGAGTCTTCCTTGGTCTGTTGGAAACTTGACACAAGACCCGGCGACCCCAGGACGGGGGACTCTGGGCCGTGCGTCTGCACACCACCGGGGGCCCCTCCACCAGTCCTCATGCTCTTCATAGATCTGGAACGGTTAACCAATTTGAACATGCTCCTCTAATGGCCCGGAACAGGACTTTGCAATGCTAGCGCTTGGCGGATCCTTGTTGACAGGGCTATAAGAGCAAGAACCAGGCGGGATGCCCAGAACGTGGAGCGGGGTGATCGGTTTCGAAAAAGGAGATGATGGGAAGCGGTCGCAGGAACTAGTAGAATCGGAGGACTAGAAGGCCGTCTTGCAAAGTTGCGCCAAATGTGGAGGCAAAAGAAGAGAAAATGAGAAATGTGGCTGCTAGTAGAAAGGCAGTTGCTGGAAAGAAAGACCAAAGACCCGATGACAGAGAATCCCCCGAAGCCAATATGCAGAGAACAGGAGGGGACCCAGACCGCAGACGGGGGGGACACTCTGACTTAACTCTACTTTGATATCATCCCCTCTGATTTCGCCTCTGCAGGGTCGACCCAGAGCCCAGAAGCCCTCGTTCTTGGTCCCCAGCACGCGACTCGCAACTTCGTCGCCTGTTTGAGATTGATAGGACGGATATTTTAGGGGGGGCTGATCAACACAAGGATGACGAACTTCGACATCCTGTCCTTGGGCCAGTCTGTGGATCGAGGGTCCCGGTCGTTTGTGAACGATAAGTCGCGTATCTTCTGCGGTCGAGTGGAGGTCTTGCGGTTTCGTGTGTCAGACTAGCGAGAACTGTAGGGAAGCACAGCGGCGAAGCATGATTAACGGAGTCGTCATCTGCAGGGTGGCCGAGAGGTCCAGAGACTCTGGGTAGTCTGATTTTTGTTTTGACACTGCCGTGCGGCGTGGCGGTCAAGGCTGGCTTGGGGGGGCTGAGAGTCGAGAGCTGAGTGAGAAGCCTCGGATGACTCCATCGTCAAGCCGCGGCAGCTTCCGGTATTATCCTTCTGGAGCTTCTTGTCAGAAAGCTCATAAGAAGCAATTTGACTTCAAATTGACTACGCCCACATGCCTTGTTGTGCCCCCGTCGTATCGTGCCGTACCTTGCCGCTAGAGAGAGCTAAAGAGGGGAGAGATTCGAGAAGGATGAGAGAAGAGGGAGGGTCGCATCCGTGCTTGGTCTGCGGGACATCCTGGAAAGGTTGGGTTACCCCAGCCCGGGGGCAACAAGCCTCAGGGTCGTCCCTGTCATACCGCACGTCCTCTCGCCTTCGTTGTCGTCGGCCCCCCGAGGCCCAAGCCTCGTCCGTCGATGTATGTAATGATCGATTCGCTCATAATCCGAGAAGCCGTCACTGCGCTACGGTTACTTGTAAGTGGCCGTGGAAGTCGTCGAAGAACTGGACTGATCCCAATTGCAAGAAACTGGGGCAGCCGGAATCCGAATCGCCTCTGAAAGATGGGACTGGCCCAGACTCAAGATGAGTAACACGAGGACGTCCCCAGTGCCGCCCCAAGATTTGCCCAACGGTCACCAGGCTGAAAATTGCTTCATTTGAAGTTCAATCTCCCAGCCGATGCGGTCAGCGAATGAGAGTTACACGACGTTACAGTCGCGGATCCTCTCCGCACCGCTGGGCTAACAACGCCCTGCCCACGCATGTACCGATCCCCCACTCTGACATCAAACGGGTCTCTCGTTTTAAATGAAAGGATCAGAGACATCGTTGCTCATCCGGCTTCCCACCAACCATGGTCCACAATCAAGGAAATAACCTTCTCACACTAGGTCTGCTTATCCAGCGTGACGCCAGCGCTGGTCGGTGTAATTTGATCAAATCTTGGTTATTTCCTGGTCCATTTTCCCACCGCTTGTTTGGCCCAATTCCCGCACAGGTTTCCGTACGGATACGTTCGTCTCGCAACTTCGTACGCCCACGGGCATAAACACCAATTGTGTTCCCCGATACAACCATGCAATGACATTGCGAAGACAATGCAAGCCGCTCACATCGCTGGGAAGTCGGTTGATGGAGGACGCGCCAAGTACCACGAAATTGGCAGCTTACTTAGGGCCGACGCTGAATAAGTCTGCCGCTCGAGGTGTCATCGTTCGGGGGGATCTGGTAGACGACACGCCCTAGTGCCTCGTATGCGTCTGCTGTTGGAGCTTACAGGTTGTCCTGTCAGCCGGGAGAAATCAAAGTATCAAACACCCTCCATCTTAGAAGGTGTCGTATTGAAACATACTTCCTGGGACACGGAGCGCTGTTGCTGAGGTGGGCGTCGTCGAGCGTTGGAAAGTTTGTTGTTCTCGATTTTTTTTTTTTTTTTTTTTTGGCGTTGACCGCATGCGACGTGCTGTGCGCGTGGGCCTAGGCGCTGACAAGCACCTCTTGTTCTTCTCAGTCCACGATAGGCCCACAGTCAGATCATCCCCCCAGGTCCGGAAAATGGCTCCAAAGAATCGCAGGCTATCGAGGAGCCCTGTGTGACAAGGCTGACCAGGTATCAGGGCAGATCAGGAGCTAAGAGATGATGGGAGGATGCGGCAAGGCTATCCAGCGACGGGGTTTGAACTGTCTCGTCCAGGGTTGAAAGCCGAATGATCGTCTCAAGATTGCAAATCCGCCAGCCAGTGTATCGTCAGGTGGCCAGAGCGCAAGTTAAGACTTTACTGGCCATCATGAAGACACCCTGTCGTTCTGGTCGGTTCCAAGAGATATCGTCAGTCAAGAGATGCCACGAAGACGCCCCTGAAGAAATCGTCGCGAAATATGCCCTTGTCTTCTGAACGATAACCATGTTGCCAGGAGGTGATCGCATTGCTGTCAAAAAGTAAAACTGGTTTGATGAGCAGCATCCGTATACTCAAAGTTCGTCTGAAGGGATGGCTGGAACCCATTTTCGTGTTCTCTCTTGCTCATGTGATGTCCACGAATAATGCCATGCAGATGCAGCTGGCTCCTCCCATGGGTTGAGTTTACCAAATCGTCGTGTAAGCCGAGTCCTCCGCTGCAAGTAAGTTTGCGGCAGCCGATCCCAGACTAAGCAATTAGTTCCTCCCGGCTGGACATTCTACGAATAGGATAAGGTTAGGCGCCGGTGTCCGTATCTCTTCGATAAAATCTAGCCCCTGTTTCGATTTTCTTCCATAGCCCGTCGATGGTTTTGTGAACCCGTGCAAAATCAGGATTCGGAAGCCTGGAAATGTTGTTGGGATGACAAGACTACCAGGGCGACCAATTAAGGTGTGAGACAGCGGCGGATCAAGCGTAACGTAGGCGGTGCCCCGGGTGACGATCCGTTGACAGTGTAGTATCCCGTGAGAGGCGTTGAGTGGAAACAACTCTGATAGTTTATCCAGATGATCGGACGTATACGCTGGCGAGCGTAATTCCATCTGATGAGACAGGCCAAAGCCTGGGAAAGATGCTGTACAGCCTGGATCCCAGCGTGATGGGGACAAGAAGTTCAAAGAGCCGATCGGTTGAATAGACGACTACGACTGTGCAGGACCAAGCTGAAGACGGAAACGTCCTGTCTTTCGACTCCGAGCTGCGTTGCGGACGGACTTCCGTCGACCAGGCGTGCTCGATGTTGCCGCTTGTAGGCTGCCCTTGTTGACCGCATGCAGGTGGATAGAATAAAGACAGAAGACGTCGAGCGCAAGTCGGGCTGAAGTAGTTGCGTGACTAACTTGGAATATGCGCTCCTTCTTGCATGGACGATCCAAACATGTTTAGAAAGAAACTCTTTCCGCTTGATGTTGCCATCATGCACGTCCGTTCTCACTTCCCGTCAACTGATCGTCTGTTTCAATCTTTCGATCCTTCTGGAAACGAAAAGCCGTTGATAGCGACGTCGACGAAGACGACGATAGAGATGGAAGGCGGCATAGAGCTTTGCCGGGCCGCCGGCGGAGATGTGTTGGGCTTGGCGAAGATGGGAAACGGGGGTCGCTGCCGTGGCGCATTGAGTGTGGCGAGCTGAGGCGGTGACGGCCCTCAAATGGGTGGGGGCCAACAATGCCGTGTCGGTACTGTGCCTCCTTCTGTCATACTCGCACAGTCACCCCGCCATCACGTGACTAAACAATGCGTTTGGCGGGGCAGCTTCCGGAAGTGGCACCCAGGTGGAAAGATACGTAAGGCGGTAAGGTAAGGTACTTAAAGCAAGGTAATGGCTACAAAGGCGGTGATGGGAATACCCGGCGGATCTTGTGGACTCGTTGAGCTCTCTCGAGTGGATTAGCTACCTCGGGTACAGGTAGGTAGATAGATAGGGGATCGAATTCGTCAGACAAGGATAAGCCGTGGCTGTCGAAAAGGAAGAAGATTCAGAAGAAATGATGAGAAATGTTCGGATAAGGTACAGCAACTCTTTGCAGTTCCTACCTACTGTGGTAGCTGCATGACATTGCTGGACTTTCCTGAACCAAAGCACCTACAGTTGCCGGGGGGTGGAAGCAACGAGAAACATAGGTATTCGCCTACGACGGCCGCGATGCTGAAGAAAGTACCCCGCACCGCTACTTTGGCGCCAGCAATGACCTCTCAGCAGGTAGCGTGATACCCCGCCCGGCCCGCTGGACCTAAAAATTGGTTTGCTGAGGTATTCCTCGGAGGAGAGAGGGGCAAACGTCAGGCAGGAAGAGGAACAAGAAACATCAACAGTCACAAACCGAAATTCCTCCCCTCCATATCCCACACCGCGTCAAAGCTTGAGCTTTTTGCACACCCCCTTTCGACACAGAGAAGCTTTCTTGTCTCTTTTCTTGTTAATTTGCACCAGCGAGCACTAGTCTCTTATTTCTTCCCGTCTTCCTTCCTTCATCATGTCGTGGCAAGGTAAGCTCACTCACTTCGCAATCTCCCACCCCCACGAGGGCCGATGCGGGCGTTGGCAGCTCTCTCCCAGGAGAGACGGATGGGGAGGGAGAAGCCAACTCCGAGGGGAAAACCCCCCCACCTCGAGCATCATCAGGATGAGCTGACAATCTCTCTCTACAGCTTACGTTGACACCAGGTAGCTTTGCACCAGCTTTTTGTTTTCGCGGCTTTCGCATCGCGAGGGATTGTTGAGCTATAGAATGGGCAATGGAGAACTGACGTGGGATCTGTAGCTTGGTCGGCACCGGCCACATTGACAAGGCCGCCATCATCAGCATCGCCGGTGACAGCACGTGGGCGTCGAGTGCCGGTTTCACCGTATGTGATCCCGCCTCCAATCGCCAATGAATCTCTAGCCTCAGCACCGTTACTGACAATCTGTCTTGCGCAATATAGCTCTCCGCCACGGAGATGAAGGTCGTTGCCGACATTGTTACCGGAAAGTCGGACGTCAAGGACAAGGCCTTTGCCGATGGTCTGTTCATCGGCGGCGAGAGATACGTCATGGCCCGTGCCGAGGAGGGTGCCATTTACGCACGAAAGGTTGGACACGCATACACATTTTGAAAGCACGAGAAAAACCTGGCATCATCCGCAGAAGGGCTGACTTGAAATCGTTTGAATAGGGCAAGGAGGGTATCGCCGTCGCCAAGTCGACCCAGGCCATCCTTCTCGGCCACCACGGCGAGAACGCGCAGGCCGGCAGCGCTACTCTGGCGGTGGAGAAGCTGGCAGACTACCTCGTCAGTGTGAGCTACTAAGAATACCAGCCCGGATGGAGGAGATGACGGCGTAGAGGAGGGGGCACGCGGGGGGATTTTTGCAGCTCTAGGAAATAAACCCCTAGAGTTTACTGTGTGCGAGGCAGGCTGGGCATCTCGCTCCCGCGTACACACGAGGATGTTGACAATACGAATCGACGAACACTAGATTAGCAAGAGTTTACCAATGGCGGAATCTTTGCTTAGCCGCGGCTACGTTCGAGTCCGAAATGCGTCAACCCTATGTCAATGACGTGTATTTCCGTCCTACGTGTGTGCCAGATGGTTTTCGAGTGTGTCTTTCCGTTCATTCATTATCTTTGAGCGAATTCCGTCGTCCCAGACAGAGGTCTCGCCCTTGCTCTAAGAACCGAAAGCAAATCGGCGTATAATTACAAGTCTTATCAAATCATAGGTTCAGGACCCAATCTGCGCCGTTATGGTATACAATCCCGTCTATACGTTATCCTCCTCATTCCAGTGGCTCCCCCGAAAATCATTGATACGTTGATACATCCCCCGCCTGCCTGCCTTCCAATGGAATAATTACACGGGCAACTCTGCGTTCCGGCGACCGACGCCAGACCGATCGACCGCGGTGCCGATATACGGTCCAATGACGGGGATATTGCGCGCGAATGCGGCAATCGTGCCGAGGAAATCGCCAAAGAGGACCATGATACCGTAGAGCTCGACGCAGAAGCCGATTAGGGGCCACCGTAGCAGGATCAGGGTGAGCCCGCCAAAGAAGGCGGCGGTGCCCTTTGCCTTTTGTTTCCGCGCGAAGAAGAGAAGCGTCTTTTGGGGTCCGATGATGATTGTCAGGCCGATGAGGAAGAGGATCTATTGCGGTGTAACAGTCAGCTTTTTGGTTTCGCAGGTGCGTAGCAGGATATTCGGTCTGTCGTTTCTTAAGATGTCCTGTGGTCAGGGAGGAGGGAGGAGAGGGTTTCGTACGTTTCCCATGGCCAGCCTGAGAAAGGATCGTGTTAGCTCTGTCGCGAAAGCCAAAGGGAACGAGTTCGCGAGAGACGACTTACATTGCTCGGTCAAAGAACAGCATCACTCCACCGATAAGGAAGAAACCTCCTGTCAAAAGCGCAGAGAAGTTAGCCTCGGTGAGTCCTACATGTTGTGTATGCTACACGATGCGCCAGAAAGCTACTGGCGACGGCGCAAACGTACCTCCGGAGCAAAAGATTACTCCAATTTCTGTAAGAACAAAGGTCAGCTACGGTCTTTGACGGGTGGTGTAGAAGCTGCGCAACGTGATTTCGGTGCGGTATTGCCTGTGACGGCTTGGCAGCGCAAAGAGACGTACTTTGAGAGTCGGACATCCACATTGACGCCATCTTGGGTATATGCTCCTAGCTTCGGTCGAGTTGGGGTGGTGGGATGAGAAGGGAGCTTCGATTCGATCGGATCGTTCGAGGGCAACGTTTCTTCTTGTCTTAGTAGGAAGGTAGCTGTATAAACAGAAGGGTCGGAAAAGGGCGCTGCAATCGCGAAAAAGGAGGATGGGAGATACGCGAGAGAGGATTGGCGTATCGTAGGACTGAAGTGAGCTGCCGTAATTTTTTAGATTAGGCAAAGAACAGATCACCAGGGGGAAAGGTGCCGGCCGCTGGCATGCGAGCAGGGGTCTTTGCTGCAGTTCCTGGTGCTTGGCCGCGCCGTCACAGAACGAACCTAACTCTTGGGGGTTTTGGGGTGGTGTGCAGTGCACCAAAAGGCACTAAGATTATGTGGGTTCCTCCAGGTAGGCCAGCCAATTACATCGTGGCTTCAATTTTCCCGCGATGGATTTAACCCGCGCTGCAGTTGGAAAAAATCAACCTGCTTCTTCAACATCAACTTAGTGTTGAGTTCGCCTTGAAGAAGTCGACGACACGAGCATCAGGACCGGCCCGTTGGCGAGTCTACTATCATCAACAATACAGTCAGGAGATACTGTTCAGCCTTTCCTATGTGGCGTTTATTGATACATGGCGCAACTGGTATCTCAAATGCTCTTCGTGAGGTTATCCACCTGAGCACCTGTTGCGGTGTAAGATTTGGGAACACCTCATGACGGAGCATTTGAGCTCTACCAAGGAGATGCATGCGCGTTCCTCTTCGTGGACACAAGACGGTAGCATCTATATCACCAGCTCCGATATAGACGAGCAGGATCGTCCCCCGGCCATGGTTCCGGATTCGAGCAAGTCGGGAAGCTCTACATCAAAACGGTAAGGAAAACATAACTGCATAGCAGTTCCGCCGCGGCGGCTGTAGCTCCAAGCTATGGCAACTGAGTATCGTCTCTCAATACGTTCTCGGTAATCTGTCGATTCACAGGCGAAGAACAACAGTTTATCACGATTAAGCCGGAGTGTCATCTAACACCCTATGCTGAAAGGCGCAGGGCTGCATAGTTGAGATTTGACTTTGTTGGTCGCACATACATAGATTGCCGCAACCCAGTGGCTGATTCATAACAAATATAACCATCGTATTGACTTGGAAAAAAGGCTTGTTCCGCTTGAAACCCCCGGTGACTCCGAACCTTGGTTCATGACCATAGTCTTAAACCCCTTTAACGCCTGAACTATGAAAGCTGCAGCATCGTGCCTCACGCCGCCGCCGTCGATGTCCGACCGACCCATAAGATGGTATCCGTACGATGTGAAGCAGTAGACACTCCTTATTTGAGAACAGTATGCGCACCACGCGCTTCGAGATACTGCTCAGCCGCGCCCTGCGGCAGAGTCCGAATCAGCCCAAACACCTCCTTGTCGTGATACCTCAGTCGCGTCTTGGGATCGATGTACGGCGCCGGCAAACCCGTGATATCGCAATACCGCTTCGTGTGCGCCAGCGACGGCGCCGACTCGACGTTGGTATACGTAACACTCGGGCCCGAGCCGCCGGCGGCACCACCACCGTTGGGGCGCAGGCTCTTCTCGAGAACGAGCTTCGACAGACTGCGCGAGGCCTGCGCGAGGTTCGGGTTATTGTCGTTGCTGCCGCTGCCGTTGCCGGCGGCGGGCGTCGAGGCGCCGCTGGTGGAAAGGCCGTCGTCGTCGTTGCCGCCGCGGCCGCCTCGCGTCGTCCGCGCTGGCGTGGCTGCGGCGCTGGCCTCCTCTTGTTGCGGGGTCGCCAGAGCCGAGGCCTCGCGGCGGGAGGCATCGCCGAGGATGGTCTTGATGTTCTTGTTGCGGCGCTGATTAGGTTTCCAGGACGGGTTGCGGAAGCTCTTATGGATGGAGTGGATGTCGAGCTCGTCGAGGAGGGCTTGGTGGGCTAGTTGCGCCTCTGTAGCTTCTTTAGGGGCCGCCATTTTAGTTGGAATGTGGTATCGTGCGGTTTGGGGGTTTCGAACTGCGATGATACGGCTTTGCTGTATCAATTGGAGGCGGATGGCTGGTTGCGCAACATGAGGGAAGCAGTGACCGGGTAGCTTATTCTGCCGTCTCTCACCGCAGAGCGGGAGCTCGGTGTGATCGGTGAGATGTACCTAGAGCGCCGTTCGACTTAAGTCATCAACGATTGCGGCGGGGTACTTGTTACTGAGTAAACAAACACACCACAACCACAAATACGTGCGCAACAAAATGGTATGATACCAATCGTGGTCGCTCGCAGTGCAGGTGGATAGACATATTAATGCATAGAATAGGAGAGTCCACACGAGCACCAACAGAACCTGCTGCTTTCTCGCATCATTACCAATGTGGTATGTCGTTCTCTAACAACCATGGGTCACCACGGCTTACACAGTTCTAGGAGAAACTCAACGAGGCCGTCATGGTCATGAACAGGTCACTGCAGGTAAGTCGCTTTTTCTCTATTCTTGCCAATTTTGCGTGGCTGATGTCAGGTTTAGGAGATCAACATTGAGAACATGAATGTCGAGCTCGTCGCTCAGATGTTCAAGAACTACCAGTCTAATGTCTTGTTCCATCTCGAGGGTACGTTTCTTGTCATTACGCAGACCTTGGTGAAGCAATTTTAACACTGGAGCAGCTACGGACAACCTGAAGCCGCCTGCCTGAACATGGCGAAACTCGTCGTTAGGTGCTGGGTGTATGGATGAGGAATGAGACAAGACTGATGACATTTCCGGCGCACTTCACGAGCCGTAGAGCAGATACCCACTGAGAAGCCACCACTGGAGGATAGCTTCGGAATCCTGAATTGACCGCATTTCCCACCCTTCCTCAAATGACCATGAATAAAGGCAGTCACAAGTTTGGCAGATCTGAGATAGAATGTGATCGTTCCCATTTTGAACACCACACCGAGGGGCGAGACGTTGGTTGCACTTGATTCACCCACCTATTACTACTACCTTTGCTACGCTAAGATCGCGTAGCTGCGCTGCAACCCGAGCAGCACAAGCCGGTAGGGGTCCACTGAAATTTACAGCCTCGCAGCCTCGCAACAACGGCGCATCATAACTTCATCAACCGTAATCAAGTAGACGCATTGAACGCGACGCACGTGACGTAGACGCTCCCTACCTTAACGAACCTTCCCGTTGAAGACGCCGCCAGCTGGGAGGCTTCAAACTTCATCATCCACTGCCCGTAAATCACCGAAGCATGGTCCGTCGCACTGCGACACCCTAGACCTTTCCCAACACACGAACATCGCGATGGCGCCCTCAGCTACGGGCGAGCTCCCTCCTCTGCCAGGACCTCCCGAGAGAACGTACCCGCCAGCCAAGATCTTCCAGGTCAAGGAAGCCAAGTTCGAGAAGCCGATTCCGGTACAGCAGGATGGACGGGAGAAGGCATTGGCGCAGTCCTCCCGAGGCGCGGCCATTGTAATCGACAATGGTAAGCTTGCAGGAGTTTCCGAAAACGCACATGGCGGAGCGGCTGTCTGACTGACTGTCGATAGGATCTTCGGCCGTCCGCGCAGGATGGTCGTTTGAAGAGAAGCCGAGGCTCAACATCCCACCGATCATGGCCAAATACCGCGACCGAAAAGCCGGAAAGACGTATTCCTTTGCAGGCAGCGACTGCTATGCCGACACGACTGCGAGGAGCCACACACGTTATGCGCACGAGCAAGGGACGGGTATCGTGAGCAATTGGGATGTCATGGAGCATGTTCTTGACTACATCTTTCTCAAGCTCGGCTTGAACGGAGATGATGCATCCATCGACATGCCCATTGTCATGACGGAGGCGGTAGCCAACTTGCCTTACTCCCGGAAATGTAAGCTGGTTTCTCGCAGCATTTGAAGATTAACAGCTGACGCATCTGTAAAGCTATGACAGAAATCATCTTCGAATGCTACGGCGCGCCCTCCCTAGCATACGGCATCGACTCGCTCTTCTCCTACACACACAACAAGGGAAACACTGGCATCGTAGTCTCGTCATCCTACACCTCGACACACGTGATACCCGTTTACAACCACAAGGCCCTGCTGAGCCAAGCCACAAGATTGAACTGGGGAGGATGGCATGCGGCAGAGTATCTGCTGAAGCTGATTAGGCTCAAGTACCCTGCTTTCAATGGCAAGCTCAATGTGTCCCAGGCCGAACACATGCTCCGCGACCATGCCTACGTTTCAAAAGACTACAATACCGAGTTGGGAGGCTACTTGGACTGGACCGGCCTCGAAGACCGGGATATTGTCATCCAGTACCCCTTTACAGAGGAGGTTATTGTGCAAAAGACGGAAGAGGAGTTGGCTCGCATTGCTGAGCGGAAGAAGGAGAGCGGTAGGCGGTTACAGGAACAAGCTGCGAAGATGCGCCTTGAGAAGCTCATGCGCAAGGAGAACGAGCTCGAACAGTACAAGAAGCTTCAGGTCAAGCTGGAGCAGCAGACCAACAAGAAGGAGGTTAGGCGGCTGCTCGATAGCAACGACCTTAAGGATGAAGCTGCACTCGAGAGAGCGATCGCCACCCTCGACAAGGCAGTCAAAAAGGCGCGCACAAAAGACGTTGGCGGTGACCCTGCAGAGGAGCAGCAAGAGCCGGTATTCGACCTCCTCGACGTACCAGACGAGGAGCTCGACGACGCTGGCATCAAGGCCAAGCGCCAGCAGAAGCTGATGAAGTCCAACCACGACGCGCGCGCGCGCGCCAAGGCCGAAAAGGAGGCCGAGAAGGCCCGCGTCGAGGAGGAGAAGCGCCTGGACGTGGAGCGCCGCGAGAACGACCTCGAGGGCTGGCTCGAGGAGAGGCGCCAGGCGCGCGAGGTGACGCTGCAAAAGATGAAGGAGCGTGAGCGCCTCAAGCAGGACCTGGGCAACCGCAAGTCGCTCGCCTCGCAGATCCGCATGAAGAGCATCGCCAACCTCGCGTCCGACAACCCGGTCAAGAAACGGCGCCGCGGCGGCGACGACGACAATTTTGGACAAAACGACGACGACTGGGGCGTGTACCGCCAGATTACCGTCGGCGACAACAGCGATGACGAGCAGGAGGAGGAGAACCTCGAGGCGAACCTCAAGACGTACGAGGAGGACCTCCTACGCTACGACCCGGACTTCGGTTACGAGGACACCCACGAGGCCAAGACGGACTGGTCGACATCGATGCTCCACGCGTTCGCGCGCGGCCCGCGGCCCTTTGACGCCGGCTCCCAGGCCGAGCTGAACCAGATCCACCTCAACGTCGAGCGCATCCGCGTGCCCGAGGTCGTCTTCCAGCCGTCCATCGCCGGCGTCGACCAGGGTGGCCTTATCGAGATTGTCGGCGACATACTCAACCAGCGCCTGGGCGGCGTGTCGAACCGTGACGATTTCCTAAAGGACGTCTTCCTCACGGGCGGCAACACGCTCTTCCAGGGCTTCGACGAGCGTCTCCGCGAGGGGCTGAGGCCCCTTCTCCCCGCCGGCGCGCCGCTCGCCATCCGCCGCGCCGAGGACGCTCTCCTCGACGCGTGGAAGGGCGCTGCCGGGTGGGCTGGGTCGGATGCCTGGAAGGCTGCTACTATTACGCGGGAGGAGTATCAGGAGAAGGGCTCCGAGTATCTCAAGGTGCGTTTTACCCAAACCATTCCCCCTCTCCATTTTCGGAACTAGAACGACAGGCTAACAACATTCAATCATAGGAGCATGACCTGGGCAATACTTCGTATGTATGATTACTTTAACAAAAGAAGAAAGAGGTCACAGAGGGGTTGGCGCTTTGCAGCAGTGGCGACTTTTTACGGCTAGGGAACGGGACGTCTTTAGGGGTGAGGGAAAGAAAGGATGGGAGAAATTCAAATGCCGGGCTTTTTATGTCAACTTATCTTTACATTTTACACGTCCTTACCAGTCTGCCACCAGTTTTATTGATGAAAAAAAAAGCCAAGCTTTGCGATCCCTTCACGACCTCGACATATTTGGTTCCACGTCCGTTCGTATTTCCCCCCGAGTGCAAAATTTGACGGGTTTCTTGTCACGTCGCGCCGCGTAGATGGGGAAGGACGAAGATGATCAGAAATATGACATCCATTACAAGGCCATGCAAAACAGAATTTCTGCGGAGACTAATCTGTAATGAGACGTTCGAACGATGCCTGGGTGTTCCTTGGCTACCAGGCAATGAAACATGGTCCGAGGCGATGGCCATTGGGCCCCTTTCTCGATGTACATTTGCGTGTAGAAGCGAGGGGGAACGAATGACAGAACTCGAGACAAAGCAGGAGCTCACCTCGAGGTTCCCATCAGGTTCCAACCAGGTCCTTCAACTTCCACCCTTTGACACTCTTCACCTCTCGTGTCAATGTTACAAGCACGAATCCCTACATCGTCTCTCTTTTGAAGAACTCAAACCCGAGGGCATTGCAAACAAAACACCCACAACGGGTGGATAGAAACCATGCCGGTAACGCCAGTCCACTAGTAATATCTTGACAAACCATTGTACCGCAACGCCAGCGACGTGAAAACCATGATTCAAATGCGGCGCGCCCTCGTTTTCTCGGCGCGCTCACATGGACGCAGTCGGAGCCGGAAGGCCATCCGGCAGCGACGGGTCGACGGGTCCATCAGGCTCACGTTGCGGCTCCTCCTTGGTCGCAACCTCGGGCCTTGTGAACTGGTCTCTCTGCGCAAGCTGCTCCTGGGCCTGCAGACCGGCCACTGCCTGCGCAACGGCCTCGAGAGGGCCAGCACCCGCACTACTAGGCGGGGCTTCAGGGCCACTTGTCGGAACCGAAGGAGGCGGAAGTGCAGGTTGCTGGAGGTTGACGTTGGGCGGCGGCTGAGGGATCTCGGTCTGAAGATCGAGCAAGCGCGACTGGAGGTGAATCACGTACTCGCGCAACGCGTAGTTCTCTGACTGCATCGTCTTGTACTGACCCTCCATTTCCATATAGTCTCTTACTTGCTGCTCAAGCTTCTTGATGTACCCCTCCTTTCGCTGACGGAAAGCTCTCTGCGGCGCATTCAAGTTAGCTTAAGTTCATCATCAGGTCGCATTGGACATTTGTGGTGGGCGCGCTGGATGCAATCGGCACTGTCGCAGTGATTGGTTGACGAGCCAGTAATAGTATCCCATGTATCAAGAGCACTGCGACAGTTGTCTGCAACACGCGTGAGGCATATCACGCGCCATTGACCCAGCGCAAATCTTCCCAATGGTTATCATCGTACCTGGGCAGCTCGGTTTTGCGCGGCGCGCTTGGATTGTGACAGTTCGCGCTTAGCTTTGCGACCCTCCGCGCCGTCGTCCAAGTCCATTTCTGTAGGAGAATGGGTAGGAGGCGCAGTGGAAGGACCGGCAGTCGTCACGGGAGGCGCGATTTGCTGCTGCGGTTGAGGTGGTACACCGGCGGGCATCATGTTGACGGCTGAAGCGTGCGTGATTCGAGCTCGGAGATCAGGGTGGATATGCGCTTCCGGGTCGGCCTGGTTATTAACTATCGGCGGCAAGACGTCAGTGGGCGAGGTCGAGCCGTTACTATAGCCATGTGCGGGCGGCGGTGGTGACGCGGTCAAAGGGTTGGGAGCTTGAGGGCGAGCTCCGCGAGCTGGGCCGGTCGCGTTGTCTGTCGAGCCGGGCACGGTGTGCTTGCTTAGTAGCTCAAGCTGCGCGCGCAAGTGGGCGTCTATGGACAGCACATATCATGTCAGCAAGCAGTGTCCAGGTTCGGTATAAAATCAGAACTCGTCATCAAGGACCAGTGAGATTCAGGGACCGTTTTGGCTTGAAAAGGTAAGATCAATCAAGGCTCCAAAGACTTGAGATTTTGGCGTTGTCGCCGGAGCAGCAGGGATATGTGGGGATGGAAGATGCGCCGTGAGACGATGGGAGAAGGTTTGAAGATGGTCCACTCGACAGCCGCATAAGCCGGGTTTCTGTCTTTGATTCGATCTGCCTGTTTCAAGCTTCTGTCCACACAGAAAGAAACGAGAGCAATCATGTATCTCAGACAGCTTCTGGCCTGCAGTAGTCGCTGATGGACGGGAAGCTGATGGGGGGAAGGGAAATGATTACATATCAACGCTGGCGAGAGGTAGCCAGGCCTCTCCTGGGATATGGCAGGTAATGATGATTGTAACGTAGTTTAAAGTGAGAAAGAGGGTTCGTCTCACTCAAAGTACATGAGATCCGAGCCAAGTACAATGTACTGAGTAGTGAATGAAAGATGAGGTAAGGCAAAAGGCTAGGGCAGCTGCCGGAGGGCGGATTTGCGAAAGAGATGGAGAAGGGAGAGAGGGCAATGGTCAGAGAGGAACGGTACGGGATCGACGGGGTTTGGTAGAACGCTCGCTGGTCAGGCGAAGCGGCAAGTTGGTGGGATGAATAGATCAGGACATGAGGATAGGAATCGGAAAACAGAGAAATGAGAAAGGAGAAAGGTGAGTGGTAGCTTACCTGTGTTAGTGGTGGTATTCGCAGAGGACGAGGGTGAAGCGCTCTGCATCTTCAAGCTCCGGTTCTGACTCAGCATGAAGGGAACGGAGGATTGATTACTACAGGCACCCGACCAGGACTTATAAAGAGGGCCCGGATGATGAGACTGGATGAGACGGAGTACCGATGCGGCAGTTCAACGAATGTTTAGGTAATCGTCTGCGACCTTAGCGCGTCGTAGAGGAGGGGAAACCTGACGAGGGTGTGGGTAATTTGTACGCGGTAACGTAAGGTATTCCGTAGGTACCGTACCTGTTCCGGTGAGGTAAAGACCCAAAGTATGAGGTGAGGCGGAGGTAATGGGAGGTAAGAGAAAGGTCGGGTCGCGCAGCTTGGACCTCTTTTTTTTTTTTTGGTGTGTAATCCGCGGCAGAAGCATGCAATCTGCGTCGGGTCTGATCTGCTGCTTGGGTTGGTGACTGGTCCGCTTCCCCAGGTGTTGCCAGGTGTACCGTGTGGGAGAAGCTTTCCGAGAAGAGGTGGTTGGAGAAGCACGTTCGACGCGTTGAGTGTATCGAGTTGTCCTGTTTTTGTTGCTTGCCTGCCAGTCTTTCTGTCCAAGGAATTGCAAATGAAGAAAGGATCCAAGGTGTTGGCCGAGTGGGAAGAGAGCAGAGACGGAAAAAAAAACCGCGTGGCTGGGAATGGAGGATTTGTTGGTTGTTTGATTGATTGATTGGGAAAGAAAGAAGAGGGACGCGACGAGGAGGAATCTCGGTAGGGCGGAGGCAGGCAGGTGCAGGCAGCTCGTTGCTTCCAGGTTGTCGGGGGAAGGCAAGGTGCTTTGGCGTGTGTACCTGCTTTGAGCTTGCCATGTACCTTTCCTCGGTACGTACCTGACCTCACTCCTGCAAGTCCTGCCCCGACCCGATGTGAGGTACCTTCCAGTGTGCCGTCAAGCGGGATGAGGAAGGTGACTGAAAGCGCTCCCCGGAGCCGACGCGGTCAGGTCAGGTCAGGAAACACCCGGCCACCTTAGTCAACACAGGAAGGTCCCACGTGAGCAGGTGGCTGTACTTTGGAGATGAGGTAAGGATGCAGACAGATCATCTAGGTTGTAAGTCAAGCTCTCGCCCGACGAAGAGACGAAAGAGCTTTGCTTCGAGCCATAGGCGACCAAGCAGGCTAGAGCTGCTTGTGTGCCTGCCAGTCTGCGCATATGGACTCTGAATCTACCTTCCCTACGTGCTCATGTACCTGGCTTGCAGCTGAAAGCCCAAACTCTGAGCTGAAAGCATGTGTGCTCGCACCGCGACAGCTCACTTACATCTGCGGTGTAGCCTCACTTTCTCATTCGGGCAGCGTTGGTGAAGATGCTGTGTCAGGCAGCACGACTCTGCCACGTGATTACAACCGGTGTGCCTCGTCAGTTATGGTCTTCTGTTGCTGTACTCAACATCCCTATCATCGTTTCTCTTCGTACTTCGATCCTACAAGAAGGAGGTAGTCATCCCCCCTAGTTACCTACCAGTAGGTAAACAGCGCAAGATACGGAGATAGGAGAAACAGGGGCGGCAGGAACAAGATTATGGGAACACGTTACACTTAGATCTCCGGAGCTTGTTGTCAGCAGCGGAACAACGATAATTTATTCCCCAGAGGATTCTTTGCATGTTCAAATCCATGTCGTTCATGAATCCGAATAGTCAGCAAGCCTGGTTTGTCAGCATCCAGGGAATGGCACGTTCCGAGTTGCGACAATTCATCCACAGACCACAGGGAGGAAGACTAATTGCGGGCCAAACTGGCCTACCTGAGGTCTACTGGTACTTACATCATCCAGCAGGTTTCTCCATAGGGACTAACCCGACAGTAAAGGCTGCTCGTGATTGGAAGGGCGACGCGACGGACTTTACAAAATGGCCGATGGGTCGATGACAGGCAGGGCGAGACGACTGGAAAAGTCGCCGGAGCCACTCGGCACCCTTGCAGGCCGCAGACAACAGACCAGAACAATCGTGGAAGAACTTTGCCTTTGCCGAGTACCTTATTCCCGCAAATCCGACTGCGAGGTGTGAGAGGTGAGTGAGTGCAGAAGTAGACTGAGGGAACGTTGACAGTCAAATAATTAACCGACCCCTCAACGGAAGTACCAAGCTTGAGTAGGAAATATCCCGCCGAAGCACTCGTGGCTTGCGCCGGGCATCAAAAGCTACCTGAAGGGTACGGATGTTTAACCCAGGCATGGAAGGCAACTCGAACAGTCGTATCCGTACGTAGGTACGGAGTACTGCCAGGAAATCCCTCTTTTCCTTCCCATGCGTGTCATGCTGAGGTGGAAAGCGGCGGGAAGGGATGGGGGTGCTTACGGTATGCGGGCTTTCCTCGGTCTACACGTACCGCGACTCCCGGTGTTTGACTTACATAAGCCCGATGGCTTGGCGCGTCTGGCATGCGGCGCCAGGTGCCCTGTGCTGCAGCTTTGGCGGAGTCCGTGCGCGGTTCTGGAAGACGACCGTGACAACACAAACGCTTCAAGGTTCACTCACACGGCCCTTTTTTGATCAACCAATGACATATTACACGTAGGGTGATGCGTTCCATCTGCTGCCGTCCCGTTCGGATGTGCTGCTGGCTTGTCACCGGCGAATCGAAATTTGGAATTCAGAAGAGGCTCATTCAATGTTGCAAATATGTTCTTATTTGACTAACGCAAGGTAGGGTTCCCGGTTAACTAGGCGTCTGTCAATATCGCATGATGGAGCGGTAGTCCGCGCGCCCTTCAGTCAGCACCACTGAATTGACTGTAACGTTGCCCAGTCTCTCTTCTTCGACATCGAGCTTGCATTTGCGAGTGCCCAGTGCGGCTCCGTGCAGCTCGACCCTTCGGAAAGCATCTAATGAAATTTGCGAAGCTATCGACATGCTACGATCTAAGTACCTCGTTGTCGATGAGAATGGATTCTTTGTGAGCCACAAGTACGAGAATACAATTTTAATAAAACATTAGGCATATCACGATCAACCTACACCCCAACCTCACGTCCCTCCACAGGTCTGTGTTGATGGAATGAGGCAATGGAGTGCGACTTAGAAAGTGTACTCCGTGGACTAGTACCATCACATTGCAGTCAACACCGATATGCTACCGAATGGCACCTAGCCGAACAGGCCTCCAAAGTCACGGCTTCTTAGGCGGCTCCTACAGATCATCCATCATATCCGTACTCTATAGAGTATATACGGAAACGGAGAACGGGCGGTGTGTGGCTGTGATAATACACTTGATCCGGTTGTATCTGGGCGAGCAAATCTTTCACTGAAGTAAAACCAGCGTATCGATACAGTCAATGAAGAAACAAAACTTGTACTTGTACGGTGTTGTTCAAGGAGCCATCAGTTGGGCTGACGATCGAATTATATACTCATCACTGGTCAGTGGCCGACCCTTGTAGTCTGATACCTTATGCTACAGGCATATCCCGATTATCATGAAGACTTGAACAACTTGCCCCCTTTCCAGACATGGGTGATATTCTCCTTGTCCGTCAAAATCTCAATATCCTCGAGCGGATTCCTTGCAACAGCAATCAAATCCGCATCATACCCTTCCCTAAGCTGACCGCTCAGCGGCGCCATCCCGCCCAAGACCTCGGGCGCGTTCGCCGTGCCAGCCTCGATGGCCTCCAGCGGCGTCATGCCATTCTTCACCGCCCAGTACAGCTCTCGCGCATTCTTCCCGTGCGCCAGCGGCTTCGTCCGGTCGCTGCTCCACGTGTCCGTCCCGAGCGCGACCTTGACGCCTCTCCCGATGGCAAGTTGATACGAGTCCGTCGCTCTCTGCACGAGCTTCACCAGCTTCCGCGCCAGCGGCGGCGGCAGCTGCGACGGGTCCGCGGCCAGCGTCATGATGGCGTGCTGCGTCGGCACAAACACAGCGTCCCGCTCTAGCATGAGGTCGACGGCCTCGTCGTCTAGGTAGCACCCGTGCTCGATGCTCTTCACGCCCGCGCGCAGCGCAGCCATGATGCCCGCTTTGCCGATGGCGTGGGCGCCCACGGCGCGCCGGCTACGGCCCGCTTCCTCGACGATGGCCTTCAGCTCCTCGTCGGAGAATTGCCTGTCCTCTGGGTCGTCTAGCAAGCTGAGCACGCCGCCGCTGGAGCAGATCTTGATGCAGCGCGCGCCGCGCCGGACGAGGAGGCGCACCTGCTTCGTGCAGTCCTCCGGCCCGTCGGCGATGGAGCAGGCGCCGCCGCCGCACTTTGCAAAGTCGAGGACCGTCTGCATGGGGAGGGTGTGCTGGTCGCCGTGCCCGCCGCTGATGGACATGGCGGCGATGGAGGAGTAGACGTTGGGTCCCACGAGGCGGCCCGAGTCGATACCTGGGCGGAGGTCGCCGGCGTAGCCGCCCAGTTCGCGGACCGAGGTGTACCCCGCCATGAGGGTGGCCTCGAGATCCTGGACGATGACGGCGCCGATGAGTGCGTTGGAACCGGGTAGGACGTTGAAGATTCCGTCGCTGAAGCCGGTGACGACGTCGATGCCGAGGAAGTGGACGTGGACGTCCCAGAGGCCCGGCATGAGGACGGGAACGTGGAGGGGCGTGAGGGAGCGGTATTTGGAGGGGAGGCTATCGCGCGGGCCGACGTGGATGATCTTGTCGTCTGAGATGGCGACGGCGGCGTCGTGGACTGGGGTGCCGCGGCCTGGGATTAGGAGGTCAGCCGTGATCAGGGTGATGGCCGTTCCTGCTTCTGGCTCATTCTGTTCTTGTTGTGAGGCCATTGCCTGGGTTTGTTGGGTGTCTGGCGGCGTCGTATCCATTGGTTTCGGGTTTGATACGGACTGTTGCATCCCATGAGGTTGATGTGGTACACGCATCTTGCACGACTTGCACGGCGTCCAAGGACTATGGCTGTCTAGGTCCTGAGTAGATTTCTTCTCAATGGAAAGGTACTAGCAGGCGCACACAATTGAGCTGAAGCTGCAAGCAATTAGCCAAGTTAAAGCCACTTGAGATGAACTTTGAAAGTTGTGTTTCTTACATCATGAAAATCTATGTTCGGGGCGTCATCATTTAGTCAAGTCTGAAAGTGTGTGGTTTGGTGAGCGCGGGGTAACGAATCTTGACCACTCTGCAATCTACCTTACCATGTTACCAACCTCCTCCACCCCGGTATCCGGGAAACAGGCAACGTTTCCCTATATTGGCACTTGAGCTGGTCAATGGATTGTCGCTGCAGATACGTGCAGGGGGATGCGATAGAGCGGCGCGGTCTGATAATCGACCTTCCAAATGTAGGAGCGTAATTATAGGTAAGCTCAACTCGAAGCCGATGTATGCCCTTTTGCGCGAGCTTTGGATACTATAAAGCCATTCCCTCCACCTCTATTCTGATTATCGTCAGTTTCGGCCTCGTGATCTTCATGGCCGACATTGTCTCTGTGATTCTCGCTAAATATGGAGTACCTTGTGGCAAGCAGGATGCAAGACAGTGATAGAACGCATATCGGAGGTCAATGCCTCTGGCTTTCAATCATGATTTATCAATTGCGGCTTCGTCTCGAATGCAGAGTTCAGGGTGCTTGACTAGTAGATTGGTCTATTGATCTCAGTAATCGAAGTTGGACTCTGAAGCTACTCTGTCTTGAACTCCGACTAGCACACCTCCGTGGGAATTAAATACTAGGTCTGGAAAGTACATCTAGTTCGTTGAGTGACCCAGGGCCCCTAAACAGTTTCCGGACTTCTTGAGAAATACATGAAGTCAATCATCTTGGCCTAAGCATATTGAAGGGCATTAGGGATGGAGTTTACACATGATTGCAGATGTCGAGCAAAATCCAACTGTTATGAGGCAACCTCGTCCATCTCATGCGTCTCCACATAAGCTCAACCGCAAGTGCCTACGACAGGGGTACACCTCTAACAACACCTCAAGCTTCAACCACACATCATAATCCTACATCTGCAATTCAACTACAAGAAAAACGTTACCCAAGTCCATCGCAACAGACACACCCTCAGAGATGAGCACTCCAGCCCGTACCCTCGTCCGCCGCATCGCACACTGTACCCCGCGACCTCTCACCTCGACACCATCCCGGCTCTCAAAAGCAGCAACATCCCCATCACCCTTACAAAACTTCACCCAGCTGTCCGCACCGCGACACCAGAGAACAATGTCAACCACACCCGCCACCGCCGCTCCCGTGCCCACGCCGCGCTTCTCCAAGGGCTCCGACGAGCCTTCCCTCTCCTCGACGCTCGAGACGCTGCTGGGACAGGGACGGGGCTGGGCGCTTGTCAACGACGGCGAGGCCGTGGAGCGGAGCTTCAAGTTCAAGAACTTTGCAAAGACGTGGGTGCGTATTTTTATCCTATCTCTTTTCTGTACTTATATGTCTCCGTGTGGCCAAACATCATGTCGTCATGTTCAATGACACTCCGTCCAAGAAAATGTGAAAACGACTGCTGACGAGTAAAAAGGACTTCATGACGGCCGTTAGCCTACAATGTAAAATCCACAACCATCATCCAGAGTGGTCAAACGTAAGCCCCAGCGCCCTGTCCTTCTCAAGATAATCGAGCAAGGAGTCTCCAAATCATAAAGACTAAAAACCGAGGCAGGTTTATAACACCACTTTTATCCGGTGGACGACACATAGCCCGAAGGGTCTGTCTGACAAGGACCTCAAGCTCGCTCTCATCTGCGACGCCCTAGCAAAGGACTTTGGCGAGGTCGAGGTGCCGGCTTCCGAGGCCACCACTGACACAGAGGTCGTGAGCTGCGGCATCCGTGGTTTAGCTGACAAGGCGGCGGGCACGGCTGGGGACTGCTGCACGCCAAAGAAGTGAAGCGGCCCCGGATAGTCAGCCTCACTTCGGATCCGAGGTCTCGGGGGGGGGGGGGGGTTCAGCTACTCTCCTGATCACCAAGTCACTGTACAAAAGTCCTGTACAACACTGTGAATACACAAAGAGAACATGCAAGCCATATAAACTGGAGTATAAGAAGAACGAATGTTGTGTTATGATTAAGTAATCTACTACAATGCCAGTTATATGGGCGGCCTTCCCAATATATACGACAGAATTCGCATACGTGGTTTCGTCTTTTTTCGCACAACCGTCAATACCTCTTTCAAACGCCGCCCCAATGATAATTACGTGACTTTGATGGTATGGCCTCGGTTGTCCGGGCCCGTGTCGTGTCGCTTTCCCTTGCGGTATTCCTTTCCTGCCGCGTTCTATACATCGTATCATGAGACACCACCCCGCGGCCGGTGTGTCCAGCAACGCGCTCTCAACCACATTCATGAGCGCGTCCGTCATTCTCTTCCCTCAATGCATACACGCATGGCCATGCTGGTTGGTGATGTGCGTACTTTATGTCGCAAAAGGGCTTTGCAGCCGCAGCAAGAGTAAATTTACTGAGACTTTTGCGCCTTGATGGCCTGAATCTTCTTCTCGCGGCGCTTCTTGTGGGCCTCGAGACCGGCCTCGGTGTCGAGGCAGTAGTCCCACCAGCGGAAGCTGGAGGCGTAGTTGCCGATGAACTTTTCGTGGTGAAGATCGTGGTGGTCGGCACCGGCCCAGAAAGGCAAGAAGTGGCGCAAGCTCCAGGGGAAGTCGTAGCCGCTGTGGGCGTCGATGGCCTGGAAGAGACGGAGGACGATCCAAGCATACATGGTCAGGAGGTGGAGGTCGCCGGTGAGGGTGACCCAGAAGATGGGCGAGCCGACGATACCAATGCCGAGGAGCATGACCTCAATGGGTGAGGCGTACTCGGCGGCGAGACCAAAAGGCGCAGAGTAGTAGTGGTGAAGCTTGTGGATCGCCTTGTAGAGAGGGCCGTAGTGCAGGGCGCGGTGGAACCAGTAGTGCCAGGTATCCTCCATGACGAAGAAGATGGAGATTTGCATGGCCATCTTCCAGAGAGGCGGGAAGGGGACGTTGTACTCCATGCCGCACCACGTGGCGAGAGGGTGGAAGAGCCAGATCTGGGGCAGTTCGACGGTGAAATGGCTGATGAGGACGACCATGGCGCAGTCCCATTGCTCCTTGAGTGTCGGCATTTTTTGCTACTTCAGCGTCAGCGGAGATATCCGGAGTATTGTGATGATAAAATTCGGAGGGTTGCTTACAGGCTGGATCTTGTACTTGTGGAACCAGGGGATGAGGTCGAAGATGATGAAGGGCAAACTGCGGCCAAAGTAGACCGTCTCGTGCATGACGAAGCTCATGATGCCAGTGGCGAGGGTGTCGTTTTGCATCCAGAGATACCAAGCCTATATGGAAGGTGTCAGTCGCATTGTCATGACGTTGGTTGGCACAGGCAGGCGATGAGGTGAGAACATACGGCCCAGAGGCGCTCAAAATAGTTGAGCTGGACATTGTACTTGGAGACCTCCTCGAGGACACTGAAGTACGGCTGCGTGTGGTTGAAGGCGGTGTTGATGACGGTCGAGTTGCTGTTTCGCACAAAACCAGATCAGTGACTGTTCGCTTCAAGATTGTGTTCGAGGGCTATAAAAGGGGCGCGCCGTGGATCGGGGGAAGAAACGGGGCGAAACTCACATGAAAGCGGCCATGATGGCGGAGCGCAAGTTTGCGACTTTGTGTGCTTCAACAAGTGCGGAATTATGGATGTGTATGGGAAAAGCCAAAGTTGGCGAAGAGGAAGCTGAGAGGGAAAGGAAAGACAGTCGCAACTCCTTCAACAATGCGCCGAGGGTGGTGTTTAGGTGGCGATGGGAGGTTTAAGGGAAAAAAGGACGGCGGGCGGCAAGGTCAAGGGTCCAGGGCCGGGTCTTGTTGAGGTTTTATCCATGGATCATTTCGGTTGACGGGGAAAGGAAATGGCACCTGCGTCTCTGGTGCTTGTCACCGCAGAGAGAGAAAGAAAAAATAAAAAAAATACTTACCTTACCTACTCGAGGTGACTTAATATTAGGTTAATTCTGGAATTGTGCTAGGTACCTTTTGAAAACGCCCCTGTGCATCTCTCACCCTTTCTGAGCGACAGCGTGGGGACGCGAGTTGGGATTTGCCCATTCTTGTGCCATGAGCCAATGGGAAGCTGCATCTGAACATCGAACCATGCAGCTCGTGGGTCCTTCCGTCTTCCGTGGTGGGCTTTGGCCAGTAGGAAGCAGGCGTGCCCTGGCGACTGGGTCGGGCGGTGTGCGAGATTTCGGGAGGCAAAAGGGTGTGTGACAGCTGCGCCAGGCGTTGTTGGCTCTGCCATTCTGCCAATCGTAGGGGGGCCGAGGGGAGGGAAAGGCCGAACAGGCGGGAGGCACGGGGCAAGGAAACATTTCAGGGATGGGACAAAGCTCATTTCTCTCTTATGCTGTTTCTGAGCTTCCAGCAAAGCCAGACACCTGAAATAAGGTACGTAGAGGTAAAGCTCCTAACGAAGCCAAGTAGTTGAAATCAGGTGGCGGCAGTCTAATTCAATGTCAACCTTCTTCATCGATCAGCTCTCAATGGAAGGTTTGAGCTGTGTTCAATGTTGGCATCATCTTCTCAGAAGAAGCACTGGTGCATGAGCATCGCGCCCCGTCGCGAGCAATCGAAGGAGGCCGATATCTGTTACCCTTCCAGGTGGGCAGGGCTGTCTTATCGCCATGCATGGAACGCCTTGCACCTCGCACCTCGACTTTTTGGCGCGCTCATCTTTGCACGAGTACGTACCCTCCCTCAACCCGAATACGATGAAGGAGGGGCATGTTTCCAGGTTGCGCGTCGCACGTCTTGCCAAAGGAATTCGCTATGGCCTAACGCTACCCGTTTCGCCCCCATTAGCTCCAATATAGCTGCTCAAAAACACAAGCCAGAACAATCTTCAATGACAGTGACATGCTCCACGTCTCCGAATCTACCACATCCAATTGCCGATGAGATCCATCTGACCTCCTCTGCGGCGTAGCCCTGACCCAGCTGTCAAGAGACCCGGCCGTACCCACGGCTGGTACGCTCCGGCAGGGCGAAGCATGGGGTGCCGTGGATGCTCATGTCAAAATGGCGTGTTCCGGTCAAACTTGATCCGATATTCCATGTCTACCTCGAAAAGCCTAGCTTGGAATTGACCGGCACTGTCTACTTTCGTATATTTCCAGTCAGCAACAATTCAAAAGTCCTCATTATCATTGTTTGTCAAGCACAAGTTGAGGCTAGGAGCTCATGAGGTCTCCTAGTCCTGCATGAATGATGAAGCCAGACTGACAAGCCCGAGCTCTTGTGTCAAACAAGCCTGTGGTTGCCACTAACCTGTCATTCTTAATAATGATAAGACCAGTCCAACTTGCTCCCATGTTGAACATCTAAACGCGACTAGATCTATTGTATCTGATGCCGGAAAGTCCCTTGCAGTCACATACCATAAACGCACCCAAAGCGCAACATGGCCGGTGACCTCAAAGAACTAAGATCAAAAATCGGTCTTCACGGTTCTTGAAGCAAATCAAGAGCCAAATCTATGGGCATGTTGCACAGCTCTTTGCGTCTACACGTCAAAGTGGACGTTGGCTTTCATGAGCAAAAGGTGAGTCGCGGCCCCTCATGACTTGACATTCTAATCTCAGCGTCAGCGAGGTATTTCACGTGCGAGTGACAAGCGAGCTGGCCTCGGACGGCGCAATTGCAGATTCCTATCGCTGAGTGGGATTCGTCAAGTACCCTATGTCAGTAAAGGTATCTTCAGATTTGGAACTCATATGCTCTAGCAAAACCAATGGCAACGCCTCTTTGGTTATTAAATGATGTATCTGATCTGCATGGCATGGTAGGCCTACAGTCGGGTTGGAACTGTCTGAACATGATGAAAGGACCTCAAAGAATGGAGATGCCTTTGAGGAGCTCGAATAGCTGAGGTAAACGAAACTCTTTTGCTATAAATCCAAACCGAGCCTTTTCATAGGTAAAAGCAAACGCAGGATGATTAGCTCATCCTCAACGAAAGGCACCTATTCTTACAGTCCAGCTCCGTCAGCGGCGCTGGCTGACTAAGTGACCCAGGAGGCCCCACCTGTCATCCCACGTAGGTTCTCTCCAGTCGCCGCTCACCGCGTTGTCAGCTGCAGGCTCGCCCAAGTTGCCCGGGGCATTCGCTTACCTGATGACGTCTAACCCAAACTTCTACTACTGCATTCTTCCATCAAATCCATCCTCACACGACTACAATCCTCACAGTCTCGAGAGTTCGATCACAACCGATCCATGAAAGTGGAGGAGGAGTGCTCTCTGAGTGAGAAGCTATAATGTCTGTTGTTGCCGAGTCAGTATTCCGTCCCATCTTTCCTTGACTTCCCGTCATCCCAAACAAAATATTTGAATGTTGACATCAACCCTTCCCTGCACCTAGCCAAGTCCGCCGCTTAGATGCGCAGCTGGATCGGATTCCACTAGGTCTGAGTCTATCCCAAGAAGATGGCGAGCTGTCTGCAGAAGAGCATGGCATTTTTCACTCGGCCACCGTAGACGCCCTGTCGTCGCCGAGAATTGAGGAGCTCCTACATATTGTTAGGGCTCTGTCCACCACCTCAACTTCGTCATCTCTACTCCCCGCCCAGAGGATTCGTTCTCTACTGCAAGAATCCAAACTTGCCGAGTGGGACTTCCAAGCGGAGCAGGATGACGAGGCTAGACGAGGCCCGTACCAGTCGGAGATCGAGTGGCTACTCGTCAGCAAGGCTACCGTTCAGACTTACGGTATCATTTTGAACACACTTCTGGATCAGATTATCCCTCTCAGTGATGAGATGTGGTACTGGGACGAGGTATTGAGCTCGTATACTTACAGCAGTCTATACACTGTCCAGACGTCACCGTTGCGTTTGTGGTCCTTGACCAAGGACGTCTATCACGAGAGCAAGCACCGAATTCGGAATCTCAGCCAAACGCCGGGCGATATTGTCGCATCCACCCGTACAGGATTATCGCAGCAATGGAAACAGTTTTACGGCATCGTACGGGACAGCATTCGGGACTCATCGATCACGACCCTTCAGCGCAAGGTCCTATCACCTGTGGCCCTTAGCCGCGGCGAGGCTCGGAGGAAATTGGCACATCTCAGGCGCTTGCGGGACATGATTGCAAGCGGTCTTGGTGTGCTCGTCGACGAAGGTTTAACTTTTGGAGGAGACGAAGACGACGATAAGAGCGAAGCCGGCGTCAACAGCCATGACTGGAAGGGCGTGGTTGAGCGAAGCGTGGCTCTTATGGACATGGTTCTCAAGGAGGCCTTGACTCTCGAGTCTGGCGTCAACGATTTCGAGGACAAGGTGTTCGCTGGAGTCGAGGAAGACCCCGAGCTTAGCATTCATATCGAGGACGCCAACGCTCTGGAAAAGCCCTCTGTGCTCGCTAGACGTCTTCTTAACCTTCTGGATAACGGCCTCCCCAACCACGTCATGTCTGCGCAGCTGCTTGTTCGAGAGAACGGCCGCCCGTCGAGATTCATCCGATACTGGTTGCCTGCAACAGCAGCACTCCTTTCCTCGACGACTGTCCTTCGACTTCTTGCCAACAGACGCGCAGAAATCATCAGCTGGATTCGGGATATTGGATCCACGGTACGAGACTTTTGGTTCAACTGGGTTATCGAACCGACACGCAAGATTGTTGGGACTATTCGACACGACTCGAGCAGCGAGATCGCCATCATGAGCCGAGACAGCTTGAAAGCCGATCGAGAAAGCCTGGAGCGCATGGTTGTGGACTTTGCTTTGGACAAGCCTCATTTTGCAGGCGACGGGTCTTCCCTCACCGACGCCCAGATCGAGATAATCCGCACCAAGGTCAGCGAGGGAGACGTCACGCCGGTTTTGCGTGCATACGAGAAGGATTTGCGGACCCCCTTTGTCGGGGCGGTGAAGGGCGACCTCGTCCGATCACTACTCATCCAGGTGCAGAAGACCAAGGTCGACCTGGAGGTGGCCATCAGCGGCATCGACTCTCTCCTCAAGAGCCAGGAACTGGTGTTTGGGTTTGTGGGTCTGACGCCTGGTGTGCTTGTCTCTATTGGCATTGTTCAGTATCTTCGCGGCATCTTTGGTGCTCGCAAGGGAGCCCGGCAAAGCCGCAAGACTGGACAGAGCATCAGAGTGCTGCGCAACATCGACCGGATCTTTTCAGAGGCGACGCCTTCTCAGAACAACCTCCTCTCCTACAAGGACCACGGCCTCCTGTTGTGCGAAGTCCACGTGCTGCGCAACTTGATGCAGAGAGCGCTGCCTCGCGACAGGCAGCGAGAGTTCCTCGAGGATTTGGATGATCTTGCCAACCTGAAGGGGATTCAGGTGCAAGTTAGAGCTTTGGATCGCATTCGCTGGGCGTACGCCAAGTGGCTACAGTAAAACAACGAAGGATGGAGAACCTCAGGCGCAATAGTGATTCGCATGGATACACGGTCTTACGGATTTGAGCTTCAGCATTCAGGTTATTTTACTACGCACAGCGGGAACGGCCTTTTTCGGTGGACCTGTACCACATCTGTACACCACTGGAGGCCTTCATGAATTGTCAACGGAGCATCGCACATTGGTACCGGAGCTTAGCAGGCGGCATTTGTCACTAGGAAAGGTGTTTAGACCAAAAGTTGAATTGAAGTGCAATTGAACGGGTTACGTATTGGCCAACGAGTGAACGTGACGGAGGCTCAACAACGTCTCTTGTGACCATGGAACGACCGCCACCCAAGATGCTCAGGCGACGGACGCGTGACCCAGTTCTGGCTGGATCTGGCTGGACCTGGACCATGAGGCGAGACAGTGCGATGACGTTTGGTGTGGCTTCGCTGGTAGCCTCCTGATTCCCGACAAGTCTGGCGAAGGCGGGAGACCGAGCACATCTGGTAGCAAAAGGGGTGTAGTGCCATGGCAGAGACAACGCATCGAGTTTTCAGATAACGACTAGGTTGTTGGACATTTTAATGCCTGGTGGCTGAGGTGTTGTTGTCATATCGCTTCTTTTTGGTGAGCGAGCCTTGCAAGACCCAGCCAGAACCGTCCTTGGATGGTTGCCATCATGGAAGTGTCCGTACGCTGAAATGCTGTATATTGTTCCCCAAAAATTCACTTGCTCGGTGTTCTGCAACAGGGTGCTTGGATCGACCAGGGAAGTTCTGCTTCTTTTAACCTTTCGCTCCCCTCCGACGCAGATCCGACGTCGTCGCGTCTACTCTCCTTGGCGGACACTGTGCCTTGACCAACTCACGGTAGTGAGTCGTGGCTACCTTAGCTATCTGATTTCACCGAGGCCTACCATACCTAGTGCCGGAAGCAGTTGAATTTTGTCACTGCGGATATTCAACAGCGGACTTGATTAGAACATCTCACTTTCCGCGGCGGGATTCACATTGCAGTAGGTACCGACTTCTCAACCCAAGACCGCTGTTACCTTAGGTAGCACCGCCAAGTCACCAAATCCCTCAGGCCCTGTCCCAGCACAAGCACAGGTCAAGTCGGATCGGTCAAGCAAGAGGCCGGGTCCAGTATCTTACCCCAGACGGCAGGCGCCACACTTGACCCCCCCAAAAAAGACCAAGCGATTCGACGCTACCTACCCACGTACGGGGATACGTACCTCTTCACAGTGTGGTGGACTGTACATTGCAGCGCCTCGCCTCGTCCGCAGCCCAGCACTTTACGTGCCTACCTTCACTATTCGTACATACTACTACTATTACCACCTACCTAACTACGACAAACTACCTAGACCCGTCTCCTACCAACATCTCAATCGCCTCTCCCCCAACCGCTGCCCGAATCCGACGACAAGATCACGACAATCACCCTCTCATTCGCATTCTCCCGATCTCAACTTGCCTGGCACGTACGTCGCTCGGAGCAGCAATACCGTCCCCTTTAGATCGGCCCCCTCGGTCTAGTCCCCATCAACATCCGCCGCCAAAATGTCGAGCAACCGCAACTACGACTTCCTTGTATGTGTCGAATGCCGCTGCCCCTCCTTACCATCGTCCCGCCCTTTTCGCTCAAGATACCGTCACCTACCCTCGAACACAGTCCTTTAGAGCATCATCCCATTTCCTCTTCCGCCGTGCGAAACATTACGGCAGGGCAAACATGACATCGTGTTCACATGTGGCTGACCAGCACCTCAGATCAAGCTTCTGCTGATCGGCGACTCGGGCGTAGGCAAGTCCTGCTGCCTGTTGCGCTTCAGCGAAGACTCGTTCACGCCGTCCTTCATCACGACCATCGGTATTGATTTCAAGATCCGCACCATCGAGTTGGACGGCAAGCGTGTCAAGCTCCAGATTTGGGATACCGCCGGCCAAGAGCGCTTCCGCACAATCACCACCGCCTACTACCGTGGCGCCATGGGCATTCTGCTTGTCTACGATGTCACCGACGAGCGCTCCTTCAACAGTACGTCGTTCCCCTTCCCATGCATTGCGATTCACTTGCACGACTGCTGGCGGTTCTATCTCGAACCGTGTAGTACTACAATTGCCATTGCAAAAGGAACCCTACATGATAGGATAGACATACGTGAACAAAAGACTAACGATACTCCTTCCACGCAGACATCCGCACCTGGTTCGCCAACGTCGAGCAACATGCCACTGAGGGCGTCAACAAGATTCTCATCGGCAACAAGTGCGATTGGGAAGAGAAGCGTGTCGTTTCGACCGAGCGCGGTCAGCAGCTCGCCGACGAGCTCGGCATTCCCTTCCTCGAGGTCTCGGCCAAGAGCAACATCAACATCGACAAGGCCTTTTACTCCCTCGCCGCCGATATCAAGAAGCGTCTGATCGACAACCAGAAGAACGAGCAACCCGCCGCCTCGGGCGTAAACGTCGGCGAGTCAAGTGGAGCCGGCGGAAAGTGCTGCTAAAGTAACGGAACGGGGCTTGGGCACGGGACCGCTCGATTTCGATGCTGTGTGTATTTCCGAAAGCAAGATTTGAGTACTTTGTGTCGATTCCGCGCTGCCGCCGGGGACAGCGACGTCCTACAGAGGCACTTGAAGACGAGCATGAAAGGAGAGAGAGACATGGGCATATGGGGCTTCACAGCGGGTCTGCCCGCCGGAAAGGACACGCAGAGAAACTCGGTGAGAGAGAAGAGGACATAACAGGGGCCAACCGAGAGGCAGGGCCGGGGCTTCCGGCGAGGCAATTGGCCGAGAAAGGGAAAAACTTGATGATGGGCCCGACCGGCTGGGCGTGCGTTGTGTATGTGCTCGACGACGAGAAACACGGCGGGCGCTCTCGCTCACCAGCCTGCCCTCAGGCCTCCCCTTCCTACGAGGAGAAAGCACTGTGTGGTTATTTGTCATGTGGTTTCTTGCCGATAGCGCCTTTTCATCGAACCCTCCTAGAGAGTAAATATCTGGTCTGGAGTTTCGGGTTTTTATTTCTGGGTTTTTATAATACATCCTTTTTTCCCCCCCTTGGGTGCTCCCAATATGCTTGATGAAGTTTTACATTTGAGGGGCTTTGGCCTTTTTGATATACACATGCTCCCTAAACATACTCCCGGGTATATCTTACAACGTGTTACTATACACTTCTTTATCGACGGTCGCTGCTACCTGTGACATTTACCACACTACATGCGTGTTTACAATTACGCTCTGGTCATTCGTCAGGATAAGCTCCTTTTTATGCCACGCACGAACAAAACGCCTCGCTTCATGCACGTCTGGGAACGACACCACGAACCGGCCGGACGGGGCCGTCTCGTCCAGCGCGTTGGGGGTGCTTCTGCGTCCGGAGTCGGCCTCCGTCACCGCCGGAGCCGCATCATCTTCGTCGTAGACGAGGCCCTCCTCTGTCTCCGTAGGCTGTTGCGCCTTCGTCGCCGTTCTTTGGTGCACCTTGGGCGCAAAGTACGGACGCAAGTGCTGCACCGGCCAGCCCAGGTTGCGGTCGCGGGCGTCGCGGCGGATCCAGTGGGAGAGGCTCCGCTGGTCGAGGGTGCCGCCGTCGAGGGAGAGGACGACGTGAGCGTTTGCGCGCGGGGGCGGTTCGGGGGTCATGCTGAGGAGGCCTTGGATGCTGAAAGTCTCGAGGCGGGCCTCGGTGGCGCGGTTGAGTTTGTATAGGTGGAGGTTGAGGGGCGTCTTGGAGGGGGGCGCGAGGCTAAAGACTGATGTTTGGGAGGATGTGGAGGAGGTTTCTGCGGACGCCAGGCCGGCGGCGGGGGACGTGAGGGCGCGGCCGGCGAGGGCGTGGAGGCGTTGTGCTTCACGCTGGTATGCTGCTGCTGCGGCGTGGGAGTCAAAGAGGATGAAGTAGCGGTCCATGGGTGCCAGGGTGCCGTAGTCGTATGCCTGCATCACCTTGGTGATGGAGGCGCTCCAGCCGTCGAGGTGCTGGCCCTGGGGCCCGATACGGTAAAAGTCGGTCTCCATGAGATTCGGACTGGCGTTGGAGAGGATGAGCATGGCGGAGCGCTCGGCCTTGGCCGCCGCCGCCTCCTCCTTCTCCTCTGGGGACGCTGATTCCGAAGAGTCGGTGTTGGCGGCGTCGTCTTTCGGGAGGGAGTCGATCCAGGATTGGAGGTCGTTGTGATCTACGGATCTCTCTTCGGATAGGTTCTGACCGGCCTGAGAGTTCCTCAACAAGGCCTCGACGCCTCCTTTGCCCAGCACTGCTCCCGCCGCCGACTCTGCTCCTCCCGATCCCGGGGACGAGAAGAGCTCGTTGAAGATGGAGGAGCTCTCTCCGTCGGCGGCCTTGTCCCTTTTCTCCTTTTCACGTGCGCTCGACTCAAAAAAGTCTGCAATCTTGCCGGCCGCTTCGCCTCCTGCCTTGCTGGATTTGTTCTTGCGCTCCAGTTGCCTCAGTCTGTACTCTGTCGCCTCGGACTTTTCCGGGTCGGTGGAGGTCAGGAACCGGACCTTGACCTTGCCTTTGCCTTCTCCATCATCCTGTTCATTGTTGCGACGACTTGAGTGAGAGTAAATGTCATCGTTTGGAAACAGCTCCTCGAAAAGCGAAGGCGGATTTGCCTTTGGCTCTTCTTTCCGTGACGGTTTCTTCTTGCCCCATTTGTCGTCGGGTGAGCTGCGCTGGGGTTGGGTCGAGAAGAGTCGTGTGCCAGAGTCGTGATCTGCGCGAAAGAATCGTCGGAGTGTAGATGCTGGCGTCTGTGGTAACGGCAGCTGCTGCAACAGCGGGAGCCGTCGTCGGGCTGCGATTGTGGTCATCCGGGCAACTCTGAGGGTCGAGCTGCGCAGCCCTCGGAGGTCAGCCCATTGCATGGGCCCGGAGGGACTTGGGCTTCGTCGAGTCGGAGGACAAGGGTTGGGAGAGAAAGGCTTCTCGTATATCGGTTCGCGTGCGTCTTTGAGGCTTCCGTGGTAGAGGTGGAGGAGGCTGTTGTAAGTAAAGAAAGAAGTTTAAAGGCTGGACCTAACTTTCTTGCTTGCTGCGACGTTGAACAGGGCGTGGCAGGGTAGGTACGTACCCTCGACTTGAGCTGGTGTGGGGCCGATGTCTGGAGGAAAATTAGTCGGGAGTCGGGACCTGGTGGAGGGGAGGGAGGGGTCTCTGAATTTTTCATGGCTCACTTACACGAAATCCCGGACGATTCACTGAGGAAACATATCTACATGGCACGAGCTCAAGAAAGTAGATAAAATCCAACAAAATACCTAGGGAATTTCATAGAGACGTTGATACCCTCACAATACCTGCTGGAATAGAAGTCGGGACTGTGGCTGTCACAGTTGCTTCGTTGAAAAATCCATCGTTGCCGGATCTTCTTGTCGCAGGGTTTTCTCGATGCCATACCCCGGTCTGGGCCCTACACCATTGTCAACTCATGTGGGCAGTGACGGATGAAGAATAAACGTCGTCTGAACAACACAGGCTCTTCCGACAGGTCACAAGAGACGAAAGATTCAGGAACGGGAGGCTTTCGGTTTACCTTCTTCTAGATCTGACGTTTTTCCAGCCTCTCATCGGATTACACTCAGGCAATCCGCGACTTGTTTGTCCGGTGGGCTGAGCTGCGCACTCAGTGAGAGACTCGCCGGGGTCAAGACGACGGCCACCAGGGACACGATATCAACCCTGCCTCCGGCTATCACAGACTATGGCCAAGACCATCGACGGAAAGGTCCGCCCCCTGGCGCCTTTCGACAAGACGCTCGAAAAGTCGACGCTCAAAGGTGCCTCGAGAATCTACGTCAACCGGGACTCCCTGATCCAGCTTACGGGGAGCGTCGACAACGGCAGGCGCTGCGTCGTTACGAGGACCGCCGCTCAGGATGCGGCCAAATCTGCGGCGACGACGACGTCAACGGAGCCGTTGCGCCGAGAGGCCGCGCTCTGGACGCTCGCGGATAAGAACATCAGCCCCAACATCATCCTCATGAGCGAGGCGTACCGCGAGGCCTGCGGGTTCGAGCTGGGTGACCAGATTACGATTACGATGACGGAGACTTCTGCGGTGCTTGACGCTGAGTCGGTTAGTATTCTGCCTGTGACGACGTCTGAGAGGGAAAAGGCCGAGATTAAAGCGTGGGAGGGGGCTTGGGTGGGAGTCATCCGATTCTATCTTGGTGAGTTGCGCAGTTCTTCCTCATTTCAACCAAACCTGGCTGCCGCCAGTCTTCCTGTGATATTCTAATATGGCCTCTATGCGCAATAACACATTTACATCTCATGCTCATATCTGAGATAGCCTCTCTTCACTTCAGACTTGCTGTAGAACTGGTGCTGACTATTTTCAGGCCGGGCTGAACAAGTTTTTCCGGGCATGAAGTTTGAGTGTGTGGCACCTGGGTCAAAACAAATATTCAGAATCACATCCGTAGACGGCCAGACACATAATGTAGCCCGCTATGTCGTCTCAACAGTACCCACCATCGTCTCAGGCGAGGAGAAGGAGCCAGTCGAGGAAGTCCGCGACGTGACGAAACTAGTGGTTCCGGATATCCCTGGTTTACATGCGGAAGAGAAGAAGCTGCGAAGCTTCCTCCGTGGCTTCAACGCAAAGTTCGTCTACAAGGGCCAACAGAAATCATGCGGAATCGTCATCCACGGCGGACGGGGTACAGGCAAGTCGTATATCCTGAACCGGATAGCGAGTACGGGCTGGGGCCGAGTCTTCCGGATCGAAGAGAACGACAAGTCGTCGACCGTCGAGGAGGTCTTTAAGCAAGCGCGGACGATGCAGCCCAGCATCATCCTCATCGATGGCCTCCAAGCTCTGATTGGGAAAGACCGGGCAAACTCCACGGCCATCACCCAACGGTTAGGCCAGCAGCTTGACCAGCTGGCCGAGGACGCCCTCAAGAACGGCACACTACCAAAGGTCGTGGTCATCGCCACCTGTCTAGACTACATGACGGACGTCCCTCCCGAGCTACAAAAGAGAACGAGATTCGAGCGGAACATCCCCCTCTCGATACCCAACGCAGAGGGCCGACTCGAGATTCTCAAATCCTTTGAAATACCCATCCAGCCAGAGGTCAAGGACGTGATGCTGGCCAAGCTGTCACAGCAAACACATGCTTACAACGCAAGCGACCTCGACAGACTCATCGAAAACGCAATGATCATCTCGGCAGAGCGTCTCGACCCAGACGAAGCCGGCTACGACGAGGAGGCGCTGGGCACCCCGTACCTCTCCAGCGAGGACCTCGAGCACGCCCTCCGCTCCACCAGGCCGACGGCCATGCACGACGTGAACCTCAAGCCGCCCACCATCCACTGGCAGGACGTCGGCGGGCAGGAGAGCCTCAAGAACGCCCTGCGCAACATGATCACCCTCACCACGACAAACGATCCGACGGTCCAGAAGCTCATCCTTACCCCGCCAAAGGGTCTCCTCCTCTACGGCCCGCCGGGATGCTCAAAGACGCTGTCGGCGCAGGCCATGGCCACCGAGTCCGGCTTCAACTTCTTTGCTGTCAAGGGCGCGGAGCTGCTCAACATGTACGTGGGCGAGTCGGAGCGCGCCGTCCGGCAGCTCTTTGAGCGCGCGCGCGCCGCGAGCCCGAGTATCATCTTCTTTGACGAGATCGACTCTATCGGCGGCCAGCGCGCCGGCAATGGCGGCGGTGCCGGTGCCGCAAAGAGCCAGGGTGCCGTGAATATGCTCACGACACTGTTGACCGAGATGGACGGCTTCGAAGCGCTCTCGGGCGTGCTTATTCTGGCCGCGACGAATCGGCCCGAGGCCATGGACCCGGCTCTCCTCCGGCCCGGCCGCTTCGACCGGATCGTGTACGTTGGTCCGCCGGACGCCGCGGGTCGGGAGGCTGTGTTTAACTTGTATCTGCGCAAGCTTCCCCTCGCGGCGGATGTGGACGTGGCGGAGCTATCGAGGCTGGCGGAAGGGTTCTCGGGTGCCGAGATTAAGCAGATTGTCAACGTGGCGACGGAGCCGGCGTTGAGCAAGACGCTGAGCAGGACGCACATTGGGGCTACGGAAGAAGGTAGTGGCGGCGGCGTCAGGTTGGATGGGGAGGCGGAGCAGGTCAAGGTTTGCATGGAGGATATTGTGGACGCCATCAAGTCTGTTCCCAAGGGTATCACGCACCAGATGCTGGACGGCTACGAGAGGTGGTCGAAGCAGTTTATGAAGCACCAGAATCAGAAATAGAGAGTCGTGATTGGGCATAATTTGCGGGTTGGCATCGCTGGTGTTAATCCTCCTAATGAGTTTGATACTCTCAAGGCATAGATTATGTAGCCCTTCAGTAATCGCATAGCTTGTGTAAGTGTTCTCTACGGTCATACGAGAGAATGGATGCATGCAGCTTAGGAGGGATGCTACTTTCCAAGAGGCCACTCCTGTGAAAAGTCATAGAGGTTTCTGAGATAGTTAATCGACTGGCAGGTTCTACGTAACTGCAAAGCTAGATGATCCTGGCCCATCATCTCGCATCCGAACTGCTTCAAATGCTCTTTTACGACTCAATCTAATACGCCACTGTGTTTTCACGGAAAATCGCGCCGAGGTTCTGATTTCGGACCCGAATTTCCCTTTTGCATTAACCATTGAGTAGTCTCAACATTGCGGCTCCGCAGAACTGATGAACTCACACTGCACCTGCCAGGTTTGTTGGTTCCCGTTTGCAAGACGGGACGCATCTGGTATTATACATTGTACATGCAGGCCCCCGATGTTGAAGCAGCCGTGACATCAGACCATGTTCTATCTGTGCTGTGAGGCATGAAGTCAGGCACAGGTATGTTTTCGCAAGACACTCGCCTGCGAAGACTTTCACATGCCACGATATACTCGCCCAATCGAGACCAGTGGAACTGAAACTTTTTGAAGGGTTGGTGGTGCAACTTATTGAACAGGTGTGTCAGAGCCGTGATTGGCTACCGACGGATTGCATTGAGATGGGGCGACGCAGCGCCCCCTTTTTTCGCGTTAGTCTCTGGAACCCACGCACGGCGGAGTATCAATGGATCATGTCGACCAACATCTGGTGACGGTCACTGTAAGTTCTAGGTCTTGGAGACGATGTTGTACCATTTGGGTAGAGGAATATCAGGGTGCGTCAGCTCACTGATACCCAAAACTGCCAACCCTTCCCAACCGGCCCGGCTGAAATCTACGAGGGCTTGAAGATGCAAGGTACCCTTCGCAGATGTGGGGTCCTGTCAGTGTCACAGAAGCACAGAGCAGCAGCAGAAGAGAGCAATAATCAGGAACAGCTTAACAAAGAGACCAGAGGGTGGAGTCTGAAAGTGCCTGATGTTTGGGCCGAGCAGAAATCGATTACGCATGACCGTGGTTCGACACGTGAAATGGGCGGTGTGTGGGCACTAATTGGAGCGTGGCAATTGGTTCGATTGCAACGGCGTGAGCCGCCATGGAACGACTTGTCGTTGAGATCGCCTTCTGTAATTTTTCTGGATCCTCCGAGAGCTTCGCTTTTTGTCTTGATGTCCCAGGGGTCTATGGTCTTTGTGTCTTCGAACAGAGGAGGATTACTGGGTGGCCCGACTACTACTGCGTAAACGAACTGAGCGCAATCACAACTTGATGTACCGTCTCATGTACCATAGCTTAAGTAGCTCTACACAAGAATTTATCTACCAGACGTGTGCCCGTAGTGACAAAAGCCAGCGAGGAAACAAAACCAACGCGGAAAGAAACATTTTACTTCCCCCCTGGCAAAAGGCTATAGTGCAGGGGCCCCAGCTAAACTGAATCGTCCACTCATCACGCTTCTTTTTCTTGTTTGGATTTCATCTGCCACCATATCGTTCGAGGCGGGACATGAACGACAAGTCTAACCACCTCCCACCCCTCGACCTCTTCCAATCTCGCCTGGTCTCTCATAAAACCCGATAGCGGCAACCAGTCTCACTTTCTGATTCCCCTCCCCTCCCGTTCTTCCCATTATCCAAAGCCAAACGCTTCCCCCCAACGTTTCCAAGCGCAACTCCCAACGACCGAATCCGAGGCTCCCCTCAAAGGTGACATTCAACATCCCCTTTTGCTGCCTTTCCTATCAAAGCGTTCTTTCGCACAGGCCTATTCACGACAATCAGCAACACCACCACCTTCCCCCGCCACCATACGCTTCAACAGCAACACTCAAACCCAGCTAGACGAACCCCTGAGAGCCGAATTGAAATGATCGAAAGTTCAACAGCAGCGGCCGACGCCCGCGCCGAGCGCCGCACAAAGTACCACGAGGCCGATGTCGTTGTCGTCGGCGCCGGCGTCTTTGGGTGCGCCATTGCATACGCATTGGGTCAGCAGGGAAGAAGTGTACTCCTACTCGAGAGATGGATGAAGGAGCCCGATCGCATTGTCGGCGAGCTGCTGCAACCCGGCGGCATCGTCGCCCTGCGTCAGCTAGGCCTGGCCGACTGCCTCGAGGGCATTGACGCAATTCCCTGCTACGGCTACAAAGTCAGCTTTCATGGAGACGGAATCGACATCCCCTACCCTTCTTTTGACGAGAGCGGTCGTATGATCCATGCTTCAGAGAGCGAAGCCGCATCCGCGAGCGCGAAGCAGAAGGAGGGCAGATGCTTCCACCACGGTCGCTTCATCAACAACCTGCGCCAGGCATGCATGAGACAGGAGAACATCACCGTTGTCGAGACCGAAGTGACGGCCACGATACAAGGCGACGATAAGGACACGGTGCTTGGTGTAAGGTCCAAGACGACAGACGCCACGGGCCAGAAGAAGGACGACTACTTCTTTGGCCAGCTGACCATCATCGCCGACGGTTACGCCTCCAAGTTCCGCAAGGAGTACTTGCCGCAAGAACCCGTCGTCAAGTCAAAGTTCTACGCCCTCGAGCTCATCGACGCCCCCATGCTCTCGCCCGGCTACGGCCACGTCTGCATCGGTAATGCCTTCCCCGTCCTTCTGTACCAGATCGGCACCCACGAGACCCGCGCGCTCATCGACGTGCCCGCCAATATCCCCGAAGCCTCGCCCGCTGCTGGTGGTGTTCGTGGCTACATCAAGAACGTCGTCATGCCCACATTGCCCCCCCAGATGCGGCCATGCTTCGAGGCTGCTCTCGCCGACGGCAAGATCCCCCGATCCATGCCCAACTCCTATCTTCCTCCGTCCCGCCAGACAGCGAACGGCATGCTCCTCCTGGGCGACGCCCTCAACATGCGTCACCCCCTCACTGGCGGCGGCATGACCGTCGCCTTCAACGACTGTGTCATTCTCTCCGACCTGCTCCATCCCTCGCGCGTGAGCGACCTCGCCGACCCCGTGGCCCTGAAGGGAGTCCTGCGCGAATTCCACTGGCGCCGCAAGAGCCTCACGTCCATCATCAACGTGCTGGCCATGGCTCTATACGCCCTCTTCGCCGCAAACGACCGCCAGCTGCGCGCTCTGCAGATGGGATGCTTCTCCTACTTCCAGCGCGGCCACGCCTCCGAGCCCATGGCCCTCATGGGCGGCCTCATGCACCAGCCAGGCAAGCTCGCGTACCACTTCTTCAGCGTCGCCTTCCTCGCTATCTGGCTCAACGCTCTCAACCTCATGAGCGGTAGCGTTTTCGGTTTCTTGAAGGCGCCGCTGGCGCTCATTGACGGCATTCTCATTCTCTGGAGGGCGAGTGTCGTGTTCTTGCCCGTCATGTGGCGTGAGCTGAATTAAAGAAACGACTAGACCATGAAGATCATCATTGTCATCAGAGTTATTAGACATGAGCAAAGAGAACGTTGGCGGAATGAGTGATGAGCCAACGAAAAGAGGAAACAAAAAAGGGGGCAATTCTCCCCCCTACTCGTCCCGGGGCTGTATATATACTCAGTTACGATAAACCATATTTGGGATGGAAGCGGATCATTGGATCACCTTGAGTGTAGATACAGGTGTATCAGACCATATCATAATTTTAATTATCACGTTCGAATACGTCTGTCTTCTGTTCTACTCTTCCGTTGTGTACAGCAGGCATCCACATCGTTGACAAAATCCTTTGGTCAGTCTATAGTAGGAATTTGACTGTGGTGATCGATATCATTGTGCTCCTCAGTGGTCGCCAGTCGGGCTGCTCTGTTCGCTATTCATTGCGTGAGGGATAGTTGCGAGGCATGGGCTGCTGGTATGTCTGAATGTCCTTTGTTTGTTCTGCTGGGCTTTTGTTTGTCCTTGGTCGTTAGTCGTCGTTCGCTGTATGTACATTCGTCTTCGAATACGGCGTGAGAATTTAATAATTACTAGGTGCTGGTCGGTGCATATATGCTCGTTGCAGGATGGAACATTGTTGCTAATGTGGCGGGCGAAGTTTCGTTATTATTGTGGATGAGACAGGACCGAGGCAGCGTACGGCAATAGGGGGGGGGGAGATATCCTAACTTTGAAAGGCTCCGAACGGGAGAGTTGACGCGGGCGGAGCTCGTTGCGACCGTGATAGAGGTGGCCAAGTGGCTAGGGCGATCATCATCCAAGTAAAAGCTAGAGGGATTTCCTGGCACTGCTCCGTACATACGGATACGACTGTACGAGTTTGCCCTCCATGCCTTGGTTGAATAGAGTGCCGTCCATGTAGCTTTTGATGCCCGCATATCGTAGGTTCCCCCCCTACCCTTCCCTGCCCGCGACTTTCCACCTCAAGCATGGCGCGCATGGAAAGGATCGGTATTCTTCCGGACACGGCCAACCTGGGTGTGACGAAGAAGACCAAGGTCTCTCTTTATAATAGTCCTTGAGCTCGCAGATCTTCTTCCGGATCTCCTTACTAGATAACCCATGAACACTCTCAAGCAAACACGGCTACTGGACATTACCACATTCTCATACCATTATTTAAAGACAACTATACACGGTTTGAACTAATAATACGTAACACATATATTCTAGCAACTACTTGACTGAGGTCATCCGTCACCTCATCGTCTACTAGAACTCCTTTATACGCCACTGGAGCAACAACGTCCAGGCCTGGCATGCACTCTACGAGGACGACGAGCTCCAGGATACTCGTTGCTCAGGATATTGCTGTTAGCAATACTATAGCGGACCTCAAATCTTTTACCGATGCTCTGTACGATAAGGACAAGAGTAAGGAGAAGCTTTATCGTATCTAGTTCGACTTGTGTCTTGAGCAAAGAAAGTCACAAACACGAGCAACAATTAAGAAACGTAATCCGGACCGCAATAGTGAAACTGCGGACGAGGATGCGTAGCGGTAGATGTCATGAGCTTAAGGTTAAGGAGTGATAGCCTATTGGCTCAGGAGAACGGTCATCGTAGTTTCGCTTTCAGTCTTTGGCCAAGACTCTCACCCCCCTTACAAATACCACTAACGATCTGTCAAGGTCACCAGTTGCAATGACACTGCCATGAATGATGATAAGTAGAAAACGTGTGTCAGACTTAAGGCTTAGTCGGTCCTTCAGGAATCTCATACTCATTTCCCCATGGCCAGGCACGAACTATCATGGGTGGAGGACGACAATGCGTAACAATGGAGCCAGGGTTTAGTCCTAGGACTTTGTAGCATAATGGGGAACCTTGTCTGACAGAACCAGAAGACTGGGGCACTCACCACCTTTACTTGGGACGTAGTTGAGCCATCTCACATGCGCATGACCAAGTAACCAAGGTTCATGTCTGGATTCCATTGACCTAGCTAGATTCTCTACCTGCCAATGTGATGAAAGGTGGGCAAACCACCCTTGCCCTGTCTATATGCGCAGATTCCAAAGTCTGCATCACAACTTTTTCTACCAGCATTTTCAACCCCGATCTAGAATAAGGGGGAACCATGAACACCCTTCGGTTTACTCTGGACAAGACGATCAAGAAGGGTTGAGAATAAGAACACAAAGAAGCGAAGCCCGCACAAACACGTATCATGTCAATCTCCGACGGTAGACACCCATCATCCAGCTACCCCTGAGAATCGCCAGGCCGAGGGCCATCTTGATGCTGTCCGAGATGACGCTGAGCTTGCTTCCGGGGACCTCGTGCCAGTCGACGGGCACCTCAGCCACGCGAATACCGGGGCTGGTGCCAATAACACTGCCATCGTCTCCGAGAACGGGCGCTGGCGGGGCTGATTCGGCCAGAAGAAGCATCTCAATGTCGAAAATCCAGCCCTCGGCATGCATGTATGGGACAATGTGTGGGAGGGCGGCGCGCGTGAAGAGCTTGAAGCCGCACTGGGTGTCGCGGAGGCGGGAGGTGGCGGGCGGAGTGAGGATCATTAGTACGAGGTGGAAAGATCGCATGAGGAAGTTGCGCAAGGCAGATCGCTAGACCATATTAGCATTTTGAGATGGGATTTAGGTGTCTTGCGAGAGGGGGTATACCTTTACAACAGCCTCGCTGCCCACGAGGTGAGCGCGACTGCCAATAGCAACACCGCGATGCGAGCCGTCGACAACCTCCTCGCAACCCTGAATCAGACGTCCCAGGTCGCTGAACTTTGTAGCGCCGTCAGCGTCGGCAAAGAGCACATACTCGCCACGGGCGTGGCGGAAGCCATGAGTGACGGCGCCGCCCTTTCCGCGGTTGCGCTCCAGCTTGATGACGCGGATGACATCGTGGAGGCCCTTTTTCTGCGCAAAGTCAAGGCAGACATTGACGGTGCTGTCCCTAGATCCGTCGTCCACAATCAGGATCTCGTAGCCGGTGAGGGCCTCGGAGGGCGGATTTTGGTAGCGTCGGCGCGGAGCGGTAGGACTGAGAAGGGGCTTGGTCGGGGAGGAGGGGCGGCCAAAGTTCTCGTCGAGATATTCAACGGCTTCCTCGAGGGTTGGGAGAATGCGGGTTGCTTCATTGTAGGCGGGGAGCACGACGGTCAGGCGCACGTCCGCGGGGTCGATTGTCGCACCCGAGTCGGGGACATCGCGAGGATCGGTCAGGTGTGCGCGCGCCTCGGAGACGCTGCGCTCGGCGAACCAGCGGTCAAACCAAGAAGGGGCTGCGACCTGGACTGGCTTTCCGGAGGCAGAAGAGGTGAGGTAGACTTTCTCGGAGGGGAGTGCGGCGCGGGGCTTCGGAGCGACGAGGTGGAGGGTGATGAAGATCTGTCGAGAGTAGATTGTCAGCTTCAATTTGGTTCAAATAGAGGTATCTAGTTGAAAATTCGAGCTGTCTTTGTACATTGGGGAGGTAGCTTACAGTAAGAAGACCGAAAGCGGCAAGACTGAGCAGCGCGACGCCAAGGGCCGGCCACGATGCCTGGGTTACTTGATCCATTGTGTAGTTGCGATGGTGACCATGAGCGCTGGCTGGTGTCAGAATCGCCTTTGGTGAATCCCGACGAGGGGGAGAGAGCGAATGTTGCGAGAATTACAATGAAAAAGAAAGAGGTATCTGTTGCACGCACAAGAACAGAAGGAGAAAGAAAATTGCTGCGACTGCCGCAGCTGCAGCTTGAATTCAATGACAATGAGACGAACGCATCGACTGAATTGACGAGTATGTAGCAACTTCGGCACCACCGTTTCTGGGGTTCTGGGATACGTAATGCGGAACGCGGCAGCTCGCGGGAGCCCCTCTTTTGTGGCTTAACGAGGCTGGCCAATTGGGTCGGACCCTTGGGGGCACCTCCCAATGGCAAGAGCCAATTGGCATGGAGGGGTAGGTACCTGCCTTGCCTAGCGTGCCTCTCCAGGTGCCTTCCTCAAGCTGTCAGGCAGATACCTAGGTCCCCTGAGGGGATGCTCTTGCCCGCTATTTTCGGCTTGTGGGGGATAAGGTACACTGTAGCCTCGCATTAGCACCTTCCATTGCAAGTTCAGATGGGCCCGGGGTCCGGGCAGCATGTTCAATGCAAATGTGACTTTGGCATGAATCGCATTCTTCACCTACGGATACCTATTTTTGGGAGCAACATCGTGTTCGTTCGGCACCACCCGAGAGGGTCTACACTACTCTCGCATTTCATCAGCGTAACCCTACTCATTCGGATTCTTCTGCACACGACTGGCAGCCGATGCATCTCTAACATATTCTTCGAGTCGCTGAACAACATCTCTTTTCTGGACGGATACCTTGACCCAAGTATTGCGTGTGGGGTCAATGGAGACTGGCAACGACATGCTTCGAGCCGAACCACAGTCAACGAACATGCTGCGTCAGTTTCCGACCCAAGACATCGCAATGCTGTACCATGAATAGACCCGTTGCGGTCCGAGCCAACCCACATTCCAGGACCGCAGCTCAACCCTTACCCCACGCTGCGATGAAAGCCTCAAATCGCCATACCTCCGCAGATAAATGGCGGCAGTCGTTCTTTGTCTAGTTCCCAACTTCTCTCCCTAGACCACGTACAAGATAACCAGACGTTAAGCGCGTTGTCACCAGCGGCACCTGAGCCGCTCGCACCAAGCCGCCGTCACTACCGGTAAATGCCATACAACCCCAAAGCCACGCGACGCCACATAAGCTCGGGCATGGGAGTGGAAAGCCGCTTGCCATGAGGAGAGGTGTATCCGGTACCTTATCCCGTCTTACACCGCCATCACCTCCCGTGCCGCCCATACAAGAACATAAATGTGGCCAGCCATCAATGGGTCGAATACTGTCCAATGGCACTACGTCTGACAAGCCTCCAAACGAGCGCCAAAGGACCATCGTCAACTTTAAAATTGAGGAACCACGGAACCCCAGCCCCGCGAGGAGCGCACAATCAACTAAGGGTCATCCAGAGCCGCCCAGACGGTTCCCTCAAGCCACGGCTTACCAGAGCTGAGCGCAAGTTGGTCTTCCTGTGGAAATTGCATCCCAAGCCTTTCCCGTGCTCTTCCCCGGCGCCTCTCGAGTCCAGGGTTATCCAGATCCGGTCAACTGCTTGATACGGTTGTAAGCGAGGAGAGAAGAGAGAAACACATCCGTGCCAGCACTCACTCGGACCCCGAACGCTCCGCCTGAGTTTTCCCCTCTTCGATGCAAGTCAGACAGGTAGCCAAGACTGCCAACGTGAGCTAGGCCGGTCTGTACCAAACGAAACGTCCGAGAACCTGCATGCAACCCATCCCAACGGAGCCAATAGACCAGGCTGCATTTGCCCAGCATTGCTATCGCTATCTGGGCACTGAGGAGTGCCTAATCAATGGAAAGGGGAGACAGGTTTGAAGCCACCGAGGCAGGGCAAAAGCGCCCGAGTTGCACCGCATATGCCATGCGGCGCACAATCCTCTGCCACCACTCAATATTTCATCGAACCCTGCATACGTGTGTTCGGCCGAAGACTGGCTGACAGACTGGTTGACTCAGCGCGATTATGGCCGCTGCCCTTGCCCAGTTTACAGCTTCGAGGAACCCGAGCATCAGACGAGTATAACGGCATCGTGCAGTTCCGTGTCTTTACAGGACCTTGCCCTTGATTTCAGTGACAAATTGGCTGGTTGTCGGCCCCGAGACAACAAGAATCCGCCTAAGCATGACCATGAGGCTTGCTCAGCCTGCTTCGCCAAACCTGACCCGTCACATCTGCGGAGGGGAACCTACCCTCAAGGCTTAAGCTGCCTCTGGAGCACATGCAAGTACTCGATAACGCGTGTGTTGGCGTTGCCATCAGTCTCCACCGCCATCGTCCAAATCCACGCGTGTGGGGGTTAGAAGAGAGTGTCGCCTATTGCATCGACAACTTCAGCAAGACGGCTGGACGCGCCAAACTCGTCTTCGTCATCTGCACTAGACCCATACTTCGTACACCAAAGCTATTCGTCCCTGACGATCCCTAGACGGTGCCTGCCGGCCATGTTCATCGACGCGAAACCTCGCGTGGACCCTGGCGATCTTTTGCCCTTTTACGCGAGACTATTCGGACAGTGGTATCCGTACATCACTGACAATCGGCGTGCCCGTGGTACTGGGTCCTGGCCGCTCGGATCAAGCAGTCCGGCCCGGACGGGAAGTGACACCTTTGGCTATTTCTTGTCATTCACATCGGCCGAATCATCAATAGCACTGACGATCGCAATTCGCACCCGGCATCGTGATCTAGATTGGCAAGAACTTCCATGGTCCAGCTGTTCGTTTGCTGTGCTAACCTTACCATCTACGGAAACACACTAAACACACTAAACCTTTCCCTCTTTTAGTCCGGTCCTGACGGACGGCGGCTTTTGGGAGGTAGCTTCATTATTAGCCAGGAACACACAGAGAGAGGGAGATGGCTAAGCTGACGCCACCTGAATCAAGGTTTTGCAAAAGCCTGGCAACTGATGGAGAAGAATGTCCATCACGATCTGTTTTCTCTCCTGAAGACCAAGCCTTACTAGGCTGGTAGACAAAGTTGGCAAGCGTGGAAAGTCAGGTCTCTGAGCCTTGTGTCTCTCCTTCTCTCTGCCGTGCCGTGCCCCCGAGACATTCAGATTGTCTCATTTACAGAGGTAGGATTTCAACCTTGCCAGGCACGCAAAGCACGCCGAAGGTGCAAGGGCAAGCCAGCCTCTCTACAGGGTACGAATACATTGATGTGTTTTCCACCAATGTCTCGCCCATAGCCTAAACATGATGTAAGACTTCGCTGTAATGTTGTACTGGGGACGTCACTTGAACTAGAAGGGGGTGAGGGAAAGTGAACGATTATGAGCTTATTTCTGTCTCTTTTCATTTCTTTTCCCCTCCCGTCTCATCGATGATCGAAGGTCTCTCATTTCGAGACTTTCCCCACGTGATTGCGGATATTTGTCTCGAGTCGAAATAATGCTCAACATCAGGCCATGCAAAGTGCGAAAAAAAAAGGCAGATACATTGGAAATCGGTGGATGTAGACTTCGGTATTTCATCTCGTTGGTCGCTATTCTGCCAACATTGTAGTAATGGTAGTAATATGAGAGGTAAGGAAAGTGTCTATGTTATCGGTATAAGTTGTGGTCATGATATGGTCATCAAGTAAGAAAATAATTGGACCCGTCCCGGATCCGACCCTGAAGATGTTCAAGTCCCTGTAAGTATCCAGTGTTGCTGAAGTCCAGCGGCAGCAACTCTGAAAGGTGCCCCCTGTCGATTTTTTTCGATCCCAAAGTGTTGCATGGTAACAAGCCAAGAGACCCCGAGTCTCATGGCGTCAGTGTAGTAAGACATTATTCTCGAACGCCCGCGCAAGTTTTAGAAAGAGGCTATACTTTGGCACCCGAAGCCATGAGCAAATGTTGACGTAGGAAAAATGTGTTTGTGTGGTGTAAATGGTGACGTCTTAGTACCGTTTAAACGGCAACGGCGGATGAGCTCTTTGTTGACCAACGGCTCTTCTTAGTAAGCTTAGAGCCGGCTTGCTTAGAAAGGCGTTTTCCGGGCTTGGTGCTGGAAACGACCTCAGACGGCGCGGCGCTGACCATTTCGATGGCGACTGCGTTGTTGATGACATGCGGCGGTGTGGTGTCGCGGCGAGTATTCTCGTAGGGGATGCTGGCTACGCTGACTGCTTTCTCCGTGTGAGAGTCGATGGTCTCCAATTCAGTGAAACGCGTGACCTTGGACTTCGAGGTGCTGCGGCGGTCCTTCTGCTTCAAGGCGGATGGCGCAGCGGCAACAGGGTGCGGGGCGTAGGTGTAGGAACCGCCTTCTTCCTCTTCTTCGACGGACTCATACACTGGCTCGGGCGTTACACAAGCTGCCGGTGTAGTGGCAGCCGACGATCTTCCGGACATGGGCGCCGAAAAGGGGGCGCCGGTGTTGATGTTGAAGTTGAATGAAGAGAATCCTGAGGAAGAGCGAACGCTGGCAGTCGAGGCGGCTGACGAGGCAACCATGTTTTGCTGGGTTGCCGGAGAGTTGTTGCACTGCATCGGGGGAAGAGACGTCATTGCCGGGATTGCATTGAACCCGCGCATCGACGGCGGCGGCTTGCTTCGGTCTGTAGAAGGCGAGGAGTGCTCGGCTTTCGGGGAGCCATCAGCACGCTCCGATGCATCCGATGCCCGGCGAGAACTCGGGTGAAGACGGTGGGTGTGAACAGCAGTGGCTGGGTTTCGAGGTACCTGTGAGGCAGTAGGTGGCATGGAAACATGACGAGCGGGCTTCATCTCCAGGTCCTCCTGTGAGCTGGTCGAGCGGCTTGAGCTACCCGTGGGAGATTCGGCTGCTATGTATTAGTCTCTGGCTCTCTTTCAGATTGGCGAGACCATTTAGTGCAACCTACCTTTGACGGATGACGGACTGTTGCGCCCCGAAGCATACGACCTATCAACCTCCTTCCCCTTGAGTGAACCCTTGAGTGAGATGCGACTGCCGTCGGGGACTCCATAGATGGAGTTAGTGTTGCGTTCCTGCCAGTAAGGCATCGGGGGCGGACCGCCGCTGTAGCTGTATGCTCTCGGCATGTTGCCCATCGGGCTGGCGTGAGCGGAAGGATAGGTGACGTGCGAGAGACTGCTTGAGACGCGAGGCAGACTTGGGCCGGGCATTCTGCTCAAGCCGCTGGCGGCCATTGCACTTCGCCGCCGGTTCTGTTCCATGATCCTGGGTCGGTCCTCATGCTTAAATGCTGATGGTGCTCCTGCAAGCGCGTCAATGGCGGCATGAGTAGGAATGTGCTTGTACGGCTGTTTCGGTGCCTCTGCGGCCTTCTCTGCCTGCTTTTGCTTGTGCTCCTTGGCCTGTTGCCTAGACTTCTTGAAAAGAGAGAAGACAGCCATCTTGGTCTTTCTTTGGTGCCGTTAGACCAACGATGATAAGGTTGCTTGGTAGAGACGGTGTGAACCGTCAACGTTGAACCACACTTATACCAGTAAACCGATAGTATCTCTGTTGGAAGAGAAGAAACAGCAACCGCTACGGCTCTGTGTGGTGGGAGATGAAGTAATAATAAAGGCCACGGCCGGGATACTGTTGTTCTATGACTGGCAGGATTTCGTATAAGTCGAGCCCGGGCAGCTGGTTTGGGCTATACTCAGGCCGCACAGGTGAAACTCGGGCGGTACCACAGACCAAATCCCAGCTCGAATGACTCTCTGACTTGGCGATATGGGAAAGGTGTCGGCTTGGCGAAAAGTCGTCCGTTCACTTTCACTAGTAGCGGTCGTTGTGGGAGATGGCTCGTGCCTCTCTGGCAGGTGACGGATGAATGTTGGGAGGTTGAAGCGAGAGTTGGACGAGTATTGTACCACAGGTAGGGCAGGTTTGGGGAGGGATATAAGCAAATAACGATAAACAGCTTTAGGTAATGCTTGCCCGGGAAAGCGGATTGCAAATGCCAAAGTAATATGGATAGATGAGCGAGAGTTGGGAGGAACACCAGGCAGCCCAGAACGGAAGCTGGGTTAGGTCGGGAGCCCAGGTTCCTTTAAGGCGTGGCGGTGGTGTGTGTCTTGGGGTTGGACATGGGATATGCATGGGGGTGGTGGCAGAAAGAGATGGGATGGGTGCATGGTCGACGTGGATTGGGACAATTCCCAAGCGGGGGTCCCAGACGACGTGCAGCTCGCTCGTTTTCTCTGCAGCTTCTGGCTCCCGAGGGCTCCAATGCGTGTCTCTTCTTGGCAACCAAGGCGAGTCCAGCCTTCAGGACGATCCCGACTAAGACGCTGGAAGATGGTGCCGCCGTCAGTCCCGCTTCTTGGGTAGAGGATCCCGTACGATAGTGTCAATGGTGTCGCCGGGCTGCCGTCAGACTTCACTACGTCTTCGTTCGTCCCGGTCCATCTGTCGATACCCCTGAGTCGCACGGTCAGGTCCAGGTCCAGAAGCTGACTGAGATAGCGTTCTTCGACGACTCGCGGCTGGGGGTTCAAGGTAGGATGCGAATGAACCGACAAGAAGGTCACTAGCCAAAGCTTTTGACAGATTTGGAACCAACGCTTGGCACCGGCTACTGAGGTTGTGTAGGACTGGACTGGCATGGGACCTGTGAATATCGTCCCCGAACCATGGTGACAACCTACTCAGGCTTATATTGGCCTCGCCTCGTTTCGTGTCATGACCAAAGTTGGATTCAAGTTTCCTAATGCCTATTCCCGGCGCCGCACAGCAAATCATAGCTGCAGCGGCTCAGCAAGGACTGGTCGCCCGGAAAAGATTGGCGGCTGTCTATTCTGCTTGGTTGATTGGGCCCGTAATACGTGTAGATTTGTGCAGCAGAGAAACGTTTGGCTTTCTGTGCCTTCTTCTTTTTTTGCTTGACCAAACGGCCCTCGTATTCGAGAGACAAGTAGCGGTACCTTGTTGCAGGGATGCGCCGTCTCCAGCACGAGCGTTGTGATCGTGGCAGTAAAAGAAAGTCCTTGGTTGGAATTCGATAGCGTCGGTGGGAGACAAGCCGCTAGACGACGCCCAGGTACCCAGTACCAGATCATCAGCACGGAAACTCGCGCGGACATTCCAGGGCCCCGATTGATGGCGTTGGTGTCGGCGTTGGCTTCACGTTTAGGTTGTTCCCCATGAGCGGAGGACCCAGCCCAGCCGCACTGGACAGGGGCATGTCGAGCTAAAGTCGCTGGTCCGCTTCAGGGGAATCAGGGCCCGGTGATGGATACTCTGTGAGGGTGGATGATGCCGATGATGAATTGGCGAATTGCTGGTGGTGTGCCAATGTGCCCCTCCCCCCGTCCGTCCCGTAAGTCTCGTCCTCCCACCACCAATACCGCTACCATGAGTGTGTGCCTGACCACCACCACGCATCGCCCTCGTCGTCGCCGCCGTCGACTAGGCTAGGTCAAGTAAGACCAGCGGTCGACTGTCTGACGTTTTGTCAACGGGTCTTTTGTTCTCAATGCCGACCATGGCAACGGGCGGGGGAAGCAGAAAGCTACTGCAGCGTTGTCTATCTTTGGGCTTCCATTGTAGGCGTCCAGTACGCCACTCGGCATGTCTTCCCATTACATCAATGACAATACTCTTGTTTGTTACACGAGACCGAAACTTTGACTGGACGTGACGATCTTGGGGCCGTTTTGCGTTCTCTGTTTCTGCGTTGTTCTTCTTCGTCGTCGTCCTCGTCATCATCCAATGTCATCAGTCATCTTTTGTTCAATAAAGACCGCTGGCGGCTGAAAAAGGCATTGAAGCAGTCAGCGACAACGTCCCGGCGGCAACGAAGTGCTCCTTTGAAAAAGGTTCGGCCCCATGCCGGAGCAAGGCCCACAGGTCTCACCCCAGGGCGGGCAGGTCGCAAACGAGCCCATGGAGCGGCTGGATATCGCAAATTCCTCTCGTTCGACGGCGGTTTGCCATTTCTTGCTTTTTTGTGGACATCGTAATCGTTGAAAGTGTTTTGGCGTGGCATGGGGTGTGAGGGTACAATGTATGTAAGATTATACCCCTGCCCGAAGCTTGCTCGTGCCGGTGGATAGCTAGCAGGGCTAGGCAGCTGGTATGAACATGGATTGCATTAAGATGTGAGACGGGTTGGCGGTACGGCCACACGGCGAAGAGGCATATCGACGATTGTAAGTTGTCAACCTGTTGGGGGTCGGATGGCGGGATCCATCTGCCGTCACGGACTGCCTACGAAAGGTAACGTCCCAGCTGCTTGTACCTTCGTACTTTGTAGTAGGTAAGCCTGCCAGAGCGTGAAGGCACGAAAGGCAAGCGAACCGGACTTGACCTCGCGAAGGAAGGAATTATCGAATAGCAATCTGGCCTCCTTCCATGTGGTGCATTTCATGGTAAGGTACGTACTTACCTCCTCACCCAAGTCGATGGATGGAAGGAAGGTACCTTAAGGTAAGATAAGGTATTATGCATCATTGCGATTCATTCATCGTGCTTACCTTGCCTGTCTTATTCAAGGTGCCTTTTGTCGTGGAACGCTCAGGTGTTCGACTCATCTTATCTTTCCCTCATCTTGAATCCAGTCTTCATCTAGTAAGTTCGGACAAACGTACATCTGCATATGTATGGATACATCTCTGCTCCAGCAATTGGTTCGTCCTGCACCGAGAGTCAGTGTGTCTCTCAACTGCAGGGCATAACTCGCCAAAGCGGAACTGACAGCCGGGCGATGCGAGGATTCCATATCCTTTTCTCGACTGTCCATGTCGAGCTCAATTCAGCCTGGTGAGTCGCGACTACCTATCAACGCGCCTCATGTGCCAGCCGTCTTGACTATCAAGAACTAACAGCGGATGGTGCCTGGTTCCTGATGCCAAGTAAACCGCCTCAAACTCACCTGGATTATCGCTGTCATTCACTCGGACACTTTCACAATCCTTGACGCAAGTCCCAAGCCCAGCTCATCACAATCGACCAGGATGACTCAATAATTCCGAGCTCGCATATCAAGCCCTTTCATTTCACCTACGGAAGTGCAGATAACACCAGCCTTTCTTACCGCACAATCTGTATAAACGCCCAAGCAAGCCCGCATTGCGTGCTCTCTCTATCCCTCTCACTCGGCACCGGCACGCCACGTACATACACACCGCAACATGGAAAGAGGTAGAAGAAGAAAAAAAAAAAAATCCCCGACCGTCGTCATTATCCTCGTTCGCGTTTCCGACGCACATGCTCTTGCATGATACCTAGCCCGACCCGGTTGCTTGGACCAAAAGCAGACGATACGGAGAGACCGCACGCTGAGCCGGGGGTGTGCTCAACCTTCGGTCACCTGAAAGCAGCAGCAGTCGTTGTCAAAGTACGTGCAGCGCGCCCGTTTGGGGCCATGCGCAGTTCGGTTTGGGAATATGGAGCTTTTCAGCTCACCTACCTATTTCCCTATCTTGAACACCCCCCCCCCCCCAGCAGCCTGGCCCTAGGAATATTGATTTTTCAGAGTTCTTAGCCTTGTCTAGGTGGGAATCGCTGCCCTCCAAGCCAGGCTGGAAACATCCCGCGCTGCCTTGGCTATCGCCGCCAGAGTCACGAGATAGACTCGCCATGCAGACAGACTACTGTCGCATCACCGGGCGCCGGATTCAACCCTCTGGCTTACACTACTTCTTCCTTATCTCTGGAATCCCTGCTGTCACGGGGGGGTAAGGGGAAAAGCCACAGCGTACGTAGGCTTGGAATCCCGACGTCGAAAACATATCCAGTCAGCTGGACTCTAGAAGTCTCTCGGTTTGGGCCGTCGAAGAGTGGCTTTTCAGCCTCACGTCCAAAGAAGTGTGATCGTGAGCGCAGAATCTGTGCTACCGACATCCTTCGTTGCCCGTGTACAACTAAAAGCTATATACCTATGTGGCTGGGTACCGACAAACTGGTCGGCGAAGGGACTGATATCCTCAGCCAGCCGCAGCCGCACCCAAGCTTGGAAAAGGCCTAGCTTAGCCATCTTGGTAAAGTTTCGAAAATTGGTGAAGGGGGTTTGATCATTGATGAGGCTAGCTTTGGGAAAGCTCTACTATGGAGCTGCCGTGATAATGCCGGACAGGCGACCGAAAAAAAAGGGAATACCCCCACAACTCGCACGCTGCCACGCACTCAGTTGGCACTCAGCCGCGTCGAAGCCATCCAACCTTGGCCTAGCTATCGTGTCTCTCCCAAGGGTGCGTGGCACGAGTCCGACGACTGACCGTGGGTGACTGGGTGTGTGTATCTCTCAGAGAGAGTCTCCGTCGGCCACGGCTGCGGGGGTCTATTTCAAGTTCGTGGCTGGACCGTCCCGATCAACGCATGGGTGGGTGGTGGTGGTGCGTATCAATATCTGCGCCATCCAATACAACCCTGCCATGGGATAATGTTCCGTTGCATTCATGCCCTGGCTGGGCCTTTCCCTTCACCGAGCCGTAATCATGTCAGGTAGCGAGTGTAGTGTATGGGAAAGGCAAGTCGTAAACCACTTTCATCGGCAATAGTACGCGAGAAGTAGGTCACCTCGCATTCTAAAAAGATGAGATCACTTCCGTCAAAGTCAGACCCGTCTGCCGCTGCTACGTTCGAAGCGTTCTTGTCACACGTGCTTCCGCGACATGGAAACGGCCGTATCGAGTTTTGGAAAAACGAGGTAATTTCGTCCTGTCTGACATGCATAGGTAGCAAAACGCCCTCCTTCACACCTATCAGCATAGGACAAGCGCCTCTGGAGAGCGACGTAGATAAGATGCTGAGTCGAAGGACCTTCGAATCTAATCTCCTTTTTTGCCTTCCTCCTCCTCCTCTTCCAGAGGGAAAGGAATAGAAAAAACTTGTTTGTCCTGCATCATCAAGATTGTTGGGAATAAACAAGGCGCCGCGCTAGGTACCTATTCCCATGTAAGTTGACAAGGACCCTGGTTTTTTCGCGCCCCCCCCCCCCCCGAAAGGTGGAATTTTCTCCGTTCGGCGAGCCTTTTCGCCAGCCAGAGGGACGCCAGCAGACAGTTCCCGGCCCGCCCGGGTTGCGGTTCCCAACCCCCTGCTAGGGCATTCAATGATTGTTCCTAGGCTCCGACGCCGGTCGTTAAATCATTATTTCCAGGTTTCCGAGTTGGTTCAGGCTGCAGAGAACCCTGCTCCAGCCTTCGAGTTGTGGACTAAGTACAAAGCACTAGATCTCGCTGCAAGAGAGGCCTTGTCGAGATTACCCTGCGTGTACTGATGCAGTGGCAGGACGGAGAACTGCAAAGAGATGCAAAGGTGAAGTGCTGCAACACGATCCCAGCCTCTGCGACTGTTCCGTTTCCTCTCGATGCTGTCTAAATTCTTGACGCAGACTGATAGTTGTCTCAATTCCCACAACTTTCGCTCTGCGAATCCTGACGATCAGGAGTACGCGTCAAGCGGTACTTGCTATCCGTGGCTTAATTTGCTCGAGGTCCCCTGGATTGCGGCGGACCAGATTTCGAGGGGTTGACAGCTGACAGATTTGGAAGAGTTTCGTAAGGTCCGTAGCTCGCGTACCATCAAGCACGCCGATCCGGGAGTATCGGCTGAGCCTAAATCGTGAAACTGTAGGCTGCCGTTGGAATAGACCCGAGTCGTCTGTCTTTTCTTTGTTCTCTTCTGCGCCACCGCACCATCTCCACCGGAGCTGATCGACCTCACGTACTCGTGACTGTGGCATCACAAGCTCGTAGTTGTCAGAATGGGACCAATTCCTGGAGGGGCTGCTTCGATAACCTTTGAAAGGATCGGACTGGCCTGAGTGACAATGTCCATATCGGGAGTCAACATGTGCATCGCAATGCGCCGGTTGACCCATGGAGGCCGGACTTGAAAACCCCGAATCGTCAAGATCGTCAGTGCAAGGGAATTGCGGCTAAGCGATTTCAGGCCACTGTCGCCTCTTCTGACGACATTGAAAGAAGTTAGCGAGGGCCGAAGTTCGGATTTTCCTTCATCGCAGTGACGATGGCGAGAGACCATTTCGTCCAGGCTGGGGCATTGCAGCTGATCGTGAGGGGCGGCTCGTTGTTTGCGCCGTCATACTGAAAGATGGACGTGGATCACGCCTAGGTCGTTGGCTTGCCTGACACTTGCATTTGAGAGGGAATATCTCCAATGCGTGATGGCCCAAGCGACTTTCGCACTTGGGTTGTTGGGTAAACCGCGGCTGTGCTGTTGTTGCTCAAGAGCCCGTTGTGCATCGCTCGGACGTATCGATTGGGGATTGAAAGTCCGCTTTGCCGGCTTTTGATATGACATTAATGCTCCTTCACTCTGTAAGTAGCATCCCTACAGTGCTCAATTAGACTTCGTCAATTCTTGCCCGAGGAATGGACATGCAGCATTGACAACCGGAGAGAAAACGAATATGAAAAATGCCGGAAGTGGGGGTCGAAAATGTGATATCGTGGAGATGGAGCCCTGAATCCCTGCAGGAATTTTAATCTTTAATACCCAGAAAGCCCAAGGGCCATTGTTCCGATGCGGCGATGCCCCAATGCCCCAGTGATGTGGCACGAGCTCTTGGTGTGATCTGCACGGGAGCACCCAAGCAAGAAATGGGGCCTTGGGTCCATTGCTATATGCGGACACGCGCTATATCAGAAGCGACGGATGCTTGTCTATCATGACTTGGAACGGCGATGTTTTGAAACGTCTGATTTTGGAATTGGTATTCTGCTGCCGGCTATTGAAGATGGGTTAATGGGAGTGCTTGTTGGTATGAGCGGCACGTGGACTCAACGGGTTTGCGACAGCGAAATAGCTGACAAGCCCAGCAGGGCCAGTCAAAGTTGAGTAGATAGGTACTCTGGTCGTGAAAGCTGGTGATGTGGAATGTTGTCCCCATCTCCATTCCGACATTCCGGGCAGTTGGGCTCCCTAGGCATTGATCATCGAACGGATGAGATGTGGGGAATAAGTCTCTACCTGACGTAGTGGTTCGAGGTAGGGCCTCTTTGTCCTAGGTCCAACGAACGCTGGTTCCACGGAACGGCCTTGGCCCAACGTCTGGTATCGAAGCAAAAACGTATAATGACGAGGTTGATCTATGAATGGGATAAGGTTAAATAAAGGTGTGTCCCACGAGCACGCATGCCTAACAAAACCTTACACTACCTAACGGAAGGAAGATACCTTGGGCGCGCTTGCTTTTCCGCGCTTCTGCAGGGACCTCACGGTGCCGCCAAACCTTGAGTCTTTCTTTCCTACCTTGATTTAGGTACCTCGGATCAGAAAGACATGCGTGCCAGTATCTTTGAATTTGCATCTTGAGATACCTTAGGTAAGGCGGTAAGCTGTCCGCAAAGTATTTAAAGTACGGATGAGGTATAGACACTAGTTTGATAAGATGATTCACGATAGACGGTTCCTTCCATGGAAACCTTCAAAACACCAGGTGGACTGTCGCTTGATGCCCAACGGAATGCTTAGTCATTTGACCCCGCCAATCGATAAACGGCAGGCGAGCGCCTACCAAAAGCAGATAATTAGACGAGTAGCCGCACGTTGACGCAAGCCTCCCACCTCCCACCTGGTGTCCCCCAGTGGTTTTCGCGGGTGCGAGGTGGTCTGTGCATTGAGTCCACAATCGGCTAGTGCGATGCGGGTACCGAACCAGAAAGCGGCGAGTGGGAGCGATGAGCGGTAGGGTCACAGTGCGGTGGGTGGATACTTGTGGGGCCTCGTTGAGCAACCAGCAAAGCTGCCAGCCCAAGGAATCACGCGCATTGGACTATCCCGTCCCACCATCCACGGCCACGCAGCACGCAGTACATACGCAGTACGGAGTACGCAGAGGTGCTACCCACCTGCACCCAGTGCCAGCGACAGCAGTCCGCGCAGTTTCCGTCCCAGCGTGAGAGGTGCCCGCCAGCCCAGCCCAGTCAAGTCCCGTACCCAATCACCCAGTCACAGTCCCAGTCCCAGTCCCAGTCACAGTCCCCAGTTTGCCTCCTCTGTCCGACCAACCGACCGACCGACCGACCGAATACAGCCTCAAAGTTCTTCCATCTCATCATCATCTGCCATCCCACGCAACCCAAAAATTTTGCGCCGCGACGCCGCAGTCGACGACATCCAAACTTCAGTTTCGCCGCCTTCCATCCGTGCAAGCGCGTTGCTTATCATCGTCGCCTGCACTCCGCTATCGCTGTCGTGTCAGCCGCAGCGTCCTTCTTTCTCCCCTACGCATATACCGTGCCTTGCGTCGCTCAAATCCCCCGGCACCCGCCAATCGCGCGACCCGACCGCCCCCTCTCATTTTGATGGCTCCCTGATCATCTCGACCCTACGTCACCCGGGCACATCTCGTGGCCACGCATTCATCGACGACGACAAACGTCTTCTCGCACAATCGAGCTCAAGACTCCTCGTCCCCGACCGACCGACCTCTCGCTAGAGAGCCGCGCCCCATTTCAGGCGCGACCGACCGACGGGAAAGTGGCGCTCACCATCCTCACCCAGACCGACGCTGAGCTTTCCCTTCAACAACACCTCGACCTCGCTCCCGATATTCTTAGCTACCCCCGTCTCACTACCGAGGGGGGCACCGAACCATTGATGATGGCACAACCCGTGCCTCATCATGCGACGGACAAGAAACGCGTCAAGGTCTACGAGCTGCGCAACAATGACTGGTTCGATCGCGGCACCGGCTTCTGTACCGCTGCCTTCATGCAGGTATGTCTTGTCACGCGCCTCTACACCATCGCGACCTCGCATTCTCCGCCGTTGATGCCTCCTCTATCAAGTATATCAAAAGCCTGATGCTAACCTAATGGTACTCGTCAGACGGCAGATGATCAGCCTCGCGACCCTAGAGTCATAGTTGAATCAGAAGATCACCCTGATAGGCTTCTATTGGAAACTAAGATTTGCAAAGAGGATGGCTTCCAGAAGCAACAAGGCAGGTCTCATGGCACCTCAGTGTACGGCGCAGATAGACTGACTCCCACCAACAGAGACTCTCATTGTCTGGACAGAACCCAGCAATGGCATCGATATGGCCCTCTCCTTCCAGGAGGCGGATGGCTGTGCACTGATATGGTAAGCGCTGGCTTCGTGTATCTGCCATTGATGTTCATCGCTCATCGTTATTCTTTCCAATAGGAAATTCGTCAACAGCGTGCAACAGACTTTCCAGGGTGGCATGGCCGCCGCCGGTAAGTCGCGTGCTAACGGGGACCGTTTTGGACGACCCCAATCTAACGTTTTCCATTCAGACGACAGTCTTTCCGACGATCTGGCCATGGAAATGCCTACTACCATCAGCCTTCCACCAGCCGAAATCGGGAATCTTCAGGAAATTGAGACTAGCATGCGCATCATGAGTCAGACAGTCAATGGACGAGACGCACTGGCTAAGTGCATCATGGGCGAGGACTACATCGGCAAACTGATTCCTTTGGTCGAAATGGCCGAAGATCTCGAGAGCCTATCAGATTTGCACCGACTTTGCAACATCATGAAGACCGTCATTCTTCTCAACGACACCGCCATAATAGAACATGCCGTATCCGACGACTGCGTTCTAGGCGTCGTAGGCGCTCTCGAATACGACCCCGATTTCCCGAGCCACAAAGCCAACCATCGCCACTGGCTCGATAACCAAGGACGATACAAAGAGGTTGTACCGATCCAGGACGACCAGATCAGGAGGAAAATCCACCAGACCTACCGACTTCAGTACTTGAAGGACGTTGTACTGGCACGCATATTGGACGATCCCACCTTTTCCGTTCTCAACTCTCTGATTTTCTTCAACCAGGTGGATATTGTGCAGCATCTGCAAGGAAACGGAGAATTTCTTGGTGACCTTTTTGGCATCTTCAAGATAACGCAAACAGATCAGAGACGGAAGAAGGAGGCCGTTCTGTTCATTCAGCAATGTTGCGCCATTGCGAAGAATTTGCAGCCGCCGGCTCGCCAAACTCTTTACAACAACTTCATCGGTCACGGCTTGCTTCAGGTCATAAACTTTGGCCTGCGTCACCCTGATGTGAGTGTTCGGGTGGGCGCTACCGACGTTCTCGTATCCCTGATAGACCACGACCCGCACATGATTAGAGGCACTATCTATCGTCAACTCCATGAAAGGCAACCGCCCTTGACAGATTCGCTCATTGATCTGCTCTTGGTGGAAGTCGATCTTGGCGTCAAGGCACAGATTTCAGATGCCTTGAAGGTCCTCCTTGACCAGGGCCCTCCGCTTCAGTCGCAGGAGGCTTTCGCAAAAGCGAACGGGGAGTTCCCAGGCCGACGGCCCCAGGCAATGCAAGATCCTCAGCACGCCAACCTACTTGACAACTTCTACGCTTCATCAGCAATAAGGCTCTTTAGGCCCCTCACAGACCTTCGAGGCCGCACCAACATGGCATTCCCATTGCAACAAGCCTCAATGTTCACATATCTCATCGAAATACTTTGCTTCTTCATCAGACAACACCAAGGGAAATGCAGACCCTTCGTACACCAACAAGATCTACTCCGGCGAATTGCCCAGCTATTTGCCTGCCCGGAGAAGTATCTCCGACTAGGTTAGTGATTAGCTTCCCAACCGATTTCGTGCTTTGCTAACCGTGGATGCCAGTTGCCATTCGCTTCTTCCGTAACCTAGCAGGAATGCAAGATGAGTTTTACGATCGGCTCATCATGGAACATGGCATCTTGGAACCCTTGCTTGACATGGTATCTCAATCTATGCATCGGGACAATCTACTCAGCTCCGCCTGCGTCGAGTTTTTCGTATTCGTTACCGGGCAAGAGCACAGAAAGGCCATGAACAAATTCCTCGTCCAAAACTATCGGGAACGACTAGTCGATTTGAGTTACATGGAAACTTTCCGTAATGTTCTAGTGCTCTACGACCAGACCCAAGGCCACACCGCTGAGTTCTACACGGAATCAGAAGAGGATCTGGCGAGACGGACGGCTGCCAACACCAATCAGAGGATGATGGAACACATCGCCGTAGACCAAGCCGAGGAGGATTACTTCAACACCTCGGATGACGAAGATGGGCCTGAGAGTAGGGCTTTTGACAAGGTGCAGCCCACAAATGGCTCAGCAGCGTCAACGCCAGCCTCAAGACCGCTGGTCGACTATCCTTCGGACGAAGAGGTGGATGAGAACGCTGATCCTGAGGTCCTGCCAACGTCTGGCGAGAAGCAAGACGGAACGGATGGCGCTTCCGATACGAGCAGTGAATCATCCTCGGTGGCACCGCCAGAACGCCTATCTGAGAAAAGACGACGCGAAGAAGATGATGACGACGAGCTTGGGAAGCTGATGCAGAACAAGCGCAGAAACAGTAGTTCTGCAGGGTCGAATGCGTCAATGACATCAAGTATGGTCAGGAGGAAGAAGACCTTTGCGGATCGGTCAAACACAGCAGCGCCGAAAAAGATTGCTATCAGCATATCACCTTCAGTGAAGACTGGTGGGGCGGCGAGGTCGGATGATGAATCCTGAGCGTTTACCCTGGCATTCACTGCAAAGCAGATTGCAGGTACGATTGGCGATGACTGTTTCCATCATGCTTTAATTAAGGATCGGCGAGTTTGGGGGCGGTGAGGCGTTATTATCACAGTTCACGACATGGGAAATCGAGAAGAGTAACCAGAACTAGCTAGAGCCAGAGAGTGCGCCGACAGCAGAAAGGACCTCCCTTCCTCCACCTCTTGTGGCGGCGCCATTGGTGGTGATGGGAGAGAACGCGAGTACGGAGGGAGAAAGAAGAAAAGAGGACAAGTCCCATCGTGGTATATTGGGCTCTGCGGGCTGGAATTGCCAAAGTAGCATCGTGTACCATATCCTGTTGAAGTTTTCTTGCTTCGACGCCGGGCCTCTTTGCGGGCCGGTGAGCCTGTTTCTACAAGGCTTTATCTTGCACTCGGGCGCGTACCGTTCCAAACCCATCTCTGAGCAAATACCAATTTGGATTTAACCAATTTTTTCGAGGTCTCTGCCGTTGTGATTTGATGTGGCGCTTGTGTACAAGCAAGAATGCCAGAAGCAAACTTGTGATAGATGGGATTACATCCAATAACGACATACTTTAGCTCGGTCTCTGTAGGGAGCTGTATCGAAAGAATTTTGCCAGAACCGCATGACCAGGAGATTGGGTAGGGGACTATTAGCATAGGTCTAGATTCCGGAATGCCCATTGTTTTCATGCGGCGCAGATTCAGCATCATCTGTTCTCGCCTCTGGGGATACACTTTTGCGCAACATATACGCAGCACAAAATTATGTCGTCACTGGCCCCGTTGGTCTATGGTTGAATATGCATTCTATGTTGGCTAGTTTTGTACATGTATATCTATCGACGCCGTGAAGCTTACATTTGTATGAATACATATTTCATTTGCCACTTGGTGTTGATGAAATCCAACGTTGCGTGGCATAGTACACGGGAGGCTCACATCATTCTGAACCACCCCTCGTCACCAATCCGCCGCTTTTATCTAAGTGTAGTCGATCTCCACGAGTACGCTTTCTTGCCTGGCTGCGACTCGGCCCCGTTCGAATCCCGAGGCCTTGTCGCGGAATTCACAGGCACCTCGCGCTTACTTTGAACCCTCCTAACCAGGGTCGGCTGCGTGGAAGCAGGCGCAGGCACAGGCGCACCGGCAAAATTGTCTTCGTCCTCGCTCATCGTGGACAACTCTTGCTCTTGTCCAAAGGCCGCCGGTGCGAGACTATCAGCCTTGTTGGTGCTCTTGGGTTTAGAAGAGGCATGAGACATGGCGTCAACGAGGGCCTCCTTGACCTCTGCCTTTTGGTCGAGGTTCTCTTTTCTCAAGACCGTGCGGACCTCCTGGACGAGAGCCAGGATCTCGATATCAGACTGGATGAGCGCCTCGTCCTTGTCAGCCTCGGCGCTCCTCCGGAGGTACTGCACCGCCCAGTAGAGGCGATACCTGACCTCCTTAGAGGTGCGGTACGGGCGCGTCATGAGCTCGGCGAGCAGCCAGCGCACCTTGTCATATTCGTGCCGGATCACGTAGGCGGCGAGGAGGTTATTGAAGTTGTGGGCGCTGTAGCAGAGGTCGCCGCGACCGTTGACTTCGGCCGCGATGATGCAGAATCGAATCATCTCCCGGTAGTTGCGGAATTTCTCGCAGATGCGGGCGGCGCGGTTGAACAGGCCGTCATCGATGTGGATGTCTTTGAGGCGGAGGTCGTCAAAGACGGCCTTCATCTCAGGATAGACCATACTTCGACCGTCTTCACCCGCCATTCCGGCGCGGCGCTCCTCGATTTCGGCGAGTTGGCCGTGAACGATGGGATACATGGCCTCGTTGGTGTCGCAACCTTCGGACTGCGCACTACTCAGGAGTGCCACTGCCTGCCTACTACGAGGGCCTTCGGTTTCAACGACAGCTCTGACTGCCAACTTGAGACAACGACTCGTGTGTCCCATGCCGTTGTGCAACGCACGCTTGTAAAGGGCCAGCACACTATTCCACCTCCCAATCTGTGCATCCGCTCTCATGGATTCGAAGGCACCCACCTCGTGGGCAGGGCTTGCCATGTAAGCTCTCAACCGGACTTGTTTGGCTCGTGGAATTGTTGTATTCGTAAGGTTCTTGTAACATTGGTCGAGGCCAGGGAAGGCGGTGCTGATGCCAGCACCTTTCATGGCATGGTATAGGTCGGACAGCTGTTTGTCGTTATACTTCCAGTTTCTGCGGCAACTGACCAACATTGCGGTCCAGAATTTGCTATCGGCGGTGTACCCGGAATCCATACAGAATACCAGCCATCGCTTCAGCGCCAGCGTGTCGCGACATTTTGCATGTCTGTCGGCAATGAATGTGACCAGGTGGCGGTCAAGGCCTAATCCGAATTCCGAGATGTACGTTTCCATGAAAGTCTCAACCTCGCCCCACGTGTGAGTCTTCGCATAAGTCTCTAGTACGGCCGCAAATACGCGACTAAAGTGCCGTTCGTTGTGAGGGTTGGCCGTTTGCACCGTCCTCATCGCCTCAAATTCGCTGAAGACTCCGGCCCAGTTCCCCTGCTTGGCGTTTTGGAGGGTGAATTGGCCGAGGATCTTGATATCAGTTTGAGCTTTTGGGTATATAGATATAAGTTCCTCCATGAGCAAATCTGCTCTCTCGGCTTGTTTAGCCTCGATGCAGACTCGCACCATCCTCGATCGAATCTCGAGAGTGTCTTGGATACCGTAAAAATCGTTGTCCCTTGCATCTTCGAAAAGCTGAAGGGTCTCCGTGAAACTGCGTGTCGACTTCCAACGCACCCAGATTAAGTCTTCCAACCATTTCCATGGCATATCCCATCCATCGCGCTCCCTCAGCAGGTTGAATGTCTGGAGAACTTCGCGACACTGGTAGCCTCCAGTTGCGACGACTGAGTTGACGACGTCCATGCAGAGACGCTTAGAGTATGTAGAGGTCTTTCTCAACTCGGCGAAGATTCCGATAAACGTATCGATGGCCAGTGCATGCTGCTGATGCTCGAAGAGTTGCCTCATGAACCAGACCATGGTTCCAAGCTTGTCAAAACTCCAAGTAGAAACTTGTTGAAAGATTTGAAGAACGTCAATAGGGCGTTCGTCCTCCTCCGCCAAGGCTTGACTGATCAGGTCCTTGCCCACTTTCACGTAGCCAGATCGTATTTTTGATTTCTCTAGCGGTGGCAACAGCAAATTGCCCACATACAGCCTTGCCGCTACTTGTAAACGTTCGGGGGCAGATTCGTCTTTCTGAGGCTGTTGCGTCGTTGAAGGGACCAGGGATGTGGCAAACTCAAGAACACACTCCGCCAGCACGTCGTTCTCGGTGGCCACCTTATGGTGAACCGCAAATTCCAGAATCTTTCCGGCAATCCCAAAATCTTTCCACCGGTGGCAAGCCTTTGATAGTAGCGAAGACAATTCCGAAAACCATTCAGGCAGCGCTTTCGACTGGTCCACAAACCTGTAGGCTCGAGCAACGAGATTCAGAGCTGCAGGCGGTATGTCATTTTCGCGCCGTATAGACGTTGAATTGCGAAGCAGTTCCTCTAGCCCAGCAGTTTGAGCAATAGCACCAGGGTGGTTGCTTATTACACGTTCTACTGCCAGATCAATGGCGTTTCTTTGTCCTGGCCCTCCATTTGGTTGCTTTCCATACGACCTTAAAACGCTATCTCGAGCAGACAAGTCCTGTATCGCAGGGGTTGCGGACGAGAAACGGGACACGAAGAGTTCAGGCCTCTGTCTCTGCGTAGCGTTCAAGGTCGACCGGCCACTTTTCTGCGTTGTCTCTCGCTTGTCTATCGTCTTTTGTGGAAGATCTCGTTCGCTTGCTGCCCTTGTTGGGCGTCGTGCATCTGGACCGGTTTCATTGACGTGTTGATCCAAATATGAGCTATCGAACACCAATCTACCGTGTTCGTGTGAGGAATCGCGGCTCCGAGACCGTGTTGGCCAGCTAACGAAATTTGGATCGGTAGCGACCTCTTCCTGGAGAGCCTCGAGAGCAGCGACGCCGCTGGTGCTGTATCGTTTCAAAGACTTCAATCGCCTGCCATTTTCGACTGCTGATCGTGCTATTTTGATTCGCTGGCGACGCTCTTCTGCTAAGAGGACGAGAGAGCAAGAAGTCCCGAAGAGAAGACCTCGAAGTGCATGAATCGCGGCTTTCGAGGGAACGGGGGCGGGGGCAGACATCGTGCAAGCTCGACAATTGCCATGATCGTTCGCGACTTGATTATCGGATCATTTCGTAGTCGCAAGAGGTCAATCGCTCGAAGGGGGGCTATCGCAATGTTGGGCGCGGTTGCCAATGGGTCGTTGAGACTGCTAGTCAAAAGTTGAAGGACCCTTGTCACATTTACGCCCACTGTCGTACCACCCTCGGCCTTTGCTAAGGTACCTCATGCAGATGCTTTTTGCCCGCTGACTGCTGTCCCGGCGGGCTGGATTGGGATGAAGAGGAACGGGAGTTGATCCGTTCCGCTCAATGGCGTCTTAGTCATCATTTGAACAGACATGCAAAAGAACCAAACCCGAACCCGAACAGCAGCATTCATTTGACATGAAGCAGCTCTAATCGCCCACATCGTGAAACACATCCACTCCTGTTTCTAGAATTTTTCCAATGCGAGTGATCTCAGAAGCTGTGTTGTCTTTTTGTCTGCCACTGATAAGTTGTTCTACCTCATGCAGCAAGCCTGGAGCAAATCATGACCCAATGAATAAGAACTAGGCTCATAGACAGGCTGCCTTGTGCGATGCTTTGAACTTGCGGACAGCCTTGAGGTGAGGTAGAGTGAAGACAGGAAGGAAGGGTTCGGTTTTCAATCACCGTCTCCCCTCGGCGAAGAAAATGTATCATCAGCTCTCAGTCATCCTGTAAGCCCGCAGTGCAGACCTGCACGTCACCGGAGAGTTCATTTGATCCGATTGCTTAACATCAGCTCGCCTGGCGCCTGCAGCCCGCAACCGGTAGTGCGAATCGTCGGGGTTAAGACCGGTGATTAGGCACAAAGCATCTCCAGGGTGAGCTAAGGTGGGATGCAGGACTCGCGCAGGGTCCTAATGCATGGCACTTCGGCTGGAGCATCACGGACTTGGAGACTGGCGCAGGAGCTAACTCTAAATGTCCACATATCCAATTGGACTGACAGTGTCTACCAGACTGGACGAGCTACCTTACCATGAGATCATCTGTACCTTGATCTACCTTACAGCTTGCCCTGCCAACTGAGGGGGGCCTGCCTGCCGTCCTGTCATGTTGCCTGTCGTACGTCCAGTTTCGTCCAGAGGGGAAAGAGCGGTCGGTATTAGTTGATCCCCCGCCTTCCTGCTCTAAGTCTCTCTCTTGGAAAAACATAAATTCCACCTCAGTCAGCTCGCAAATTCATACACTGGTCAACCGAACGACCTGACTTTATCCTAAGTTCCTCTCATTCTGGGCTGCATTCGACTTACTTCCTCATACATCTCACAATACCTATCATCATGTCGGCCCTACCTATGGCAGCTCCGCCCAAGAGCCCCTTGGCTCGTTACCGCATTCTCTCCCCGACGGCTTCCGTTCGAGTGAGTCCTCTGTGTTTGGGCGCCATGAACTTTGGCGACGCCTGGTAAGATCACTTTGATGAGACCTGTCTCAGACATCCTGTTCTAATGAGTTTCACAGGAAGGGATACATGGGAACTTGCGATCAAAAGACCGTCGAAGAGATCCTCGACTTCTTCCATGAACAAGGGGGCAACTTCATTGACACCGCCAACAACTACCAATTCGAAGAGTCCGAAGAGTGGATTGGCGAATGGATGAAGAAAAGAGGTGTTCGTGACCAAATGGGTAAGTTTGTGCATCTATCCCAGTAGGAGCTGTATCTGAAATGGAGACAGTCATTGCAACTAAGTACACCACGAACTTCCAAGCGGGTCCCGACGCACCGGGCATCATGGCCAACTTCACCGGCAACGGATCCAAGAGCTTGCACACTTCTGTAGAGGCAAGCTTGCGCAAGCTGAAGACCGACTACATTGACCTGGTAAGCAGCTTAGTCTCTCATCTTTCAAGCGACGTCACTTACACAGAGTAGCTCTATGTTCACTGGTGGGACTATTCTACTTCTATTCCGGAGCTGATGCAGTCCCTCAACAACCTCGTCATCACCGGCAAGGTCCTCTTTCTCGGCATCAGTGACACCCCCGCATGGATCGTCAGGTAAATTCCGTCAGAAATCATCCCCATCAACGGAGCTGGGCTAACTTCCCCATTAGCAAGGCCAATGAATACGCCAGAAATCACGGACTACGCCAATTCTCAGTCTATCAAGGGCGATGGTCTGCTGCCTCGCGAGACTTTGAGCGAGAGATCATTCCAATGACCAAGGCTGAAGGTTTGCAGCGCCTTCAAAGCGAGACTGAAAAACACTCTCTCACACCATACTAGGAATGAGCTTGGCACCCTGGGGCGCGCTCGGCGGTGGCGTGAGTGCTCCCAACTCAGTCTTAGCTGATTAGAGAAGAATGACTAACTTTGAAAGAACAGGCTTTCAAGACGGAAGAGCAACGCAAGTCCCAGGAGGGCCGCAAAGTTCAGGCTAGCGAAGCGCAGATCAAGATCAGTCAGGTGCTGGAAAAGATCGCCAGCAGCAAAGGCACAATCATCACGAGTGTTGCTTTAGCTTATGTCATGCAAAAGACGCCTTACGTCTTCCCCATCGTCGGCGGCCGCACTGTCGATCATCTGAAGCAAAACATCGAGGCTTTAGCCCTCGATCTCTCTGATGAAGAAATCCAGGAGATCGAAGGAGCTGTCCCGTTCGATATGGGCTTCCCCCATAACTTTTTATGGGGAGAGAAGGTCCCGGCGAACCCTGGCGAAGTCTGGTTGTTGAACATGGGAGGAACTTTCGACTATGTTCCAGAGCCCAAGGCTATTGCACCCAAGGAAGGCGGAAAGTAGTACTATCGAGTGCGGAACCAGTACAAAAGGTGGCGGCCGATGGATTACTGAGAGGCTGTTGAAAAGCGACATGGTGTCCCGTAGCCGCTGCTTAGCTGCCTTTCAAGTACAATTTCATACACATCTCTGGCCAGGCACCGATCCAGTCTGCGATGCTGAACGTAGTCAAAATTCGCAGACCCATTGCTCCTGAGACTGTCATTAGTCTGTTCGAGGCTCTGCAATGTATCATGCAGCTTACTTGGCCTGGAAGCCAATCACCATCCATTCTTTCCGCATCGCTTACGCAGGCAGGAAGGATATCCTTGACTGGAGCTGTTGGCCTTCGGCATTTTAGTAACAAATGAAATTGGTCAAGACTGGTGTCTGAAAACTCGAAATGTTGTGCCCATTCTTATGATGCTTGGGTTGTTTGCAACATCCCCTAGAACCCGCCAGAGGCAGCACAGGACAACAGACTCCAAACAACACATGGTAAATTCTCTGGAATCAGGTAAACAGTTGTATATTGAGGCTATGTGAAGAAAAGACAAAGTGAGTTCTCATCCATTCAGTTTGATCAGATAAAACTATAATGCTTTCATGAATCTGCTTCCCATACAATCATTACGATTGATTCGTACTCACCGGGAGGATTTCGCCATGTGAGAAAGGGGTGACTTTGGTGTCTGTTCTTATCCCTGGCACAAGGAAGGCGTGACGTGGAGTACTGCAGGTGGTAACTTCCCTACCTACTTCGCTTCACTTGGAAGCAGAAGTAGTAGCTCCATCGCTCGTTCTTTCCTCCGGCGAATAACTCAAGCCGGCACCTACCTCCACTGTGAAGAACTCCTGGGAATTTCCTGCCATATTTACACCCCCCTTTCAATGCTACACTGCTAACTTTCAGCAGACTTCCTTCCACTTGTCTTGATTCCAGGCCGTAAATTGTTTGATTCTTGTTCAACTATGTCGCAGTGAGTCTAGAAGCCTACCTCTCAGAGCTAGCTAATTCAAGTGACAGGCTTCAGGAGGCTGTCTTGGCTTCGAACGATATTTTCACATTCATCGGAAGGCAAACATCCGAGCCCCCTGGAACATTGGATGCAGTCAACGACCACAGACGAAGCCTGCCGGGCTTTCCACAAGACACCAATCCAAACATTCTTGTCGGGTTATCCGTGAAGGTCGAGGAGTCAGACCAGAACTTCGACAAGTGGGAGTTCATCACTCACGACCAAAGCTCTCCGCTCCCAAGCATCGAGGAAAGCTTTTCGATTAGCGAGTCACCGTCCCAGAGAATGGGGAGCACCATGCCCACCACGCTCCTCGGCTCTGATTATAGTTTTTCGCCTTTTCCAAAATCGAGTAGTCGATTTGATCGAAACGAAGGCAAGTCTCATGTCATAAAAGCCGAAGTTTTCTAACAGCTTTACCAGCGTGGAATCCCACAGAAGATGTGCCGGTTCAAAGACGATATCATTTATCTGCGCCAAAGATATCAAGCCCCCTCAAGAGACAGCGCGGAAGGCCATCTTTGAGATACCACACGAAGATGACCATTGATAATTACAAGATGTTACCGGTACCGGAAAGATCCCAGGTGCCGGGGTATCAGAGTCTCAGGGATGGTTTTGACACAAGGGAAATCATCGGATCCAGCAAACTACGAAGTGCGAAGCGGCGAAAGAGATCTCCCGCCCTGCCTGGAATAAGCTCCCTTTCTGTATCTTGCGGCATTAAACCTGCATCATTTCGAAGCAATACGAAGAGTACCAGGATGCGCGAAAGATTTGTCATCGATCCTGATCTTCAAAGAAATACTAGAGTCAAGGCTTCATCTGAAGCCGTCGATCTGCTGGCGACGCCAGAGTCTCCAGGAGAGGCCACTTCGAATAAATTCCAGCACACCGAGAGGAGCAATGTCAACGAGAATTCGGGAAGTCCCGGAGTCTTACCATCCCTCCGCACCATCGAAGTATTGCCCATGTATAGAAGATCGAGACACCGTTCTGATAACTTGTTCATTTTATCTGATCATGCTGAAGAGACCGATTTCACAAGACACGCCGTTCTACAGTCGGACCGAGCGAACGCAGGCTCTCGTGACGCTTCTCACGTAGGCATATCAAGCACCTCGCGGGAGGCCTCAGCCACAGCGCTGGTTGGCGACGTTTTTGACGATCAGTTGGATTTGAATGAACTGGCGGCAACAGACAGTACAACACCGGCCGACACCATGACTAAGATGAAGCCAGATGCTGGACGCAAGACCTCCTTTGGTCTCATGAGCACTAGGGAAACAGATCTAAGCGGGGGAACCCAAAAGGCTTTGCCACTGGCTGGGTTGCAGGGAGGATCGGCCACTTGGGCTGGCGCGTTCGCAGACCTTAGACCACGTCCCTACGGAACCTTTTCCAGCGAGAGCAGAAATGTGGAAAGCAAGAACAAGGCGCAACTGGGTGCGAAATAGCAACACAATGGGGATATGGGTATGCAGGCGAATTTCAGGAGTGCGGAGGATATAGCAGCATGCTTGATATCGTAATTGTGTACAAGGCTTCCTTGCTGGGAGACTATTGGGAGAATCAGCTTGATGGAGACTACCAAGATTTATCAACAGCCACGCCTCTCACCCAATACAATGGGTGTCATCTGATATAATAGATATCAGGCTTTTCCGTAACCCTCCCAGTCCATTAAAATGAAATGCTTGCATATGTAAACCACCTCAAACGCCGTGCGCCCACAAGTCTTGTAAGATTCCATCACAGGTTCCTAAAGGCCGTAGTCGATCACTTCGCACCCTTGCCCTTGGCTTCCGTTTCGCCAAGCTCACGGATGAACACGCTTGCCTTGCCCTCAGCGCTATAGTCCTCCATGCCTGTTTCAAAACCCGGGCATACACCAACGGCAAGGTACTTGCCATCCTTGGAGAATGCCAGGGCCGCGACGCTATCGGGGAACTTCTGGTACTGCTTCATCCTGCGCTTGGCCTCGGCGTCCCACAAGGCGACCGTCCCATCACCACCACCCGAGGCAAAGGTGCCGTAGACGGGGTGGAACGTCATGGCGTTGACCGGGTACACGATATCGCCCTCACCGTCAGGCGCAGCCGCGCGATGGCACTTGAAGGCGTACTTGCGAGCCTGGGACTCGGCCGAGTCCTCGAACCACTCGACGGCGACGCGACCCTCGATACTGCTAGTGGCGTAGCCGGCGTCATTGGGCATGCAAGAGATGGCACGGGTGAGGAACTTGAGGGATGACTCGCGCTGTTGCCAGGGCTTGATGTCGTGGGGGCCGGGCTCGGCGAAGAGGGCGGGGATGTTGGTCAGGTCGTAGATGTTGACGAGGCGCGCGGTCATGGCGACGACGACCTTTGAGGGGCTGGCTGCCAGGGCATGTGGCTTTCCGGGCAGCTGTACGGTGATGTTCGTGTCAGAGGGCGACTTTGCGTTGTGGATCTGGAGGGTGAGGTCCCAAGAGGCGGAGATGAGGAGAGCTGTGAGGCTAATTAGACGGCGTGGCTAAGGAGTGGCATAGCTGTAACATCACTAACAGTGCTCCGGGCTGTAGACTACACATCGTGCAGGCGCGCCGTGTTGCGCAACGGCTTGCTTCTCTTCTGTCTCAAGGTCGATCCTAGATTCAAGGCATCAGCTTCGTCCAATGGCCAGTGGTGGCTTCATAGTTCGCCATACTTGTAGACGCAGTGGTCTAAACACGCCGCGTAGGCCTCGTTGTCTGTCGCGCCAAAAGTCACGTCTAGGACAGGCGCTCGGAACTCAATGGCTTTGATGAGAACGCCTGGCGAATCTTCACCTCCGCTGTGTGTGTCGTAGAGGTAGATCTTCTTGTCCCAGCAGGATACCAGGAGTCTAGTAGGCGATTCGGGCGCATACGAAAGCGAGGAGATGGCGTCGCTAGGCGGTTGCGCCAGCTCGAATTGGGAAGCTGTTGAGGTGTCAGTAGTTGGCCAAAGTTGTTCGAACGATATTGGAGGTCGAAGCCTTCCAAGAACTCACCAGGTGCCATTTTTGGGGTTATTGTTCTGATGTTGTCGAAGCTCTTACGGTGAAGTAGCTCTATGCGCCTCTAACAACAAGCAGCTCTGGGTGTACCTGGATGTTAGCTTCTGGGGTCTGTTTACCTGAACAATTTGGTTGGAGGGGCGCTCACGTGGCGATAAGCGAAGCAGAGCTTATCGGCCGAATCAGCACCGATTCTGCCATGGACTACCGCCCCAAAAGCAACCCCCACCACTGTTCGGATTTCTGCGATTTGTGAACCGCAGTAGCAAAATTGTGACTCGATCGCCCAATCACCAACGTAACGCCGCTCACACCCAAAAGGCTGCTTCTTTCGCTTTTCGACGTCGCCCCCGAGCAACCGATCCCTCCGCAAGCGATATCAGGACCGACGAGTAGGCCGATTCTCCACCGAGCACAGAGGAAACAAGCTATCCAAAGACCGGAAGGACGTGTAAAAAGCCCGCGCGCCTTCTTTCGCACCCCGCCCCTCCACACCTGTTGGCCGACCACCTTCAACAACACCACACAACCGCCACCACCACCCTTCGTACTCGACGACTTCGAGCACCAGTAGCCAAGATGGCGGAACCGAACTACAGTCACTTTCGATACTTCGAAAACAAGTACCCCGAGATCGATGAGTTCGTCATGGTCAACGTCAAGCAGGTTTGTGCCCCGCCGGCCCAACGCACACGGCGAGCCGAACCGCCCAAACCCACCCGGTCGCCGTGGATATGAAGGGTACAGAGGAGAGACAGAGGGAACATCCAGGTCTGACTGGTGATATAGATTGCCGAGATGGGTGCCTACGTCAAGCTTCTCGAGTACGACAACATTGACGGCATGATTCTGCTTTCCGAACTTTCGAGACGTCGTATCAGAAGTATCCAGAAGCTCATCCGTGTGGGCCGCAACGAGGTTGTCGTCGTCCTACGTGTCGACAAGGAGAAGGGTTATATCGATCTTTCCAAGCGTCGTGTGTCGCCAGAGGATATTATCAAGTGCGAGGAGCGGTACAACAAGGGCAAGATGGTCCACTCCATCATGCGCCACGTCGCCGAGAAGACCCTTACCCCGATCGAGCAGCTCTACGAGACCATCGCATGGCCCCTCAACAAGAAGTACGGTCACGCGATTGACGCCTTCAAGCTGTCTATCACGTGAGTTGAGGACTATATGCCGCTATAGCAAGAGAGATCGAGGATACTGATGCGTAAGGATAGGAACGCCGAGGTCTGGAACGACGCCACCTTCCCCAGCGAGGCCGTCTCCGAGGAGTTGAAGTCATATATCGCGAAGCGTCTCACCCCTCAACCCACAAAGGTCCGTGCCGACGTTGAGGTCACCTGCTTCGGATACGAGGGTATCGACGCCGTCAAGAACGCCCTGCGCACTGCCGAGGCGCGCAACGACGACCAGACCCAGGTCAAGGTCAGACTCGTGTCCCCCCCTCTGTACGTCCTGACCAGCACGTGCCTGGACAAGAACCTCGGTATTACTCGCCTCGAGGAGGCCATTGTCGAGATCCGCAACAGCATCGAGGCTGCCGGCGGTTCGTTGGTGGTGAAGATGGAGCCCAAGGCCGTTACGGAGAGCGATGACGCCGAGCTACAGGCTCTCATGGAGAAGAGGGAGCGCGAGAACGCCGAGGTCAGCGGTGACGAGAGTGTCTCTGAGAGCGACGACAACCCGGAGGTTTAGATTTTTCCTTTGGAGTCAACGTCATCACAACAAAAAAGGGGCGGCTGGTAGAATGAGCGTACTGGCAGGCTGGGAATCCAGAGTGATTCTAATGAGACGACCAAAAAAGAGTCTAAACATTTCAAAATTGTTCCCTGGCTGATTGTGAGTGAGCGACGGACTGATGATGCTATGAAAGGAATGACCCGTACCTATTAATACGATGTATGGCCGGTCTTACCACAAGCTGGGGCACTTAGCGAGAAGACGAATATGTCCACCATAATCAACCCAATTGACGACAACAGCTTTCCCCGCACGCAACATGACGGCTCATCAAAGCACAAATGTCAGTGATTTCCCCCTAAGTAAAGTCGTCCTCCGATGGCCACATTCGCATAGTCCACTTATAGGACGGACGATCGTGGGTTTGCCATCTCGTCGGCGCAGGCGTCAGTAATGTTGCGATGATGGAGCTGTCTAATCTCCCGCATGAAGAAGGATGCTCCCAACGGTATGACTGGAGGTTCCCAAGTGCGCAGTTCCCGAGACGAGATGCTGTAGGGCGAGAACGACTGGCAGCTAGTCCTACCTATCCTAGGTCCTGCCTCACCGAACCTTCATCCGATAAGTTTCCCATCACCTGACTACACCTGAATATGCACAGGAAGCCCATATAGGTCCCTCCAATTCCATTCCAGTCACCAGCCAGGAGGCGCCCGTCTAGGTCGACGGGTCAGGTCAAACTGGCTGGGTGGTGGAGTGGTTTAAGGTCAATAATCAAAAAATTCAATTACGCCCATAGCCTACTCGACGACAGGCTACGAGTTCGAGTTCGATTCCCAGCATGAGCACCAAGAGATGTAACCCCCAATTCAGCACCGAGGGGGTGAACTCTTTTTTGGTTTAGATTGTGTTGCTCTTCGTTCAAAGTACCTATGTATTATATGTACTAGAAATTTCACGATTTCGGTCTCACCCTCGAGGATTTAGAATAAGATAGATACAATGTTGATTAATTGAAGGCATCTACAACTCGAAGATTGGGCCCAAGTAGTGGAACCAAAGGAGACGAATCGAGCAGAGGCAATAGAGTGTTGTATGATCGGTACACTTCAACTCAATTTTGCGGTTCATTACTCATCTTTAAGTGTTCCCTTCTCACTAAGTGGAATACAGAAAAATGATGCTTTCTACACAATTGTGAAAGAAAGAGATGTCGGATTGTATGATGGAATCTCGAAAGTCCCGTAGTTAGTGTGAAGTTGTGAGGCGCGGTTGTTGTCCCCAAAGCTCCGTCAGGTACCTTAGGTTGCTTCCTGTGATAAAGTTGATAAGATAAGAGATAAGATAACAACATGAGATGATGGAGAGCTCGAAACCTTCCTCGCGACAATTCTACCGGCAACAGGAGAGAAGGCGCTGTTCCCAAGGCACAGCGCGGCAAATCTCCGCGACAACCTGACAATATCTTGCGCCCATGGCTTCCCGTTCGCTATGGGCGCGCGCACGAGGCAGTTTCCTCGGTGACACCACACTCCGTCTGCTTGGGCTTGCGACCTGGATTCCGGTCGTGATTACCTTCAACGACCATGTTGCAACCATCACGAGCATCAGCGGCGGCTCCATGTACCCCTACTACAACGAGGATCGCAATATGACGACTGCAAATGATATGGTGCTCAATTGGAGGTGGAAACCCTCCTACGGGCTCCAGAGAGGCATGATTGTCACATTTAGGTACGTTTTCACTGGCCCTCCGTACCCCCCACCTCTCATGAAGGTTGGAAAGCCGGGCGGCGAGCTAACCGTTGTGCTTGCTTTTCGCAGGAGCCCTTTTCATCCCGAGACCGTAGCGATCAAGAGAGTCGTCGCGCTGGAAGGCGAATATGTCACGACGAGAGCACCGTATCCGGAGAGAGTGGTCAGGGTGCCGCAGGGCCATATTTGGGTGGAGGGGGATGGGCCACAGGATCAGACGCTGGACAGTAATACGTACGGCCCGATATCCATGGCGCTGGTGACAGGGAAATGCATATGGAATATCTGGCCTTGGCGCAAGTTTGGGCGCGTGAAATGGGAAGAACACAAATTCAAGGATAGATACTGAAGCGCGAATGGCTTCGTGTATGAATAAGCATGTGGGCGGGATATGTAGAAAGTCCCGGATTCGGGATACAGGGTCTTTGAAAGTTTATGTATACCATGAGGTACTAGTCAATGACTGGGTACTTTCAACTTCAACTCCCATTTGAGTACTCCAGATTGTTTTCAATGACGATTGGAATATCTGGTTTCTTAGGTGCGGGCAATTCAAAATCCCGCCCATATTCGAAGCGGCGCGGGCTGTCCCGCGTTGCAGCTCGGAGCTCTCGGGACCGGGCTTTCAGCTCAGGGCCTTAGGTCCGGCTGATTTAGTCGACGCTGGCAGCTGATGAAAGAAAGAGACGGGAGCTCACCCGACGGTGACGCAGCGGGAGTGCAGTATTGAATGTGGTCTGTGCACCACCAACAAAAATTCCCAGAGTCGGGAACCCTGCATTGAAATTTCGATATCATTATCTGCAGCTGCTGCTCCTCCTCGCCGCCGCCAAGTTTTTGACTGCGCCAATTAACCCACGCAACAATCAACGACGAGGAGGCCTCTCCTTCAATTTCCCCTCGAAACCAATTTGCCGCGTTATTTCTTCTGTCGTCCCGCAGCGGGAACTCACCAGTGCCCAACCGCGAATCTCTTTCCCCCCTTCGACATCGAAAACCGACCGACGTCAGCATTTCAGGACCGAGAGGGACCGACCCTTGACGCAGACCGGAGAGTGCCTGGTCAATCAACGACAGGCACCACTCGCAAATGTCCGTCGCTGACCGCATCGTCAGCTCCCTAGCTCCTGCCGATAACCACGCGCAAACGATTCAGGGGGGCATCTCGGCTTCGACCCCGGCGGCGGCGGCCTCGTTCGAGGAGGATAGACATGCGGTACAGACGGGAGGACTATTGCCGGATATCAGAACAGTCGGACAATCTTTTAGACAGGAGGATATGAGTCTCCAAGATGACTCTTTCGAAGAGGAAGGCCGTCCGCCTTACCTCCACGCCATGATTGCTGGAGGTGTCGGAGGTTCGACGGGCGACATGCTCATGCACTCCCTGGACACGGTCAAGACGCGGCAACAGGGCGACCCGCATATACCGCCAAAATATACGTCCTTGGGCTCGTCATACTACAAAATATTGCGGCAAGAGGGCGTCCGGCGAGGTCTTTATGGCGGATGGATACCGGCTCTGGGTGGTTCCCTTCCAGGCACGATGCTGTTTTTTGGGACGTACGAATGGAGCAAACGGTTTCTCATTGACCATGGTGTGCAACAGCACCTGGCCTACCTCTCAGCTGGTTCGTCGATTCTTGCGCTTTGCTGTTGAGAGGCACTAATTGACTGACTATTGCCTAGGCTTTCTCGGAGACTTGGCCGGCTCCATCGTCTACGTTCCATCCGAGGTATTGAAGACCCGCTTGCAGTTGCAAGGACGGTATAACAATCCATATTTCAAATCGGGTTATAACTACAGAGGAACCGTTGATGCGGCGCGGACGATTGTCCGTCACGAAGGACCGGCTGCGCTCTTCCACGGTTACCAGGCAACACTGGCCCGTGATCTCCCATTTTCAGCACTTCAGTTCATGTTTTGGGAGCAATTCCACGCCTGGGCACGCACCTACAAGCAGAGCAGAGATGTTGGTGTGCCGCTGGAGCTCCTTACCGGCGGTCTCGCCGGCAGCTTGGCTGGCATTATGACATGTCCTCTGGATGTCGTCAAGACGCGCTTGCAGACGCAGGTACACCCTGATCTGTTGCCCAAAGAGATGAAGCCGGTGGCCAAGGGCGCTGCGCACGCTTCAACATCAAAGTCTCAGACGCGCAACATTTCAACGTCTTCGCCCTCGACGCATACCCCGCGACCAGGCGCGGTCAACTTGCAGACTTCGTCCGTCATTGAAGGTCTCAAGGTCATTTACCAGACGGAAGGGGTCAGTGGATGGTTCAGGGGCGTGGGTCCCCGTGGCGTATGGACTTTTATTCAGAGTGGCACCATGCTGTTCTTGTACCAACGCATTCTCAAGTCATTAGAGACTTGGGATCCACCAGTGGAAGAGCAGGAGCGCGCCATCTAAGGAGGTTTTGGAGGTTGGGCTGGAAATGGGTGATACCAGGGTTGGATGGAGAAAAAACAAAACATTGTACAAACAACCCCCTCTGTACACTTTGTAAGGATAAACATGGGACTGGCGTTTGACGGCATACCTTAGTAGAAGGGACATGGTGTCCGATAGAGAGCTGATAGAGCGAAAGACAAGTCTCACTTCAAGTGCTGGTCTGATTTACAAAGAGCCAAAGTCACTGTGTGCGATATGGTGGCCTAAAATAGTTGTTTTCAAAGAGAGTGAATCATCACAAGGCTCACTTGAGGCAAATGTCATAATAAGGTATAATAGCTATAGGATTATACCTCATAAAGCACCAAACAAATCTCGTGTGAAAGACATGTGAGAGATGCTGCAATAAGGTAAGCTTTCCAGGTTGACTCCCTGGGATGACCGTACTCCAGCTGTCAAATGCAGCAACCTGCAGTACCTGCCTGCCCCGCCAGGTTCTAGCCCGAGTTCCTAATCAATGGCCTGGGGAGGGACTAGACCCCTGGCTACCCGCTAAGACCCCCCTTGCGTGACGACAGACCGAGCTTCCATGGCTGACGCGGGGTGTGCTGAAGCTTCCCTGGTGCAGCTCCCAAAATTTCGACCTTTGAAACACGCGCCTCGCGACAGGACCCAAGACCTTGGAACGCTTCCATTGTTCACCACTCTTCCACCCACCACATCACCGATCCAACCACGCAACCGCTTTCACGGATTGAACATACAAGGAGCTTCACGTTCGAATTCAATAGACGTTCCAATGGCCTCTGACTCAGGCACACCCCCTCCTCCACGGGAGCCGACCCCGGGCGGCTCCCTTCCATCTTCGACTGCCATCCCCTTGAAGAGACCTGCTCTCGAAGAAGACTTTACTCCTTCTGTACCTTCGCCACTCAATCCCGACGTCAGGTCTACACCAAAACCTTCAGGTGCCGATGAAATGCCAGCAAAGCGCAATAAGAAGGAGTCGCTGAAGAAGCGCGAGTCCAAGGGCGCCTTTGGCGGCGACAGCAACCGTGGCACACCGGACCCCAAGCATCGCGAACCTAAGCAGTCCGACTACAGTCCGATGCGCTACAAGCTGGCGCCTCCCAAGCCTTCCGACTTTGAGCCCGCTCGCGGAGCCAGCTTCACTCATCACCACAACGTCCCTGCTTTGGATGGAAGCGAGATCCAGTTCTACGAGACGTCGGAGCAGTGAGTTTACCGATAGCTCTATGCGCCTGACTGAAGATGCTAACGAGACCAAAGTGTTCACAATAAGAAAAGCTACCACTACACTCACTGTATAGCGGACCCCGGATTTCCCTCAGCGCTATACTACCGCGGCACCGAAGCAGAGCCCACAGGGCCTCATCTCAGCTTCGAAGACAGCGCAACTCATCTGTTCTTTGACCAGACGGGCCTTCATATTACGACCAACAAGGGTTTCCGCATGACGCGCGCGAATGTCGCTATCCGGGAGGGACGGTTCTACTGGGAGACCAAGATTACAAGAGGAATTGTCGACAAGACAAGCGGAGACGAGAAGTCCGAGTCGCATGGCCACGTGCGCATGGGTTTCGCGAGAAGAGAGGCGACTTTGGATGCGCCGGTTGGCTTCGACGCATACAGTTACGGCTTGCGCGACGTTGGTGGTGAGAAGGTGTACATGTCACGACCCAAGTCCTTCTTCCCCGAAGGAGAGGGCATCCGAGAGGGCGATGTCATTGGCCTGGAGATCCAGTTGCCTTCGGAACGTCTACAGCGCAAGGTCCTGGCTGGCCAGTACAATCCAGCCGTTGATACCGGCTTGGACGATGACAGCACAAACTTTGATGCGCCTAACATTGTCCGCGACCGCATTCCCATCCGCTTCAAGTCGCACATCTACTTTGAGAAGATTGACTACCACACAACCAAGGAGCTCGAGGACCTCATGAACCCCTCACCCGTCTCGTCCGGCCCCGCCAACTCAGTTGAAGCGCCCAACCCTAACCACGTCGTCCCCGCCCTCCGCACGCTTCCCGGATCCTTCATCAAGGTGTACAAGAACGGCGTGCTCATGGGCACCCCGTTCACCGACCTCCTCGCCTTCCTGCCCCCGGCCTCCAAGCCGCAGGGACAAATCGGCGCTCGCGAGGGCCTCGACAACGGCATGCTCGGCTACTATCCCGCCGTGAGCGTCTTTAGAGGCGGTGCTGCCGAGGTCAACTTTGGCCCCGACTTTTGGTTCCCGCCTCCCGGGCTCGAAGAGGGCCCCGACGACAATGAGGTGTCCATGATCGACGCCGGACAGGAAGAATCCAAGAAGGCAGCGCCGCCGTCGTCGCTGCCCGCGTACCCTGGCCTGGATCAGGTGCGGCCCGTCTCGGAGCGGTACACGGAGCAGATTGTTGAAGATATCGTCTACGACATCATTGACGAGGTTGACTTTTGGGTCCAGGATGGCTGCAAAGTCATTGATCGTTTCGGTCAGGGGGGCGAGAAGGCCGGTCAGACGGGCAGTCTTGCGGCTGGTGGACGCGAGGAGATTAAGGAGCTGGTTCAGGACGACTAGAGGGGATGCCCCTCACGATGGAGGAGGCAATGTTGTGAGACATAGTGGCATTTCTTTTTTTTTGTTTCGCTGCCGGAAGATACCCAGACAGAACTTTGCGATTATGCAGGTCTTTTGCATTCCAATTCATAGCTGTTCATTAAAACTATCACTGGGTGAGGAACATGAGTGGGAAAATGCCCTCTCTACGTACAGAATTCTAATTTTCCAGAGGATAAAGGATCATCGAAGTACGAGAATGAATGTATTTCACCCCTCTCATCATGTAATTCTCATCCTTGCCTGTCCATTTCTTTCATATGTCGTTCCAATCATTCGTCGCATACCTAGTAAAGGAGACGCAAGCCGTAAGGGTCATTAAAAAGAGGAATCGTAAAGAAACAGAGGTCGGTCAACTTTCCAGAGCACGCCACAACCACCTGTTTACTTCCTTGTCGACCTCCGTCTCGGGGAATCGGGGCCCGGCGACGCTCGTCGCTGAGGGGTCGTCCGTCCGGAGCTGTGTCGCCCGCTCCGCCGGCTCCGTTCGCTGCGCTGGCTGCGCGGGCGATCTGATGACCGCACCACTGGCTCGGTGCGGGAGCGCGAGGGCCCCGCCATGAGGGCCGGGTCATCGGGGAGTTCCTCGATGCGGCCGGAGCCGTCAATGATTTCGGGCGCGTTTTCGCGCTTGATGCGTTCTTCGCGGCCGCGCTTGTGGCAGTACCACAGGACAAAGAGGAGGACTTTTTGTCATGTCAGCATACTACTCCCGGTACTGAAAGATCAAAGCTTAAGAAAAAAGACTTACGGAATATGGAAACGCTCCAGATGACATTGGCGCCAATAAAGGCTGGCCAGCGCAGCTTGAGAGCATTGACGATGGCCTTGAGCATGCCCACGACGGCGCCCGGTTTGGTAACGAGGTCCGCGAGGCTCGTGGGCGTGAACATCTTCTTCGCGGCGCCCTTGATCCCTTCCTCGGCGGTGAACTCCGCGTGGTTGACGCCCTGCGCCTTCGCCGCGGCCGCAAGGACCTCCGGGCCCAGGCTGGCGGTGAACTTGTCCGGGAGCTGGGTGACGAGCTTCTTCATGCTATTGGGAAGCTTGTCAAACGTCTTTGCGAGGGTGCCGTCGCGGTCCTCGACGAGAGCTTTAAGGTCATCTGCGGCGGTGGGCACGCCGTTGACGAGGTCCTTTAGGACGAGGGTGAATTTGGAGACGAGCTCGGAGGATTCGGCGGATAAGGGCACGGCCTTGTTGTTGCGCGCCGAGAGGTTGAGGTCGTCGAGGACGCGGGAGAGGTCGTCTTCTTCGCGGGCGGCTTCTTTGGGTGGGACGTTTGACTTTGTCGGGGCAAGCTGCTTGTCCTTGTCGTTGAGGGTTCCTTTGGCCTTGTTGAAGAGGAAGGCGATCTTGCTAGGGATTTTGGAACTGCTGCCCGAGGCATTTGCGTCTTTGGGGTCTACCGCTACCGTCGCGGCCTTCTTGGGCGTCTGCTTTTCGGCGGCGGCGGCGGTGCGCCGGGAACCGTCAGAGTCCTCCCAGATGTACTCTGGCGTCTTGCTGCGCGGGGGCAGGGCGGGCCGGACGCTCTCGTCGTCCGAGTCGACGTCGTTGGCGTCGGCGAGGATGCGTCTGAAGAAGGCCTCATCTTTGCGGTTGAGGAGGGGCGCGGGGCCTCCGCCTCCTGTTGCTGCGCTTGCTGTTGTCGAGACGGACTGCGAGCTCGTTTGGCGTCTTGTGGCTGATGGTCGCGAGTCTGGGTGAAGCTTGCCTGTTGATGGTGCTGGCGATACGCTGTTGTGTTCCACCTCGCCTTCTGCCGCTGCCGCCTCCTTTGCCTCCTTCTCCGTCTTGTACTTTTTGAACTTCTTGTAGCTCAGGTATTCCAACATCTTGGGCGACGAAGTTTAGGTTTCTCTGGGAAGAAACCAGGAGAGTCGAAGGTTGGCGTACTGGTTGATGAGCGTTGTGATCCGATGTGTTTTCAATAAAGATTCACGACGAAGAAGTTGTAGTTTCCTAGAAGAAGATGCAAGAGCGCCGTAATAAGGCGGTCGGAACAGGCTTATTTTATTGCAACGGCCAAGCGCTTGTTCTGAATCACATGTGGTCTGGGTCTGGGCCAGGGCCCTGCACTCTATCATGCGGCGTCACGTCGTCCAAGTTCATGTGTTAGATTGGTTGAGCAGGCAAGCTGGGGTAGCTTACACATCCACATGTGATGTCACCCTTGGAGCGGCCTCCTGTGTGGCGGTGCGGAAAATGTGGGGACCCGGATCTAGCTGCCGGTTCGCTTAGGAGCGGTCCATTTGTTTGAGGTTGCGCCGGAGGCATCCAATGGAACAGCATGAATGATCACCCGTTCAAAATTCGCCTCTTTTGTTGGGGCTGGTATGGAGAAATGAAGAACCTTTGAGAACATTGCGGCTCATCCAGTCTCCTTTGACAGCTGTCTGGGCGTTATGTAAGGTATGCATGTCATTGGCAAATATTGAGTGATACGGCTGAGTTAGCCACCATCGTGGGGTATCTTTCGTGGAAACTGCCCATCGCATCCCGCGGGCAGAGCTTCCACATCTTTCTATGCTTCATCATGTCTCATCCTCGTCTTCTTCTTCCTCATGCTCCCCATTCTCGTGCATGGCCTCGTCTGCCGCATTACTCTTCCTGCCACCTCCACTCCTCCGACGGCCCCTTTGATATGCCTCTGTGCTAGTCATGGCCTGCTCTCCCACATAATGTTCCCCATCCCAGTCCTTTGAGCACTTGGGGCACTTGTGGCTCCGCTGAGTGCGCCAATACCCTTCTTGACATGTATTGTGCAGGCGCGCGTTGCAGTCTCGTTCCGCACACCGTTGTCCGACTGTGACGATTTCCCTACACGCCTCGCAGAACTTGATGCGCTGCCAATCCTGCGCGGCCGCGTCGGGGTCGTTGAATGAGTCGATCAGCCATGCTCTGAGCTCAAGCAGTGCTCGCGGGCTGAGGCTGTAGAACCCATCCTTGGACTTCTCTAACCAGCCCTGGTTCACTAGATTCGCCAGCATGTCTTCCACTTCGCTGTGCTTAAGTCCCTTGTCTGAGGACGACTGCGTCTGTGTGGGTTCTCCGTTCTCGTCGTTATTATTGTTATTCTGTCGAGGAGGGCGGGCCAGCTTAATAGCCTGCATCTCCGTGATGCACATGAGCTCCATGCGCGGGGAGTTGTACGTCTCGAACATGGCGTCTAGTAACCTCTTTGTAAACGAAATCTGCTCTGCGTTGAACGTGGTCGCCAGTTGTGTCATAGGGTCAGAGGCGGTATTCACGAGAGCGTAGATGCGCTTTTTGGTAACTTGATGGATCGTGCTTCGTATTTCGTAGTCGAAGAAAGAGACGCCTTCGGCTGCGGCTCGCAGGTAAGAGTCGAAGTCCTCCATCGTGACCTGTTCGGGGGCGACTGGCTCGCCATCTTGGGCTTCGATGGTGAAGATTCCTGCTAGGATAGGCTGTGCGTCTTCGTATGTGAGTGTGCCCCGAGCCAGGAAGGCTTGGAGAAAGGCACGATTGCCATCATTGTAGTGTTCTCGGACGATGTTCATTTCGGCGAGGTAAGGCTTAAGACTGAATCGTGTATCTGGGGGGTTGACACAGTAGCATAACGGCCGTAGTTGGGTTGTCCTAGAGGCTTTTGCGAGTCGCTAAGGTTTTCGCGGGGGATGCCTCTAGACGCGATTTGGACGCGCTTCGCTGGCGAAGAATTAATTGAAAGCCAGAGCTTCTGGGATCCCCACCATGCCTTCCACCACGGATGGAAGTGGAGACAGTGCTTGGGTGAAAGAAAGTGGAGACTGTTGGTGAGCCACAAAGTGGCTGGGAAAAGGCAGCGGTACCTACTTCGCCGGAGAATTTCCATCTTCTTGGAATGAGATCTTCCTTTCCCAAACTGCACTGCGCATCGGCCAGCGGGCAGGGCCTCTCCGTGGCTCTGGATCCATTCTGAACGGGATCCTCGCTCCGAGTGGAGTTCCAGATCCTTCAACCCCTGAACACCAACCTTCTTGCTGGGCAGCAGGCAGGAGAGTGCATGGTGTGCATGGCTCACTTGGGCAGCAGCTGAAGTTCATTCCAGCGAACGAACCTTGTTCTCTCTCACAAGCTTACAAGACGAAGACGCCACATGCCGACGACACGGCACTTTGCTGTGACTGCCGATCATACTCACACCCGCCGGGCTCCCTCCAAGGTTCAGCTTTAATACAATCTCGACGACCTCGTACTCGCTCTTTATTGGAGCCGGCTCACTCATCAGCACGTGGGAGTGGTCCGACCGTTACGCAGACTCGATATGCCTTAGATCCAAGATTGCATCGCGCGGCAGACGTTCAGCAACCTTCCATCTAGCAGGAATGGCAGGATTGACACCACACGCCGTCGGCCTTTCATCTCAACAATCTGCGCCTCCGCGACTAAACCTGCTTTTTGGTCTAGCACTAGGATTTCGCTGCTTGCCTTCTTGGGTCCAACACCCGAAGCCACGTCCGTCGCTCGGGCTAGATTGGGCAGTGGTGTAAGGCCTATTTCGTGTCCATTTCTGACTCAGGAGGACCAAGGTTAATACAAAACCACTAGCCCCAATCAACTTCATGGATTCACCCTGTCCCTTTTTGAGCCCAAGCACCGAGCACTCGGTAGGCGGCATGCTCCCCTGCCATCGAACTCAGCTCAACAATGAGATGATATGATGAGCATCGTATCGAACTGGTCGAAACTCTGACATGTTCGGACCTTTCGTTAAGGGGGAATCGTCTTCCAGAAGATGGAAAATGTATTCTCAGCCACCGACTGACTCGAATGTGTTGTCGCCAACAGCGCAGCCTTCAATCAATCCCAATGACATCGCATTATTCGAGGTTGCCATATGCAGTGTGTTGCCTCCCATCGGCCCGGTCGCCTCTGCCGGGTTGAGGCTGGTCCGGGAGACCCCTCCGCAACGTCCGTCCGTCCACACACCCTCAGTTGGCAACGAATCTTGCCTCGAGGACGCGCCTCCACTTACCAGACATGTTTCGAGCCATCGTTGCCTCAAACCCCAGCGACAATCGTGGTTGGTCTCAACGTGGGAGGCGGAGAGTTCGGTCGAACTCGTACGTTGCCATGCCACTTACCCTCTAGCAGCCTTTAGTTTGACACTTGGTCGGCCTATGGACTTGTATTCCGCAGCAGTTGCGACGACGCTTGCGCACTGCTGCTTCGGCCTAACCCACGCAAACTAGTGATGTCTTCTATTAGACGGAGCGTGGCGTCCAACGTTTTCATCTCGGGTCAAGCAGCCACCGAGTCTGTGGTCGGCAGATGCCGCCAGAATCGCACCCAGAAGCCAGCTAGAATGCCGTCACAATGTCAATCTGTCTCGCCATGACATATCCAGATGGACAGCCTCCGAAGCCATTTCGACCTGGCAATGCCTGGGTGTAATATTGTTCTGGAGATCGTCTTCGTACACTATCGTGTTTCAACCTTTATTATCCACCCTACAACAAGGTAAAACTCTTCATTGCCATCCCGAGCGGCCCCGCCACCACCCCCTCGTAGGATCCCCAGCCAAGACATCTCTAGTCTGCCGGCTATACGCTGTAGGGGGGGGCTTGCGGTTCTCAAGTCGGCCCAAACTCCCTTGCCCTGTCTCTGGAATGCTGGGAAGTCCCATCTCGTCATTTTACCGCCTGCGCCTGCGTAGCACACCTCATATTGTTGCGAGCACCGAACAAGGTTCGTCGGCGCCTCTGTCCAAACCGACCGATCTTGGGTTCCCTTTCCATTACTCTTCAGTCGGGTCCGGGGAGACAACCTTGCGTCGATCGCAGGGGGCGGATCGATCTCAGGGCCGCATGATAAACATGGCCATGCCGTTGCTTGCTCCCCAGTTCTTAATTTCTTCTTTCTCCTCGTCCCCCGTCACCTTGTTCCCTGCCTGCGGTCAACAGCTCCGTATTCATGTCTGGCCTGCTGGGTCAACATCCAAAGGGGTGATATGGCCATTCAGCTGCCTCAAGAAGAGCTGGGCACAGCTATAGGAGTACTCTCTTACTCCTTGTTCTGCCTAGCATGCAGTGTTCTCATGGCATGGCTGGTGTATGCCCATCGTGAAGGTCTTAGCTGTGAGTAGCTATGGTTTTTGGATTCAGGAGGTGATTCAGAATACTTACGTGCGTTCTTGTGAACAGATGTCGCCCTAGTATCATACTTCACTGGTTTGTCGACGGCTGCTTCTGTAGCCCAGCAGATTCACACAATTGTACGATGGAGAGACATCAAGCTTGCACAATTCAAGCATTCAAACGCCAACGTCGGCAATCCTGAGCTTGCCATCGCCGGCCAGTCAACTGGCTTGGACCTAGTGCTTTTCTATATCCGTAAGACCCAACCCGTCAACGCATTCCAAGTCTTTCTCTGACAATCTCGCGCAGAATTTTACAGCTACAATGTTGAGGCAGCCCTGACTTTCTTTTGGGCTGTCGCTCTCACGCAATCGATCTTCCAATTGGAACCTGTAAGATCCACACGCAAACGAGTCAATTACGTCGCAAAAGCTATTGCTATCTTGCTACCCGCAATTTTGATGGGGATCCTACGACTCGAGGCTGTTCAGAAGCAGACAGTGCCCTTTCTAGTGTTGGCTGATGGTATCAGTAAGTTCCCATGCCCCGTTGTACATTCACTTCATCTAACCCCTTTCCTAGTGGGTTTCTGTCTGAGTGGCAGCGGAGTTCTCCTCATTGTCATATTGGTCAAATACATCCACACCCGCCGAAACCTTCTTTCTTGGAACGTTCGATATGGTCAACGCTCCAACAGCACGAAAAGCAGCGACACGCTCGTCTTCGACAGCGGAAGCGAAACACGCCGCCGAAGTATCTATGATCGATGGCTTGTTGTGCGATTCAGCATAGCCTTCGTTGCGTTAGCGTGAGTACAGCCTCAAATGGGGACTTTCCCCCAAGCCTCAAAGTCTGTAGTATGGGCCAACGAAGCTAACCGGGTGGTTTTTCGTTCTTCTTCGAAAAGCATCTTTCAGGTGGTGACCATTATGTTTCAAGTTTCATCCGCGAAACAAAATTCTCGCGACTCGTTGAGCGAGAGCCCGGACCTCAGCACGGAACGACTGCATCTGGACCTCATACTTTTTCTGCCCGGCGTGTCCGCTAGCCTGCTGACGTTTGTCGTTTTTGGCACGACCAAGACGTTTCGAGATTACCTGGTGGCACGGCTCGTTCCGAGGCGGCTCCGCGAGAGGAATAGCAGGAGGATGAGCAGCAATCAACAGCGACGCAACACCCGCACCCGAATGTCGCAAGCGTTTTCTTCTTCGAGGATGGGGGGAAGGGGCAGGAGCCTGACGTATCCGCCGCGGATCTCCTTGACGCCGTACGTCGCGGACGACGCCGGCTTGTACACGCCCACGGCCGACGGGAACGGCATTCAGCTGAGAGAGTTGAATATGGACGGGTCGAGAAAGGTCGCCGAGGACGACGAGTGGCCGCTCGTTGGTTCTGATGCGTCGGATACGTCCGAGGGGCCTGCGAAACCTGTAAATGTGTATTTGTACCCGAAGCAATAGTTTTACGAGTTATGATCGAAATGATACCACTTAGGGTCGAAGGCCCGTAATGATTCGACTTACTGCGAAAGATCTGCCTGTAGACCATGCGTGCTGATGACTGGGTCAAGTTGGGAGGAGGGGTGTCCTCCACGCCAACCCCTCCTCACGAGCCGACATAGTAACCCGGATGACTGACCAGTGGTGCGGGGCTTGAACCTCCGCGTTCTGAATCATCAAGATCTGGGGGTGTCTATCTAGATCTGGGGTGAGAGAGCGCCAGAGACATCATTGACGATCAGGGTCACATCTTCAGCTGTTCTTGCTCAAGCAAGACGCCGGATTCGATACAGCCCCCCTTGCCACGGTTACACAGGGATATGACGAATTTCCCAGTGTCTTACATGACACGGAGATTCAAAGGGCCATCACGACACGTACTTTTTAGGGGATTCATTCACTACAATCTAGCAGCCAAGCCGTGCCATAGGAAACAAATCAGTCAATAGAACCCCCTTCCGTACCGTGTATGTTGAGGCGACTTTGGTGATATTGTTCAGAGCCAGCCAGCTCATGGGCCAGAACAGTCGATTTACTCACGAGTCAAGAGTCTCATCATTTCATCCTCCCGCCGCCGCCTTCCACATTCTGTCAATATAGGCATGTGTGTGTGTGTGTGTGTGTGTGTGTGTGTGTGTGTGTGTGTGCACGCGTGTTGGTTACATACGTAGCTTTCAGAAATTGCCCGCAAATCTTGTAGGAATAAACGTGGTGGTGGGCGTCACGGTCCTTGACCCAGATCTCTGGGTGCTGTACCCAAGTGGCTGTTAGGCAAAGGGGGTGGCCAGCGCGAGTCAGAATAAGCTTCATTAGACTCCCTTGAGTCGGCAGTGCCTACCTACTACGAGAGACATTCACATTATCGCGGTGGTTTGAAGTCTGAGAAGTGCCGAGGAATGGAGGGATGTCTGACTCCAATTCTGATTTTGATGGTCCGAGTTTCGAAGTCATCTGACCAGTGAACACCCAATGGTCGATAAAGCCACACGAGGCTTTTCAAAACTTTGCCCATAAGTCATCCTGATTTCCAAGCTCCTTGCGAAGATTTGTTTCCCAGGCTGAGCAACATAGTCCAGATCAGGAAATTCTTCTCGTTTAATTCATCCTCCCCATCGTTGCCTGAAAAACTTCCATCGAGTAATATCAAGGGCGCAATCACTTTCCTAGCCCAAGGATCGTGACATGCAGCCCTTCATGACCTGGCAACTTGAACCCCCGCAAGGACCGTTTGTATGATGGCCAATATAATCCCAGCTCCCCCAACCCACAGGACCGCCCAAAACGTATACCACTGCAGCGGATTCCTGCGGTCCCTCCACAGGTCCGTCAACCGGCGAGGCTTTTGGCGCAAGCTGAATCTCTGGAGGTTGATCAGGCGATAGCCCAGCCGCGGGAAGTCGCTCTGGGCGCTGTAGACGTCGCTCTCCAGGAGCTTCTCCTGCTCAAAGTCCCTACATCCCACCGGCCAGATCCTGCGCGGCAGTTTGTCGACCTCCTTCTTGGGACCGCAGAGGGTATAGAGCAGGTTGTCGAACGGTTGGCCGCTCTTCTCGAGCTTTTGGAGATCCGACCTGATGAGCTTCCTCGAGCGAGCGCTCTGTCCGAAGAGGATGCGGTAGGAGACCAGGATTTCTTGTTCCAAGGTGACGTAGTTTTGGTATCGATTTTCTGGAGCAGTCGGCATGAAGCCTTCATTGATGCTGTACATCACCTTATCAGAAAGGCAATTAGATACTTGAATCCATCAAGGATTACTTACCTGTCGAGTAGGGGAGTTGTCTCTTTCCCCTCCTTTCGCAGTGCAGACAAGACGCAGAATGTCGGGAGGCGGAAAATTGAAAGACGCCGGCTGACCAGGTCGAACTTGAGATGTTCACTCAGCGTGTCCACCCACTGGATTCTAATACGTCCGAATAACAGAACCTCAAGATTCAGACTCCCTTCGTATAGACTATCATGTTCCCCTGTCGAATGATCTATGTTTGTCGGTTGATCATCCCACGCGCTGTGTTCGAATAACTCAAAAACTCGTTTGATCGGCCGCTTTGCCTCCCTCAAGTTCTGCCTGGCGATTTGACCATGCGGACTCGACTCGTCAGTAAGGCTTGGAAATCTACAAGCGAGGCAGATCTGGCCCCCAAAAAGTTCGAAATCCAACGACGGCTGAAGAGTCATGGTCAACAAGCATACGGCAGCGAAGACGGCCGCCAGAAGGAGAGGGTCCGAAGACTCTCTCACATTCTCTCCTGAAGATAACACATGGTTTTTTAGATCCTCAATGCTGGCGTCCTTCTCTGCTGACTTGAAGTTATAAGCTACTGCATGCAGAAACTTCCAACAGTCTGTTATTGTGCCTGCAGTTGAATTGGATAAAGACGGCCATATGGGCGAGAATCCGGAGTTCGTAAGGGGTATGACTTGGGACTCGATGTGATCGCAGTAAGCCTGAATACTGGGAAACCTCTTAATTTCTTCCCCTGAAAGGCCAAAGATGGCCTGTAAGGTTTGGGAACGAAATGTTGACGAGGGCGATGCTTCCGGTCCGTTGGGATCTTGGACCTGTGTCTCCAAGTCGACTTCTGTTTTCGGTCCAGTGTTTGGTAGTATCCTCCGGAGAAAAGATTTCTTCCCCAGCTTCTTCCTATTTGTTATCAGTTACTCGCGCACCAAACAAAGTCCAAGGCTAATGCATACATCTTGTTCCTTGCCGCGGTGTCCACCTGTGATACAACTGGAAAATTGCGTCACGCGCTGCAGAGGACTTCTAGCCTTGTCGATTATTGCATCTTTGGTTTAAAGTGATGTATAATTCAGGTACCATGGCCCGAAGACGTGATTTAAGACGTCACTCCATACCTATGATTATATACCACTTCCTTCTGACCGGCTAAGACCGAGAAGTCTGGAGACGAGGGAAACAAGCCAGTTATTCGACCAATTCCAACATAATCTAAGCGTTGATTCTGCCCCGAGAACTGGATTACATGTGCCAAGAAGTGGGCGCTTACTTTACTCGGGTAGCCGGGCGATCTCAGCCGTCCACGCGACACAGGCAGCCGCAGCTGGATAGAGAGCAGCAGACAGCAACGAGCATATGAAACTTCCTTGCCTCTGAGGCTTATGAAGTATGAACTCAGGGTGTCACAGAATCTTAAGTATTCCAATCAATTTTCATCGACCTCAGTGCCAAGAATTCCCAAGGCATCTTGGGCACTCGCTCATCATTCAGTCATCGAGGCAACAACTGTGGCGCTCAATCCTACAAATGAGCGTACATAATGTGGTCATGAGACAATGAAAACTATGATATGTTTGATCGACTGTATACCAATGCTCAATATGCGTCAGACTTTATCCTCGCAAGGTTGCTCCGATACAGCACATCAGAAGCAGGCTGTGCGAGAGCGCTCACACCGGGCAACGAGCTCTACACCACCCTACAACTGAAGTAGCATGAGCTGTTGTAGACGAGATCAAGCTATCCTATCAAAATCTCCCTTGGCTGAAAGAGGAATGTCATTTGGCGCCAACCTTGGCAATGCACGACAGCCTGCATCCGCAGGACGTAAGCCCCGCACTCTTTCTTCGGCAGCGACCAAAGTCGCACCTGTCCGTTCGTACCTACAACATCAAGGCTTCATCTCAGGCGTATTGACAATAGAATTCTGGGCTCAGAGGCTTTTTCGTTTTTTTCTTGGTTATATGGAGAACACACTGACGCACCGAGAGCATTTGGAGACTCGTTGGGCACAGAGCTGTAGGGTGTAAGGAGCTTGACTATGGGTTCCAACATACTGGTGCAAGTGGCTAGCTAGGTTTTGCAGCCGTTGACTGAGGATACATGGTTACATGAGATAAATAGAGGTCTGTAGTGTATCACAAATCAAATTCTTGCCGGGCCTTTGCATGTCGACGTGGATGCGCCGCATTCGAGAAATTGTAAAGGAGCATATGTAGAACTGTAACCCACACATGAGCGAGAGCTTTTTGTCCCTTGTTTCCATTTGTTAGCCCCATTCCTGGGGAAGTAACCTAAAACTCATTGAGAAGCTACGGAGCCATCATTCAACATGGAGCAATCAGAGATGTATGTTAGTTTCTATACGGTATCTGTCGATGTTTTAGACTCTGACTACATTCTAGGGAAGCACACTTTGCCCGGCAATGGTCATCTACCTCGAAATCAGGAACCGAGCGCATGGAACCAAACGATCGTCGGACAATCAAGATTTTCAGGAATTATGACGATATCAAAGAGGACTTTCTTGAGGGGCTGGATGACACTCATCCAGATCTTGGCATGCTCGAGCCACGACTTGTATACCTGAGAAGCTTCAGTGATTACTTTTCCACCAAAATCGGTCCTGAGCTTGACCCAAAGATTTTCTGGGGCCTAGTTGGGCTAATCCTGACGGCAAGCCAACATATCCTCAGGCCGTCGAAGCCACTAGCGGACTAATGACAACGTAGATTGCTCTACCCGACGAAGAAGCCATGCGGCGCATCACTCAGATGCTCAAGAAGCTGAGTCGAGCCTGTCAGACCTTCCAATTCCATGCGGATCAGAGTTCTACTCCATCGAAGGTTGAGAAGGAGGCGTGCTTCGAGATATTCGTTTCGATGACAAGGTTTCTATCAGATGCCATCAGGTTTCTGCGGGATTCTGGAGACATTGCCAGCCTCTCATCTCCACACGGTAGGATCTAAGAGTACGCACATCTGAGTGTTCCGCTGAATAATACCTTCCAGGTCACGCGCATGCATCGTGGACTAAGTTGACGATCATGTACGACAGTGTCCAGGCCGATATCGATGAGTGGTTGAAAGAGATTGAAAAGATGGCAGAAATTGCCCAGAGGCAGGCCACGATGTTGTCGTTTCTAGCTCTTTCCCCTCGCTCCTTCACTGATAAGGCCAAATTGCCTTGCTATGTCCTACCCACTGCCAGTACGAATCGGTTCTTCAACCGTGACGAAGTCATTGAGGAGATGGACCGCCAACTCGGGGGGCAGAGAATCGATGGCCTGCGATCAATTGCGCTCTATGGCATGGGCGGCGTCGGCAAGAGTCATGTCGCTTTGAAGTACATCGAAAAAAAGAAGGCAGAGAAAGGGCTCACTGCGATATTCTGGGTCCACGCTGAGAACATAATCTCGTTTCAGCAGAGCTTTACCGATATTGCCCTGAAACTAGATCTCCCTGGAGCCCAACGAACGTTGCATGATGAAAATCGACTAATTGTGAGGGACTGGCTTTCGCAGACGGGTCGGTCATCAAAGCAACTTAAGGTCATGGGGGTTGACTGACGTGAATAGAATGCAAATGGCTCATAGTGTACGACAACGTGGAGAGTTTTGATCTTCTGCGGGCCAACTGGCCCTTGCCAGGTAGCCACGGCTTAGCTTTGATCACAACACGAAATCACTCGCTAGCTTTCGACCCAGCCAGTGGAGGCCTCGAAGTCCCCTCATGGAATACAGAGAATGGCACCAAGTTTCTCTTGCACCTCCTATCCGGGCATATTAGTGCAGATCTTCTAGCGAACGAAGCGAAGTCTGCATATAGTCTGTCCGAAAGACTCAGTGGTCATGCGCTGGCAATCTCAAACATGAGCGGACTCATTCAACGTCGGTCATGGTCCATTTCACAACTCCTCGACAATTACGGAAGCAATTTAAACTTCAAGGACGGCTTAGAGGCGGTGTGGAAGGTTTCATTCGAGAATCTGAAGCCTGACAGCGCTGCTTTGCTAGCTGCATTCAGCTACTGCGCCCCTGACAGCATTCCTCATTCACTCTTTGAGTTGAAGGAAGCCGAGGACCTTCCTGATAGCTTACTCTGGTTCCTTGATGTGGACAGGTGACAACGCCCTTATGGAATGCAAGCATTGTGGTCGCTAATCAGGTGCCTGGCAGATTTGAGGAGGCAATGGAAGAGCTATTGACTCTAGCACTCGTAAAAAGAGATAGGCAGACCCGAACTTACTCCATCCATCGGCTCATCCAGACTCATTTCCTACGTTATATGACGTCAAAAGACCGGCAAAGGTCGTTCATAGAGGCATCGCATCTGATGGAAAACGTGTTCCCCAAGAGGCCCGACGGCAAAACGGCAACGATGTACAATATGTGGGAGCAATGCCAGCTGTGGGTTCAGCACGTATTGCAACTCAAGAATTGTTTCAGGTTGGAAAGGAGACGTGATCCCGGTTTCTACGCTTGCACGAAGACCTGCGCGATGTGGGCTCAATGCGGACGGTCGGCATACATTTATCCAAGATACCGTTCATGCTAGCTAACTTCTCCTCTAGGTTTCTACTAGAGCAGCAAACCTGGCCTGAGCTCGAAGACCTTGTCGAAGTAGGCAAACTGGCCTTGGCAACTCTTCCTGAACAGGACCCTGAGCTGTACAACCTAACCTCGCCGGACACGTATATTGCACAGATGTGGGCGCGCCGAGGTCACTACCGTCTGGCCATAGAAGTGATGGTGAGCGCACGCAACATGAAGCTGAAGGCTCCTCAAGAAGATCACCAAAACTTGAGCTGGATGGCGAACAACATATCTGCATTTTACTCCTGCCTAGGCGAGTATAAGACCGCTCTGGAATGGCAGGAAACCAGCAGGGTTTCTTGGGAGCGATGGGCCAAGTCTGAGAATGTTGACTTCCATTGGCACCCGAACCAAAGATACGGTCAGGGAAGAACTTTGGCTTACATGAAGAGGTACGACGAAGCTAGAACCGACATCGACGAATCCCTAGAGGACATGATGACAACCAAGCCGGTCATTTGGGGGACGGCGGGACCGTAAGTTCTGAACCCCCGAAATGAACTCTATCTCAAGTATTTTGGACAGCTCCGGCTAATGTCTCGTTGTTTTGCCCAGGTGTCAGTTCGCTCGTGCTAGACTAGCCATGTTTGAAGGAGACTTCAAGCTTGCTGAGCTCTTGTTCCAAAGGGCGCAAAGCATATGGCTCACGGGCAACAGTTCCAGAACGTCGGACTTCTACGCGGCTACAATTTACCGGATGGGATGTTGCGCGCTACTCGAAGGAGAAGTGGAACGAGCTATGTAAGTCTAGATCTGGAAACATACAGTTGCCTTTGTTAATACGACCCAGGAAATATCTCCAAGACGCGATGGCAATTACATCATTGCGAAAGGATATCCAGGTAGGGGAGCATGCTCGCTGTCTGTACAAGCTTTCGGAGGCTCTCTATCAGATATCTGGTCGTGAACTGGAAGCGGACAGACTGCTCAAAGAAGCCGAGGAGCTCTACTGGAAGCGTGTCGAAAAGCCCAAAGGTGTTTCGGAGGAAGACCACGCAGAGTACGAAGTACCACAGATTCATCCCCAAGAGGAAGACTATGACTCTCTGGTCTATATGCTATGGCGCTGAACATCAGAGGGAACTTTCATAGCTGTAATTTGATATTGGATCCAATCCTGGTGCCGAGAGCCGAAGAGCCGATCCGGAATGTTTCCCTTTCTAAGAAACACCTATTGATGGTCCAATTGTAGTTATTTTGATTCCGTGCTGCCTTAAGGTAAGGCAGTGACTTGATGGCACACATGGCTTCAGTGGCTAGCCTGTGACGCGCAGTTCGCCGTATAGGCGTCAGGGGGAAGACGGCAAACGGTGTAAACCAAAGTATCGTCGAGCTACGTGAAGATAACAACCTTGCTTCAAAAAGATGAAGGCCCTCAAAACGTGCTTCCATGAGTGGAGTACGGATACATGCTCAATAGGAGTTGAGCGGTCTATGGTGAATGGAGTCCCCCATGACCGTGTCCTTTTCCGAAGAAGGGAGGTTAGATTAGGCGAGGGACCCGTCGCGGTACCTTCTGCATGGTGAGGGTCTGCTGACTAAGATAATTAGCGTGCACGTCCACATCTGAGCTCCCTGAACATTCAACCTCTTTCAACTTCGAAGAGCTCAACTTCACGACAAACAAATACTTGCGACAGACAGCGGATAATTGCACTTTGCTTGTACTTTGCTATCTCCGAATATTTCCTGTTACCATACAGGATTCGAATTGGATCGACAGGCTAATTCGGGCAGGTGCCTACTGTCCTCAGCAATATCGAACGAAGTGAACCTACCACGAGACCAGATCCACTTCATAGCTTGCGACGGACTTCATCAACGAAAGCGCAGTATGTGCTAGCACATCCAGCTTATCCCGCGGTCATCTTAGCTGTTGAGTCCTCATCAATTTGACTCACGGAATCACTGGCAAGCTGCCTCTGGAGACCTAGGGACTGTCTGAGGCGGCCGTTCATCTCATCGGAGCTCTCAGTCGGCCCTGGCGCGAACCTCACTGCCGTCGACTTCTGAGCAGCCCTACATCAGCCCAGGATGTCGGACTTAGTAGAGTACTCGGTTGTAAACGTGTGTCGAAGCGACGGCCAGGACAATGGAGCGGGGTACTGGCCAACCCCTGCCGATACGGCTGCGAAGAACGCGAAGAAGACAGCACTGGAGAAGGTACCGAGAGCGAAGCCTCAAATGGTGCGGTTAGACAAAGACGACGCAAGATTTCAAGAGTGGCGCATAAAGCTGGGAATCTTGTTGAAGCAAGAACTCTCTCCGACAGGTAAGCTCGCCGTACGCAAATGAGAAGTAGTACGCTCACTGACACCCTCCATAGAGGGTCTCCCCTGGCTCTTACATTTTCCACGGGGCTACTGGCTGTACGAAAAGTCCAAGCATCTTTGGGTCTCGGGGCATCCAGTAAAGTCGAAGCTTTACAAGAGCCCACAGGAATTTGGTCTTCATGTCCTATGGCTCCTGTCCGGCTCGTTGGACCGAACTGACTGCCGTTGTATTCACTGCAACGTTCGCGAAATGCCAAATATGGAGGATTTGACTGTCTCGGATGTTCCCCGGCCTCTGCCAGCAGCGAACATCACTCAGCCACCGTCCAAAATGCGCAAGATTACACCTCAAATACCTCCAGGCGTTGCGGCGTCTCCGATACCCGTTCCCGCGGCGGCGTCAACGCCTCCAATTGCGAAGAAGGAGACACCTGTGCCAGTGCCCACCCCAATGGCGAAGAAGGAAACTCCAGTTCCGATACCAACGATACCTTCACGCGCGGTGCCCGCCTCCGCCCCTGCGCAAGCCCCAGTTCAGTCTAAGCCTCCAGTACAGCAGCAGCAGCAGCAGCAGCCTCCTCAGTCGGCCCAGGCAGCTCCTGTTCATCCACAAGCTCAGGCCCCATCACAGGTTCCCGTTCAACCTCAAGTCCAGCAACCGGTACAGCAACCAATCCAGCAGCCGATCCAACAGCAACAGCAAGTTCAGCATCAGCCTGCACCAGCTCCGGCCCAGGCTCAGCAGCAGGTTCAAACTCAGGTACATGCGCCGGCACCGCCAGTCTATCAGCAACCGCAGTTCCTGCCTTACCCTCAGCCTTACGGCGGAATTGTAGCTCCGGCTCTGTTCCGCGTTGGAGAACTGGTTTGGTTCCAGATATCGTCAGGTTGGCGTTTGGGCATCGTGGCTGCTACAGGCATTATCAACCCTAATACCAACAAAGCCGAGCTTCAGATTCTTCCAATGTCACACGTCAATTTTAATCAGTCGCCGATTCAGACGCTGGAAGCGACAACGCGTCCGTTCCTGGCATTTTCGGTGCCTAACGTCAGCATTTCGGACCTGCAAAACAAGGCCTACGACGAGGTCGACTGGGATGCCTTCTTCCAGACAATTACTCCGGAAGACACGCACCGCCGTGAGGTTGCACTGCTCGACTCTTCCAAAATGGCTGCCCAGAAGGTGGGTGTGTCGTTCTCTGTCTTCAGCCGCCTTTCCGAGACAAATGGAGGCAAGAAGATTGACTACCACGGTATTTTCCTGGGCGCCGAGCGGATTGAACTTGGAGATGTCCTGCGCGTGCGTCTTTCTGCTGAACAAGGTGTACCTCCCGCGGCAGCGAACCTTCCGGACGCACTCCTCGGCCTCCGTGAGATCTGCACCGCGCCCATCGATTCACCTGGTAACGCATTCTTTAAGGGGGATATTTACCAGCCCATCACCGGCGACAACCAACCTGTGGGCGGCATTCCAGTACCGGACGACAAGCTCCCGCGCCCATTGCGGGACGAGATTGCGTTCCGCAACAAGTTTGCTGCGAACGACCGCTGGCGCTGCGTGCTGCTCAAGCAGAACGCCGTCCTCCGCGAGCCGGATCTCAAGGGCCGATTCTACCCCACGCATAAGCTCCTGCCCCTGCTCGATGGCCAAGCCAAGGTTCTTGCTGAAGTGCAGAAAGGTATTGTGCGTGACGTGCAGCAGCGACTCAACCAGCGCATCGACACGTTCAAGACGGCGTACATTGGCCAGAAGCGGACCCGCGTCGAGACTATCGGGCCTGCTCTGCCTCCTGGCAGCGTGATCCAGTTTGAGCAATCTGTACGTGAGGATGGTGCCTAGGCGGGACGCCTACGACGCCGTTAAGGAGAGAAGTGTCTCATTAGTGACGAAAGAATATGAGATCGTACTTGTTAGGATAGACAGGCATTGGAGCCCTGTATAGAATAGGAATACTACATAGAAGACGCCGTTAGGATTTGATGTTACCAATCGGTTCTCTGGAGTGACTAGTCGGACGTGAACGTGCCTTTGCATTTCTTAGTATTTTCCATGTGAGCCATCTAGCCTGGTAGGCTGTAGCTGACTAGAGCACATCTTCATGTGAGTCTTTGGCCAATACTACTTGGACAACAAGCCAAGACGGATACGCCGAGCGGCAAGACATGACCAAGTTGGTAGCATCTTCACTCCTCTTCAAGAGACAATAGACGTCGAAAAAGTAAGTCGACGGGATAGGTAGGTGACACAGGTCCAAACTGGGATCTGCAACATCCACAACCTCAGACGCAAGACATCAGCCTTCAACGAGTATATCACAGACACACACATAAACGCCATCATCTTAACAAGAAACAACAGTACCATCCAATCAGCCAAGAAAAACCAGCCACACCCCATCTCCTCAGCCCCGCCACTCCCTTCCCCCAAGACCATCTTAAATGAACCTCATCCAATCAACATGCTGTCAGCTAATCTACCTATTCATAAATTAGGTCCCATAACATAGACCACCAAACCAGTGGAACCATCCATGAGAGGAGGGAAGGGAGAGAGAGAGAGAGAGAGAGAGAGAGAGAGAGAAAAGAAACGTTCCGTGGTCTCCCAGCTCCGTGTCCAGCCAACCATCCACCAGAACCCAAACTGCCGGACGGGGCCAGACGCGCAACACACACGGGCTGACGGGTTCACCACCACACCCACACACCCGGCCGGCGGATAGGACCGACCGAACAACCTGCCCGTCAGAAGGGAAACTAAGCAAAACGCCACCGGATTACCTTGACTTCACTACACACACCAAACTTTACCACTCTCTAGTCTCTACCACTGCTACTGGTACAGTTACCTACACACACCTCACTCTTCCTATAATTCTGCAACGCTATACCCGTACACGTGCAGACACGAACTTTGGCCCCCAAACCGCACGCACGTCAGCAGAGAGGCCCGTAACCTAGCCCAAGATTGTATGTACACTCTGTTCCTGGGACCCTTATTCGTCCCAAGAGAACCGCCCTTTCCCAATCCAACAACTAGAATTTTCGAAAAGTCAACGTTGTCTAGGCTCCTTCCTTCTTCTCGGCCCCTTTTCTAGCTTGCCTTCTAGAAGAGGTGTTATACGGATTTACGGATTTTGGAAGGGGGGGGGGGGCGGGTCGGCTGAGGTCCATCTACCCACACACACAAGGGAACTAAGTGTGTAGTGTACGGATAGACGCAACTGACAACCAACCAACATCTTCTACCACCACCGTGGCGAAAGCCCAACCAAGTCAGTGGAAACCCTCTCCAAGACCATCAAGGAAATAAGTCATTGTATCCGTAGCCTTTCAAACACCTTCTATTATTTCTTTTCACCAAATGAAAGCCCCGAGAATCCGTATCCAATCCGCCCTCCCAACTACAACACCGCCCGCCAACCCAGCCCCCAATGGAACACCAACACCCAGCTCACCCACACACACATTACCTTAGGAAGACGGTAGACCACACACACACACACCCCTCCATCACACCGCATCCAATGATCCCGATTCCCGCTTCCGCCACCCCCTTTCAACCACCACCACCACCACCTCCCGGGCTCACGGGCTCGTGTAGGTAGTGCCAGCAAAGCCCCCAAAATACGCAACGACACGACTGACCATCCAGAAAAAACCGTTGCCGACCGGCTTCCCAGGTTTTGAAGCGGGTATCTAATGGGTCGTCGGTCTGTGCTTGGCAAATTATCTGTACCGGTAGGCTTCGTACCATGGTAGGCGACAACTCAATCATGACCAAAATCCCGTTTTCTGTCCAAACTTGCTTTTTTGGCACCTCGGCACGTCTTAACAGTTTTGGAATTAAGACATACGCAGGTTACGTTACACTACGTGACATCGTCGGAGGAAAAAACACACAACGAACGACTCAGTCTTCGTCACCTAGCACTAGAGAAAGGTCAGATGAGATTATGATCCCAGTGAAGAAACACCCCGAACATTCGGGCCGATGATACGTTCTCGGATATTTCACGGTAATAGGTCGATCACGGTCTCAAATGACACAATGGGCGGAAAGGGACAATAGCCTATCCAAAAGCCAAGTTTTGGGGTCAAAAATGCCCGTTCTTTGGGTATACTTTGATAAAAAGTACCAAATGGTAGTAGTATGAGTAAATGATGGTTCGTGAGAGATGGGAAGAAGGTGACGATGAGATGAAAGGAGAATAATTCGCTTTCCGCTTGTAGGCTAATCCGCCCACCCTGATTGGACCCGTATTGTCGGTTCTGGTCCGTACGCCTAACATTACTGCTCTGTTCTTTGTCGCTGCAATGCAACTCCTCTGCTTCATTCCAAGCCGCCAGACTCCGATTCGTCCCGTCTTCCGCGATTATGGCCTGATCCACCCCCTCCTCCCAATCCAGGTGCGTCAGGGTACGTCTTCTCTCCCTCAATTCTTCCTTTCTTTTTCTCTTCGAAACAGGCTAGTTGTATGCAGTAGGTATAGGTCGCTTCGCTCGGCAGTAAAAGGTACTTTTGTGTGGTCGAGACAATGCTGGGTCGTGATCGCGTGGTGCGTCAGTGCTTCTTGTTCATCGTCATCCCTCTGACTGGTGGCCAAGACAGAGGGGTATGCATGGCAGCGGCGGAATAAAAGGTATGATGTGATGCAGATGATGATGGTGATGGATGGTCGTGTAGTGTCGTTGTAGTGCAAGAAATGAAAAGAGATGTTGAATGCATGTGCAACATGAACAAATCGGATGAAGGTCCTGTGGTGCTGCGTTGTAATGGAGGTTGACCAGTAAATGCCGAAGGCTCGCTAGTAGAGGTCCACCACTCCGCCATGTCCAAGAGCCTCCAATCCAACTCAATCAAGTTGGACGGTGTAAAAGTTCATGGCTGGCTGTGTCATTACTTGAGTTTTAGACTCTCGATCTTGGCCTGTATGCTCTTGAGTATCTCTGGGTCTGGCTCGGGTTCGACCTTGCGTGGCTTCAGACGAGAACAGTCGACACACTTCTCATGCTGACATTTCTTGCATGCGGTTCCATCTTCCACACCGCCAGGGTATATCGTCTTGCACTTGTGGCATTCGTGATGCGGCACAGCATTGGGACCAAATTCATCGCCAGGGTAGCCAAACGGATACTTGTCCTTCTTGGGCCTGATATAATGTTAGCTGTCAGTCTCCTTGACACACAGAATGGTGCAACATACGGGTCTCTGGGACAGTCGGTGCAGCGGTTGTGGCTGCACTTGGAGCATGTCTTGCTGCCAGCAGTGAAGAGCGTCTGGCACTCGTGGCAAGTTCTCCTGACCCTCTGGCGCGGCTTCTTGTAAATGAGATCCTGTCCTCCGGTCTTGCTGGGGCGCTTGAGGACAATATCCTTTGCGTTCTTGGCGTCGTAGGAGTAGTCGGGAACGATGGGTGCGTTCTCCTTCTGAGCCTTGAGAATGGCGGCCCGCTTCTCCCGGCTGGCGATGCGCTCGGCCTCGGTCCGCTTGGGCGGGTGGCGGACGCACTTGGTGCAACGAACGTGCTGGCAGCCCGGGCACTCTTTGGCGGCAGCAAAGGTGGCATTGCACTTGTGGCAGGTTCGGTGGACGCGCATGCGAATGGGCTTCTCGACGCGGAGAGCAGTACCCTCGGTAGAGATCCACTCGCTCTGCTTGATCTCGAGACCGAACCTCTCGCCCAACTTCCTGGCGCGCTCCTCAAAGAGCTCGGATCGAGGAACTCTGGTGACGCCCTCGAGGTCCTCGTACTTGCTCTTAGGCGCCTCCTTCTTGGTGGTATCCTTGGCGGTCTCCTTGGTGGTGGTGGCGGCAGCGGCAGGTTGCTCGGTCGCGGGAGCGGCGGTGGACGGACTGTATGCACGTTAGACAGGTAACGCAGGCAGGGTGCCGTGACACCAAAAACAGTTAAAGACGACAAGGCATGCGAAATGTCTTGCTTACCCAGGAGTAGCGGCTTGCGCAGAAGACTGCTGTCCAGTGGTGGACAGGGTCGACATGCGCTTGGAGCTATCGCCCCTCTTGAAGACAGTCTTGGCGCGAGACAGAATCTTGCCCAAACCCTTCTTCTCCTTCGGGACCGAAGGCCCGGCCTGTGCTGGCGAACTCATGTTTGGCGATGTTGTTGCAGGTTGGTGTTTTAGTCGGATCGATTTCGAAAACGTGGGATCCCTGGGTCAATTGTGGGCTGTTCTGAGGATAGATGGTAGGATCTGCAGTGCACTAAAATCCAATCGAACAGGACTAGGTTGCTGCTGTTTAGATAAGTTTGCGAGAGGGACAATTGTTTTTTGAGAGAAACGAGAAGTCTGTTTGTCGTTTTGTATCGAATCGAGTGTACGGGTGGCGTGGGTGAGGTGTAATGGGAAGATGGGCGGGAGAAATGGTGCTGTGTGGTTGGGCGATGTTGGTTCGTGCAGTCTTAGACAGATGGGACCAAGGCCGGAGGCGATGAACTGGGCGTCGATCGTCGGCGGTTACAGCGAAGCGGGAAAGTTGAGATGTGAGTGCTGGCGAAAGCAAGATCCTTCGCAAGACGGTAGTTTGTCCTCTTCTTGCCGTGGCCTTTTTTTGAGGGGGGACGGACGAGAGAGGGAGAGAGAGAGAGAGAGCAGGAGTCGGATCGCGAACGAACTGCTCAAGTTGTTCGGGATGAGTCGGCCTGGGAGAGAGGGTGTGGTGTAAGAAGGGGGAAGACGAGGAAGAAGAAGGACGGGAAAGCAAAGTAAGTTGACGGGGAGGACGTGGTTGAAAGGAAGTGTGGAAAAAAGTGGGAAAACAAGGTGCAGCGTGCTAAGAGGCAAGGTTGAGGGAGGCTAGAGTCGAGAAGGGCTAGTGCTGGGTGGAAAGGCAGGTGCCAGGCTTGGGTTTGGTTTTCCTTGGTGACTTCCATTGGGGGTGGTGGCTTCTGGACTCTGAGTCTGGTCTTCCATTCTCTATTCGTAAATGTACCTTGACACACTACCTTTGGTGTACAGTACTGCCTAAGGTACGGATACACATACCTCCTCTCTCTCTTCAACTCCTCATGCAACCTTACTCTACTGTGTCCCTAGACTATTCTCTCTCTCTCATTACCGGTGGCTCTGCCTCTTTCTACTCTTGCAGGTTGCGTCTTGCGTCGGGTTGCAGCTCCACGACACGACCAATCCAATCCATTCACCTACGAACGCCAATGCCAGTTCGGTCCCAGACTTTGCAGTTGTCCTCATCCACCCCCCCGGTGCGCACCACATGTTCATGTTCACGTCCCATGCTCCATACAGGTGCTGCTCTATGCCCGGTCGGTCGGTCGGTCGGTCAATTTGGCAACTTGATGCAATTTGCAGCGACGTATCTGTATCTGTATCCGTACCAAGCAGATATGGCAGCACAGCACAGCACAGCACAGCACAGCGCAGCGTATCCGGGAAGTATGTATGTAGTGCAGTGCAGACACAACAGAGAGGCGTGGGCAGTACGAAAGAGACCGGGCAGGAGACGGGGCAAGGCGCAAGAGACAGAAAACCCACCACAAAAAGACCAGACGGCGGCCAAACCAAACATGGACTCCAATGCAGTGGTAACACTAAAAACCCACCTCGCTGGGAAAGTGGTGACTGGTCACAGCACGGTGGCTCCCATGGCTCCTCGACGAGTGGAATGGCCCCATGCCGGAGACGAGATCCACAAATGAGGCGGGTCCCCCTCCTGCTGCTGCTAAAGTGTTTGAGAGGTACGTACCTAGCCTGGCCGTACCGGAGGAAAGGACACACCAGAATTGCGACAGACACCCGACAGCCCAGAGACACATTCCAGCCAGCTAGCACCAAGCATACCAAGCGTCAGCACAGGCGCTGGGACACTTGGGACCGGGGATTGGGACTGGGACTGTGACTGGGACAGGGGTGTGCTGTGCGTGGAATCGTGGACTGTGTGGATGGGGGTGGTCGTGGCGGGTGGGGAGACGACGATACGTATCGACAGAAACCCATCCCAGCAATCCACAATCCACACTCCACCTCAGAGGCTCAGGTTCTCTTCCATTGGAAAAGCACGGAAGTTGGGTTGGACGAGGAGTCTGCCCGGAGGACGGGAGACGAGGGAGGGGCGGCGGCGAGTGGGCGTGTTGGAAGACAACGACGAACACTCTATCCCGTCCCGGTCTGTGTCTGCGCTCACCTCTCCTCTCACCATCTATGATTGTGAGGTGGTCACTGGTGAATGAACCATGGGCATCAGGTCGGTTGGCACAAAAAGGTGGAGAAGGCGAGGCCCAGAGAAGCGGGGGGCCCTAGTACCTTCCAATTGGGAAGAATGTCCGAGCTTTTCTGGTTTCTGAGATGTGCGAATCTCTGGCACTGGGAACTCTGGGGGCCCTCTGACTGGGGACTGAAAGACTGGAACCGTGTCCCCAAAGTGGAGTCTTTCTGAAAACCCTGGCAACCCTGTCCAGAGCCACCAGGTCGCAGATATCCCTGTCCCAGGAAAGAGGCACGACGGGACTGTGGGAATTGCTAAAAGTGGGTCCCAGACCCGGGGATTCGCACGGAGCTGGCTCTGGAATATGTCCGGAGCTTAGCCCATCGGGGACGAGAGGGGTGTATGTCTGTCTCCCTTGTCCAATCCCATCCAAAGTCTCTTGTCTTTCTCTTTCTGTTTCTCTCCCTCCCATGGGAAGCCGAGGAGCCCAAAACTCTTGAAGGTGGTGTTCGTTCCTGAGTCTGACATCCGTGATACACGTCTTAGCTAAGAACCCCCCCCCCCCTTTCTCATCGTACATACATTGTGCGCTCTGTGAACTTGCAGCAGCAGGAAGCAAGATGTGCAGAGTCTGGAACCTGGCTTATTGCATTGCATGTGAGGCTCAGAGACAACATAGGCACACACAGGAGGTGAGACTTTTGAAGCCTGAAGGATAACGACTCTCGAAGACCGCTTGTTGCATCCGCGGAGAAGAAACAACAAACACCTTTACTATGCACGCCTTGGACGCCTCATACAAACAAAAACACCCACCATCACAAGTCCCGTATCGTCGGGTGCGCTAACGCTAACTTTAGAGGGAGGGAGAGAGAGAGAGGCTCGGCACAGGCATAGGCTATAATGACATGCTCTCTCCAACTAAAGCCAGCCCACGCCCCCAGGTCATGGTTGTTGGCCGCCCAGTTGCCCAGGTTCGAAGGAAATCCTGAGAAGGGCGGTAAGCGATCAGCTAGCCTAGCTTGCCTAGAAAGATGGCGCGCGCCATTGCTCATATTCAGGCGTTCCGTAGCGTGCTGCCTCCCACCTTCGAGGAAAGTGCCTACGAAAGGTACGGTGCAAGACTAGAGGAGACAGCTTTTGTGGCTGATGCAAAAGTACCGTACCAAGCCAACCAAGCCCTGAAATACTATAGCCCAGACCTGCGAATAGGGATATGGGATTATTCGTTTGTAATTAAAGCTCTGAGAGAACCCCCCTTCAACTTTGTGGCTAGGTTATTAGTTTTCAGCCTTCCCGTCCACATCCCTTCTTAGGGTCTTAGCATTCCAGCCGCTGCTGGTCCTGGGTCGGTTTTCCCTGTCTCACTGATGACAGGAAAGGGCGGTAAAGGGCCAAGGAATGTAAGGAAAGAACGGGCGTACGGGATCCAGGAGACAGGAATGGGAAGAACGGGGTTGTGTGTTTGTTGGGTTGAGGACCGAAAAGCTGGTGTTGAAGAAAAAGCCGGCAACCAGAACCTCGGATCGAAAGAAAAAAACGTCGAAACGGATTCGCCAATTGGCTGCACACCTTTTTTTTCCTTTCCGCAAGCGATGTTGGGACTTTGTATAGTACATACTACCATTTGAGATATCATTTGCGGGCTGCGAAATCTAGATCGACTCTGTGCAATCAGAAAAAGGGGAGCAGGAAATAAAAGAAAACAAAAAAGAAACCAGCCAGCTACGAAGTGCACTCCGTACGGAATATCACCGACCACCTTATTAGTCCTAGTCCCTTCAACCTGCGGTATGTTGTGCACCACTTACTCCGTGGTACGGATACATATCATTCGAACGGGACGGACGGGGGGCCCGCCATCTGTTGATAGCAAGCCGGACCCGAAATGGTTTAGTCGGACGGGCCTCCCTTTCCCTTCTTTTTTACCTTCCCGCACCGGGTCGCGGATATAAGTGTAATCTTTCGCAGCGAGCTAGCCCAGATACGCAGTAGATGCAAGAGGGCGCTTTCCCCGGCGCCCCGTTCCTCGGCCCATCTCCATTCTGTGGTTCCTGTGGTTCTCGAATCTCAGAAAGGGTTATCCGTACGTAGAGAGGTACGGTTCCGGGAACGGCAGCGTCCTCCACTCCGTGATGGGGTGTGTTTGACCGATGCGATATAAGATGCAGGCCGCAGGGAGATACGGGAAACCCCACCCCATAACCAAACGAAAGGGGAAGAAAAAGCGTATGCGTTGGTTGTTCAATTGAATGAACCGAGGAACCTCCGCTTCTGTTGTTGTCCATCCGAGCTTTTCGCAACATCTGGTCCCCCTGGTTGAGTCTGGCCTGGGCTGATAGTATCCGTCCACGCTCCTAACTAGTAACGACACCCATGTAGTAAATGCAAAACCCTTTGGCTACCATCTGGCGAGACACCTGCGTAAGAAACCTGAAGTGAGCCACAGCCCGACAGGCCTCGCGTGGCTTGGGTCCCGACTCCTCGCCCGAGCTGGAAAGAGTAATCCGCAAAAATCAATCAAGCAATGGGATTGGACACTTCATCGGAGACCAAGGGAAAGGAGGGGGGGGAAGGATTAAAGTAAAGTAAGGCATCACGGCATCTCGCCTCGTTGAAAATCCAACCTCTAAGCTACGTACCGTTGCCCCCCCTCTTCTTTCCCTTTAGGAGCCAGGCCAATGGAACGAGATGTCGGACCTAGCGCCCCCAAAGAGGAACACACCGTCCTCCGTACCTGTTTGTACATGCATTTAGGTATCGTGAGGAAGGGGGCAGGGAGGACAAGCGCGTGGTCCAGCGATCAAACGGTCAGGTACGGAGAGGTAGACACGCCTCTTTTTTCGAAGAGTGGCTAAATGCGGGTGGTTGCACCTTGTTCATTTCAATGTGCATATATCGTAGCTTATCATCACCTCCGTCTTCCCGCTGTCCCTTAATACGCGCGCCAAAGGCTGCAATTGAATATCTGGGAGATTCCGGAGAGTTGAATTGCAAAAGATACGTACTTTGCAGTGTAATACCATTGTTTCCTTCTGGACTAGGTACCTAGGCATTTTCTCCGTCTGTCCTCCGTCCCTTGCTGATCAGGGCAAGTTCTCTCCAGAAATTCAGAGTCCAGACTTTACGACATGGCCCCATCTTCTACCCAAACGAAATGTCTTTTAGGTTATTAGTGAGGTTCACTCGCGCCGCGATGTGACTTCCAAACCGTTAGGTCTCCCTCTCGCCCCCTCGCCCCCTCGCCCCCTTCCAATCCCAACTGACCCCCGGTCGGATGGTATTCCCGTCCATAGACCGACGACGATCCCAGTACTTCATCCCCGAGACCACCCCAGGATCGCAAAAAACCCCGTCAAAGGGGAAAATTTCACGTCCCAAAATCCCGAGGGGAAGGATAGGTTGGCAGCAATGCTGAGGCGAAGCAGCAAGGTAAGGGTTAGGTGAGAAAAGAAAGAGAGAGGGATTGAACTTCCGTTACCAACAGGAAGGATTCGCGAATCCATGTTGGCGAAAAGCCTAGCAAGCCGCAAACCTGCCTGCTGTTCGGCCCTCGTGTTTGTTCATCAGATCAGATGTGTCTCCCCTTTACCGCTCCTTTACTTCCTCATTGCCAGCACGTGTCAGATATGAGTCGATCTGGGGTGTGTATCCGTATGTGTGTGTGTGGTGTCCCAACGAGCGGGCGGTCTCATGAGCCCGCAGACGGAGCCTGGTTCTCCCCTTGCTCATGGCAAAGCCCATTTCAGGTTACGTCTCTATTCTTCTTCTAGCGGTTGGGATTGTTTGCTTGTTCTTTTCCTTGACATGCTGTCTTGTCTGTCTCACTCTCGTCACAGTTGGTTTTACTGTCAGACTTATCTCTGAGCCACTGAGATAGGTATCCGTAATAACCCGTTTGCCCACTGTATGGTTACCCGATAGACTGTCCCACGTATCTGGGTGCCCTGCACTAGCCACTTTCTTATGCGTTGGTCTTTTAGGCTGGGTTTTCTCGACGCCGGAACAGGGGATTTGCACTGTTGGATCCCATGGACGGGCTGGTGTGGATTTCACGTTTGGGCGGATAGGACAGGGATTTGAACGTGGGCCAGGGATTCGGTACGGATGGGCCACTTCTTTCTCAAGCTCCCAGTGTGTGCGCGTGTTTTTGGGCTGTTTTACGGATATTCCAGTGTCACTTACTATGGAGAAACACTGCTCATACTGTATCTCAACTCTCATGAGATTCGTCGGGGGAAACGGGACACGGCTCTCTGGGCGCATTGGGGTCCAGGCGCTTTGCGGAGACAGAACGAGAGACGAACTCGAGATTTCCCATGGGCCCCATCAGAGATTCAGAGAGCCCAAGCACCGGAGCGAGGCATGTGCATTGCACACTTCATCCCGTCTTCTCCAGCACAAACCAAACATGAGCGGTCGCGGGATTATGTAAGGAGCGATCTGGACCGACCCGTCCATCTACCTTAGTCCTTAGGCAAGAGGTATCCGTATACGGTGTACCTGGCTACTTGAGGTATGTTCTCTGTGCTGTGTACCTAAGGCCTGGGTGTGGAAACAGCGCTGGGAGGACCGACTTCCCGAAACCCTCTGTCGCTTCCTCGCCAGATGCTCCGGCCTGCTGGACCTGCCCACCTCACGATGTATGGGGCAGGAGTCAGAGTTCGAGAACAGGCGCAAGAGGAAGAGCAAGAGCAAGAGCAGCAACTGCCAGCATTGGTAGGAACCACCACCAGCAATAAGCAAGGCAGAAGGAGCCCCGGACGGTTGAATTGATAAATCACAGCCGGGCCCCTGCCGCATTGCCTCTCAGGGCTTGAGTATCGTACGCTTCCAGCCCGGTCATCTAGCCTGATGCTCCCGTCAAAATCCCAAACTCCTTTCGACTCCCAAGCTTCCAGCCTTCAACTCCTCGAAAGGCCTTCTCTTTTGGGCGGTGTCCACGCGATCAATAACAAGGCCTGCTCTTCTCCCCCACTTTCATCTTACGGCCGCAATCACAGCTGGTCATGGTTTGTCTCAAGGATGCACATTACACAGTGCCCTCTTCAATCCCAGCCCAGCGGTCACGACAATGCTTTTTTGTTCGAGAAGCATTGGCACGGGCGCTTAGTTGTCTAACGCGCAGAGAGGAATCCAAGAAATGCCTTTTCTGATCTGTCTCTCACCAAGGTCGCCCGCCCCCTTCAATATGTCCCCAAGGATCTGGTCCAAGGCAAACAGGGAACCGCCAAAGCCGAACCAGCTCGTTGGGATAATCACCCGCGGGAGACGAAAGCAGCGAACGGCACAGCTCGATCAATCTATGCCAATGCACGAGGCGGCCAGACATCACCGCCCGCAAAGTCTTAGCAACCAAAAAACGCCAGTCCTACCAGACTGTCTTTGCCAACCGCAACAAGTCCTATTTGGGCTGCTCTGACCGATGCCTACCTATGGATACATACTTGAATACGGAGTACGGATACCTTTGCTGTATTCTATTCCAGCCCCCAACTGCGGATACCCATTCGTGCAAAACTACGAGTATAGACACACGTCCACTGCAGACGGCTACACAGGACACTTCTTTGCTTTCACACGTACCATCTCGGCCGAAGGGGCAATGGGTTTCTCCCCACCCCTCATTGGTCTCTTGCACCGAAACGACAATGTTCCATGCGTGCTTCTACGCCATCCTTGGCTTATTGACATGCGCACGTTGAACGACGTACCCATATGTCGACTCATCTTTGTGTCACTAACCATCAGTGTCAACGTCGAATGTCATAGTCGCCGTCGACGTCAAACTAGGGTCTCGGCGCCACGCAAACACGAGTACTGACACATCAGACACGGGTGCAGCTACAGCTAGGTACTTGGATCGATCATCATACACCTTGCCTCGAACCTACAACACATAGATGGTAACCCAGGGACAGCCGGTGTCTACAATGAAGCGACCCGGCCAAAGGCAGACAGAAGTACTTCTGGGCCAGTCAGGCACTCGCCCACTTGCCTGACACTACATAACTATAGAAGAATCATGCCACCCCGCAGCTGCACAGCGGTGCACCGCATCGCAGGTCCGGAACACCACAAGCTGCATACCGGTGACACCCACTGTTGTCAGTGGTCACTTCTCCTGGGCCGGCCTCGGGGAGGCGGGCAATTCACCCTATAGCTGCTCTGGGTCCGCGCTGCGGGGGCGGGATTCTCGCTTGGAGATATGGCTGAATCGGCCGTAAACGATTTGACGGAACCCTGACGCCACGCCACCCGATTTACTTTGCTTCGACACACGAACCGAAGACGGCCTCTCTCTTCTACCCACGCGGCCGGGTCCAACTTCGAAATGGCTGCCTCATCAAAAGGCACACTTGGGCTTGGGGCGTTTGCAATGGATCTTGTCTACGAGCTTACCTAGTCCAGACCCGGCCATCGCCTCGGCGGACGATTCAAGCATGCCCACTCGGCCGACGGCAACTGACAGATTACGAGCTATATCTTTCAAGTTGCGCCTTTGCCAGACAAAGGGGCAAAGGCTACATGACACGGGAATACTAGCTATTGCCCCTGTTCCCATTGCGGACTGCGAGGCAAAAGTCAAAAGTCAAAAGTCAAGATGCAGACCGGCTGCAACAACGTCTTTCAGTGGCAGGTGAGAGATGATACGTTCTGGTGGACGAGTTGCCGCCAACCTGTCTGTACCCAATCAAGCGTATCGCCGGCGCTGCAGGCGGGCGACTATTGGTGCAAACATCGTTGCAGACGACCAGGACTCTGTAAAGACCTTCCTTGGATTAGGTACAGACAGGTGTTTTCGTCATGTGCATCAACCAGCCCCCGACTCAGGGTAAATAGGAGCAACGTGGGATCGTTCTGGCCAACGAGCAGTGACTGTTAGAACCAACCGCATAGCAGCCGCATATGACCCCCCACCCGCCGGGGTTGGCGATCACGGCGATGATACCCTCCAAAGAAAATAAGCCCATCTGGCCAGTCGGGTCGATGAAATCTTCAGCAATGCTATCGAAGTTTTGCCAGCCGAGGGACGACCCTCTTAGAGTTAGCGGTCCCAAGCTCTCAAGAAGTTCCCTGAGCCCCGCTCGAATACCACCCGTGGACAGCATCGATGCAACTGGCCTCAATTCCGGCTCCGAGCTTTACTGGAAACGGTTTTCTCTGCATGGTGCGGGGCCCGCGGAAGGACAGCCTTCGACAACTCTACCAGAGGAACCAGACAGAGGACTCAAACAGCTCGACTCTGTGTCGTCATGTCACGCACGACTCGAATGACTTGCAGCGGCTACATCTCCTCGACCCTTTCGTGTGCATGCTCGCCCATGTATTGACCAGGAAGATTTTTCTATTATTCTGCAAAGCGGCCGCTTCCCCTCTTTGTTGATTGCTGTTACAGGCTGTTCGAATCGGTTCGGACTTCATGGACTCCGTCTCCTTCGTTTTTGCTCTAACGGGAAGGGCCTTGAGGGCCAAGTAATAGACCGGCACCTCGGTCGCACCAAATGGGGCCTCTTTGGTGGCAGATCATACCCGCCGACTAATGAAGTCTACGGGTTTGAGTGGCGCTACGGAAAGATTGGTTCGGATCGACGCTTCCATATGTTGATTACCCGTCGGACCCTTTTCTCTATTTGCGGAGCACGTCTTGGGCATCCTAAAAACACTCATCGAATGTACTTGAACTCGGATGATTGATATAGAATTGCATTCTGCCAACGGAATTGACGTCTTACACTCTAGTTGTCATCGTGCCGGGTTCAACCCAGGGCAGCTAAGTCAGAGGGTCGGGAGACCCCAGCCAAGTGGTTGATGGTGCGGGCGGCAAAAGCTTTGTTTGCTCTCGGCGTCTCTTCCAATCTCATCTCTCAGATCTGCCAATTGGGGCTTCCGGTAGCTTCACAAACTCTCTACCACGAAGGAGAGAAGATCTGTTTCCTCTCTCACCGCCTGTACGAAGCCAATCAGCAGCTGAACCATTGTCTTGGGAGTTCAACTACCTTGGACGAAGGATTCTTACAGCCAGGGCATTAGAGGGAGTTGACCCCAAAGAGGCAGCTTCATCCTCGATAGGTTTCAATACGCGTGCCCAGATTTGCAGGAAAGATCCACCTCAACCTCTGGATTGCCCAATTGGCTCCTTTACGTGAGAGGCTTTGGCTTTTATGGTTTTATTGCCACAGCCAACACCTCGATTTGGAGATGATCCCTCAGCCAGCTGCAAACTTGTTACTATCAGGAAGCTCAGCTCAGCTCAGCTCATTTCAAGGGGACCAATAGGTGTACGGAACGACAATATCAACAAAGAATGCTGATCTAGACCTGGGGTTTAAGAAAGTCTTGCCAACCGTCCAACCCGACTACCAGTAATTCTGGAGACCAAGGCCGAACCCTATAGTCTCACAGGCAGCTAGCCCCTTCATTCCAAATGCCACGGGATAGACGGAACGTATCAATAACAACACTTACAGCCTTGCAACCTTGGCGGGGCAAAAACGTCGTCGCCTCCTGCGTTTCAGGGCCGCAAACTACGGATACGCCGAACCAGGCCGCCGGCGTATCGACAGCTCCCCCAGCCGCCAGTCTCGTTAGCCGCTACGAGTGCCTGGCATGAACAGATCTTGCAAATCTGCGGCGCCTTCGCGCCCGCCCGCTGTTATTTCCGGAACACCTTACCACCTCAATTTGCGCCACATGTCAATCCAAATTCCCAAGCAGACGGTGCGCCGCTCTCAACGGTTTCGGTGCGGCGGCTCGAGTTCGGTAGTGATTGGCATCGGGGGCGTCCGTCATGAGACCTCTTCATCCCTCCACTTTAGGACATCGCTTCGTTGCATTGATGACGTCCTCTGCGTGGCTGCGATGGGCTTGAGCGCGTCGATTTGGCTCCATCAGAGCTTCCAAATCATAAGTCAATGAATGCTTCTTTGAGCGTCTCCTGTGACCTGCCGGCTGCGTGTCAGGTTTGTCCTGGAAAGTACTCTTCCCTTGTCTCCTACGCCTCTGCCATGAATTTATTGCTAACAGACACAGAAGGTTACAAGCAAGTGATAATTTCCGCGAACCCCGTCTGTGGCGTATACAGTACGGGAATACTTCATCTTCACAGCAGCATACACAAGGTTGTCAGGTCGTCTCTTCTCGTGAAGACCACCTGTGCTTTCATCAGCCGTGTCGTCAAACTTGTTGCACGGGTCTCGTCTGATCGCCATGTCTTCTGGAATTCTCAGCCTCCCCGGTCCCTGTCGAACGGGCCGAGACGAAGCGTCATCTCTACTCATTCTCCCCTCGGGCCCCTCTCCCTTCCTCTGCGGGGTCCGACACGATTAACCGCTATGGAATTTGACTTCTGACTCTGCTACGGTATGGTTGCATTGGAATTTCGCCACCAGTTGGTTTCCTGTCGATTTTCTTATTGTTTGCCAATTACCAAGGTCGGGGTGTGGGCAGAAAAAGAAAAACAGAAAAGATGAGCGGCACGGCGGGTATTCCGCTTGCCGGTTTTTGAATGTAGGTCGTCCCCGGGGCCCTTGTCCTTGTGCCGGCCCGTTTCGCGTGACTTTCCCGACTTGTAGGTCAACGCCGTTCGGTCACAGAAGGGCTGCCCCCAAATGGCAAAAACTACACAGTAAGGTACTAATATCCACCCCCTTGTTTCCTTGTTGGCAATCATTACCGTGGCCGCTGCCAGTGGAAAGCCAGTTAAGAAGCTTTGTATTTCTAATCTGCTGTTTTTTGGGGGCCGTGTTAGATTGTCATCGTCGCTGGGACAGAGGTAAATCGGCTTGCAGACGTTGGCGCCCGCCACCCCCGCGAATCCGGACCCGAATTCTGGTCCGGCTTGACGTTGAGGAAAGTTTTTGGTACCCTTGCTGCTCTGGGGCACAAGGCTTGAACTTGGAGACGGCGTGGCAGCCCACCAGACGCATGATATCGACTGCGTGGCACAACAAGGGTCTTGGCGGTTGTGCTTAGAGTTTCCATGTCGCAACTCTATTAGAGTTGTGGTTGTCTCTGATAGCAACCGTCGCAAGGTGTAAGTCAAGCTAGCTATCGTGACTGTTGTTATGTTTTAGGGGGCTAATTGGTATCGAAGACTTGATAAACTCCCATGGTCTTGGCAAGGGGGCTTTGTCTCCTGAGTCCCTTTCTCCCTCGCCGGCTCACGATACCAGATAACTCTACTCTGTACACGGCGAATATCCGGCGGATGCGATGCAATATGCTCTGAAATGTTCGGATCTCGGCCACGTTGGGAAACTTTGTAGTCAATGGCGGACTAGTCGGAAGATTGTGGATTACTATTGACAGTCAAACGGGCGTTTGGGGAGAAAGCGCAATATTGGACTTTCTTCGGCCCCGGAAATCGTTCAAGTTGACCGCTTCGACGAGAAGACCGGGGGCGCAGAGTTCGCAATCGGCTTCCTCTTGGCCAGCGAAATTGCCGTTGACAAAGTTGTCAGTGCGGTTCATACTGGGGGAAAACAAAGCACGCCACCTTCCATCTCGTGATGTAGTGATTGCTGCTCGTGCACCATCACAAGCTGCTGCTGTCACTTATCGGCGCTGACGACGACACAATTTGCAGAGTTGCATGTTGAATTTTGTTCACAAGTCGGGAATGCTCGCTCTCGCGAAGATTACGATCGGTGCGCAAGAACCTGGACCACGATGGTGACATTTTGCCAGGCATGCTCACCATCGTGACTGGGGTTTGACGATCGTGGACCCCTTTCTTATCGAGGTTTATACGCGCGAATCAGCTATCTAGGACATGTGCCCTTCTCACCGTATCTGGATGCCGCATAGCTTTGATACAAGCATGTATGAGAAAAAATTGACAGGAACTTGGTCGTTCTTGGGGTGGACACGGCGATTTTCAACAGTTAGACCTCAGCGTCAACTCCATAGCTATAACGAGATGATAAATATTTGGAGGTCATGGTTTATTGATAGGATTATCGTGTCAGCAGATCAAAGGCAGTAGCCATAATAATAGTGCTCTGTGTACTGAACATAAGCTCCAAACACGATACCCGCAGTGGTTTCCCCTGAAGCACGAAGAACACTTGAGACCCTTATCACGAGTTTGTAATGAAGGCATTCGCAGATTTCAGCAGCTACCATACTGCGTACAACTGCCGCGAAGATCATCCGAACGTGCCTGATCGATCACTTACCTGCGTCAAAGTGCCGGGGGAGTACAGGCATACAGATAGTGTTGTTCATAATTCGACGTGCGCTTGTCCCTGCAAAGGGCCGATTTACTTTGCAACAGCATTTCTAAACACCGATAGCTTGGGGTTTGTTTCCCCCCTCATCCGCCCCCCATCGGCATTGTGTCCGAAGATTCGTTGACTTGGCGCCTTGGTACTCCGTACTCCGTCCGCAGATTGTGAGGTAGACTTTTCTGCCCAGGCGGCAATGGGCGGCAGACTCAGAGGCGGAACGCTTTGCAAGGCATACACGAAGACGTGTGCATGTGCGAATCTTGCGAAGAATATCCGAAAGTCGTCTCGTTGGTATACACTGTAATGAGATTGTACGAGTTTCAAACGAACTCCGTGGACGCAAAAGAGAGGGAGAGAGCGCGCCAATGGGAGGAACGCGGAATTCGACACGGGCTGGCAACGCCGAACTGGGTAGTCATCACCCACCAACGAGGCAACGACGGCTTGTGTTCCGTAGTCAGGTTCACCGTTCAGGGTGGTCGAGGGCCAATGAGAGTTGCGTGCTGTCGGGGCTTGGGTTCAACCATCCCCCCGTTGCTTTGGGGGCATGTTCCACCGCTTTAGTAAAGATGTCCCGTTTCATGATAGCTGGCCCTTTCTGCAGTGTGTATTTTTTGTATTTCTGTGCCAAGAGTGCTGTGGTTCGGGGGGTCGTTCCACGGCTTCTGCCCAAGAGGGCAGGTCAGCGGCGGTTGAGGAGTCCTGCGAGGCCCCGAATGGGACATGAGTTCGGGGGTGTTGAATGGGGTTTGGCACTGTCACGCCGGGAGATGCGCCGTCGAGCCGCGGCATAGGTGGCTCATTTCCAACGTCTTTGGTGGGGTGGTTGCGAACGCATCGTCCTGTCTCCGTTTGTTTGGACGGGAAAAGGAACCCTTTCCACCTACTGTGGTGTGTCGACAATCGACGACGACGACGACGACGACGACATCTATACGTAACCGTAGTGTATTCGTACATATGCAGACGAGGACGAAGACGGCGACGACCGACTGGCACCGCGTGGCTTCCCCGGTAGACGCGTTGAATTACGGCCATGGGTTATGGAAATAGAACCGAGCAGAGGGAGGGTTATTGACGCGCTGTATCCGTGCATAGCAATGTCACTAGGTGACTAGGATGCAGATGGGAGACTCTGCTCCGAGCCTCTGATTGCAGAAACCATGCTCATGTTGTCTCCCTGCCTAGAGGACTGTGATGTCCCGCGCCGTCACCCGTTGCGTACGACCATATGCGACCTGGGGTCTAAATTGGCGATCAAGGGCGAAGTTGGGCTGTGTTGGGGTCAGATTCTTGTTTCTCTTCCCTGCGTGCCGGTGTGATGAAGAACATGATTCCCCAGTGTTGTCTCTAATTTTTTCGGGTTCGATGGAGCTCGTATGTTGGGCACCATTGTCGATTGGACCGGCCGGACGGCGGACATTGAGGGTGTTGAAACTCGCAACGGGGTTCCTCCCAGGGAAGTTTGGATGGGCGTTGAGAGGCGAGCGGGAGGGCCCGCGGCGGCGGACGGGGGGGGGGGTCGGGTTTTGAGAAATGGAGAATCGTTCTTTCGCAAGGGACACTGGCGTGAGGTCGATGTATCCTCTGTTTTGAAGACTGAATGGGGGGATGTCAACTGCTGATCAGCATTGCGAGTTTTGTCTCCTTGCATGTTTTTTGCCCCCGTTGTAACTCTCTGTGCACTTGCAGACTTGCAGTAATTCGTAGTCTACTGAGTGTTGACCGGGGGTCCACTTCGGACGAAGCCCCTGAAGGCTGAGTGAGAAGTCTAGTCAGGAAACTTCGGATGAGTTCCTAACTTCCTATTAAGCTGGGGGCTTAGGTTCAGGACTTGGATGCTCTCTCCAGAGACTTGGACCGCGGGAAGACGGAATGTTGCGGTGGCTGTGGCAGATGTCCAAGACGTGAGCAAAGAGGATGGACGACGGCATCGGCGGGAGACAACTCATCTCGCATGCCTGTCCTTGAACGAATCTAGGCAGCTTTGCAAGGAATTAATTGGTGGTGATAGTTTGCGATCATGGTGTATGTCTTTTTGGCTTGTTAGAAGGGCTTGGCACATTACTTTGCCCGCGAAATGCCAGAATGTTTCCTAGAAGGGACGGTAAGTTCAGTTGGCCCTGGTTCGTGATCCCTTCTTCATGAGACTTTCTCATCAGGGACAACCCAGGAGAGAGAACCCTGAATCCTGGGTCAAGGAGTCGCAGACTGCAGTCTTCTGGGCGTATCGGGAAGTTTCTTAGATGACTTTTATTTTGACTTTTTGACAGCCGTTTTGACAGGGCCCCCGTTCAACGCTGGCTCTGCAACGCTAGACCCGGATGGGAAAAGGAAACATCCGCGGGCAAGACTGGGCCCCCCGTCCGTTCTGGCCTGTACCATATATGGGACGTCTAATATCCGTAGTCTTTGGCAAAATGTGTGTATCCGTATGTGTGTAAAAATGTGTGCCGACAACGCCGAGGAATGCTCTCATTACCCATTTTTATTGTGCTGAAGTTTTTCTGCTCGTGGTGACTGTTCATCCTTCTCGAGCGAGTCGATGCCAGGGCTTGTTATGCGAGGAGCGCGGAGCGTATTCAGGTAGCTGTCAATATCGCGGCATGTGATATGGGGCCCTGTGTTGTTCACAACTTCACAGTGGGATCCATATCCGCACTCGCAGATATAATGGAGACGTTCTCTTGGCCCCGAAAGAATTGCCTTTCTGTGCTCTGTTCTCCGTCCAAGCGCGGCCCAAGGGAATGGGCGACTGTGCGGAGACCTACGTCACAGGTGGCTCCTTTCTCTTACAGATTTGACTCGGCCGTTTTTGAATGAAGTTGACTTGAGAGGTGGATACCTGTACGGAGTATGGTTACCCTAGGATCCTGGATGTTGTTCTGGGCACCCATGCGATGGGGGATGTTCGACTCTTGTGGTTCGGGGCTGGCCCCCGGAAGTCGGGAATTCTTAATCTTTGGTGTGTGCTCAGTTGACCGTCAGTGCGCTACAGTGCACGGTCTTTGTGATAGATGAGAGATCATCAAGAAAATCTGGGAATCGAGGGAAACAGTGACGAGTCCTGACTCGGCGGTGGAAGAAACTGCCTCAGGTGCCATGATCCGATGATCAAGAGAGGGCTTGAGCCGCTTGACGCCCGGGATGAAGTCGCCGAGGCATAATAGCTGTCTGTCGTATCGAACAGCCCGGTAGGTTTGAGTAAGTCTCTACTGTGCCGCACATGGGTCATTATAGCGACGGCTGAAGCGCGAAAGAAACGGAACTGGACCGCACCGATGGAATTTGCTGGTGTTCGCCCTCATGGACGGAGTAACAAGTGACCAGCGAGAATCGACAGCGTGGGAGAGTGTGGGAAGAGGACCCTTGACATCCGAACGCACAAGTTCCAGGGGAGGGTTTCCAGTGTTCCACTCGTTCTTCATAGGGCTTCACCGACGATGGAGGTGCCAGGGCCCAGGGACCAAGGGGGGTGCGAAAGAGAGAAGGGGAAATGGGAGGGGACTGCCATGGTCTCATGGCACCGTTACGCGGCCTAGCCCCAGGGACCCTGTGTGTTGGTAGCCGGGCTGAGATTGCCAGATTGCTCTGCCTTGGCCGCGCGACTCATGTTGTGCGGAATTGCGGCAGCATGATGAGTCGGTGTCCAAGATTTGGTGTGCCGGGGGGGGGGGTCGCAAGGCGTCTGTGCTTCTTCTCGTTAAGATGGTGATGGTAGGCGATGCCGTGATGGCGGTGCAAATACGTCTCCTTTGATCTTGGGAATCGAGTCACTGGAAGTTGACTCTATGGTGCCGCGACTGGCGGAAACGCAAAAAGGGGTCTCGGGAGGCCGCTCTGGAGTCTTTGAGAAAACACGAGGCCGAACCGAGGTACTGGGATCGGGACAGGTCCGTCTTTGGGGGCGTCCCGGAAGTTCATGATATCATTTCGGGCGGCTGTGGTCGGTGGCTGTCACGGTTCAGGCTGACCGTCGGCCACTTGGTGGTGCCATGGTCGGTTTGCACTCCGGGGCACAGAGGTCGGACGCCGTTGTCTAGTGTAATAGTACCTTCTCATACGGACAAGGACCTCGAGAAGAAACTCGGTCGAGCAACATCGTAAAGTTGAAGTTGTTTCAAGAAGAAGAGGGCCGGATTGCTGAGGTGGACCAGGATAAACGAGAGCAAGTCAGCAGGATGAGGCCGATACTAACTGCCATCCTTACCAACGCGGCGGGTCCTGACTGACGCCGCTAGCGTGGGCTCGTTGGTAGCGAACTTGTCGTCAATAATCTGTCAGATTGTTGTCAGCCGTTGTTGTCCCTTGTCTCGGCATGTCAAGCAAACTGTCAAACCTGTCAAACCTGCCGCACTCGCGCATCAATTCTTCTTGGAAACTTTGGGGGTGCTGAAGGGGTCGGGAGTTAAAAGGGAAAGAAACCAAGACAGCTGGAGGAGCAGCTGACTGACGAGACAACATTCAACCGCCCCCTTCTTTCCTGCCATTCGCCCTCTTGATAGATGCCACCTGCTGAGTGTTTTCTGGATTTCCATCTGTTCCCCTTAGGTACAGTCGACCACCACCATCTCATTGTTCTGTCCAAACTTCGGAAGGGCAAATTCTCGAGGCTCCACTCCAGTAGATCAACTCAGACTCCGAGATTACTCTCCACTTGGAACAGGGCCTTAGTCCGTTTCTGCAGACGAACTTGGCATCGCAACTCGAAGATCGTGGCGGACATAGCTCAGTTGGGAGAGCGTCAGACTGAAGTCAACTTCAATCACTTAATCTGAAGGTCGTGTGTTCAATCCACACTGGCCGCATCTTCATCTTTTGCCGTTCGCAATCATCGTCGCATTGGTGATATCTAGCTTTTGGTCCATGCCTAGGCTGCATTAAGCCCGGTGCTGTAAGAGTAAGCGCCCCTACGGCGTATCGAATTGCCAACTTTCGACAGTAAGTTCCGTCCTGTACGGCAATTGTTCCTGTTTCGTTGAGCCAATGAGGCCATTTAGCGCAGAAAGCCTTTCCAGGCACACAGCGGTTGCTGCACCGAATTGAAGTTGTAGCAGTAATAGCGAATACTTTTGTGACATGATGGCACATGTGTAATCGATTAGCCAGGAATATCAACCAATTGAATGGTTTACTGCTCGTGTAATATGTTCAAGTGGACCTGACTGACAAAACGTTTTGGTGATGGTGTTGATGACGGCATTGAAGTGATTCTGATAAGAAAAACCGCTACACCCCGCCACTGATAAGCACCGGCCCGGGGATGTTCCATCGCCCGCAATCTCCCGGGACGGTAGGTCATTTCGTCACGAAACGCGGCCACGAAAAGCTTCACTTAAGCACCATACACGAATTAGACACGTTATCACACCCTCAAGCCGTAACCGATTCGCAATCCTTCCACATTTCGCGCAAATCTGTTCTCTCGAACATAGCAACTTCATCTCCCAAGACTGTGCACATTGTCCTTGCACAGTCGCCCGCCACCTGCCCACGACCTCCCGTTCCACAGCTTTATGCAACATTGGCCGACAGAGTCTTCAGAAACGCAACATCAACAAGATAACCCCCCGGACATCACTACCTCAGTCCAGCATGGCTTTTGTTCGCGCCAGCAGCCCAACGGCGTCGCCGTCCTTCGCCGCGAAGAGACAGGCAGTGCATCTCCAAGATCTGTTCCAGATGGAGGGCGCCGTGACTCATTCGACGCCGTCAGCGCCGCCCAGCTCGACGAGAAGCTTCGCCGGCTGAGTGTCGACGATTCAGCTTCTGTTGATAGCCATTCAGCCGTCGCTGGTCAGCGAGTGATTGATTACGAAAATGCGCAAACCCCGTCGACTCCTCGCCAAGCTCTGGGCTTTAAGGTCATCAAGCGATCTGATAATCGACCCGATAGTGTGCAGTTGACAGACTTTCCAAACGGTATGCAGGACAAGACAGAGTGAATGCAGTTGAAACCCCACTAACGCTATGGTTCTAGAGCTGTTGACCCATGTCCTATCTCACCTACATCCCGATTCGCACTCCGCGATAGCTTTGGTGTCGAAGCGTTTCTACTCGCTCGTCACGACACCCCATGCGTGGCGAATGGCCTTTTTACGATTCTTCCCGGGTCACGATAGTCTGGCTACAAAATCTGGCGAGCAGAGTTGCGCAGGGCCCTTGGACCATGACTCTTTCGAATTCGTTCGCTCAGAGTCCCGCTACTTTTCTCGCTTGACATCTCTCGCGACGTGGCGAAGTGAATATCTCCTACGAACCCGTCTCTTGAGGGGCCTCATCAGAGGTAAGCCGGGTGCAAAGCCTGGCGGCATTGGAGCATCTGGCCGAAGCAGCAAGAAGACAAGCGCTGTCTTGACCTACAACTCGAAACTGCCCTGGGCTGTGACCCACATCCATGCCGACTTTACTGTCAAGAAGGCTCCCAGGGTTATTCACGGCACCGCCGACCTCGGTGCCGCAACCTTGAGTGATTCTTTTATTGGCAAGGTGGAAAAATGGGGATTCAGAGATCCTTTCACTATTCTACAGCTGGACGAGGTGTTTCCCAATCTTGAGCCCTACGGTGCCGGCGATGGACCCGCCGCTTGCCCAAATGTCATGGATGTCAGTCAGCCCTATGGCATGCTCTCCGGCGAAGGCTTTCCAGGCGGACGCGCCTACTACCGCCCGATCAATGAGATGCATGGTCGGTATCTTGGTAGCGACACTGGCGTGATCGACACCTACCCCGATATTCCCAAGATCCCTGAACTATCAGAAGCGATCTCGGCCGTTTGGGTTGCCAAATCCACTGCTGTACCTAACATTACGCACTCCACGGTCGGGATCATCACCGGCTCAACCCTCGGAATCGTCACGACGTATGCGCTTCACGGAGACGGAAGTGGGCCGCGGCATCCCAACGGTGAGATGACAACGCGATGGGTGCTCAGCCCAGGTGTTCCGATCGTCTCAATCAAAGTCGACGATCAGTATACCCAGAAGCGCAAGACTGCCCAGCGCGTCTGGGCTGTGGCTCTCAATGCCCTGGGAGAGGTATTCTACCTGGTCGATGTGCCGAAGACAAGTTTGGAGCGATCTAAAGGCGAAGATGTCACCAAGAACGCATGGTTCGCCGGACGCTCAGTCTACTGGCGGCTCATCGACGACTCCCGTCGCCAGGCTCGGCCTGATGAGTTCGACAAGCATGCTCTCCGAGGTGCTTATTCTCCTCGATCCCCCGCAGACGCGATGAATTTGAGCAAAGAGCAACTCGTTGCGGAAGCCCGGGAGATCGAAAAGTTCCTTCGTTACAAGCCGTCACATTTCCGGAAGGTCTGCGATGGCTGGGATATGCGAAGAAGACTGGAGGTTGATTTTGCAAACGATGACGGCGGGGGCGCTGGGGAGGTCATTGTCTCTATTCATTGCGGGCTGGAGGAGACACATCCCCCAAGCGTCACTCGCTATGCCAGAGCCATGTCCCAAACGCCGCGACAGACTCCAGACATTGTGGAAGATACTGCTTCAGTCGAGCAGGATGTTCCTCCAATTCAGCAGTCAATATTTGGATCGGGAAGAGACTACAAGCATGCTTCTCAGCCCCAGCCCAAGCCTACCAAGGCTGTGGAAAAGGGCGATGTGACGCCCATCTCGTCCGGCTCGCTGACGCCTCAGGCAAAGCTCAATTCGATGGATGAATGGGCTGTTGCTACAATGTCACTTGGCAACCATGGAGCCTCGGAGATCACTGCGTCGGCTCTTGATTTGTCGTCGCACGCACTTCTCACATTGACGGAAGACCCTCTACAATTTGGGCCCAGATCTGCTGCCACTCCTACAATGACACCACAGACGGCCGAATCGTCGACAGAAATTCCTGGTCGGCGAACCCGTATGCTAGCTATCGGCACCAAGGATGGGTCTGTTGTTGTATGGAACTGTCGCGAGCAGCGCAGTCTGTCCACCATCTCCCCTCTTCGCATCATTCAAACAGAGTCTCCCGAGATCAGTTGCCTGGCCTTGACGGCTTTGTATCTGGTCCACGGCGGAAACGATGGCTTGGTGCAGGCATGGGACCCGCTGGCTTCTTCACTGGAGCCTCTCCGTACCCTCAATGGACGTTCCAACGGTCGAGTACCCCGTCACATGATGACGATGAACCCTGCGCTTCCGATTGACACATACTCAGCTGCTCGAGCCATCTACCTCGATCCTGATCCTACTGTGTTGCGTGGCATTACATCTTTCGGGGCCTTCCTGCGTTACTGGTCTTATAGCGCCACTCACCAGCCTCCTGGTCGTAAACGTCGACTTCGACACGCCGATGTTCATGGCCGCCTTGCTACTAGGCGCCAGGGCGGGAACGTTTCAGGCTATATTGCCGCAGAGACTGCAGAGCTTCGGCGGGAAGAGGAGCAGGACATTAAGGAAGAAGCCTGGTTACGCAACAGATTTGGCGTTGGCGCCTTTGGCGACTTGACCGAAGAGGAGGCTCTTCAATACGCAGAGATGATATCTCAAGAAACACTCCTACTCGAGGAGCAGCGTCGTACTAGCGCCAGCGACACTGGTTCTGCCGCCGATGCTAACTTCGACACGGTATCGTCCTTCAGCGAAAGTACTGTGGACACAGTTACACCGGAGCCCAGTATTACTGGCTTTACACCCCCGCCTCCGGTCGTCGAGGAAGAAGACGAGTACGAACAGCAGCTCCAGCAAGCTCTCCGACTTTCTCTGATGGAGGCTACCGACGATATGGCGGAGTCTCCTCGCAAGAACAGCTCCAGTGATTTTGAGTTTGCCATCAAGTACAAGTCTAAACCGGCGAAGAAGACGACAAAGAGAACACCCTCCATATCTCCCCCCGCAACTTACAAGCCTGTTGCTGGCGCTAAAGCAGGTTCTTCCAGCAAAGCCACGCCTAAGGACGACGACCTTGAGTTGGCTCTCTTGCTCAGTAGTGCTGGATCCGCCAGCCACCCTGCGCCACGAGACGATGATTTGGAGCTGGCTTTGCGACTGAGTCTGCAAGAGAATGGTGCCGGCGATTTCTCCGGCCTGGGTATTCAGCAGGAGCAAGAGGAGTTTCCCATGTTGGAGACTCGCGGCAAGGGCAAGGGCAAGATGTGAAGGTGGCAGTGCCTATCCCCTGAGATGGTTGTTCAGTTGTCTGATTTAATCGTTGCTTTTCCTCGCTGCTGTCCTGTCTCCTGCTTGACTGCAGATAATGCTTTTGATACACTTCTTCCTCATCTTACGCAGGGCTTAAGCTCGACGCTTCGAGCCACTGGCATATTTACCACTACGGTACTCTTGATCAAGAGCCATTGAAATATACACTTTGAACCGCAACCATTCGCCTGCTTTTAGGCATAAGCCTCATCACCAGTTTTTGTCGGACTTTTCTTTCAAAAGTGTTCGGGCGCATTCACATCAAGAAGCCCAAAAATGTTCCCCAGTGCAGAAACTATACCAATGCAAACTACGACAATTACCAGCCACGGGAGCTCCTTCGCTGGCCCTGCTAACCAGAGCACATAGACACAAAGTGAGTAAGGTACTGCTGGATCTCAGTGCCGTGGCCGTGTCCCAGGTGGAGGAAAACCTCGCGAGAATCAAATTCTTACATCCCTTCCTAGCAGGCTGTCCTCGTCTACCCTCACGACGCCATCATCAACCCAGCGATGACTAGCCTCTTCTTTCCCTCGTGTCAATCCAGAAGTCAACTTGCACGCGCGGGAGTAGCTCTACGACATCTCGTTCTGACTGTAAGTGATCTCAGTTCCTGTTACTGCCGCTTGATCCGGTGCCTTTCTGCTCGCAGACCATGTCTGACGGGCGGGAGACCCCGAGTATCTAGACAACGCCTAGCGGCGATCTGAAGCTAAAAGGACGGAGGTATGTGACTTTTAGTGGTCACCCAGGGATTAAACTTCTCAGCATTCGATTTTCTTCCCGATGACGAGTGACTTCGACTCATTTGCAGATCCCGAGGTATGAGGTGAGGGATCTGGCATGATGTTGCAGCTGCCGAGCCGAGTATAATTCCTCACCTTGATGACTTCTTCGTTGGATTGTAAGCTTCTCCTCTTGATACATCCTGCCTGTGTTTTTTACAGGATAATATTCAAACCGAACGCCACGTCCGTGAAGGCTCTTCACTGCCTACCAGCCCAAGATGTGTTAAGGCGGAGTTAGTCTCAACGAATGGACGACAGGATTGCCGTGATGCTAGTCACAATCCACGTAAAATTTCACCGCAACTCGCATGTCACTTGGCATCTGCGGCGTTTTCGACGCCCTCCAAGCCCTCAAAGACGACGATGCGTCCGCAGACCAGGCCAAGGTCGTCGCCGAGGCTATCGTCCGGCATTAGGACATGAGCGCCGACGGTGCCATCACTGACATCGGCCAGCCGGATTCATCTCGTGACGCTGTACAATAAGCTTTAGAGGCATTCGCGTACAAGCGGGCCTGAGAGAATGGTACATGGGAATACGCGGAGAGAGATTAATGAGGCGTGGCCGAGACTTGGGCGATTTTCTTGGTTTGCTGTGACTTTCAAGGGGGAGGAGGATGTGAGGCCTCGGTTTCATTCTACGCATATTCATGATTTCAATGGGGGGATCGATAGCAACACGCTGACGAGGAGTGTGAGTAGGGGACGCGGCCATCAGGCGTTTTCGGCCAAGCCGGAGAAGATCTCCCCAAAGTGCCTTGAATAGTTGCCTTTCGAGATGACCCGTGATGTCGCTGTAGGTTCGGACTGTCCAAGAACCAAGTTCAGTCTCAGGAAGGAGGCGTATGTAAAAAGCCCCATTCAGGGGTACCTATTTACCAAGGTGCTTGTCTAATAAGCTGGTGCTGCCCGTCTAAATGTGTGCAAATCCTGGCGAGAACACACTTTTTTCGGCTCTCCTGGAAAAAAAGACAAGACATAAACACCCGTAGATGAATGATCCAGACCCATAAGGCAAAGTCTTTCCAGGTGGGTGGTTCCTATTGAGATTCAATGTTTGTGCCATTTAGGTAGATTCGATCTCCTGATTGTGGGCTCACTTTTCACTATGAGATAAAGAGCTCAACTCAGCCAAGCTGGTGGCTGTCAAAAAAAGAGTTGGCCATGAATAGTCGCTTATGCGCCTGCCTTACTGACGGTTTAACCGCCACAACGCAATTCTAGACCACTTGACAATGCTGGATGATGGAACACCCATGTTGGCCGGGGCGGGTCAAGGCCAGCTGGTTCGCGATGCAATTACCAGACAAACCCAGGACAATGGATTTTGATCGCTCTTGCAAGAAAGCCCAAACTTCCCAATATCTCTCTTTGTCCTCTTCGAAGGACCGAAATATCACTGTTCGCATACCGATCTCGATATTGGATTAGGCCTCCTCTTTCTGCTCATCCACGACGCCGTCATGCGACGTTCCAGATCCCCAATAAACGGCTACAAAAGGCCAGGTTTCATCCGCATACTCGTAAACTTCTGTTATATACTCTCCCAGAAACAAATCAAATCACTTGCTTCGAAATAACTAGACAACGACCGGTTTCCTAGACACTGCGGTAGCTGCTACAACACCCTGCACCTACGCCAAATTTGAATTCCACCACCTTCAGCTCAACTTAGCTGAAAACCCGAGCGTATTCAGACACCAGAAGAAGCTACGACAAGACAACATCTCCCGAAATCAGAAGACGTGCTACCGTCAAACGGAAAGGAACATCAGGTCACCCCATCAATTGAGCTAGCAGCCGCGAACCTCGACGAGCAATATGTCAGCTACGGATGACGAGACGTATAGCGAGGTCAAGAGAATCATGACACAGGAAGGCGGTCCAAGCAACCTGTATGAAGAAACCTTAGTTAGGGAATGGTACAGGAAGAGGGATTATGAGACTTACAACAAAGCGCTCGCATGCAATGTCCAGCAGCTTAAAAGAGAGATAAAGGAGCTACTATTCAAGGTGGAGAACGCGGCAAAAAATCAGGGAGAAGGAAGTAAGCAAGAAGACGATAAGTGAAGGAGGACAGCAGGTAAATCGTTCGCTACGGAGACTATCATGGCTACTTGGGCCGCTTAGCATGTGTCCGAGCTGTCATGTAACGGACAACATGGACCTGATATGACATGTGGTCAGGACCTGGTCTCATTATTCCTAAAGAACGAGGAGACAAAGTGACCGCTATTGAGTGGGTTTTCAAGGCATTTGATATCGAAGGGGCGTATGTTGCAACAAGCATGTGTTATGGTTAGGTGGAATTTCTCGAAGCAGTCTCTCACAGCGGCTCTGTAGCTTTCTTTCAGGGTCCTGTAGTCAGTATAATTAGTCGGCCAGTCAGTCGGAGCCCTTCGGAAAAGATCAAAAAGAAGAAAAAAATGGGATTATTCTTAGACTTCTTTGCCCAATGCCGAAGAAAGAGCCCCAAGTCCAGTTTAAGAAGGTGCGTGAAGACTTGGAAGACCAAATCGCTGTAATGTCAGAACTTGAGGAGACAAGATCGGGTGCGGAAATATTTGCTTAGGGACCATATTGTCACCTTACACCCGCGACACCCGAGCCATTCTGTTTATAATCAATCCAGATCGCCGGCGAGGGATGGCTCAGACACGGCAAAGGTATAGAGTAGGAGACGGGCGTAATGCTTAAAAGGTGTGATTGAGTCATGTCGTTTCCAATATTGCCACGATTGGGCGAGCGAGAAGCCGATAAGCATACTCATCCTGTTGGAAATAATGTATTACAGGGGAAGGGGGTGTGTGGCCCAATAAGGCCATCAAAGGCGCCGAAAACGATCAATATTGTGGTTCTATTTCTACGTGACGAAAAGAACAGGAATTTGACGAGAAGAACTTAATGTATGAGTCCCAGGCTATCTGAACGTGACATAATTGCAACTATAGGACGCATCATTTGTTTTCTATCTGTTCTAGTACTAGCTCGATTCTATACCGTCAGATGAGGCGGTCGATAGACTGAGGCCATGGTCGTCATACCACCGACTTCGTCGCCAGGCCGTTGGTGACCTCACAGATCTCTCCTGTCAAACGACGACTGGGTAGTGGGGACCAAAGGGCTGAAATTCCTAGCTCCGGGATGCCGAGCATATCGATGAGCGCGTCGTTGTGCCAGACATGCTCAAGTGACCGCGCGTACCGGTGTTAATGTGGTACCGGAACACAGCACTTCATTAGTGCGGTGGGCTCGTCTAACCGGATGTGCCGGGCACGTTGGCTTATGCCGACTCCGCGATGCCCCGTGTGCCGCAGAGGAGGTCCGGCGTCGTTGAGAGGTCTTCCTAGGCGTCAACAGAGAGTTGTCACTACCTTACCACAACTCGTCGTGGCGACCTCTGATAAGAATGATGTCTATTATCTATATAGAGAACTTGAACCATGCAATTGATATGTAGGGCAAGAAGCGGAACTAGATTTGTCGTTGAGGTCTTTCAGGATCATCTTTTCTGGTCGCCATACTTCGTAACCTATAAATCACCCCTTACTACGGACAAAGTTAGCGCTGATCTATTATACGTTCACACTGTCCAAAAATCGACTCCAGTCTTAGAATAAGGCACCTACCAAGAGTTTCAAGGGCGTGGGGCGTCACATGTTCAGAACAAATGCTCATCAAGCTGCACTTCCACCTCCCTGGGCCGGCCTTCCTCAGTACCTATCTATATTTAGCGGGAAACTATTTCTCTTGTCCTAGATGTCCTAGAAATAAATGATTGATATGAGCCTCCGCAGAGTATAACTTCAGACTCATGAGACAAAAGACCTTGTTCACCAGGAGGGCAGTTCGGTGCAAACCGATAACCTGTCCCATTGGCAAGTTCATGGCTGTCGACAAGCCGGCCGTGAACAGTCGCTCGGGCGCTAGCCTCGATGGCGGTTTAAACGCCTTCACAGCGTAAGACTAGACTACTTGCTGATATCAAGTGTGTACCGTTTGGTGTTCACCGGTGTTTGTTTGGGTAAAAGCTAGCCCTTTGAATGGCCACGATTCACCGACATAAACACCAAGCAAACAGCCACACCAAATATATCCCATGCTGGTTTGAAGAGCGAGCCCTGCCTCTTTTCCCCCAGTCTTCCATCACTCTTCATCGATCCAACTCATCGTCGCTACTGCTGTATTACGAGTCCTGCAATTGTCATCTCTCTTTCTTTCCACGTCTGCAGGCCTTTTTGCGGGCCAAGAGACTGAACATACCGGCTTTCTAAGCTAAGAAGATGCCACCCCTGTTGCTTCCTTGCTATGCATTTTCTCTGCAAAAGACAGACACAATTGAACCAAACTCTTCGCATTGACTCACCCACGTAATTTTCAGTCTGCTGAGATACGTCACTTCAGAATTGAGCTCCATCCGAGGAGTTCACTGTGCACGCTTGATCAACAACAAGAAGAATGAGCAGCATCACACAAACCCTCTGCCTAATCAAGCTCATATGGCCAACAGGGAGAAGCGTTGCGCCATTCTTGGATCCCGTCTCTCCCTCTAGAAACATCATTGACTACTTGAGAAACTGGGGCATGTCTGAAAGCAACGAAAACCATGATCATGGAGTAGATTTGAAGGTATTGGTAGCAGACTTTAGGCAAATCAATCTCGAACGGCAAGCTATTCCTGCGACCTGGGATCTCATTCGAAACCTGAACTATTTGGAAAAATTGACATGTGAAAAGAGTTTGATCGCTCAATAGGCAATAGGCAAGGAATATGTACAATGGTAGAAGGCTTCAAGGAAACAGAGACAAGGGTACGACATGCACTTGATCAAGCTATCTGGACCGCAAGCGAGATGTGGTTTGGACAAAGTCAAGGCATCATCTCATAGAAGATGAGCTTGAAGCAACTCTCAGAAAGCAAATTTGATCTATTATCTTAGCAAACTCTCATGACTGGGTTTCCATAAGCCGGATACCTGCCGGCATACTCATCCATATTCCTAAGCCAAAGATCCACAGGCAAATCTGAGGGTCGCAGAACGAGGGATTTCGGATGCTTGATAGATGAGCGTCTCTCTTCCAATATGAAGCAGTGATTAGAGAACGGTACCATGAAGGCGGCACAGGCTATGCGAATGGCCTTTCCATCTAGTTTCGATGGGCTTTGCCTAATGCTTCTGCATCCCCAACCTAATCCCACAGTCCAACACATAATGGTTAGGCTTCGTGCCAGCCGGAAGCCATGCCCTGCTGACGTGTATGCCAACTATCTCCCTCCAAGATTCAGTTTGTTTTCTACTTTCCCCAAACTCTCTCAACTCGACCAAAGCCATGGGCCCAGTTGGCCGTCGTGTGACCAAAGTAAGTACACTGTTCAGGTGCATATCAAGTTTGCAGCAGTAAAAGGACTTGACCATGAACATTGACCAACATCTTGTCGGTAGATGTGTTTTTGGCTCTATTTTTGACGTTTCCAGGTGACAGATCAAGGACCCTTGCGACTGTCCATTGGGTGAACAGTAGCTTTGCATGGGTGATCTACTTCACCGCACGAACTTAGCCGCCTCCCTTCCACCTCCCTCACGATTTCTCTGTATCCTTTCAGATAAATCCTCCTCCACTATTCATTGAATCAACACAACTTCCCTCTCGCCTAATTTTTCTTGGCATCTGCTGTTAGTGAATGAGTGAGCCTACCACCAAATTACTAACAGCCGAAAACTCTTCACCTCCCCTTGCCGGAGCCCGCATCCGCGATGGCCTCACAGCCGCCGTCGGGCACCGGACTGATGTCGGCCGACCAAGCCGACCCCGAACCAGGCTCCGGGACACCTCCGGAGCCGAACCCCACCTCAAGAGCTAAGCGACGCCGCGACGCCGAGGCACAGCCGACCCGGCCCAGCCTAACGGGAAGCCAGCTTGATGCCACCACCGACGCCCCTACCTCGGCCGAGGGGCCCGCAGCCTCTACCGCATCTGCTCCGAGCGGATCTGCCACAGGGTCCGTCTTGACAGCCCTTGCAGAAGAAGCTAGACAGTACGAGGCACGGAAAGACGTCTTTCTGACCATTGCACGGTCCGTCGACAGCGTTGTCGCCAGCTTTGACGGTTCTAGAAAGCAGATCGCGAAAGAAGCCACTGCCTATGTCATTCAAACCCTCAAGAGACTGATCAATCACGAGACAAGCCCAATAGCGGCCCGGAGTTGGGCGGCTGTCGTCGCACCGATGGCGGGCAACACCACTGCGGCGACCCGGAGCGGCCAGAGCTGCCAGAGCTCTGCCCGCCCGAAGGCCACACTCCCCGCCGAGGATCAGCCGCAGGCGCAGCCGAAGGAGGACCTCCGCATCTTTGCCCGCGTCCCGGAAGAAAGCTTAGCGGCCGCTCGGAAGATCGCACCGTTCGCCGTACGACAGATCGTCTGTAAGGCCGTTGGCCTGGGGCTAGCGGACCTTCCCCACGTCTACCATATCAGCACAGGTTACTCTCTGAAGCCGCGAAACAAGCAAATACAGGAAAGACTACTTACAAGTAAGGCAAAGCTGGCGGAATGCCTCGGCGCCCACCAAGTCGAGACGCCTATCAAGTGGCACACATACGTTGTGCCGCGATGCCCAACAAAACTACACAGCATTGGCGGGGACGTCCTGGACCCAGCCACACTCGTTGAAGATGAGGTCTTCGCACAGACAGGACAGAAGCCTGTCCTTGCTCGACCGTCCCGCCTTGGGCCCAACCCAGTCACGAACGAAATATCTTGGCTCATATCATTCACATCAGAGGTCACGCCCTTCAGGCTCTTCAACCAAAGCGGCAGATCTCTGCCCATCAAAAAACGAAGGACGCTCATCCGACATGACCCCGGCTGCCAGGGCTACCACGCCAACCGGTTCTGCGGACGACGACCGACTTGCAGCAACTGCGGAAGACCTTCCGACTCACACGAAACGGGACCTTGCATGGCCAGGCCCCAGTGTCCCAACTGCTGCGGCCCCTTCCAAGCCGGCCACACAGACTGCCCAGCGAGGCCCTCGGTCGTAAACGGCGTCGTCTCCCTTCCCGGTCGAAAGGAGCGGGCTCGGATCCGGAAGGCCGGCCAGAAAGCATCGGACACTCTGTACAAGGCTACTCGATCCGACAGTAGCCAGGAGGCGGCAGGCGTCCCTACCTCCACCAGCCAGAACCAGCAACCCGGCGCCAAGCGCGCGCGCACGAGAACGCCCTCCGCA